>NC_045723.1:738225-1435127 GCF_009834535.1 Camelus ferus | reverse complement strand
TGCACTTTCTCCGCAGTGGGGCTGGGACCAGACACCAGGGTTCACACTCTGTCACTGACTCTCTGAATCAGGGGTCCCACATAGGAGGCAGATATGTGAAGTCTGGCCAGGAGAGTGGTGGTTTGATTTGTTTTCTTCATTTTATTATGTTTGTTTCACTTTGAATTTGAAGGTACTGAAACAAGGCTGCAGACCTTCCGCATGGCCACAGGCCCCACCGCATCCAATAGTGTGGCTGCTGTAGACAATTACTGGGTCTTCTTCGGTCCCTTAAGGTATTTGAATCCGTGACCCCTGTGCTAAATAATCACACCTACATACTCACTCACGTAAGTATAAATAATTATATCTTAGCGTCACTTATCTTAAGAGCATATTCGCATACCATGTTTCATTTGCTGCTCCTAATCCTGTTTACTGATTTGGAAACTAAGCTAAAAAAAAAAAAAAAAAAAAAAAAAGAGTGACTCACAAAAGGTTAGGACCTAAAATCTGAGTGAGCCATGTAAGAAATAAAATTATGTGGGAATTTCTTATCAAGCGTTAAGGCAGAGTTCTTTAGATAGCCATGATGTAGAAGTTTCTGAACTTGAGTACTCACTCGGATAGACGTATTTTGAAATGTGATTATCACTGAAAGGACAGTCATTCAAAGTTTGTGCAGAAGTGAAGCTTCCATATTTCCATTAGGAAATCATGTTTCTTTCTTTTTCTCCCCAGTATTTATAAGCTTCTAACAATAATGAAGAAACTGAAGAAATGGCTTTTTAAAAAAATCATTCAGCAAAACGAATCCAGCATGTGCAAAAGGATTATACACTGTGACCAAGGGAGCTATTCCAGGAATGTAAGGTTGGTTCAACATAGAAAAATCAGTCAATGTAATAAACTACATTAACGGAGCAAAGGACAAAATTCACACAATGTACTCAACAGATGTAGAAAAAGCCTTTGACAAAATCAAACACTCAACAAACTAGGAATAGAAAGGAACTTCCACAACCTGATAAAAGGCCTCTTTGAAAACCCACAGACAACATTATACTTAATAGTAAATGACTGAAAACTTTCCCCCTAAGATCAGGAACAGGTCAAGGATGTCCACTCTCACGACTGCTATTTAACATTGTACTGGGGGTTCTAACAGCCCACGCAAGCAAGAAAAAGAAATGAAAGCCATCCAGATTAGAGAGGAAAAAACCAAACATCTCTATTTGCAGATGAGCTGATTTTGCATATATAAAATCCTAAGGAATACACACACACACATACACACCCCACTACACAACTATTAGGACTAATAACACATTCAGCAAGGCTGCAGGAAAAAGATTAAGATATAAAAACATAAAGTAAAAAATATCAGTGATCCATGCTTCCATCACTAAATAATTACTAGCAACTAAAAAGGCTGCTCTTTTATTTTCATTAATCTACAACCTGAGATGTAGAATTATAGGATTCAGAATCTACTTTAGCTTTTAAAACTGTTCAGGAGAAATGTTTCCTGGTATCACAGTTCTAGAAAATGTGAAGGGAAAGATCCTTTTTGCTCACATAGCCAGGAAGGTTAAGTGATGAGATTTAGAAGAGATTTTGAAGCAACACAGGATCTTCTGCTAGACCCATTAAAGAACACTAACTCGTTCAAGTTTTAATTCTCTTCTAATGGGTTTTCTTCACTTGCAATCAGTTCAAAATACTGCATCTTGATGCTCATATGAACTGAAAGTAATGACCACATTTTCACTTATTAAGTTGATATTTTTACTTTGGCCCAGTCTCCCAGAGATTTTAAACACCATTAAGCCCTTCACAATATTGGTGTGGACTGTTTCCTTCTTCAACTTCATTAGAATTAACATAGAAGTGGGATCTTATTCCAACAGTATCGAACATGCTTTTTAGGTAACACAAACCAAACATACACAGTAAGGCAAAACTGTTCTATGCTTCAGATAAGCATCCCCTTAAGCTCTTTTCTGAAGGTTCAAATCCAGACCCTGCCTAGTCTAAAACCCACAAGGCACAAAGCGGGCCAAGGGTAAGACTAAGCTCTGAGAAGTCCCTCTAAGTTCCAGGAAATTCTTTTCACACCTTCCCCTCTACTGTTGGGCCTCAATAAACACACAGGCAATAGTTCACATCAGTGGTTAGTTATCAGGCCTTATGTATTCGCAGCCTCACACATCTTCTTCAGTTGCTTAAATTTTTTCCAAAATCAAAACCAGGCAAAAGTTATAAACAAAGCTTCCATTAAAGAAAACATTGATACTTTTTTTTCTTTAAATCAGATAATTCATTGCCTGATTCCCTTCTGTAAATCAGATAATTCATATATATATATATATATATGGAGTACATATATAGAGAGAGTTTGCTCCTCATTTACAATTTGATTCTAATTAGTCAGTGGCAAGCAAAGTCAAGTTAGTAATGGAAGCATCAGGACATTAAAAAAAAGAAAAGAATCAGGACATAATAATTGAATAACAGTATTCTCTCCATGGTGAGGGCAAACTGTTTATAAATGAAATATTAAATAAACACATACTTTAAAAGCAATTTCCCTAATGCTGTAAGCTTATAATGTGGAAACTTTGGTCCTTTGGATGAAAACTTTTCACCAAGGTTTTTCATCAGTCCCCTTTCCTTGCAGCGAAAATTCAGAAGAGGTGATAAATTCCAGTAAAAAGAAAATCATGGGCCAAAAGACAGAAATCGTCTATAATACAAAAGAATATGCTACCAGAGGGTTCTGTAAGCTCTTTTCTGAATCTTGCTATTTTTCTTTAATCTAAAAACACTGATAAACTACACACACACACACACACACAGATTAATTACATAGTAGACTGTGTAATTATTTCCAAAGTTTCACTGCCCTCCCTTTAAGAGGACGCATGCCCCTGCTGGTTGGCATGTGACTTGCAGCACTTCTTTGGAAAGGAAAGATAATTTCCCTCCCTACTGATACCAGGCTTGATCTTATAACTTATTAAGCCAATGAAATAGGAGCCAAATGACACATCCAGCAAAAGCTCCCCCCTCCCCTCTGCCAAGAGGATGGCAATGTTCCAAAAAGACGCACTCCACCAGCCTGGGTCTGAGAATGAAATGACACTAGAGCACAGCTGACCTTCAACTGCCACAGAACAAGGACAAGAACTACACTTTGCAACTGTAAGATCTGGGAGTGTTCTTACCGCAGCATCGCCTAACAAAAGCTGGCTGATACCAGCTGCAGGCCTGACATTGAACCAACTTCGCCATTTTAACTTATCTGTGAATAGACAAACCTAATCGAGGTCACATACTACCCCTGGGGGAAGGTGATTTCACATAACAATATGGAAGAAATATGCACTGACTCATACTCATCTCCAGGTTTGCCAGAATCAAGCAATTTGAGGCAAAGCTGTCCTATGTTCTGTATCAGCAATTAATGTAGTGATGAAAGAGGAAGGAAGTCGAGAGAACAGAAAGCAGACAACTCTGAAGTCTATAGAAGTGGTGACAACATGACTTAGGGTTGCTGGACCAAGACCACGGGAAGCTGTCATCCCTTGGGAGAATCTGGAGTCATTCTACATCCAGAGACTGGGGAGCAAGTATGTGGGTGTGAATCAAAGTAGAGATATGAGGTCAAGGTACAGTCATCCATGCGAAATAATGGGAAGACCTCAGTCTGGTACTGATGGAAAAGAAAATTGTCCATTTGGGCTATCAAAAGTTATTGCTCCCAAGCCCGGCTAAACTGAACAATAATATAATTGCTTCACCAATTTTGAAGTTCTGGTTTTAATTGTTTGTTATTTTAATTACAATGCATATAATAAATTTTAAAAGCAGATCATTCTTAGCACCTACAATGCATAGGGCTCATTATATTAGCACTCAGGAGACTTGCGGAGTCGTAAGAAAAAATCCTTGCTCTCAACAGAAGAAAGTGTTAGCCTGTCTTCTATACCTGTGTTCTGTAATCGTTAAATAAACACAAGCCCAGACCTGGAAGATACGAGTTTAAAAAGTAAGATACAAACTGAAACTGTGGCTCACATCAGTGCTTCTAAATATCTTCTCAGCAAAAGAATGGATACAATCACTGAATATAATCACTAATCAAAACATTAAGTAACCATGAGAAGGGAAAAAAGAATTAACAATAAAGTTACCACTTTTTGAGGACCTACTATGTGCCCGGCTATGTAGGTATACTGGGATATTATCTCACTTAATCTGCCTAACAAATCAGTGGCACGGGCATTATTACCTTCATTTTATACATGAGGGCACTGAGGCTCAGAGAGGTTAGGTGACTATTTAAGGTAGCACAGCTGGCCAGTGGCACAGTCAGGATGTGACCCCACTGCATGCTGGCTCCAAACCTCCTGCCCTTCCCACTGTCAAATGGCATCTTTCTGGAATTTTGTCAGCCAACTGGATTTTGTAACCTTCCTTAAAATTTAACTTGACTTATTCACAAGGATTTTTAAAGAAGACATTTAACATTCTTTTTGTCATCTGTTTCAATATGTCACACTTCCTTAGGCCAAGAACCTATTAATTTTACTTCACCCAAATATCTTGTGACACAAATTAAGCCTATTTCCTCTTTCCATGTCATCAAAGCCACACTTTTTATAGGAGCACTCACATAGCTAGAAGACACAGTTTGTCTCTCTCGAGAAACTAAGAAGAAACTACAAGATAATCTACGTGAAGAAGAATCACCTCACAGACAACTTCAGAAAACTTTCATAACGTAGTTTTACTAATTTTATTGCTGCAGCATCATTATCATTATTAATAAAGTCACACCTAGGTGTTGTGGTAGATTTGCCCAGATGTGGTGAACAGTTGCTACCGTTTTCTTCACCCATAAAACTTGTCAAATTAGTGGTTTTATGGGTATACAAATTTTTTATACATTTTAAATATTGACAAAAAAACGCAATACCTAAAATGACAATGAACTGCGGACAACCCTTGCACAGTAAAGCCTGTTTAATTAGAATTCCACTAGTCTGAATTACACAGTAACTTGAACACAGTATATTATTCATTCTGAGTTAAAAAGCCAAAAGTAAATCTCAAAATGCTTTTCCACGTATACCTCATTGTACCTGGTGGAGATCACACACACCTCCCCACACACACACGTTTATGAATGTATGTACAAATCACAAATATTTAAGGTTGGAAGGGACCTTAAAACCCACACCCTATAATTCTGTCACTGAGAAATACTGAAATACTTCTTATAGGATGGTGGCCATGGGCCAGGATTCTGGAGCCAGACCTCCTGGGCTAAAACCCCAGCTCTGCATGCTCTGGCTGTGGGACTTTGGGCAACATACTCTCAGCCTTTGTTTCCTTCTCTATAAAAGAAGGAGTAACAGAACCAGCCTCCCAGGTTCAGGAAGACTAAATGAGATATGGTACACCACATAAGGGGCTCAGCACGCTTCCCCATGTATAAGAAACACTTAGAAACCCTGAGGCCAAATGGGCTAAATGTCCTTCCAAGGAGATTCCGCCTTTAAATGTCAGAACAATGTCCTAGGGCACCTGACTCTGCTGGTCTTGTGTGTTTGAGACCAACTGTTGAAATCCATTTTAAACAGTCCACGAAAAGAAAAGCCTGCTAATTTTTCCTGGCAATATAGCCTCATCCAATTCCTTCTGAATCAAAATTACTTTTAAAAACACTCTAATTAAATTACAGATGGTTGTGACATAGATTTATGCTAAAAAGAGGCTCCTGTAGATTTTTCATTCATTAGTCAATTATTTCATTCATTAGTCAAAAATATCTATGAAACATGTATTATTTACATTTTATAGTTTAATATTGGTACTATCCTCTTCTCTGTGGTTCCATTCTCTGAAACTTCCATTTATCACAGAGATTTTTTTTTTAAGTCTCCACTACCCCCAGGGCAGGGACATCCATGACCACCTCGGGTTCCTCCTCTTGTCCTGGGCCTGGCCCACCCACTTCCTTCTCTGAGACTTTCCTCCAGCAGCGGCCCCATCTTTCTCCTTGAGAGTCTCCACTTCCCAACCTTCTATCTGCTCTTCCACTCCCAGGGCCAACCCCGTAACCACCTTGACCTCCGCACAGCAGGTGACTGCTCCCCAGCAGTGCACCATGGACCCCACCCTCTCACGGCTCCTACCTCTCTGACCACCCTTTTCAACCTCCTTCATGAGCCACTTCCCCTCCCACAGCCCCACGTGTCCCCAGCCTACTGCTCTGTCCTCACTCTTCCTGGAGAATCGTGTCCAATCTTGCGGCTTTTGCTGGCACCCAGATGTTAACAATTCTCAAATCTTTACGTCTGTCCTTGCCTTTTTTCTAAACATCATACAGCAAACTTTCTGCAGGCAGCTCTCTCTGGAGGGCCCACAGGCATTTCAGAGGCAACATTTAAAAATCCAAACCCTTCATTTTTCCCGACCCGGCCAGCTCCTCCTCCTCCACTCCCTCCCTCACCACACAAGCTGTCTCCTAAAAGCATCTTTGGCCCCCTCATCCTCCCTCAGTCTCCCAACCAGTCAGTCAGCAAGTTCCTGACGTCATTCCCTCCACACCTCTCCAGTCCCCACCTGCTCTCCATCCTCACTGCCTGGGCTGGGCAGCCTCGCACCCTGCCTGACCTGACCCTCCAGACGTGACCCATCACGGTCACCAGAGTCACCCGTGCAAAATGCCTTCTAGAAATAATAATAAAATGCAAATGTGACCACTGTGTTGCCCTGCTCAGACAGCAGGCCATCACCTACTGGAAAACATCCAAGCTCCTTGGAATTCTCGCAAGGCCCTCCACGCTCTGGGGCTCCACTCCCCAAACTCCGCTCTGGCAACTCCCTGCTTGGAAGGCTTCAGACCCACCCCTGACCTGCACTCCATCGTTGCTGCTGCTCACAACATGCTGCGTTTCACCTCTCTGCCTCTGCTCACCTTGCTGCACCTGCCGCACACCCCCCTACTCCTGGCATAACTCCTATTCATCCTTTAAAACTCAAATCAGATGTCACTTTCTCCAGGAAATTTTCCCTAAAACTCCACACTGGGTAGGGTACCATTTTATGTTTCCCACAGGATTCCCTATTAGAGCAGGTAAAACCCCTGCTGAGATTATTCTACAGAATCTACTCCAGGCTGTAGTATAAACACACTGAGAGCTAGAGATGTGGTCTCTTCCCTTCTGTGTCTGGCTTAATAAACCGTTGTTCATCTCTACCCAGAAATGTACACATCTAGAGAAGGAGAGGTCTGAAGAGCAGCTTACAGCATCCACACTGGGTTACATTATTGTATATAATATTTCAGGACATTAAACTCTTACTTTTGTCCTGCTGAGGTATGCTAAGAGTAAAGAAAAGAATAGAAATTAATTTATGTAACTAATTATCTACCTAAGTACGAGAAACTAAAATACCACACTTCCTTCCTTTTTAGACTATGAATATTTAATTTCCATACTCAGAACTTGTTAACGCAGCCTTGGAGTTTTAATTCAAGTTGCAGAGGGTTGGGGGGGGGGATGTGTGGATGGGGCTAGATATTTAGCTAAAATTTACCAGTTTTCCCATAAAATACTTTTCTCAGGTATTCTGCTCCTACTGAAAGATTAAACTCTACTTATTAGAAAACGAACAGTCTGAAGAAAACCCACCTAAAAGATGCAGTTCTCAGAAGAAACCATACCTTCTTCTGGGGAAGGACCTACCTTCAGTGAAAAAAACACACCGAGGAGAGCCCCCATGGTTCCAGCTGAACGGCCCCTCCTGCACGTGGACGTGCTTCTGGGGAGTCAGCAGGCCCTACCGGCAACGTCGGGCCCAGGCTCCAAATGTCATGAGCAGCAGGTGGTCGGGGCGCTCAGACATGGCGTGGACTTTCTCTGCCTCAACCTGACGTGAGCCCAGACAACAGGGACCAAGCCGAAGGCTTCATCTGAGACGCACACAGGTAGCGGTACAGCTGGTATACCACGGTGAACTATTACACCCAAAAGAGAAGGCTGTTACATGTGGATGCACAGTCTTCCCAGCACTGCTGATGCAGCAGCCTGCTTCCGCAGGATGACGGACAGCTTATCCCCTTAGCCCCGGAGGCCTCCAAAGCTACGCCCTCTCCTCTAGAGAGTCCTCGTTTCTCCTGCAGACCAGGAGAAGGGGCTGAGAGGCCCACTGCAGAAAGCGGAGGGACCCAGCCATTCCGGATCCCGAGCCTCTATTCCAGTGAACTGTGGAGTCCACGGCCAGTGGAGATACCTGCCTCTCAGCCGGAGGGAAAGACCCAACCTCCGACCACACTCAACACCCCAGCATCTCCGAGAAATGACACCAACGGGCTCCCTGTCGTGGAACATGGTCGGTAGGAAAGGGAGCGGGCAGGCCATGTGACGGCCTGTCTTCTCAGACAAGCTCAAATTCTGAATAACATAACCAAAATTCAGAAGTTAGCTGCCCACCATCAGCTGCCTTTTTGTTCTGAGAGAACGAACTCTTGGGTGTTTCTTCTTAGGACCCAAATAAGCAAACCAGTGGCTCTGAGAGCCCTTTTGTGCAGTTAATTTTTTGGTTTTTTTTTTTGTTTTTGAGAGTTGTGTAAGTCATCTGACTATTCCATTATTTGTACCTTGATGGCCAATAAATAGTGTTTTTTCCAACGTGAAAGAAAACACATTAATCTGATGACCCTAGTACAAACCAAAGCCATAACCTACCACTTGCTTTCCCCATCTGTCTCATGCTGGAGGGCAGTATTTTCCCTCTGTCCTCTTCCCAGTCTGAAGGAAAAGTTACATTCGTAGAATGTCATGCTGCATTTTACAAGAAAAGGTTAAACAAAACTTGTCAGATAACATAACAGAGTATGAGGCACAAGGCAGGATCGCAGCCACCAGAAGCACGAATGCCCCGAACGCCGGACTGACACTACTGTGAGCACTTCCTCCGAGGGTTCACGTGCGTCCCAAGGCTGCAAGATTTATACTGGTCACTATCATCCCTGAAAAGTCAGCTCTATTTCCCAAATCTGAAATGTTCGCAATTGTTTAAACTCAATCTGGCTTGCTCCCATCAGCAACAGTCCTCCAGGCCTATCTCAGAGAATGGAAGTGCGTGTGCGTGCGTGTGCGCGCGCGCGCGCGTGCGCATGCGCTCGCGCCGCGTGTGTACACACACACACACAAACCCTCATTAAGAAGACAAAGTAAATAAAATTCCCACCAATCTCACAGCACATTCAAAGTCAACGGTGCTGTATTTACTCGTGAAATCGCTGCTATCCGCACTTATTTTTCTAATGAAATACCGTTGGAAATTAAACAAAGAAACTGCAGCTAAGTTTGACCACCTGATGGACTCAGGGCACTGTGTGGTCAGGGAGAGGTAGCCGGCAGTGCTGGGATAGAAAGTCCCCACCAGTGGCGTCTGAGACTCACCAGGGGTTCCACTTGGAGCTGAGCTGTGATTTCTCCTGGGACATTGGGAAAGTTGCAATTTGCACCTATGGCCACAGGGTAGGGCAGTGATTCTGCAAACAGCTTTTCTCCCTTCCCCACCACGGCCACCTCCCTGCACCCCTCCACCCCCACCCAGGTCCCTCCCAAAGAGAATGGCTGGGAGACAATGGGGACTTTGCTCCGAGTGCTGGGCACCTACAGGAGCGATTGTGAGGGTCCCAACAAATCCAGAAGGGTCTGTGAGAATGTGTCCAGTTACTCAGCACCGGCTCCTGATGCAGGACCCAGCCTTTTAAGGATGATAAGAACTGCAAAGCTATAAAAAGTGATTAGCCTATTTATTAAAAATTTTGTTTACTTAGGTTTTTATGTTTATTTCCCACTATATCCCCACTAGGATACAATTAACCACCCCCTCACTCATCAAAATTGTATTAGAAAGACCCACGAAAATAAAATAAATGCCGCATCTAAATGTAACCTCCTGGCTTTGTGGATTTGTAATGTTATTATTCAGGGCCTCCTTAAAATAAAAAGAAGAAAATATAGTATTTTTAAAGAGCTTCTTTTCAAAGGAATTTTTACCTTCTTAGTTCTTGCTACTCCAGGTTTGGTTGAAGGACCAGCAGTGACACATGGGAGCTGATGAGAAGCACAGTCCCGTAGCCCCACCCTGCACCTATCAAATCAGAATCTGTACTTTATCAAGATCCCTGAGTTATCTGGATGCATGTTAAAGTTTGAGAAGTGCTCGCCTGAGCGACAGTGAAGTATATGGACCTAAGCTCTCAGAACTGTCTTCTAAGTCTTTTCTCCCTCGAGATACATTTTACAGAAAAACAAATATATTTTGAAATTTGAAGACAAAAGCAGACAGATTATTTCCCAGAACTGGTGATGATCCACTAGAGTAAAGTCTTTTTCTGTCTAAACTGCAAGGTAACTAATTAACATTTCAATGAACATTGACAGAAAATGTGTTCCGTCACTTCATAACTCAGGTAAACAGTACAGGTACGACAAGAAGAATTTAACTAAGACTAACAGACTCCTGTTACAGGGCTCTAGAGGGCTCGGGGAAACTAATTTCCTGTCCATAAAAAAAGGAAAAATAAAATTATTTCAGCTCAAGTTAAGCACAGACCTCTAAACTGAGTTGCTATGTTAAAGTGGTCTCCAAATTACAGTCCTCATTTTTTACCTCAGCTAACAAGCCTCCAGGGAAGAAATTACGTGAAGAAGTGTAAGGACCCTCTATGCCTTTCTCTGTGTGAGTGGAGAAATTGCAAAGGGGGAAATACACGAGTGAATGCAATGAATGACTCGGGCACTCTTGACTCCTGCCCCGTGATGAAAATGATCATAGAATTTTGAAGCTGGAAGGACTCAGGGAAACTTACTGTTGTTGGTCCACTTACTCAGGAATCTATCTCTACAAAGTCCCTGGCGGGGGGTCTACAGCCTCCAAGGGACAGGTCATTGTTGCCCTCTGAGACAGCCCTGTCACACCACTGTTAGATACGATCTTACTTATGTCCTTGGGCAGCCCAGTGACACGTCTGGAAACACTCCAGCCCCCTATCAGGTCCCCAGGTGTTCATTTCCATGGATTAAACCCATTAAGTTTCTTGGGTGATGTGGTATCCTCTCATCCTGGCATAAGTGTGTATTTTGTTTCTACTGAAACTAAATTATGATTAGCCTGACATAATTTAATGAGACCCAAGGAGCCAAATGAAGTCATTTGATGTAATGGGTGGTAATTCAATACATTCTCAGTGAAACATCAAAGATTATGTAATGGTTAATATATCTACATACGTTGGTCACACAACCATAAGTAAGGACATATTTGTCTGTCCGACAATGATGTACAACTAAGAAATACTACCAACCTCTACTCAAAACTGTCCCTGGGTCCCACTGCCAAGGACAGAAGTCTGCACCAGAGGGATGACCTGGCCCAATGTGGCCTTTCTGTAGCCTTCCTTGTTTATGATAGAGGTTTTTTGAAGGAAGCAAAGGGTATAAAAGAACTACATTTGGCATTCACAAAGCAATTGACACTTTTATTACTTAACATCACAACCTTATGAGGTAGGCCAGTACAAGTGCTGTCATTTTATAAGTGATTAAGCCAAGACTGAGACTAGGAAATGAGAAAAAGCATGAGCTGCCCAGGGCCAGACAGAAAGCGGGGTTCGAGCCAGCTGAATTCAGAAACCTCAATTAAATTCCCAAACAAAAGAGAACAGGCAACACTGAAAATAAGTTTTATGGATTTCACTTTGAAACAAAACAAGGAAACATTATGGTACCATTAAATGACATTAAAAATCATCTTTTATGGCCTTGATTTTGCCACCAAGGCTTTATTCCCAAAATAAAGAAAATTTAAACAGGCAAACTTATTCCAGGTTAAAAAGTCCATTTACATAGGAAAAAAAAATCATGCATTTCATTTTCAGAGATTTTTTTTTCTTAAATTGGCTGTTACGTTAACCAATTATTATGCCAAAGGGCCTTGTTCAAGTTGCTAAATTTAGTATCACTGATTAGACCCATTCTGGTTCACAGGGACATTCTACCGAAATAGATTCTTAGCATTTTATAACCCTCCTACATTTTCGCAGAAGAAAATCCGGAACACAGGAAGGTATCATTTCCCTACACAAAATACTCATCTTCATCGTCATCAAAAGGCACTTGGTTAAGTCTCATCGGCACATCCAGCGTACATCCTCCCGGGTGTCCTGACAGCCCCCAGCAGAGCTCCTCAACTTCATCATCTTGAATTAACCAGTCTCCCCACCTGGCTTTCTCCAAAACACACCACCCACGGTGCCAAGCTGATGCCCCTCACAAGTGGATGCACCCCTCAGCTCCCAGCCCCCTGAACTTCACCTCTTCCCATGAACATCCCCTCTTTCTCCTCCATGCTGGCCACCAGCCCTTTGGGGGCACAGCCCACCCGCCCTGGCCCTGGAAGCCCCTCTGCTCAGAAACAATTTCATCCTTGCACCTGGGGAAGGCCCTTTCCCACGCTCTGGGCATGCTCTGGGGCTCTTGGCCAATCACAGCCCCCACAGCCAACCATTCAGCCACTTTGGGCCAATGAGAACGCACACAGTCTACAGGGCTGCTCGGGACCAATGGGCTCCAGGACGCCGGGGCTCAGGCCACGCCCAGCGAAGGTAGCGGGGCTTGGGTCCCTGGTGCACCTCTCCTTCCGCCCTCTGAGTTCTGGCCAACTGCTTTGGCCCCTAAGGGCTGACAGAAGGGACAGGGGTAGGCCTTAAAATGTTTGCTCTCCAGGGCCTGGAGAAAAGGGCTGAGGGTCAAGGTGGAGGATCTGGGGCAATTTTCTGACTCTAGGGCCTGGGGAGCCTGAGGAGGCCTGGAAGGCGGTGGTTGATTTGAAGAGAACCACGTGGGTCAGCAGGCACTACTGGGAAGCACCAGGTGTAGACTAAGTCGTTCGTGGTTCAGCTTGGCGCCCCTCCTCCGCAGAAGCGCAGTCCTCCGCCCTGAGTTAGTTAATAACTTTATCTTCGCCAAACAAGCTCCAAGCTTTATTCCCTCCTTATTTCTATTCAGTTTTACCTCACATGGTCTTCCCTCCCTTCATTTTCTGCTTCTGAAAATCTGCTTCTCCTCCAAGATGTATTTCACATGCTTCTCTGTCTTACAGGTCGCCTACCCTCGCCACAGGATGTGCCGTCCTCCCCCTCCCATTGCAGCGTCAGCTCCGTAACGTGTCTGTGCCCTAGTACAGGTATTTACACGCACGGATTATTCTACGAGTTCCCGGCAAACACGTCTTTACTTTGCATCCACTGCAGTAGGGTTTTCCCATCCCCCTCCCTTAAACTACAGGTTTCAGCTCCTGGATGGGAAATTTTTGAAAAATAGAATAGAAAATATCAAAGCACATCTCTCATAATATGGGTGTTATTTCAAGACACTTGTTTCAGTTATGAGTACGTGTGCACACAAATGCAGTAGTGGGTTGCAGTGTTAAAAAAACTTGTACTGTGAGTCATGGTCTAAAAGGTTTGAAAGCTACAGCTCTCTGGTACCTAACCTAGAGTGACGCCTAATATTCTCTGTGAATGCTTACTGAATTGAACAAACTGATGAGTGTGATACAATCCATTCTTAGAATTTCAAAGATTCCACTTTGAAAGAATGTAAATTATAATGCCTATTGGAACAAAAGAAAATGGATTCTGGCCTATGTGAAGCTGGGTGGAGGGGTATAGAGTGGGGGGTAGTAGAGAGAGATCCAAATATTTACTGTTGTATTTCTATAGACTTTCTCTCCAGTAACTAAAATGTGTCTATATTTAAGGAAGATTAAATACAATTTTGCCTAAGTTCACTCTGGAAAGCTCTTCTCATTCACTGAAACCACCTCGTGATTACAAAGTTCTGTATCTTTAAAATATTTGGTATAGGTAATTCCACCATGATTCATAAAAGGATCTTTCAGAGACACCATGAAAGCCTTTGTTCCAGTTCTTTCTTTGCCCAAGATGCCGCTACATCCTCTCAATACCCCACCCCCACCGTCTGTAAAAATGCCATTCATCTTCCAACGCTTAGTTCAAAGGCCACCTTTTCCATGGAAGCCTTTTTTTTTTAAACTCAATTTTTCCTCTTTCCCTCCTCCACCACCACCTCCCCCCTCCCCACCCTGGTCCCAAATATGGTCTTTTTCTTTTCTGAATCACCAGTGTTGAAACCTTCCTTTTGTATGTGTGTACTTGTCTGGTCCCCACTAGACAATAACCCGCACCATCCGTGTTTCCTCTTCTCTGTAACCCCTCCAGCAACCAGCACAAGGTCTGGTATTTAAGAGATGATCAATAAAATTTGTTAAGCGAATAAGTGAAAGCAACCATTACCCTGTTAAAAGGGATGGTCATTATTTTAAAGACCCTGAGGAACAGCTGACATGCCCAGCAGCTGATCAAAAACTGGTGGAGGGCAGGAAGGAGAGCCAAGGGGCTGGAGCAAGAGTTTGAGAGGTGGTTCTGCTCCTCTGGACGTTGCCCCTGGAAACGCACTGAATCCCCAACTCTTCCAGGACTCAGCTCTACCGAGTGAAGTGGGGGAGCTGCGTGCAGAATGAATGCCTTCACCTCGGTCCACATTCTTCACTTTTGCTTCAAACTGGAAACAGGAAGTGGAATCAGAGGTGGGAATGAGGGCAACCCTTCTCAACTTCAAGGCAGGGCGAAAAGAAAAGTTGAAACAGCTATCTGATAATTCAGGCTCTAAAGCTCCCCCTGCCTTGAAAAATAAATATAAAGGTTTCTCAGGGGTGGGGTAGGAGGGAGAAGGGTGTGCAAGGAAGCAGAGAAGGTTACGTTCAACAGTACGGGGCTTTTCTCTTCATATTGTCCCCACAGCCATTTGGGGACACTTCCAGTGACCACTAGACTAAGCCAGCCCATGTTCAAAGCCACAGTCACGACTAACAAAGTGCAATTTGTCTTATTGGAAAATGACACCCACCAATTAGAAAAAAAAATTGTTAAAATACCATTCTCTTTTGCCATGAACCTGTACTTTCCCCTACCCCCTTCCAAAGAAAAGTGTTTTTCTAAGATGAATTACAGGAAGAAGTTTTTAGTGGTCTTCATTTTAAATTTATATACATTTTATAAGTTAATTTGAATAGGGAAGCAGTCATAATTTCCTAAATCATGATGTTTTGTTTCCAAATCTTTAATTTTAGATTAATATAATTAATGCTCTGACCGTCTCTTTCTTTGATATTGTAATAGCAGAACTCTAACTTCCAGTCCATCAAAGTTTTGTTCTGTATTTAATTTCAGCACTGCTCTCATAAATTGGGAAACATCTGCAATATTATAGGAAATATTTGGATTTGAAGTTAGAAGACTGAGATTTGAAGTTAATGCTTGGTTTGAAGATGGCTTCCCCCACTTCTAGATGTGTGACCTGGGGCAGGTTACCTATCCTCCTCACCCTTGATTTCCCAATCTGTAAAATGGGAATAACAACAGTACTTGCTTGCTTCTTAAGGTTGTTGTGAGGATTAAATGAGCTAAAGCATGTAAGGTTCTTAGAAGAGTGTCCAGTAAATGGCTGTTTGGCAAATGTTAGTTTAAAAGTTCTGCTGTCATTTGTTTCATGGTCTCAGTAAGGTCATTTTACAGTTCAAAGCCTCCATTTCCTCGTCTGTAAAATGAGACTACTACCACTTTCAGGATTGTTATAAGATTCATGTTTTTTTAAATGGGGGGAGGGGATTACATTTATTTATTTATTTATATTTGGAGGAGGTACTGGGGATTGAACCCAGGACCTCATGCATGCTAAAGCATGGGCTCTACCACTTGAGCTATACCCTTCCCACTATTATAAGATTCAAATAAGAAAACAATGGATGTGAAAGCACTCAAATGTTAATTGTTTCGGGTCACCTATAAGCTTAAAAGTAAACCATAAAAATTAAAAACTTAACAACTTAAAAGTCAACCATAAAATTGAGTTAGAAAATACCATCCAAAAATCCACCCATGACTGAGAAAACGTCTGTTTGAGAAATGCATATTCAAGGAATTTGGTTTATCTTCAGCTGATCAGAAATATATAAACTTTAATAAGATGTAAATTCTACATCTGCACACTAGAAACACTCCCTCAGTCAAGCCAAACTCCTACTATATTATAAGCAAGAAAGCCTGAATGGTTTCATAAGCCAAAGACAAATTAATGGACTGATTAAAATCTGACTGCATGTACAGCAACTTTAAAAAAATGCTTGTCTTTTAATTTTAAAAAATAATAAAAGTACTGTGGCTAATGTAAATTTCAAGTCAATTCAACAGTAACTGTGCTCCAGGTAACTCAGCTGGGAACTGAGGATGCAGAGGGAACGAGAGCTCAGGCCTGTGCTGGAAAAGCCACGGAGTATGGCTGTTAATTGCAAAATATTACTCATAAAAGTCATAAGGGGGCTTCAGTTTGAGTCAGCAAGCAAGACGAGCAGCATAAGAATCTGCCAAAACAAAAAAAGTTCTTCCCTTTGACTGAAAAACTGCCTCTTAAAAGCAAAAGTCACTTTTAAAGCACAGTTCTTACCTGCAAACCTATGGATTTTGCACCAGAAACCAACATTTCTAAGTGCAAACCTGTAAAGTCATTGGTATCTGTAAATGAAAGGCTGAAATAACCCCAGGAGCAACAACACAGTAATTAGCAACTTTTATAGAGTAATAACATGTTTCATATTCTTTCTACACTGGCTCTTTGAAGTTTCCAGTGTAATATATAAAAGTTTTATTACATTAGGGCCCATCCTTGTGTACTTTATAGGCGCCAGTATTATGCAGAGCAAGCTGTACTTAATCGTCCTCAGATCGTATATAAGAAACTGCCTGATAAAGCACTAGCCTTGTGTCCACTTCAGTCTGTTACACCTGGCTTTAGGAAGATAAGTGACTGGAAGCCTAAATCCCCAGAAACATACACAGCCACATATCATCTATATGATCTATAAATCAGAAAGCAGTTTAGCTTTAAAATTGCACATTGCATATTCATGTGCACACCACTTGCAGCTTGAAACACATGTGAACTCTTTACTGAATTAAAGAAGAAAAGGAAAGAAAGAAAAGGAAAAAAAAAGCCCACAACTCAGCTCCACAATAAGCGATTACCAGAGGCAGAACAGAGTGCAGTGAAATGCTTGTTCCACAGATGTTCATCCCCGTAAATATTAAAACATAACACAAGTTCCTCCAGGAATACGCAGGCAGTAATCCTGCCACCCGAATAGGGGTGGTTGGAAACATTTAGGAGATGGGGGGGGGGGGTTGGTTAAGAGGGATGTGAAAGCAGCCAATGGGATTTTTAAGACACCCGCAACTAGAGTTAAACTGCTTCAAGCAGCGCCTTACCTACAGCAGCTCCTCAGTGTGAAACCCTGGAGCAGCAGAACCCGGAGTGCTCCCCCGGCCGCCCGCTCCCCCGGCTTCGAGCCTCGAGCGCGGAATAAAGGGACACACGGGGCGCCGGTGGGCTGGAGCCGGGAGAGAAGGAGGGTAACCGTGGAGAGGCAAGGTGTGAAGAAAGGGCCCCAAGGAACTGTTGAACCTCGAGGAAATGAGTCCCCCAGAGCCAGGGCCTCTGGAATTCCCTTATGGCCAAGCACTCACCCCCTGCCCTCAGGTTCACTTTCCATCTCGGGTGGGAGTGGGTGGGCGAGACAGAAAGGATGCGGCCGCCAGGACCCGGCGCAGCCAGGCAGCAGGCTGGAGCATCCTCTCAGGGCACTTCGCAGCAACCCTCGCTCCAGGAGGTCTCCGGTGTGAACCGGGGGCTCTCGGAGAAGAGGGAGGGGCGCAAACGGAGGGAAGGGAGGTGAGAGGGACAAGGGAGGTGAGAGGGACTAGGGGGCCGAGGGGTGGATCCCTGGGCACTAGTGACACGTTCTAGAAATCGGTCCTTTTTCTCTCCACGGCTGCGCTCTGCCCCTGGCTCCCCAGAGCACCGGCCCCCGGGCTGAGACGAGCAGCACCAGGGGAAGGGCACAGGAGAGGGGGCCGAGAAGCCGGGCAGGCGGCCGGGCCTCCCCACGGGGGAGGCAGGAAGGAGCCGGCGCGGCGGACGCCCCCGATCCACCCCGCCCCCACGGCGGCCGGCCGCCCGAGCCCCCGGCCCAGGTGAGGGCGCGCGGGCCGCCGCGGCCGCCCCGCCGGCCGGCATGGGGACTCACCACAGCGACTCGAGGTCCCATTCCTGGAGCAGGGCTAAGTCGAAGCTGTCCATGGTGGGAGGTGTCAGCGCCGCCGCCGCCGCCGCCGCCGTCGCCGCCGCCGAGCCTCGGGCCGCCCGCGCGCTGCAACGAAAGGCGCCGCTCAAGGTGCATCCCGGCCGCGCCGGAGCGGCCGCCGCCCGCCCGCCGCCCGCCCCCGGCTCGGGGCTCCCGGCGCCCCCCTCCCGCCCCCGGGCCGGCCGCCCGGGCGGCAGCGGCGGCGGCCGGTGCACTCACCCGCTCGCCGGCTCGCGCAGGCACACTCAGCAGAGAGCGGCGAGCTCGCCGCGCCGCCGCCTCGCCCCCCCCCTTCCCCTCCGCGCCCGCCCCTCCTCCCGCCCTCGCGGCGGCCCGGCCCGGCCCGCTGCAGCCGCCGCCGCCGCCGCCGCGCCGCTCCGCGCCCGCCCGCCCGCCTTTCTCCTCAGGGAGGCGCGTGTGCGCGGGCGAGGCCGAGACGCGCGCGCGCCGTGAGCCCCGCGCCGCGCCCGCCCCGCGCGCCCCTGCGCTCCCCGCGCCGCTCCCCGGGGTCTCGGCAGCTCGCAGGCCTCGCCGCCCCGCCCGCTCCGACCCCTGCCGCCCACCCGGCCTTCGGCCGCCCGGGGGCGCCCGGCGCGGGGCTGAGAGCCGGGGCGAAGGGCAGGCGGCGACGCGGAGGGCCGGGGATGCTGAGCCGGCCCGGCCTGCCGCATCTGCTGCCCCGGTCCTCGCCCGGCCCCGCCCGGCCCTCCCCGGGGTGCACGCACTTCTTGGGGGGCGGGGGGGCGGAATCTGCCGGATCCCGCCGGGCGCCCCCGCGGGCGGTGGGGAGGCTGCAGACCCGGGTGGGTGCTGGGAGATGCCCGGGCCAACCCGGGCGCCGGGAGAGTTTGCCGTGCAGCCGGCAGCAGCGCCGTAAACAAACCGTTTAAAATATCTGGAGTCAGTTAAGTGAAATAAAGGGGAAACAGAGACGAAACCTCTTCTGAGGGACCTGCAGTTTGGCCTGCAGTGGGGTTCCCCGCCCAACCCCAACCCGATCCTCCAGCTGGCCGGACCCTGGAAACCCCGCTCCTTTCTGTTTATTTCTTCTAGGGAAGGGGGAAATGCCTCTGGGGGGTAGACTGCGAATTCCCAGCGCTATCTCCTGTCTGGGGAGTGGCACACTGTCAGCTAGAAGGATGACAAGAGTGTCACCGCATCTTCTGAAAATCAAGTTATTATTATTACTTCCGTGAGTTCAAAGAACATTTCCCCCTCCCTTACTTGTACAGACGTACTGAGGAGCCGGAGCCTAGAACAGGACCAAAGCTCCAATTCTCCGCAGCTGGCCAAAACCCAGAACCCCTCTTTTGTCCCCTGACTCTCCAGTCCTCTGGGCCACAGTTCTGGGAGCCTCGCTGGGGATTCCAAAGACTTCCTGGAGAGAACAGGACAGGGTAGTGCAATGTCCCATTACTTGCACCAAACCCCCTAGTTCCTGCTGTGAGGGAGGCCTTTCTGGTAATGTCCCCTTTGTTCATTCTAGGCAAGAAGAACCACTGACTGCGGCCACCAGAAATCTAGACCCTTGGGTAGAAGTCACAGTCCCTCCACCTGGGGCAAGCCTAGGAGTCACCCTCTCGACCTCCCTGACCTCTGAATGAGAATTCACAAACTGAGTCTGGAGAACATGTTGGAGAAGAAAAGACCAATGAGAATTCCTTCCTATTTGGGGTTGGATTACAAAATGCTCAGCCCCCCTGCCTTCCCCCAGCTCTGGAGTCAGCCTTCCTTTATTATATCCATAACTAATGTGCAAAATGTAAAACAGGAAATTAAGGCAGAGTGAGCATCAATGTAGTATGAAGGAAAGGGATTGTCATTTTACATGCTGACAACTCCCAGCCCCTAAAAACCTCCCTCATTAGCTGAAGGTAGTAACAGGGCCACAAAAGAACAAAGGGAAAGTAAAGGGAGAAAGCACAGGTGTGAAGGACTGTCTTCCCAAATCCCAGTCTACGATGTATTTGGAGAGAAGTGGGGGGAAGCTGTCTTCTTAACAACTCCTTAGCATAAGCCTTGTTGGAAATGTTTGCTCTGGCAAAAGTGAGCTGGCTGAGACATCCAGACAGTGTTCCCAGGAACAAAGGATGGGGGTGGAGGGTGGAAGGGAGCGGGAGGAACAGCCCCTCTCTGGAAGGACTGCAAGTTCCACTCCCCGACAAGACAGGCATCCTGTCCCTCTGCTCACGGCTGCAGCCGGGAAGCTTCTCAAGAAAGGAGACCTCCCACCCTTTGCTGGGAGACCTGGCTTTCCTTCCAGTCCCACCACATCTGTTTACACAACGGCGGGGGTTGAAGCACAAACATAGCTGTGTTTACTGGGACTCCCATCCTGGGCTCGAAGCTCAGGATACAGATCTGCCCTCACCAGGGAGGCTGCGGCTAAATAGATGGTCCTGGAAAAGGCAAGGGAGGAAGCCCTGGGGCTTACAGAGCTGGCAGAGGGGTTCACTCTTAAGGGGCCTCGCCCCACAAGCCATGTAGGAATGAGTAGATTTCTATTCAAATTTAAACATTGGGCCTTATGTGAATACATGAGCGTACTTGAGCCTAAAGCAGTTTTACTGAAGGTAATAAACATTTTTTCTTCAGGAATAGCTCATATTTCCAGTTTGGGGCCTTGAATACAGGGGACGTTGCATGAATTCTTTTATTTCCATTGTATGTTTTTGTGGATCGTCTCCAGTTGGAGCATAGGGGCTTTTGAAGAAACCCATATAATCTTGTCAATGCCATTCTTATGAAGTTGACATGGACATAAATCTAAATTAATACTAGTTACAGGTAAAATGTAGAACAGTTAGCGAGAGCTTTTATAGGGTGATCTGTTTATGACTCTTCTTCACCTGGTTTATTAAGATGTTCTCAGTATCCTCCAGCCCCTGGGTACACATACCAAAACAAGCACTTAATCTAGTTGTCAAAATTTTAAATCCTTAATAAAAAGCACGCGCGCACACACACACACACACACACACACACACACACACACACACACACACACACACACACACAAAGGCATTTCCTGGGATTCAAATGCCAGAACTAAAAGGGAAGGTTTTTTTTTTTTTGGTATTTATTTATTTTGGGGTAAAGAATTAAGAGGCTGCCAAAGTTAAAGATAAAAAAAAAAAAAACCTGATGTTTCCTATGAAGCTGATGTAGCATCTGTGCATACTAAAGGTCTTGAGACCAGAGAGGCTTCTCTCCCGAGATAAATGAGACAGTACTACAGAAAGTGGAATGAGGGCGCCCAGCTCCGGAGAGCCGCTGGGGGAGGTGACTAAAATGAGAAGGGCTCCTGGGGTTCCTGGGGCAGGTTTGCTTCTTTGGGCTGCATTTCTGAAGGAAAGGGACTCACGAAGGAATCCTCCTCAGCCTGAGACAGGCAGGCATGCGCACTTGCCCGCTCACCAACCATCAACCTGGAATTGGAAACCTCCTCAACAGACCCAGAAGCAAATCTGTGTTATCCAACTGAGATCTCCCTTTGGATACAAATTGAGAGAAAGAGAGACCTTGCCTGGCTTTATTAATTCATGCCTTGTTCTGAAGATGTGCATGCAACTCAGACGTCTTTTGTGACCAGGTGGAAATTTTCCTTTTACAGTCCCACCATTCCACTGGCCAGGAGCCAGCTGTGCAGGTGGTCCTGCTGGAAGGTGATGGGAGCCCTGGTGCACCTCCACCAGCGCTGTCTTCTTTCTTTTCTTTTCTTTTCTTTTTTAAGGGAAGTATTGGGGATTGAACCCAGGACCTAGTGCACAGTAAGCGTGCTGCTCTACCCTGCTGGCTCTGTTCTCACTACCCCTCCTCTCCTGGACAGTATGCAGTCTGCTTCTCCTACCTGACGCTTCTTGGGTGTTTGTAACTGTGTCTAGGGATTATGGGATCAGCCCTCTAGGCTTTCTGCTTGCAAATTACATGCTAAAATGTCATGCCTCGGGACAGCTTGGTTTTAATCCACCTAGGAGTTCAGGTGTCTTCCAGCCTTTCCCTCTCCACTGCTATCTCAGAGCGGTTCTAGTCTGGGATCTGAGGTGCCTTTCTTGTTCTATTTTTTTCATCGTTCACCAGGTCCTGAGCAGATGGTATGGCTGTGCTGGCTGTCATCACTCCTCCTATGTTTCCATGGAAACACGGGGCATAGGGACCATCTCTGCCTTGGGCTCTCTGGCAGTATCCTCTGGCGGAGAACTTCAGCACTCTGGCCCCCTCCCCCTTGCCTGCCCACGTTCTGGAAAGTTTGAGAACCTTCCACCAGGGTCATTTCCAAGATCATCTAAGGACATACTCCCCACAAATGGTGGTGAACTGGCTAGGAAAGGGAGTGGAGGGGAGGAGTGGTGCCAAAACCCCACTTGCGTGGCTGAGGCTGAGTTGCAATGGTGGCATTTTTGGACTGTATGTCCCCTCAGCTAGATTCCATGCTGCGATGGCAAAAGAGATACTCCTAAGGTTATATCTACTCGTCAGGCAAGACATTCAACGCGTGTTAAGAATGTTACTGATGGTTTACACTTTGCTGTTACTCTGCTCCCTCCATAAGCAGCCTTTTTTTCTTTTCTTTCTTTTCTTTCTTCTTTCTTTCTTTCTTTCTTTCTTTCTTTCTTTCTTTCTTTCTTTCTTTCTTTCTTTCTTTCTTTCTTTTCTGTCTTTTCTTTCTTTCTTTCCTTCCTTCCTTTCTTTCTTGCTTTCTTTCTTTTTCGGTACAAAATCATGTTTTCCCTAGGGCCTGTACCTTCCTCAAAGTTTCCAGCATCCTCCTGCCTACATAATTCACTTATATAGCTACCAAGACATTAATTAGATTCAGAAGTCTGTAGAAACAGCAGAGCTGGGCAGGTCAGAGGCCAGGCAGGGCAGAGAAAAGAGCGGGGAAAATGACCCTTGGGAGAGAGTAAGGAAGCAGAGGGAAATTTTTCATGCCATTCAAGTACCAAACGAGACAAAGATAATTTCAAAATGTGGTCAACTACCATAACATTGTTTAGAGAATTAAAGTATTGTCCAATTAAAGAGTCCTTTAGGAAAAAAAAAAAAAAAGGTCGATTCAGTGTAAGAATTCATGCAAATGTATGTTTGGTGTGAGTTGCTCCTTACACATCTGCTACAATAGTCCAGTATGTGAAGCTCACCGAATTTTTAAAAAGGAAAGAAACAAAGCACATGTACTGAATATGACAATGCAGGCAGAAAAGGCCTAGACGATTCATAAAAGTGGATCAGAAAAGTAATTCCTATCACAGATCAGGTACTTCCTGCCATGCTGACCTACTTGGGGGATAATCTCATCATTTGCGATATGAGAAGTTCCCCTGGTGCTGGTAACAAGAACCAACCGTCCTGACTTAAAGCTTGATATTCCCCTGGCTCTTAGCTGTGCTTCTTTGAGATGTGCACTGGCCAGCACGCAAGACTCAAGGACTCTGAACCTCTGAGAACAGGAAATAAGTCATCATAATGACAGCGAACATTTCTGTATTATGATGTACTGGGTACTGTTGTAACTATCAACGCTGTTTATTCCTCCTAAAACCACACGAGGTATGTTATCTCGTTTTTATTGTTTTTTATTTTACGTGTGAGTAAACTAAAGAAGAGATAGGTGTCACAAACCAAAGAGGGGCAGATCAGAGATTGGTTCTAACGACCACAATACCCCACCACCTCCCATGACTATTGCTGGAATTGTCTACAGCATTGACACATTCTCGTGCCTGCAGGGGCTTAAATCATGCATGTGATGCAGACCTCATCAGAAGGGGAGAGAGCCCTCTCCCACTTTCTGTGCAATCTTTCTTCTCCTAGTGTGGCCCCCGAGTGCTGCTGTCCCACACCGAGGGTTGGCCCTCCTTCTGTCACGTCTCAGGTCTTCCCTTGCAAAATGAGAAGACTGAGATGGACGTCTTTTTTTGTTTCTGTCAGTTCGAAAATGTTAAGGTTTTGTCTTTAGTTACCCCTCCTGAGCACTGCCAGGCAGGAATCTCTGGAGGATGTCAGAAGAGCCATAAATCTTTTCTTGTTTAAAGATAGGACCTCCTCCTTGGCTTCACCACATCTCAAGATGTTGGTCTGTTCCAAACAGGAGTGCTTGCTGTTTTCGTTAAGTGTTAATGGACAGTCAGACCAACACATCCAGCAGGAAGAGACCTAGCTTAGGCCTGAGGGGAAATGTACGTGGGAAGGAAGTCACAACAGAATCTTTTCTCTTTGGCACCAGAGAATATTCACGCGTGGAGCTGATGGTTCCCACAAAGCCCCTGGAAGACCCAGAAGTTGCAAGTGGACCAATTATGGCTCATGTCCTGAAGACAGAGAAATTTCATAATTATATCTTGATGGTTCAGCATCGACGGGCTAAGGACAGCAGTGTAAGATGCTCACAAAGTCTATCAGGTAGTGACGTCTATAACTCAAGTCCATAGTGGAGGTCCTGCCATCTAGACATAGAAGAAAGACAGAGAGCAGGGTCTGCATCATCAGAAGCTTGAGACAAACATGTTATGTCATCACTGCTGGTTGCCCACCCCGTATCTATCTGCCCTCTTCTCTACTAACAAAATCTAAGTTTGGGGATATGATGAGCCCAACTTAAATAATCATATTTTCCAGCCTCTACTACAGCAAGAACTGGGCATGTAACACAGTTCAGGCCAAAGAGACATAAGCTTAAGTCAGCTGGAATTTCTTGGAAAGTTTCACATTCCCAGAAAAGGCAGCATTTCCCCTCTAGGTCACTTTCTCCTTTCTGTGCAGAATGCAGTAGAAGACCCGACGTGGTACAGTCATCTTGGACCTTGAGGGCAAAACCCACACACTGAAGTTGGCAGATCTGAAGTTAAAAGGAGGCCCTGTCCTTAATGGTTTCTTCACATAATTGTACCATCTTTGAACTGCCTACCTAGCTCAGGACTTTGGAGGACAAAATAAGACCCTATTTGGCTAAGCCAGTATAATCATGTATTGCTCATTATACCTAACTCACAGAGAAGTCATGTTCCCTCCAGTGTGTTCTGTACATGGCCACATATGGTCAGGTCTACCAGATGTCCCAGACTACATGCCCCCAGCAAGAGCAACACTATAATGTGATTTGGAAAAGCCTATGTTTTCTTTCTTAAATATAATCTTGCCTTCTGGGTTCCCTCCAATTGTAAGAAGGTCAATTAATAAGAAACCCAGGCTCAGTTGTCTGAGGACTGATGACTCTGGCTCCAGCCTTTTTTATTTTTTCAATATTCCATATTAATAATTGTTTCTTTATTGTCATGTTATTTATTAACCCGGTTCAGGCACTGTTGCTTCCTCACGGGGGATACTAGGAAGTCTCATTTCTGCCAGATAGCGCAGGAACAGTAAGAGTCAGCATTTCTTGTATCCTTGCCGCATATACAAAAAAAATACGCATGTTCCAAACGCTGTCCTTGTTTCTACCAGTAAGCTAATTACCACTGTATGAAGCTGATTTACTTCAGAAGGAGTTTAGAAAAACAACTAATTAAGTACAGTATTTTGAAATATAAACTAGATTACAAGGTTAGAACCCTATAATGAAATTGCCGAAGCTTGAAAGTTGGGAGAAACCATAAAGGCTTTCTCTCGCTAACCTCCTACCCGGCGCAGGAACCCCATGTTAGCCCTGGCGTGTTCAGCCTCCGCACGAACATTTCTAATGATAGGTGCCTCGCGCTCCCAGAAGGTTTCCTATTCCAGTTTTAATGGAGCTCAGCTTGGCCTGGAACAACATTCTTCTTTATATTTATGAATCCCAAATTGATTTCCCTGTAACTTCCTAGCATATCACTAGGTTACAGTAAGCACTCAGCGCTCAGTTCCTCTGAACTCCTTCTCCTGGTCCTCAATATATTGAGACTTGCAAGCTCAAGTGATTTCTTCGGCATCTTTGGCAGAGAGAATTCCTTGCTTGGTTGGAAATAACTTTACAGAGAGAGAGAGAGAGTCAGCTTCCTACAAGGAGCAGGTGGACAGCTACAAGGAGTGAGAGACACCTTATCTTCCCCCAGCTGGTGGTCGGTTTCTTGGAAGAAAGGAGCTTCAAAAAGCAATTGGAGCCACAACAAGGAAAATGGCCACCACAGGACAGGGAGGCAGGGAACCCCTCCAAAGAGAGATACCTCCTTGCTGGCTCTCAAGGAAGAAGCTTCAGGAATGAGAGGTGGAAAATAGAAGCCCGGGATCATGGGAGAAGGGTGCGACGGAGGACAGGGAGGAGGCCTGATTAAAGCTACAGGCCTCGGCCGGGCCCCCACTTCAGCAAAGAAAGCATCTCTTTTCAAGAGCTGGTTCCTAGTGTTTTTCCAAAGTTCCAACTCTCCTGTGATGCTTATCATAATTCTATATACTTGGCACAGACAGTTACATTTTTATGAATTTAGCATTACTTTCTGTCACTCTCTAGACAACAATACGAGGTTTATTACAACATAAAGGGAAATTCTTCCTCTTGGGCCTGAGTGAGTGGCAGCCCAGATTCTCACACCTGTCACCCTCCTCTGAAGAACACAACCTCAAGTCAAGGACGGTGTCACTGGGGATAGTAACCAAGCCCAGGTCTTGGGCTCAGGACCCGAAATGATACTCTCAATGAGCACACAAGTCATTTCAGATATATTTCCTTCACTGAACAAACATTATGGAGCATCTAGTCCATGCCAAGTGGTGAGTTAAGAAGTAAGGAGAGATTGTTACAACCCGATTAGTGCTATGACAAGGGAAGTGCAGGGAGATCTTTCTAGAAAGAATGGCTGACTCGCATCCCACATCAAGGACCGACTTACCCAGAGTAAGGTGGGTGGGAGAGGATGTAAGTCTGTATGCTCTGCTGTGTCCCCTGCTATGACGGAGGTGTGTCTTCAAAGCTGTAGGGGCAAGAGGGAGGGGGTGAGGGCACCTGCCTGAGGCAGACGCTAGCATCTGGGTTGGGCCTAAAGGAATGACAGTCCAAGTGGGTGGAGGTGGTAGTGATAGAAAAGCATTCCCGTCAGAAGGAAAAGCACATGACAGAGCAGAGAGGCGAAGAGCATGTCGTGAGAAGTTCTGTGTGGTCAGCGTGTTGCTTGGGGGAGGGCTGGAGGCATCAGCGGGGCGTGTTCAGGGTGGGAGCGGAAAGAGTGAGGAGAGAGGGGAATGGTGCCGAGACCAGGGTGAGAGATGGGGGCCGGGCACTGCAGAGGCCGGTTCTGCGGGGCTGCTGTGAAAACGCTGCACCGGGGCAGGAAATGAACATCAGAGATTCAGTAAAGTGGCAGGTGAATGAATACCCAGCTGCTCAGCCCAGTGGGACCCTGAGAGCTGAAAAGAGGAAATGGTTTCTGAGAAACCAGAGAAAGTCTTGCACAGAGCACTTCTCGTAGTACAGTCAGGCCAGCCTTCCCCTCAGCACAGGGCTGCCCGCGTCGTCTGCAGGGCGCAGAGCAAACTGAAAATGGGGGGCCCCTCGGGGGCTAAATTATTAAGAATTCCAAAATGATGACAGCAGAGTCTTAACCCAAGCGCAGGGCCCTTCTAAGTGTGGGGCCCCGTGGTACTGTGGAGGTCCCAGCCCACGGAGCTATGAGCACCTTGTCACTAACGGGGGGAGTGTGGTCACAGGGCGGGCTGAGCAGCGCGCAGAGCTCAGCCCTGCACCCACACAGCCCGCGCCACGCGAGTCGCCTGAACTTGGGTTCACTCCGAAATGAAACGGTTCTCTTTTACCTGATCGTAGTGAAAATACACACAGGGGAAGACAGTCCACGCCACGCACAGCAGTATGTGATGGGGAAAACATTAAAGTATTTAGTGAAGTAAGCCAGAAAGAGAGAGAAAAATACCATATGATGTCACTTATAGTGGAATCTGAAAAAAAAGACAAACGAACTTATTCACAAAACAGAAACAGACTCACAGACATAGAAAACAAACTTACGGTTACCGGTGGGGAAGAGGGTGGGAAGGGATAAATTGGGAGTTTGAGATTTGCAGCTGCTAACTAACACATATAAAACAGATAAACAGAAAGTTCATACTGTATAGCACAGGGAACTATATTCAATATCTTATAGTAACTTATGGTGAAAAAGAATATGAAAATGAATATATGTATGTTCACGTATGACTGAAGCATTATGCTGTACACCAGAAACTGACAAAACATTGTTAATTGACTATACTTCAATAAAATATATATATATATATATATATATATATATGTATGTATTAAAAAAGTACTTTCAATTTATAAGAGTGAGTCCTCGAAAAGACTTTTTGTTTTCTAAGCAAGGTGATGATAGAGATGTAGGTTAGGGAAACTAAGGAAAGGGGAAAATGGTTCTAAAAAATAAAATTATAATACTAACAGGATTATAGGAAGAAATGAAGAGGTTGGCTGGAGGCGGAAAGGGTGGCAAGGGGCTGCAGCTTAAGGGAGTAAAATTTTGGGGAAAGACAGAAAATTTAAATGGGATTTCAACATTTTTGTGATATGATATAATCACATTCTCCATTCTCCTAATGAATTTTAAATAAGAAACTGCATTGCTCATCCAAGCTTAGGGAGAAAGAGGTGTGTGTGTGTTTTGGGGGAGGTGGTTTTCAAATCTAGCTGCAGATTAGAATTACCTAGGGAAAAACTTCCATTTGCCTACTGCCCCCCGCCCCCTCAACCCCACCAAGATTGTGATGTGATTGGTGTACAGTGAGTTAGAGGAACCTCTGGCTCAGGGGAGGCCGTCACACAAGTGATCAAAGTTAAATGTGTCTTCGGGTCCTGGTCCAAGTCCTTTTCTTTGGCAACCCTGTCATTTCCATAGATCTATTTGTCTCTCCTTGCGTTAGTCCCAACATTTCATAACTGTAGCTTTATAATAAACTTTGACGGCTGGTAGAGACAGCTACTTCCACCTTGTTCTTCTTTAAGATAATCTATTCCTAGTCTTTTGTTTTTCATTATCACTTTAGAATCAGCTTGTCAAACCACACACACACACACACACACACACACATGCATGCACAAAAAAACCTCTCAGCATTTTGAAAGAAATTGCTTTGAATGTGTAGATGTTTGGAGAACTAATAAATACATCCATGATACTGAGTATTCTGATAGCTGAATATGCTATGTCTCTGTTTATTTAGCTTTCCCTTTAATGATATCAATAATGTTTCATATTCTTGTGCATAGAGATCTTACATGTCATTTGTTAGATTTTTTTTTTCCCTCTAGGTGTTTGGGTAAACTAACCTATTCATTCTAATAATTTCTCTGTAGCTTTATTTTTATTTCCTATATACACAATAATTCAATAGTATCATCATGTGATTGAGGACTGCTTTTTCACATCCTCTGCAATCTTTACACTTTTATTTCTTTTCTTAAACCAGCTAGAACTTTAACTACAATGCTGAGTAGAGGCAGTAATGGTGGGCATTCTTGTCTTATTCCTGATTTCAAAACTAGGCATTTTTTGGTAGATCCTTTATCAGGTTAAGGAATTTTCCATCTATTCCTAGTTTTTTAACCTCACAGCTATTTGTTTTTGTTGTTATTTATTGAAATCATGAATTGTAGCTAAATTTTGTAAAATGTCCTCTATGACTTGTTGAGATGATTCTATTTGACTCCTTTTTTTTCTTTAATGATTAATGTAGTGAATTACATTGATTAATATTCAAAAGTCAAACCAGCCTTGTAGTCATGAAATAAACACAACTCAGCAGTGACATGTTACATTCTATAGATTCAATGAGCTCTTTTTTGGTGGGGGAGGGGAATTTCTGCACAAAAGGTCGTGAATGCGTGAGTAGAATTTTCTTATTTTCAAGTGACCTTGTTAGCTTTTGCTTTGAAAGCCTTTGAAAATGAATTGGGAACACTTAACTCTCTTTCTTTTCATTCTCTGGGAGAGTCTGTGTAATCTTAGAATGATTTCTTCTTTAAGAATTTAGTGGCATTCGCCAGGAAAGTCATCTGAGCCTAGCGTTTTCTTTGAAGGAAAAATTTTAATTATGGATTTGATTTTTAATAGCTTTAAGTCTACCTTCTGTCAATTTTGGTAAGTTGTGTTCTTCTAAAAAAGCATCCAAGTCATGAGAATTTTCAGGTTGATTGCCTAAGTCATGCTGTTTACTTACTATCTTCTTAGTAGCTGTAGGATCTGTAGTTACTCCCCCCTTCATTCCTTACATGGCATATTTATGGCTTCTTTACCTCTCTGTTTTTAAAATCAATCTCAACAGAACTTTATCAATTTTATTAGTACTTTCAAAGAACTGCCCTTTGTCTCTCTTGCTTCTTACTATTGTCTATTTTCCACTTCATTCATTTCTGCTCTTATCTTCATCAGTTTCTTCCTTCTAATTTTTTGATTTTGATTTGCTGTTTTCCTCCTAATTTCTTGAGCTGGATGTTTGGTTCATTGATATTTGGCCTTCCTTCTTTTCAAATATATGTATTTAGTGCTACAGGTTTTTGTCTAAGCATAACTTCAGCTGCATTTTGTGAGTTCTGATGTATGGACTTTTCATTATGATTTAGTTCAAAATATTTTCTAATTTCCATTTTGATTCCTTCTTTGACATATTAGGCATTTTTAGAAGCATATTTCTTTATTCCCAAACATATGGTATTATCTAGTTATCCTTTTGAAGTTGGCTTGTAGTTCAATTGCACTGTCGTTGCAGAAAATACTGTGTCATTTTGCTCTTTTGAAAAATTTTGAGACTTACTCTCTTGTCCTATGTATGATCAATTTTGTAACTATATATGTATATACATATATGTAGTCATGATTTTCAAGATTATTGTTCAAAGCTCTTTATCCTTACTGATATTTTGTCTGTTGTTTAATTATATCTAAGAGATATGTTAACATTTCCCACTATAATTAAGAATTTATTTATTTCTTCTTATAATTCAAGTTTTGCTTTATATATTTGAGGTCATATTTATTAGGTGCATACAAATTTAGCATAGTTATGTCATCCTGGTGAATTGACTTTGTAAAAAAGATGATGTGTCCCTCTTAATCTCTAATGATGATTTTTGCTTGAGAAGACATATACAGAAAAATATTGCTAAGACCAAAGTCAAAGGCATACTGTCTGTTTTCTTTTACGAGTTCTATGGTCTCAAGTCTTATATTCATCCCTTTAGTGTGTTTTCAGTTGATTTTTGTGTATGATGTGAGATAAGGTTCTAGTTTCTTCTCTTTGTACGTGGCTGTCCAGTTTTCCCAAACATCATTTATTAAAGAAACTATCCTTTCTCCATTGGGTATTCTTTGCTTCTTTGTCATAAATTAATTGTCCACATACATGTGGGTTTATTTCTAGGATCTAATTTCTCTTCAACAGTTGTATTTTTCTGTTTTTCTGCTAATACCATACTGTTTTGATTACAATGGCTTTGTAATGTAGTTTGAAATCAGGGTGTGTGATATCTCCAGCTTTGCTCATTTTTCTCAGAATTGCTTTATCGTTTGTAGTTCCTTATACATTTTAGTTTTTTGTTGTTGTTGTTCTATTTCTGTGGGAAAAAAAGTCCTTGGGATTTTGATAGGAATTGCATTGAATCTGTAGATTACTTTAGGTAATATGGACATTTTAACAAGTTAATTCTTCCAATGCATGGGCACAGTATATCTTTCCATTTATTGTGTCTTCTTCAATTTCTTTCAATAATGTCTTGTAGTTTTCAGTGTACAAGACCTTCAACGTCTTGGTTAAATTTATTTATAGGTATTTTATTCTTTTAATTGTGATTGTAAGTGGGATTGTTTTTGTAATTTCTCTTTCTGCTAGTTTATTGTAAACACATAGAAATGCAACAGAATTTTGTATGTTGATTTTGCACCTTGAAAATTTACTGTATTTGTTTATTATTTCTAATAGTCTTTGGTAGAGTCTTTAGGGTTTTCTGTATGTAAGATCATGTCATCTGCAACTAGAAACAGTTTTACTCCTTTCTTTCCAATTTATATGTCTTTTATTTATTTTTCTTGCCTAATTTCTCTAGCTGGAACTTACAGTTGATGTATGCCAGATTAGAAGCCTGACCCTGAGGTAACAGCTTTCAGAATTTGCAGATGGACCTCTTTAGGGAAAGACTGAGATGGGTGATTTTCACTGCTCCAACAGTGCTGAGTCCTGGGGGAACAGCCATCATGAATGCTTGTGTGCCTTATAACAACTTCTTTGTTTGCTATAGTCTTATGGGTCCCACGGACACAATTGTTTTGAGAGCTAGATGCTTTGGGTATCTGTCCCTGGGGTGGGAGTCTTAAAAGTTGAGGTGCTAAGTGTGGCGTTCAAACACTTCTCTCTTCAGGGAGAAGCCAGAAGCTTGGAATTCCCACCTGATTGTATGGTTGGGGAGGTGGGTAATATGGCAGGAGTGTGTCAGCATTTCTTACCCATTTCATTGTTGGTATTTTCCCATTTGCCTGATGTGTAGGAGTCTCTCAGATAGGTTCTCTATTTCTTTCAGATGTAATTGCCCTTTGGATAGCTGTACATTTGGTGTGTCCACAGGAAGAAAAGAGTAGCCTCCTATGTCACCATCTTGACCAAACTTTCTATTTTACCTTTATTATTGAAGGATATTTTTGCTAGGTTTAAAATTCTAAGTTGACAGGGTTTTTTCCCCCAGCAATTTAAAGATATTATATCATTAAACAATAATTATTATTTAATGGGGACAGAATTTCACTGTGGAATGATGAAAAAGTTCTGGATATGGTTAGTGGCGATAGTTGAACAACAGTGTGAATGTATTTAAGGCCACTGAACTGTACACCTAAAAATGATTACTATGAAAAACTTATATTATATGTTACCACAATGAAAAAAAATCTTAAAAATGCATATTAACTATCTCTTTATATGTTAATGCCATAAGTGAATTTACATTATAGGTAAAATAATTATTACTTGATAAAACTATAAAGAACAAGTACATATATTTTCTCCTGCCAGTTTCTGCACATAAAGGATGTCCTTTCTCCAATACAGAAGGCAGTAACATTAAAAGTTTTTTGTTAATAAAAAGAGATGACTGGAGGGAATAAAAGCAGTCATGAACTTAGGGGAAAAGATATTATATCATTGTCTTCTGGCTTCTATCTTTTCTGTTTAAAAGTCAGCTGTCAATTACATTGTTGTTCCTTTGAAGGTAAAGCATCTTTTCCTCCTGGTTGGTTTTAAGGTTTTCTTTTTTTGCGTTTGCCTTCAGCAGTCTTCCTGTGATGTGCCTAGCGACTGGGTTCCTTTTTCTTTATCCTGCTCGAGGTGCTTAGGCCTTCTTACTAACTTTGACACCTTTCAGCAGTTTGGGTACGTTCTTAGCCTTTATCTCTGTAGCTATTGATTTTGATTTTTTCTTTTTCTTCTTCTGAGACTTCAATTTTACGCACAGTAGAATTTCTCACTCTCTTCTCTTTTACTCTGTCTTTTGAAATGTTCACTTTTTTGTCCTTTAAAATCTTCTTTCTGAATACTTCCTTCTAATATATCTTCTAATTAACTAATTCTTTCCTGAACTATATCTAATCTGCTGTTAAACGCATTCACTGAGTTCTCAATTTGGTGCATCATGTTTTTCATTCTAGAGTTTCCCTTTGATTCATTTTTGTAGTTTCTTATCTTCTGCTGAAATTCTTAGCTTTATCCTTTTGAAATTTAGACATTGTAAGCAGAGTTGATTTAAAGTTTGTGTCTAATGACTTCTTTATCTAGAGCCCCTAGGAGTACACTTCTGCTGTCTGTTTTTTTCCTCTGGCACGTCATTCATGTGACTATTCATATTCATACCTCCTAACCAGTTTTTTATTATATGATGGACATTCTATTTGCAAAATAATTTTCAGAGGTAATTTAAGGACTACAGTGATATTACCTCTCTTTAGAGAAGTGCATCCATTTCTGCCAGGTTCTTAGGTGTATTAGTAATTCAGGATTATCTTTGTATAATTTAACAAGTTGGGGGAATTTAAACTTATAATGAAATAACTTTAGGGTCATGTCTGCTTTCAAATTCCTGTTTCTTTTAGGCTGCATTCTCCAGGATTCCAATCCAAATAATGGGGATTCATTAGGCTTTGTTTTTCCTTTGTGGATCCTTTTGTCATCACCTGAGCCCCAGAAGGCTGTCAACAGCTTGTGTTAGTCACTTGACCACTGCCTTTGAAATTGGCCCCCAGAGAAAAGTAGTTCTAGACACCAAACTTACTTCCTTTAATTTCTGTTTTCTTCTGGAGCTTGGTTGTGCAAGTCTTCACTCAACCTTTAGATCACTAACACATTTATATCCTATTTATCCAAAAACTTCTTTAGATTCGCTGAATAGATGCATATGTGCTCTGAAAAACAGTCTTGTTTGAATTTGGGTAATTTGCTCTGACAATGACCTTCATAGGATGACTGTGAACTATTCTGTGTATTAGTTAAGAACACAGGATCTGGAGCCAGCAAATCTGGTTCAAACCTTTGTTTTGCTTCTATTAGCAGTGTGATTTTTTCAGCAATTTAATTAAACTTTCTGATTCTCATTTTTCTCACTGGTAAAATGTGAGTGATGATTATAGCTCCCTGGTTGACAAATAAATAGAATAATATTGGAAAGATATAATACAGAGTTGGCGTCTAGTGTAAGCACCCATCAAATGGCAACTATTCTTACTCTATATGAATTATTTAAATATTTAATAGCGTGAGCCAAAGATTACTAGTTTAGATTTTAAATGGTTATAATTATGGGATTTTTTTTTCTTGGCATTGTAGTTCAGAAAGGAACTCTTAGGTCATGAATCTGGGGTCCTGGCAATGACTTGCTTTGTAATTTTTCCATACTCAAATCTTACCAGTGTTTACACTGTGGAACTCAGGGACCCAATGGAATACACTTCCTTGTATTCTGGGGTCAATTACAAACCCCAGTTAAGGCAAATCTGGCTTTTCCTACATGTAGCCTTAAATCATACCTCCAGGCAGAGATGTGTGAGACTCCTGGTTCTGTGTCTGAATTTCTACAATTGCCCCAATTGTTTTAATGTCTCTACTGGTTCCTTCTTCACCCACAGGTAAAGCCAAAGGTACCCTAGCAAAAATTCCCTGTGATTACCCTCAGGGACCCCACTGTCATAGCCCTACTTTAGACCTCTTGGCCCTTTTTCACACGTCTAGAGATTATCCACTCTTCAGGAGAGGACTCCTGCCAATTCCGCCTGTTGGGCACTTGAGAGCAGGTTCATTTAAACATCAATAAGCAGGAATCTTCATTGACCTCATGCTGCTTAATTCCTCACCTGGTCTTGACCCCAGAACAAAATCTTGCGAAAAGTCAATAAAAGTAGCAAACAATGTTATGTTATTCTTGGCAGACTTTGCAAAACAATGAGAGGGTTGAACAATAGTTAATCACAGGCTTAATAGTTGCTAACAAGGATGGAGTGTTTACAATGCAGCAGGCAGTGCGCATACGCGCTCTCATTTGAGTCACGTTAACAACCAAACGAGGTAGGCACTGTCATTACCCCTGTTTTACGGGGGGAGGAACTGTGGTTTACAGGGGCAGAGTATTTAACCTGAGGCCACAAACCAGCAACGGGGCTCCCTGTCAGCCACTCCTGGAGCCTGTGTGCTCTCCATGTAGAATATTAGACCGAGAAATTCAGATGCAGATTATTACAGAGGAAGCTGTTGTGAAGTCTTGAAGGAATGTCCAGAAAATTAATAGATCTGTAGTTATTCCACAGAGTTGCTCTGTTAGAATGGGGTAGATTGTGCTTTTAAAGACTGTCCTGATGAGGATGTAATTAAATAATTAGGTTAGCAAACATGCACACCAATCCATCAGAACAGAGGGAGAGGAGTCTGGCGGCAAAGGGAGGTCATCTGGTCGTGGAAGTGGGGTGTTCAATGAATAATCCACAAGAGGAGGCATTAGCAGGTCCTGAGAAGAAGCTTCTTAGAGAAGCTTAATGGGAGCAAAATGAGAAGTAACCCTCCTGCAAGCACAGCTGACCCTCGAACAGCACGGGTTTGAATTGGTGGGTCCGCCTACATGCGGACTTTTTTCAGTGGTAAATGCTACAGCGTAACGCGATGGTTTGTTGGTTGAATCCACGGAAGCAGAACTGTGGATACAGAGCATCAGGGGTACGTTAAACATGGATTTTCTACTCCATGGAGGCTGGTGCCCCAACCCCTGCATCATTTGAGGGTCAATTGTATAAACCTGTGAAAAAAGAACCTTCTAGCCCCAACTGGAATATGTGTTTCCACCAGCTCTCTGACATGAAACATTTAGCGGGTAACCAGGTTACAGAATTTATCCTCATTAAGGACCTTAACAGCCCCATCCGAGGTCTTCCACAGAAATCACTGCACTTGAAGATCTTTTATGGAGGTGAAATTAAATTATGATAAGAATGAAAATTTTTCAGTGGTCCTACTGCCTTGCCTACTTAGACAAGGTCTTGTTTTTTCCCATGAATACGTATCCCACCCGAAGCCTAAAGCCTGAAGGGTAAGGACCCCATCTACCCAGACAGTTTTGGTGACTCCCACTTATCTGAAGGGAGGAAATACACTTCCCCCTCAGCTTCTTGAGACAATTAAAAATGTAGCTTCAGAAGGTTATCATGAGATTGAAGAATCCTTCACTTCACCTCAGCCTTTTAACCTAATCTGATGAGTCTAAGTGTGGAGAGAAGTAGATTCAGGGGCTGCTGTCATCAGGTCCAGGGATGAAGCTGAAATGGTCTATGACACCTGTTCCAAAGATGGCAGAGATGAAGGGGGAGTGGTCATAAAGGCTATAGCAGTGGTTCCCAAGCGAAGATAAATAAATGAAGTTCCCATACGTCTGCTCTGGAAACTGCCAGTCAGCAATCCTGGATGAAGCCTGGGACACAAAGTCCTCCAAGAATGATTGTTGGGTGAATACGTTTATTTAGAAAGTGCCAGAGGTGGTCCAGGCTTTGAGCTAGATCTTAAAGGATGAGTCTGCCCAGTGGAAAAGGAGTGCATTCAAGTTAGAGAGGAAAGCCAAAGGGTGAGGATGACTTTGACGTTCTCACCCAGACAGATGGTGGGCGGTGCTGCCAAGACAATGGATGGAGGAGGAGATGTCAGTCAAGTTAGTGACAAACATGATGACTTGACACAACTTGGGGAAGCCCGGGCTCAAGAGACTGGTGGGTGCTGATGAGTGTTACTGTCTCAAGCTGCCCTTCTCCGTACGATACAACTGGGATCCTCTCAGAACCTTTCTTATGGGTCCACTTGTGACTATCCTAGAGCTTGAGTTTTGATATACTTTCAACTTGTTATTGACCACAAAGGGATATCATCTACTAAACACTGAGATGACGGATCCTGAGAGAACTCTCCAGAAGCAGGAACTGTGTTTCAGATGTTTGATGATCGCCTTCAGGTAATACGTAGGCTGTCACCTTTCTTCCTCATTTCTCACTAACACCTCATGTGTTTGTGCTAACATTTTGTAGATGAGAAAATCAAGATATTAACATACAGCATCTTCAAGGTGCGGGGTTGGTCGCAAAATGAATCGGTGGTCATGGCCCAAATGCAGAGAAAGAAGACGAAGGTGGCAGCGAGGTTACCCAGCCCAAAGTAAAGATGGAACACCACTCGGGGATGAAAAGCTACAGGCTGGGAGAGGTGGCCCAAGAGCAAGTAATTGAGAACATGTCTCTGCAGAGGAAAGAAAGGCAAAATTGCTCTTTAATAAGATAAGTCAATGTCTCTCGAACTGTGGGTTTTCTAAATTGAGCATTTCCCAAAATGTGCTTTTCCCAATACCTATTAGCAACGAAAGGCTCTGAGAAGACCAGCCGCAAAGGAAAACTAACTTCATTTAACCCAGATTTCATCGAACTCATTTCTCCTGGGAATGCACTTTTCATGGAACACCTATTACCGCCTCCCAGGAAGGTGTGGGAAATGTTGAATTCAGAAAACAATTCACAGTTGAATTTCATGGTGTCTGGTCTACCTAGGGGATCAATACATGCTTATTTTTGAATTTTTAGAGTAATTTTCAAATTACAAAGTCATTATTCAGTTGTCAACAGTTTTTTTTCCCCCTCAAAGTGGATTTTTAAAACGTGAAGGAGCAGTGACCTTCAGAATCAGGGCAAAATCTTAGAATTAGGAAGAATATGGCTTTCTTAATGCCTACTAAAAATAATTTAAGAAATTTCAACCACCTCATGGCCTGCCCAATCCAGGAATAAATTATTCCCTCTAGTTCCACAGCTCAGAGTTCCTCTGAAACTGTTCATTCTGCTTAGATGCCTTCTGAGTGTGAGTGAAATTTAATTATCTCATTTTCTTTAATAGCAGAGTGTAGATTAATTGCTTAAGAGGAAAAGATGGCTTGTTACATGAATGGAAAGGTGCAGAGTCCCTGCTGAAGACATGCCCATCAGGGTGGAAGCCTGAACCACAGAGCACCTGAAAAGTGTCTATTTACAGAAAAGACAGAGCTTTTATTCACGTAACACGATTTTTCAATTTATATGGAAATTTATTTGGTTTTGTGGAACGAGTATGCAAGTGTTCACCAGGCAAACTACAGTTCACATTTTGGCCTCATTCCTTACTAGCTATTTAACCCCTGGCAAGTCTCTGAGCTTTAGTTTCCTCTTTGTAAATGGCACTAATGGCTTGGAGCACTGGAATAAAACCTTCGCCACTTAAGCATTTAGGAATCTTCTGGATGGTTGTTGCTCAGCATCGTGCTACCCTCAAGCAAAGCTTTCATGCAGACACACACCCCATCCCACTCACAGCTCTAAAGGAGAGAGATCCAGCCAGAAAATAGAACTGCCCCAATAAACACGATATACGCACACTTCTTCCTTCTTCCTGAAGTGGAAATGCAAAACCAAGGATCACCAGGGGTATTGAGAGAACTGTGGCGTGGAAAAGAAAGACCAAAAGAAACAAAAACTGACCTGGGCAGGAAAAAAAAGAAAGACAATTACGGAACAAGAGACAACATTAAAAACATTTTAATTAACATGCCAAGAGAATTTTGGAGAAAATATCATATCCTTCAAATGAGGAAAAAAATGCTAAGAAAAAGAAACAATGAGAGACTAAAAGACAGTGTTTGCAGACTAAAAGAAATACTGGCTGAAAAAAAATTTTTTAATTGAAGATGGACTAGAAAATAAACCCAAAGTCTCTCTGTACTCTCTTAGAATATAGGGAAGAAAAGACAAAGAAATTAAAAACTATGAGAGAGATGGTCAGCCTAGAAGTTTTCACATAAAGGGCTGGAGATGAAAAAATTATATATAAAAAAAAACTTGAAGAAAAAAATTCCAAAGCTTAAGGACAAAATTGTTCAGAATTAAATGAGCTTTCTGAATGCCCAGAACTATGAAAGAAAAGAGCTATACCTAGACACATCTCTGATGTGTCAGAGATAAAAAGAAACATTATCTAAAGTCTTCTATGTCTAGACAGGTATTAATCAAGCAAGAAGGCAGAGTCATGATTTTCAGACAGAAAGATCTCGAAAAGTTTTTCTTTCAAGCACCCTTTCCTTTAACGGTATATGGAGATATAACTAGAAAAACGAATGAGCAGAATAAGAAGGATGTTGTGGGGTCTAGGAGACTATGGTTCCAATCCAGACTCCTGGTGGCAGTGGAAAAAACTTGCAACATGGCAATTGCATAGCAGGCTTAGAGCGAGGGTAACCAGACCATATTAGAGCACAGGGATGGTGGGGAGACCAGGGATGGAGGTCTCCAGAAGAAAGGGGGTGCTGAATAGAAAAGGCATGCTTGGGGAAAATGAATCACAAGGGCAAATAATGCAAGAAAAGCAGCAGCATCTGTTGGAAAGTCCAGGGACAGGTGGTAGGGTGAGGAACGGGTAATACAGCTGAACGCATAATAAAACCATAATTCACACATGAAGCAAACCAAAGTGTGGCCATATTGGGAGAGAAAAACAGAGAGAGAAAAATTCCACTGAACCTTGATTCTGGGAACATCCTCTCTTGACTGGCCCAGGGGTTATGATGTTGGACTTATTAAAAGGCACATACTCCTAACTCATGACTTGATCAGTGTGTGGGTGAGGGATGGAGACTCGGGGGCCAACTTCAGGACAAAGTGTACAGAAAATGTTTATCTCACAAAGTGGAACATGGAAGGTGGAGAGAAGGGCGGGGGTACCAGTAACTTCATCTTTTAAAGTGAGGAATCGGACATAGAATAGTAACAAAAATTGATGAAACGAGAAATACGGATTTACTATACTATCTCAAATTACAACTATAAACACAGGAAGAACAAAGATAATAATACAGATGGCAGACACTGGGGCTGTCCAGGATTCTGGGATAGGAGAGATGGTAGTATTGAGCTTAATTCTCCCCTTTCATATCAAGGAGTCTGTGATAATATCTTTGATTGACAAAGTTAAAAATAGAGTTATAATCATGTTGTCTCTGTGGATGCAAAAGCAGAAGAATTAAAAATGGACACTTCTCAGAATGGGGACCTGATTTGTCTCAGCTGTCTGATGTTGTATCCTGGGTGTCCAGAACCTGGCGCTCCTGCTTGATAAATGGTGACTGGAAAGAAATGGACTTAAAGAAGATGTGGTGTATATACACAATGGAATACTACTCAGCCATAAAAAAGAATAAAATAATGCCATTTGCAGCAACATGGATTGACCTGGAGATCATCATTCTAAGTGAAGTAAGCCAGAAAGAGAATGAAAAATGCCATAAGATATCATTTATATGTGGAATCTAAAAAAAAAAGAGACACAATTGAACTACTTATTTATAACTTAGATGATTGGTTTCTTGAATATGTGTGAACACATCTGACTGTCCTTTATGAGTGGACTACTACATTCTGTTGATTCTTATTTTGTAGTTGGGCTTATTCCTTTGAAAACTATGTAAGTTTAAAAAGCTAAAACTCTAAACTGTTCTTAGAAACAATGAGCAGTACATATTCGTAAATTTTTAAATGTATGCAGTATGTTGTATATATGTATTTACATGCAATATATTGTATAGGTGTAGTAAAACTGTAATAATTCTACCTAATAAAACTGAAAAATGAAAAAAATGAAAAGAAATGGGCCCCAGGGTGCTGGGAGTAGGGTGGGGGAGACCCAGAGGGTGTCTTCCCAACACTGAATAGTCACCAGAGGAAGGTATTTGATGAGCAAAATTATAATTGTAAACATACACAGATGAATGGAGTAGACCATGAAGAGTGGTGGTTGCCCTGGGGATGTGACCAGTAAGAGAACCTGGGGAGGATTCCGGCAGGTGAGGGAAGAGAGTCCCAGCCTGGGGAACGCATGAGTCTTCAGGCAGAAAGGAGATCCCAGTGGCTGGTCTGAGCGTGGGTGGTGGAGGGAAGTTCCGTGTGAGGCTGGGGAAGAGCAGGGGCCGAGGGTAAGAGGGCTTCATAGGCACATTCAGGATGCTGAGGAATTACTCTAGAAATGCCGTGTGAGGCCTGTGACTTGTCAGCATTTCATTATCACCACCGAGGCTGGGCACTCCCGGCTCTGCCCGCGCACTTGGGACCAGAGCATCCAAATAGCTCTGCTCTCCACCTATCAGGAATGGGCTGGGCTCGTGGATTCGATTTTCAGTATCTAACAACTCTGAGCTACCAAAGAAGAAGAAAATGCTCTCTATCAGATAACTGAGTAAAATACGGTCCACTTACTCCATCATTGTGTGCTCACTGCATGCATTGAGCAACTTGCGCTGAGAACGCGGAGGGAAACAGCTGTGTTTCCTCCTCCTCACCAAGGGTCCTAGTGCTCATCGGGACGTTGTGATGCTTTTGGAGAAGGTAGGCAGGGAAACAGCACGAGGGCAGTGGAGGCATTGATCAGCGGCAAAGCGTGTTCTCTTCAGGAAGCTGGGGGAGCGTTTCCTGGGCTCTCAGGACCATGAGGCTGGGCCTGATGCCAGTGAGAATTGTAAGGACATGGGGTCTACCCTGAAGAAGCCACTATGCTTGGAAGACAGGAATACATGCGGATGAGCGCAGATCTGGGTTCTCACCGAGCACAGCTGCCGCACCGGGATTAGGCTGGGTGCCTGGGAAGCGGAATGAATTCTTCCAACCCACTAGGGCCCTTGTTAGTGCGTCGGAGCAGTAATTTACTCAATGACATGGGTTCATGTCACTTTCTAAGGCACTTAACTCACTCCCGGGATGTTGGTTGCACACCAGGGGAAATCCGGCTCACTAATCTCTAACACTTGTCATAATTATTTTTCCTCCTGTAATACTATTTGCCCCCTGAGAAACTCAGAATTATTACATAAGAAATGTAGAAATATAAGTGTGTGATATTTTTTCATAAAACGTAGTCAGTGACCCCCCAGGGAATTTTTTTTTTTTATAGCAAAAGCCTCTTAAATCAATTCTGTTTTCTCACTTTGGGTTCCAATAATTGAATATTTTATTTATATATTTATTTAATTTCTTTCCAAATGAAAAGGTGGAGTTCTGTTGACACACTGAGAACGGAGGGGATTATTAATTAACGTTGTTTAAAGTCGGGGATGAAAACAGCACTGATGCATATAAATTTGCTTCAGTGAGCTGTCAGGCTGCTCTGCGAGGTTGGAGCAGTATTGTTGGCAGTCCTGGGGTTGGTACAGTCACGCAGCATCTCCTCCTCTTTAGGAGGTGAGTTTTGCAGTCGCAGTTCATCCAGGCAGAGAAGGACATGATGCACCCAGCCAGGTGTTCAGTGCCCATGATTCAGCTGTTTAGAGAGTCCGGGCGACTGACCTGCATTTGTCACATTTCAATCAGAGGGGCTCTGCCGCCTCCCTCTGTCACTTCAGCTGGTCCCTTGCTGTCACTCATTCCCATTGCCTAATCTGATGATGCTAGGGGTGGTTATTCCCCTTTGTTAGGTAAGGACCCCCATGTTCAGAAAGATGGAGGACACTTGCCCAGGGCCCCACAGCTGGCTGGGGGCAGAGCCAGAAACTCCCTGACCCCAGGACCTACTCGGCCTGACCTCTGAACTTCAACCATTGCTCTCTGCCCCTGCTACACAAATGTTCTGAACGTCTGAATAAACAAGGCCTGAGAGGAGCAGCCCCAAGAGGGTTCCTGCTCCCAGCTTGCTGCTGGTGAGTTACCCAGGGGCGTGGAGAACTCTCGGGATGGGGTGTGGCTCACCCAGGAGTCGGCCTTAGTCGGCAATCATGGACCCTCACAGCTGGGGACTCCTTTATAACAAGTATGAACAATACCACCCCTACTTTCTCTCCATCTCTCTCCCTCTCCCTCTCCCTCTCCCTCTCCCTCTCCTTTGCCCATTCTCATGGGGAAAACTCTCAAGAGGCTTCTGATGTTTTTAGTGGTTGGTTAAAGATGACCTGGGGCGCCCACTCAAGGAAGGTTAATTTCAGAGTTCGAGCAATGAATTTTCCAGAGCCTGCCTATTCCAACCCATGTCCCTGGAGATGAACAAATCTTGGTTATTGTTATTTGGCCCAAAGGATGCTCTGAATACAGAGAACTATGACCTGTCTGCCTAAGTCAACCTCATATGCTTTTGTTTCTTCACTTGTGACCCCAGAAGGCAAAATGGGAAACAGGGACAAAAATTACAAAGAGGTTGATTTCATTTTGAAGTGGAGAGTTTTCAAGTAATTGAAACTCTTTTGGAAATGGGCTGTGAGGGTCTGTTTAACAGATAGAATCAATGACCACTTATCAAAATGGGTTGGAAAAGGAGAGTATGGTTAGAATGATGACCTCCAAGGTCTTGACGCTGAGATATTTAATTTGTTTATTCTTCCTATGGTCATATTTCTGGGGTTGGGTCAGAGGTTGGGGGTCAACAGTCAGGCACCTCCAGTCCATCTGTCGCCTTGGCTGACCCAAGTCCAGCCAGGAATGTGCAGGCTGGGGCACCACAGAGAACAGCTGGGCGGAACACACACTAATGGGTCAGGCCTTCCTGATTTCTGTTACACAGTCACCGTGGACAAACTTAGCAGCAGCCACCACTGAACTAAACCAAAGAATCTATCTTGATGAGATCCTAAGACAAGAATCCCTAATGATTCTCCCCTCCCTCCCCAAGATCACAGGAAAACGTGGCGAGGACATCATCATATCATTTGAATGTGTACCCACTTGCCAATTACTCTGGATTGATGTTCCCGATGTAAACAATCAGCTGAACATAAAATCTAAATCATATATTTGACACTTTATTCAAGACCAAAAAAGATTGGCTATTTAGGCAAAACACATCAGCCTAGTGGTTTTCCTGGCAAATGTGCTATAACTAAGTGGATATGTATATATAAAACAGTCGATGTTATGAGCAAGTAATGGTCAGGCCATTCCAATGGGCAATTTGCTCTCCAGGAAACCAACAGGCTGCGTGCTGGATGAACGCTCTTTTCCAGGTTACTCAGAGCCATTTAGAAAACGACTATTGTTATTCACAAAATGCTCCATCAATCTGAGGAATTAACCCTCTTCCCACCACATCTAATTTACTTGTTCTTCAAGTAATAAGCATGTTAAAGCTGATGTCGGTCCAGTGTCTACATAATAGCAAAAGGCTACTTTTTACTGAGTTCTTAGTATGTCCCAGGCGCTCTGAGTGTGTAATATATGACCTCATCAAGTCCTCAGCACAACCCAGATGCGTAATGATCTCGATTTTAACTGAAGAGTAAATTGAAGCTCAGAAAGAAAGTAATTTGCCCACAGTCATGCAGCTTCCAGCGCCTGGTGCATGGGAGGTGCTGGGTGAGAGATCATGAATGTTCTTTTATACTAGGAGGCACAGCTGGGACTTCAATCGAGGTCTTACACTCATCAAAGCCTTGACACTTGGCCTCTCTGTGCTTCTGCCTCATACAACTTGAACTGTCCATGGGAAGGAGGTGGGTCATGGCCAAGGGTTACTGGCAGGAATCCTTGTCTTAAGGGAGCCATCTGGTATATGTTACACTTTCAGGAGCTCCCTATCAGTTAAAAGCATGTAGCATCTAAAACAAATGACGAAGACAGTGGACTCCCAACTTGGATTGGGTGCACAAAGAATTTTCTAGAAGCTCACTGATACATTCAGTGCTACTGGGATCCAAGGTTCGAGTCTCAGTTTCAGATGCCATCCTTCCTAAAATGGAAGTGCTCAAGACTTCTGCGTGCGCAAAGTTCCCACCTCCCCAGCACCACAGATTTCTACCGTACCAAACACTCCCCTCACCCAGGCCTGGCCCATTTACATGTGCAAGAGACCCTTGCTCCTAAGGGTGCAGCCCCGTGGACACAGGGCTTGGTGACACGCTGGTGCCATTGTGAGAACTGAAGGAAAGGTACCCCTTCCCCTGGGCGAATGGGGTGTTGGCTGGATTGTAGCCCCTATTGACACACTCAGCCGTGTGCCCTCGGGCAGGTCACCGCCCACACAGATCTTCCTAAAATCCCCGTGCACAAATAGTCTCAGATTGCGATTTCCAGGGAACCTCCGAGTACAGAGTTTTCTGGAGTTTTTTTTAGAAGGTTTATGAGAAAAATCATTTGATGCATTCTGGGGTGATGAGGTCGTCGGGCGGCCTCTCAGCTTCCTAGAGACAACCCGACTGAGGCAGCAACGACCCCACAAAAATGCCAGCGGGAGGACGGAAGGCTGTTTGCCAGTCGAGCAGGTTAGTGCTCATTCTTTATTGCTAAACAAAGATTGCCAAGCATCTCCTAAGGAACAAAAATATAACTGCAGGCCAGACAACAATGAGGATTGACTAACAGACTCATTAATGGCCAGAAATACAACAGCAGCATTTTCAGTCCAGAGTTTCTCAGATTCTAGATTGTGAGCTCGCTATTTAAAGAACAAGAAGATGGACTCAACAACCCAGTGCCCCAGCATCCCTGTTCCTTCAAGCAGAGGGCAGACTACCTCTCCTGCGAAACTCAGACCCCACGGGTGTACTTTTCCTTATATTGTTCACCAAACTGAGGAAGGAAGTGTCCTTTCAGTGTGTCACCACCAGGTGCCTTCTCAGCCCTTAGACTCCTCAAATGTGTATGCTTTTCAGGTTAGCATCATTGATACAATGTAAGTGCAGTTCTCCTGGGAGAGGCTACCTTTTTAAATAGACTTCTCAAGAATTAAAGAACTCCTGCAGCGCCTTCTTTTCATTATATTTATGAGTCATTGAGGGAAGAAGGCAGATGCAGCCTGTGAAGTGGTGCAACACTGGCACCCCAGGGATGAATGAATTAATGAGTGAATGGATGGATGGATGAATAAATGGATGAATGAATGGATGGATGGTTGGATGAATGGATGGATGGATAGCTGGATGGATGGATGGATGAATGGATGAATGAAATAATGAATATAAAGTCCCATCTATGTGTCATGAATGGCATTAGGAGTTAATATTAAAAGCTAATGGTTATTAAGCACCATTATATGCCAGACACAGTTCTAAGAAAGATACATATATTTGATTATTGAATCCACATGGCTTCCCCTTTTGCAGAACTGAATAGCTTGCCTGCCACCACACAGCTGGTGGAATTTTTCTTCCAAAATGCGTAGTAGGCATTTATATATTCTTCTTTTCTGAATTTATTTGACTGAGCTCTTTATATATTAAGGATGGTATGCACTCATTATATATTGAAGCATTTTTCCAAGTTTGCTGTTCATCTTTTCCTTGTTTGTGCAGTGTTTTTGACAGAGTCAAATCTATCTTTTTATTTATACTTCCCTTATTTAGTATCAGGCTTACAAAAACTTTTCTCACCCAAGATTATTTAATCTTCACCTGATTTTCAAGCTTTATTCCGATACATTAAAATCTTTCCAGAACTTATTTTGGTTTAATATATTAGGTATGCATCTAATTTTACTGTCTTCCCCACTACCCCCAACAGTTAGACAGTGCTCCAATATCATTTAATAAAAAGTTACCTGTCCAATCATTCATTTATTTAACAACTATGTATCCAGAACCTACAATGAACAGACATTTTTCTAGGTTCTGACAATACATTACATTCTATTGGGAGGAAGCAGATCATGACAACTAAATACAAAATATATTAGGTGGTGCTAAATACAATAGACAAAGAAGAGCTGGAATGGCTTTCTTGGTCAAGGGTGGTCAAGAAAGGTCTCTCTGAAATGGTAACATTTGGGTAGAGACCTGGAGGAGGAGAGAGGTGACCTGGGCACCCAGGGAAGGGCATGCCAGGCAGAGAGAACTACCAGTTCTGGGCCATGAGGTGGGATTATGCTTGGTTGTTCAAACAATGGCAAAGAGGCCTACTCTAGCTGAAGCCATACCACAAATAAAGGGAGAGGGTACTAGAAGAATTCAGAGGGGTGGTAGGATTCAGGTCATGCAGGACCTGGTAGGTCATGGTGAGCACTTGAGATTTTGGTAATGGATGAGTTCGCAGACTGCATTTCCCCAAAATGGCCACAGCAACATCCCGGGCGCTCTGCTGCATCATGGCCTTGCCGTGCCCCCATCAGGAGAGTCTGTCTCTCAACCTCTTTGAACCTGAGATGGCCTGATGACTGCTTTGGCCAATAAAATATAGCAGAAAGGATGCTGTCCCAGCCCCTAACTCATGCGGCTGCTTCTTCTTCCTGCCTCTTAGAGACAGTCACAATGGAAAAAGTGCACAAATCCCAAGAGTGCCCTTCTATGAGAAGCTCAAGCCACGTGGAGAGCCCTGGAAGATGGGATGCCACAGGAAGAGAGAGAGCGGCCACGAGGCACCAGGCATGTGAGCGAAGACGCCATCTTGGAAGGAGGTCCTCTAGCCCAGCCCACACCAAAGTACCCAAACTCCTGACCCATGATATCTTGTGCAAAACTGAGAGGTTAAGCCACCATGTTTTGGGGTACTTGGTTATGAAGCAATACATAACTGGAACAGAGAGCCAGGAGTCCACTGGAGGGTTTTGAGCAATCACATGATTTAAATTTTACAAGCGTCCTCTGGGTCTGTATTGAGAACAGAATGAAGACAGGAGAGTGTGGGAAGGAGACGAGTTTGCAGAGAAGGTAGGAGACCCAAGAGGTGGAGTGTGGAGACGGGCTTGATTCTGGATATATTTCCAAGGACATATGGATGGAATTTGCTGCTGGATCAGATGTGGGTTGTGAAAGGAAGAAGTGAAGGGTGGCTTCAAGATGCTTGCCTGACACTGGAAGAATGAAGGGGGCTCTTGCGGACACGTGAGGAAACTGCAGGGGGAGCAGGACTGGCGTTAGGGAAATCAGGAATTGTCTTGGACGGGTTGTGTAGCTGGAGATACATTCAAGTGGAGATGCTGAGTGTTGTCGGACAGCTGGGGGTCTAGTCAGAAAAGAGGTCAGGGCTGGGAGAAGTAAGTTTCCTTGGTCATATTGGACCAGATCACCTGGGGCGTGAATGGAGACAGAGCAGAGATGTTGGAAGGCTGAGCCCTGGGCACCCCAGCATCCAGACACGAGGAAGAGTTGGAGAAGGGGCCCATACGGGAGACTGAAGAGGAGCAGCCAGTGAGATGGGAGGAGACAGAAGGGAATGAATGTTCTAGAGGCAGAGAAAGAGATGTTTCAAGAAGGAAGAAAGGAACACAACTGTGCCAAACCACTGAAGAATCAAGTCAAATGACGACCAACCATTCTTGATATGACTGATTCGACAAGGTGCTTTTGCCCTACACTGATTTGCATGTGTGTGAGTGTCTGTGCGTGTACACTTTCTCCTCCCTCCCGCGGGTCTGGTCACCCACCTGGAACTCTGTGACCACTGAAACTTTCATATTGACAAGGCAAGCACCATGCTTGTCCCCAACTTTTCTTCACAAATATCCTTGTTACTCTTATCTAAAATTCATTAGAATTTCAGGTTGGAATTTTATGGAGCTCCCCCCTTCCACCAATGCACTGGAAATTTTATTTAAGACAGCTTTCGCATACAAAACAGGTTGATGAGGGTTCATATTGAGTCTGCTTCTCTGGTCTCCACATGCTATGTGTTTCCATTTATATGTTTGACGTCCCTAAGTAGACTTTTTTCATCTAGGTCTTGTGTGTTTTCTCTAAGTCTTTTCTAGGTATTTAAATTGCAGTGGCTTTTGAGAGTTGTATCCATTCTTATTGGCTATTTTTGCTATAAGAAATCTACTCGTATTCGGATAAAGAGTTCTCTTATTATTTCAAATGATTTTATGGGTGAGGCAAACAGATTTCAACACCTTTGTTCCTGTCTTGGCCATGAGGCCTCTCAACTTTGGAATCATAGAGCCGGCGTAGAAGACTCTCCGAACTTCTGTTGATAAAATCATCCCTAGTTTGGAGAACGGGATTTCATGTGTATTTCAGTGTTTCCCCAAGAACTCCATGATTTCCAGGTGCTCTGGGAATGATTGTAGCCACACATCTCAAATTGCCCCCAGAAAGTCCCAAATTCAAATATTTTTCCCTTTGTTAACCCATGAGTCAGACCATATGTCCTTTGATCTTTGCTTCAAAAAATATTGTTACGGTGTTTAGAAACAGGGACAGCCCAGGCAAAGTTATAACATATGGGATGCTTTTCCTCTGAACCCCTAACTTTCTTCTCCGAATTCTTCCTGGTTATGTGTGCCTGGAGTGCACGTACCGTACAGAGTGGTGTCCTGGAGGAAAGGGGTTTCATTCAGATAATAACACACGTGCTGCTTCTGTGTAGCCTGGACTCGGGATCACCCTCAGTTCAGCTGGAGTGGAAGGTTTCAGAGCCAGCAGCCTGGCTTTGAGCCCCACATCTAACTGTGTGTGCTCGGGGGGCAGGTCACTACCCTCTTGGAGCCTCCATTCTCTGTGTGTAAAGGGAGTGCACAGTGTCTACTTTGCAAAGCTGCTGTGGGGACTGAGAAAATGACTCTAAGATGCCGTGCAGGAACCACGTGGAAGACATTTGTCACTTTCTGCTGTCACCTTCCAAGCAGCCACCCCTTATATTACTACTCCAGTCTTCCTGGGGTGGGGTGGGGGATGCCTTCCAGTGCCTAGTGTGAATTCAAAACGGGTGGATCTGACCTTTCCCTGGGGACAGGCACGTGACCTAGATGCCGCTCATCACCCTCCCCCTTCTCCCGGGGATCCTGTATTTTGCAAAAGTGATGCCCTAATATGGGAACCGTTGAGGTCATATCTGTTACAGTGGTGGCCATATTACATGGCCCAGACTGTGCCTACATTTTCACTGCTGTGTTTCTTCTTTTTTTCTCTTTTTACATATACAGACACATTTATATTTTCTTTTCAGATTCTTTTCCATTATATGTTATTACAAGTAACTGAATATAGTTCCCTGTGCTCTACAGTAGGTCCTTGTTGCTTATCTATTTTATGTACAGTATTGTGTGTCTGTCAATCCCCAACTCCCAATCTATCCCTTCCCGTCCATTGCTATGGCTCTTATTGGTGTTCTTACTGGTTCTGGGTGCCTGGCCTTCAGATCCCCTCTCATGCTGCCCTCCCTTAAGCCTGGCCAACCCCCAAAACTGTTCCAAAGGATGGCCATTTTGTTCCGCACAGCTCAGTTTGCTTTCTTTCTCTTGCAGCAGGAGCAAGATCTAATACGGCCAGATTCCGAGAGGAAAACTAAAACGTAAGAAAGAGGCTCATCCCCCTTCAGAGGAATTTCTCTCTCATGGTAGTCAACACCCAGGGCTTGGGAGAAAGGTGAAGTCCTGAAACACATCCTTAAGTGGGGACCTGACGGCCGAGCTGCAGATATCACCCTGTTGGGGAGGATTTGGGAGCAGAAGGCCCTTTTTATCATCAAAGGAGGCAGGAGGGTAAGGGGGTGGGAGATGGGCAGCAAATAGCAACTCACACTACTATCAACTCAAACACAGACTCTGGCGCACTTTTAGGAGAACCTGACGCAATTTCTACTTTCAGGATGGGGAAACGTAAATGCTCTCGTCACCCTTGTCTCCATTGTCTCAGCTCTGCTCCTTGGCCCTGAGACATCGGCCACAAAGCACTTTACTAGTTATCTGATTGTCACCCTCCTCAACATGTTCCGTGGGTCCGCCCGCTGATGGAAGTTTAAGCAGAACCTAACTGGTAACATATTGTCGTTTGAATTAAGCGCCATATGATAGAGATTTAAATCCTGGTAATTTTTCCATAAAGAAAAAAATCTGTCAACAGGCTATAGCAGAGGAAGGGCAATAAATCAAATTGTCATGTTTATTAGTTATTGCAGGAGTCTAGTTGCCTCGTATTCATTATAACCCCCCAGTTTTAGCACCGATAAAAACTCTAAAGAGAAATATTTGTCTGAGGTGCTTTTTAATAGGTTTGTATCTGTACGCAAATACCTGCTTGTATTTTAATCATGAGGAAAACGGTGCGGTTTCACCTTAAAAGGAATATGTATTTTGACTGTTGGCTGGATAAAGGATACTGTTTTAGTCTTTTGCAAAGCTGTGTTTTAAACCATTGGGAATCAACTCGCTAACAATCAAGGAAAGCAAATAAAAATAAAAATGAGGGAACACCATTTGGTTATCAGGTTGGCAGAAATTAAAGGAACTGATAAAATGATTGCACTAAAGGATTTTTCAAAGAAAAATCACTACAGTTTGATTTGGGATATTGAAAAATTGGAAAGCAATTAACTTTCCATATATGAAACTGGTTAAACAAGTAATGGAATAAACAAGCAGCAGAAAGTGCAGAGTAGTCATTTGAAAGAATCAGTTAAATCATACTTAATGACATTGATGCAGAACCAACATCATTTGTACTTTTCTTTTAACTTGCCTTTACTGAGAGTTGCTTTCAACATTTTTTCTTATGTGAATCAGAAAGATGCGACAGCATTTTACACTTGCAGCCTCGCTGGAATCTCATAAAACCCTGTAACCTATGTAGGGCAGGCTGTGAAACCCACTTGACAGATAAAGAAACTGAAGCGTGGAAGAGAAAATGACTTATGGAAGGAGTCCCGTAGCTGGCAACCTCAGGAGGCAGGATGCCAACCTGGAGATTCTTCCTCGGAACGGCAGAGCAGAATAGAGGGTCTGGAAATCAGGGACCAGCATCCATCTCCCCATCACACCTTCAACTCTCAGTGTGGCTCTGAATTTGTTTCTTCATTCTCCTGGGACTCGGCTTCCTCATCCATCACATTCCATCACCACCATCACTTAACACCCATTGCAGAGGCAACGCGGGGGTCTGGGAGCAGAGCCTGGTGGTAGTCAGACCCCAGCTCCACAGGCTTAGGCTAGTTCTCAGCTTTCTTCTAAAACAGGCACCATCCCACAAGGGATCTGGCATAGCAACATGAGAAAAAGCATGGAATGTGCGAGCGCACACTTCCCACGAAAGGCGCTACGCACACACCACGTGCTGTCATTTGGAGTTCCTGGTTACGTGTATCTGCTTTTGGTCGCTGTGCACATGGACACACAAAACGTGTAAGCACTCAGTCAAGAGCTGGTGTCAAGTCCACTGAATTCCAGTGCTGGTTTCTCTCGCCAGGACCCTCGTGAGGAAGGGGCCCTGCTCCTTTCCTGGTCTCCTGCTCAGGACCCCTCTGCAGGGTAAAGGACTGCGTGTTGGTGTCATGGCTCTGATCTCTTATGTGTCTCCCCCTACATCCAGTTACACAGTCCCTTCCCCACCTTTAATCTTTTCCTCCTACCATTTCCCTTCATGTCTGACAGCTTAACTGCAAAAAATGCAGCGACAACAGTAACAATAACAACAGCCACTAACATATATGGAGCCCTTTCAACGTAGCATCTATTCACTCATCTCTTATTTAAAAGGTAGAGACAAGCTTCTGCACAGCAAAGGAAACCATAAGTAAAACAAAAAGACTACTTATGGAATGGGAAAAAAAATTTTGCAAATGAAACCGACAAAGGCTTGATCTCCAGAATATATAAGCAGCTCATACAACTTAATAACAAAAAAACAAACAACCTAATCCAAAAATGGGCAGAAGACCTAAACAAGCAATTCTCCAAGGAAGACATACAAATGATCAATAGGCACATGAAAAAATGCTCAATATCACTAATTATCAGAGAAATGCAAATCAAAACTGCGATGAGGTATCACCTCACACCAGTCAGAATGGCCATCATTCAAAAATCCACAAATGACAAATGCTGGAGAGGCTGTAGAGAAAAGGGTACCCTCCTACACTGCTGGTGGGAATGCAGGTTGGTGCAGCCACTGTGGAAAACAGTATGGAGATTCCTCAAAAGACTAGGCATAGACTTACCATAGGACCCAGGAATCCCACTCCTGGGCATATATCCAGAAGGAACCCTATTTCAAAATGACACCTGCACCCCAATGTTCATAGCAGCATTATTTACAATAGCCAAGACATGGAAACAGCCTAAATGTCCATCAACAGATGACTGGATAAAGAAGAAGTGGTATATTTATACAATGGAATACTATTCAGCCATAAAAACCGACCACATAACGCCATTTGCAGCAACATGGATGTTCCTGGAGAATGTCATTCTAAGCGAAGTAAGCCAGAAAGAGAAAGAAAAATACCATATGAGCTTGCTCATATGTGGAATCTAAAAACAAACAAACAAACAAAGCATAAATACAAAACAGAAACAGACTCACAGACATAGAATACAAACTTGTGGTTGCCAAGGGGGTGGGGGCTGGGAAGGGATAGACTGGGATTTCAAAATTGTAGAATAGATAAACAAGATTATACTGTATAGCACAGGGAAATATACACAAGATCTTATGGTAGCTCACAGAGAAATGTGACAATGAATATATATATGTCCATGTATAACTGAAAACTCGTGCTCTACACTGGAATTTGACACAACATTGTAAAATGATTATAAATCAATAAAAAATGTTTAAAAAAAAAAGGTAGAGACTATTACTGTACCCATTTCTCAGATGCCAGAACCCCGGATGCAGGTGTAGTGACTTGCTTAAAGCCACAGGAAGTGTTAGAGTTGGGATTTGAACCCAGAAGTCTAGCCAATGAGCAACGCATATATTTTCCATTTTCTAAATGCAATAAATAAGTGAAAATATGCATGACATAACTGAATACCGAGTGCTGGTAACGCCCGGTGCAAGGGAATAGCGGCCAACAGAAACAAAACCAAGCCCTTAGAATACTGAATGTCTATGCTGCTTTTACTCTCAGAACCTCATTCTTGTGAGAGGGGATTCCCTGGCAGCCCTGTGTAAGGGCTTCCTCAGCTTTGCACCAAGAGCCACATACTTCTGGTAAAAGCAGAGACTATAATTTTTTTTAAAATTGATATTTCCGTATGTGCACTCAAGACTCAAAGAATGAGTTCACTGCTACCTCTTTACTGATGTTAGCATTGGCCTTTAGCTAATTTTTGTTGCAATATCAGGTCCCAGACTGATAATCCTAAACTTAATCTAAACAGTCCCCATCCTGTGGGATTTTCACCCCTTTGAATAAAATGGATTGTAAAATGCATAACTAAACATGATTTCACTTTTATATTTGTAAGACTTGAATAGCAAGGGATACCCATCTTAGGGGGAAAAAAAAACCCTTGTCACACCATAAGCTCTCTAGTTCCAAAAATATGCTCACTATTGCTATTTTTATATTACATAGGTGTGTTAGTGTCTGCGTGTGTATCTGCCTGTATATACACATAGTGGGCCACGTATATGTGCATAATGCATGTGTACACACACACACACACACACACACACAATGTGCTGGCCAAGAAATACGAGCAGTGCTATCAGCCTGTGATGACAAAGAGGCTGTGCGTTCTAAGCTATTTCTGCAGGGGGTGGTGGCCTCCGGGTGGTGCCCCAGGCCTTGGAGGTCACTCACTGGGGTCACGCTCTGGGGTCCAGTCTGTGACCATTTCATGGGCTCTTTATGTGAGAGGCAGCTAGTGGCCTAAAGGGGGTTCACTCTCTTCCTGAGGCCCACAGGCCCAGCCACCATCACAAATGTGTGAGCATGCCCTGACCCAGGTTGCTGCCTTCCCTACACGCTGCCCCCACGTGAATTCTGTGAGCTTTTTGGATCACACTCCAAGTCTGCCTCCCCGGTCTGCCCGGCCGCTCCCGAGGCTGGATTCTCGCTCTGTGGGGCGGGTTGGTAGCGCCCGCTGTCCAGCCCTGAGGAGCCTGGGCCAGGCTGCTGACTCCGAGACACCCCCTGAGGAGCACAAAGGAAGGGCCACTTCTTTTCCACCCAAAGCAGCCCAGAGGGCCTAGAAGCTCTTTGGCTTGACCTTACCTTTCGCCTCACGGGCTCCTGCTCTTTCTCTTCCAAATGAGTCGTTCAACCGCCTTCTTCTGAGGCTGAAGGTGCAGCTCCCTTCTCCCCGGCAAGTTTTCTGAATGGCACTTTCCGTATAAACAGGAAGAGTGCGTGTGGTCACCGCTGAAGTGTGCAGGTGTTGATAGAGGATGTGAAAGTGTGGAGGCGAGTGACTAAACCAGCCAATGGCGCTCCCCCGCCAGGCGCCCAGCCGGCCTCCTCTCACCCGCAGCCGGGCAAGGTCCACCAGAAGGCTGGAGGCAGCAGCCTGGGCCCCGTGCCAGGGGACCACCTGACACAAGCCAGAGGAGTGTGGTCATGGGGGCCAAGGGGGAAGTCCTCTGTGCTCTGCCTCTCCCTCCCAGGAACATTTTCGAATCCCTAACATACATTCTTATCATCAGGCATGCTGACTGAGATGGGCTACTTACCTTGTCCACAACTCTGCTGGTTCCTCCGAGATGCCTGGACATCCAAGAGATGGGAACCAAAAGCTTCACCCTGCCTCTGGACTGCAGTAAGTCTTCTAGAACTTTCTAGGACCAAGAGGCGCCGGGGGAGGAGAAAGAGTACTAGATGAGGACTCAGACGACCCAAGGCTGCTCTACTCGAAGGGTGTCACCTGCCCCTTCTCCGGTCCCCGGTCATCCACAGCAGCAGGGTCCTGATCCACGTCCCTGCCCTCTCCCCCACTCACCCCTGCAGTTACTTTCACTAACGTCACCAGGGAGCTTAGCCAATGGACGCTTTTTCAGTTCCTGTCTTATTTGTCCCCCCTGTAGTGACTACTTCTTTCCTTCTGGAACTTTCCCCTTGGCCCAGTGACTCTGAACTCTCCTGGGTTTTGTCTGGCGATTGACCTCATTGCCAAGCTTCCATTCCTCTGCCAACATCTTGAATTTTGCCCTTGCCCACGGCTCCATCCTCAGCGTAGGGTTCATGTTCTCCCAAGTGGCCTCTTCTATGCTCCAGATGCGGCGTCCCGGCCCATGTCCAGATACTCCCGAGTCTGCCACTCCCCCAGGATGCCTCCCAGGAGACAGAAACTCTGGTCTGGAACTCCCCGCCTGCATCACTTTCCGTGCGGCCCATGAAACCCTTCCTGCCTTGTTTCCAACTTGCTCCTTGTCTCCCACTTCTGAGTTTGCACCCTTCTGGCCTCTTGCTCTGCCCTTGGCTAACAAGGCCTTTTCAGGCTTGACTCTCAGTTTCCTTGTCCAAATGGGGCCATCCATCTTTACTCTCAGGCTCGATTCACTTCTGGACATGCCTAGAAACTGCCCCCAGCCAATCCAATGCCAACCACTGGGGAATTATCCCAGTATTGGCCACATCAGGTCCCCAACAAGGGGACAACCCTTTTTTCCCTATATCCAAAACAGAAATGGGGAGTCTTCCCACCTTCTTCCCTTTCCCAAAGACTCCTCAACCTCCAATCATCAAGTGCTCTTAAACCACACCTCGAATCCTCCCTCTTGTTTTCCCACAGCCAGGCCCTTACTCCCTTGGCATCAGAGGGGCACGTGTACCCCAGGCATGCGAGCAGTTCTCTGAGGTGTGGAAAGAGAAGGACTGGAGTATCTCCTCACACGCTTACTTGTTTGTTTTCATGGAGGTAAGACTCACAGAACCTAAAACTAACCATTCACCGTTCTGACATGCACAACCCAGTGGCTCTGAACACATTCACAGCGCTGGGCAACCACCACCCCCATCTACAGCCCAAGACTCACGTTTATTTTTATGGTAACTTTTTAGTGTTTGCTTTTTGTATGCGTTCTAATGCACATAATGCATGCATCCAGTTGCACTGTGATCATCTGTGAGTAACCATACATCTACAGGGAAGACATCATGAAGATTTCTTTACTGAGGAAGGTGCGTGATCAGAAATGTGGACACACCTGGCTCCCTGACTCATCTCTCAGGTGACAGGCTCCTGAGTATTTTCCAAACCACCTCCAAATTTTCTTTGTAAGAGTCTGCCAAATGATAACGTTATACTCCCCTCACCCTACTTCCAGGCCTCACACCCTTCAAAGGCTCCCCCTCACCTACAGGAAAATCCCAAAGTTCCATCGCTCAGTGGACAAGGAGCTGGAAGCGGTAGCCTCTGCCCTCTCCAGCATGATCTCTGCCGCTCTCACAACCTCCTTCCTTCTTCACTACCCAAGACCACCCCACCACTGGTGATTTCCCGAACATCCAGGCTCCGTTAGGCCACTCTGTCTTTTCCCTGCTGTTTCCCCTTTGGGGCCTACCTTAACTTCTGTGGGCTATCCAGCAAGTCCCCACGGAGGCTACGAAACTTTCCTCATTACTCCTCTCTGAGGCAGAATTCATCATGCAAATGAGCATCTCTGTAGCATTTGCCGCCACGTTGGATGGTACCAAGGGCGACTTGGTGGTTAAGAGGGTGGGATACAACATCAGAAAGACTTGGGTTTGAATCCTGCCTCTGCCACTTCCTAGCTGTGGCCCTTTGGGTACATTACTTAATTTCAGCATCCTTGTCTACACAACACCCACCTCACAGAGTGATGGCACAAATGACCCAACATTGCGTCTGCACAGGATGTAACGAGTATTCAGTAAGCAGTGGGGATTATATTCATGGCTGTTTTGTTTACCTTACTATTCAGAAAACTTATAAAATATATACATTGCATACCAAGGAGAGCTACTCCTAATAAGGCAGAATGCCTTCATTTAAAAAGAAAGAAAGAAGGAAAGAAGGAAGGAAGGAACGAAGAAAGGAAAGGAAAGAAGGAAAGAAAGAAAGAGGGAAAAGGTTAACCCTTTAGTGTACAGTTGTAATAGAAGGTCAGAGAATGCATTTTCTGCCAGCTGTTGACGGTGGGTCCGTGCGAATGTCCCCAGCCAGGCGTCCCCCACACCCCCTCCACTCACCTCCCTCCACTCCTGTAGCCCATCCCCAGCAGGTCGCTGACTGCTCTGGGCTCATGCTTTTGTAGGAGCTCCTCGCAGGGCACTCAGGGAGCCTGCTGGCCCCTCTCGGCCAGGCCAGCATCCCACTGTCCCCTGTACAGACAGCCCCACCCCGGGCCGGGATGTGAGCAGGGACAAGTCCCCTGAAGGCAGGGCTGGTCACAGATGAGTTCATTCACACTTATTCCCCACCCATGCTAAGCTACCTGGCACCATGTTCAATGAACGTACTTCCTCTGCCACAGCGCCCACTGCACTTAACTACAATCAATCACTTAGTCATGCACCTTCTCCGGGAGCCTGGAGGCTCTGCGGGCAGAACTGGCTCCAGCACCGTCCACGTCGTGACCGATCACACACACAGCAGGCCCTCGGTAAGTATTTGTTGAGGGAGGACGTGAATGAAGAGGTGATTACACTGCAGTTGGTAAAGCCAACTATGAGCTCCCGTTCTGTCATGTGTTAACCTTGTTGTGCTGGGTAACCTTGAGCAAGTTGTGACATCTCAGAGCTTGCAGTTTCCTCGCCTATGAAATGGGAGGCATGAGCCACATCCTCCCATAGGAAGGGGGCTCTTCCCAAAGCAGGTCGAAACTGCAAAGCCCTTTGGCAAAGTGGTGCGGCCGGGTGTGTCTGGAGCTGGGAGCAGTGGTGATGAGAGGAAGTCAGAAGAGATGTGGGCAAATGTTCTGCACCCAGCAGGACTGCCCTACCCAAGATACACCCCACTTCTCCATCAAGAGAAAGTCGGGGCTTCACCTCTGCCCCGGGGAAGAGCATTTGTGCAGCTGCCGTTCCCCTGAGCCAATTCCCTGTTTACTCTGCAACATTCTTGAGCTTTTCCTGGAGGGACATGGTGCATCACACCCGGTGACAGGGAGTAAGGACACAAGGAAATATGGCTGGTCCTGTCTGCCAGAACCAGGAAACAAGCCCATGTCGGCTGCATAAGCAAGCCTCTCTGTGAAGCTGGGATGGGAAATTGTGTGCGCAAATCCTGCAATTCCCTGTTGCGCCAACAGAATTGCTCCAGGCAGTCACGGATGAGGAAGGCCTGGAACCACAGTGGGCAGCCTCCTCCATTCAGGCACCAGGTTCCGCACAGAGAATAGGTCCTGAGGGAGGAGGTGCACTGGGGTCCTCACCCCGGCAGACTGCAGGATCACGGGTGCACAGCTCAGAGGTTCCCCATCTTCCCACGCCCTGAGAGCTCCCACAGGGGCCCCGGCACTCGCAGGTGCTATGAACTCTGGGTGAGTGAATAGGGGGTCTAGTCTGATTGACGTCTCTTTGTGTATATCTATTGTTTTTCCTGTGATAATAAAAATAGCTGACAATTATTGAATGCCCACAATGCCCCAGAAGCACTTCGTTTCTATTACTTTATGTAATCCTCACACAAGAAACCCTATGAAGTAGATACCACCTTTTCCTCATTTTATCAATGAGGAAAATGAAGCACAGAAGTTTAAGAAACTGCCCAAGGTCACACACATCACCAATGAGAGACCTAGGGTTCTAACACAGGCATTACTGTCCCAGAGCACAGTGCACATCTCCAAACACACACACACACACTTTATCCACGCACACTTGTGTGCATGCGCAAAAACAAGTCTACACGTTGTGTTTATATTTATATGTAAATCTATATGCATAATGTTCGTTCCTGGCAAGACCGTCCCGCATGAAATTTTCATTAGATTTCTCAGCCTTACCGAGCAACCGAAAACATACACACGTATATGAAATAATTTTACTGGTGGTAGTAAACTTCAGTGGCGCAGAAATCAGACTGTGGGAGGGGGAGGAAAGGGGCTGCAAGCAAGTGCGACAACGCGCCTCTATTAGGACCAAAGACTTGCAGTTGAAAAAGAAGTCACAGAAGGAAATGGATCAAGAGGAGGAAGGAACCGCTCTCACACACTCGGTTTAGAAAGTACAGGGCAACCGGCAGCACGTTAGGGCGAGGGAGATCCGCCCATCACACGTCAGAAAAATGGCCCCGGGAACCGCTCAGTAATTCATGACGGAACACAAAGCGGGGACTGCGGCAGGGACGTAATAAGAAACAAATAGGGTAGACAGGGGCGGAACACAATCACGGAGCCACTCAATCCGCGGGCACCATTTACCAGCGAGTAAGTTGCAACCGTGAGAATTTGCATACAAATGAGATGCTGAAAGCACAGAAACGGGTCGGTGATAAGACCTCACACGTGTTATTAAAACATGTCAGCGGGGGAAAAAAATCATTAAATCGATACCATGTAGGTTTAACTACATTGCATTACCAAAATAAATTTTAAACGGTGTCTTGAGCTTAAAAACAGGTATGTGAATTTCAGTTCAGAACGTTAACTGATATTTTATGTCTGTATCTACCTCATTCATTTTATTCCTGGCCGTATGTATTGGAAGGATTATTTTAGGAACAGGTATTTTTAAATAAATACTGAAGTATCAGTTCTCCTACTGGCTCAGTGTAATCATTTCTTTTTAACGTTCATAAACACTCTTTTTTATTCTTTTGTTATATGCTGCATATAATTCCTAAACAAGACTTTGAAAGGGTCATTTCTTCGAATCCTCCATTGTGACCACTGGCACAAACTTCCTTTACACAAATAGGTAAGACAAATTTAAATTTTTATAAATAGGCATTCAAACTCCTACAACCATAAAATGGTATTTAAAGACTAACAGTCATTCTTTTGCTTTTCTTGAAAAAGGTATTGTTGAGATAAATTGCTAAATGAAAGCCGATCTGGAATGAAACGTTATATGAATAGTTTAAAGTAGTGAGGGAAGTCTTGTTTTCAGTTTGCACACACAGTGCTGGAAGAGTCACACGGCAGCTGGGCAGGAAAGGCACGTCCGCCCGCCACAAAGGGTCAGAAGCATCTGAAACACACGACAGAGATGTAGGCCCAAGGCCCGGCTGTGTTCCTACTCATCCTTCCTAACTCCCAGTCTCACGCTTGCTGTGCAACTTGCCCCATGGGCCCCCTACCTGGACTCACCTGTGCAGGTGGCTGCGGCATCAGGTTCCCTGATGGCAGACACTTCCCTGCATGTGCTCAGTGTACTGGGGCGCAGTGGGGAGAGCTTGCTGTATCCTCTGTCCGGCTTCCAGGACTGCAGGGCACGCAGTCAGACACGGTCTGCTCAAAGCAGCTCTCTGAGGAGTACCAGGAAAAGCTGCTCAAGGCCAGAGGGGGCCAAACTGAAGTTTTCAGCATCCCTGAGCTCCGTGCATAATCTTAGGGCTCGGGAGGTCCTACAGCACAAGAGTGCTTATTGGTTGGGAAACTCTGTTCCAAAGTATGGAAGCTGCGAGTGGGATATTATTTTCATCCTCAATATGCCACTGGCTGTGTGTTACCATATCCCTGTGTTTGAGGTTTGTTAGTTACTCTTTAACTGTCTTAAAATTTTTCCTTCTATATTTTGGTGCTGTGTTTGGGGGTGCATAAATGTTTCTGCTTGTTTTAATTTTGTTATTGATTACACCAATTTATAAAACTATTCCATTTCTCATTATAATTATAGTGCATTTCACATTGAATTTGACTTTTTATGAATATAAATACTGTCCCTCCCTGTCTCCTTTATGATTTGCATATTCCTGAGAGTTTTTATTTATTCTTTTAACTTTTGTGTATCTTTGTCATTTTGATTTATACATTAGGAGCCTAGTAGCTTAGATGAAGTTTGTTGAACCTGGTGTTTGCCATTTGGTAAAGGATTTTTCCCCCTATTTACTTTTCTTGCCTTAATTAATTTAAATGCTTTTTCTTCTGCTATTTTTCAGGTTTATCCATTTTTATATTTCTTGCTACTTGTTTTGATATTTCTATATAAATTACATATTACTTCCTTTGAAAGGTAGAAATCCTGTTTTAATTCCATTGCCTTTTATTTTCTAAGTCTAGTCATTTTGAAACTGGTGAAAACGTAAGCAACATTCACTGTTTTAATTTTAGTAAAATTGATATAATGTTTAACAGAGCAGCATATTAAATAGAACTACCAATGGTACAATAATTTTAGTAATTCTGGTGGGAGCTGACGTTAACTGAAGGTTTCCCAGGTGCTAGAGACCTGAGCTCAGTGTTTCAAAGATGTGACTCAGTGATGTGGTTCCCCAAGGCCAAAGGTGGCAGAGTTGATGCTGGAATCTGAACCCCAGGCTGTGTGATTCCAGAGCCCAAATCCAAAGGGATGCCCTCAGAAATCTCCTAAGGAACAGACCTTCTCTTCTCCCCCACTGACCTTCTGCAGCTACTCCGAGGATGTTCAGAAGGTCCCCTGAGCCAAGGATAACTGGTCCTAGGAAAAGGCCACTTGGACTGAATCCACTTCAATTGGGGGCCAAAACTGGACACTCAACAGAGAAAGAAGTTTGACTTAATTGTGAAAAATTATGAAAGTAAGATTATCTCACACTTATTAAAACATAGGTGATAGTTATAATCATGTGCCAATCTTAAGACAAGCAGGAAATAAACTGAGTACTATCTGGGTGGCTTTTGGGTGCAATATTCCTGACAGAAGAACAGAACACGTCAGGACACCCTTCACTTCACATAATTTTATGACACAAGCATAAAGAAAGTGTCTCTTATTAAAAAAAAAAAGAAAAGAAAAAGGCAGCAGCAGCAAAGGATTTAGATATTTGCCTAATGCCTCTCTTAATGCTTTGACATTAAAATCACTCTCTTTTGAAATGCCTAAGTGTGGATTTTCTGTTCAATTTTTAACTAGAGAAACTCTGCTAAACTGCATTAGAGAACAGCTTTGCATGTGAGTCAGACCTCTCTCCAGCCTCACTTTCTTCTGCTTCCCGAAATCCCACTGGCTTTTGCAAAACGTCTGATTTCACTTTGCAGTTGACTTACGTTGCAGATCCACTGTACTGCACTGTCTGGCTCCGTTTAACGTCTGACAAACGAGGAGGGACAAACTGTACCAGCCTGGGTCCCTGCAGGAAACAGATAGCATGCTCACTCAGACAGTATAATTGAGGAGAGTTTAATAAGGCAAAGTTTTTAAATGTTGTTGGGCAGGGTTAGGGGAAACCAGTAAAGGACGCTGAAGGATACCTGGGTTAGCAATATCAGGAAGCCATTGCCAGCCACCTCCATTCTGCAAACCCTGTCCTGTGACCCAGGGAACATGCTGTTGCTGGAGGGGAGGGGTGCTTCAAAGGAGTTGGGATTCAGGCAGAGGGACACAAGCCATTCACAGTAACCCAGCTGAGAGGGAGCTGGGAGAGCGATGACCCTGACATCACTCGTCTACTGCCTTCTGGTCTCCTCCCCAGTGACACCCACTGGTCAAACCTAAATGGAATACAGAGAGCAAGAGAGCCCACTGACTACATTGATAGAGTTCACCCTCTCGGGACGCCAGGTGGGAAGGGAGAAACTGGAACTAGAGGGACAAATAAAAATATCTAGCATGCTGACCAAAAGCATGCTGATTTGTTGACTCAGTAGATTCTGCTGTTAAGTGAAGAGGGATGGTTGAATGCTAACAAACTTCACAGGTGCTCAATTTGTGACAGATCTTCTAATTGTATAGTTTGTGTTTCCTACATTACGTCATACCTGGAGTGAGCTGGATGATGGATACTGGGTTAGTGTGATCTCCTGCAGCTGCCCTTCTAAAGGGATGCAGAAGGTTTCCTTCTACCTTGAGGAGAGAAGAAATGGCATAAGGAGTCAATTGAACATGTGTGTGCTGGGGACAAATTTGTGTATAAATATACACATGCAGAAGAACGTCACTTACAGAGCGTGAGCGCATTTACTGAGTCGGTTGGCAATAATGAACATTTCAATTGCTAGAAAATGCTTCCCGGTATTCTGAAGCCAATAGGCCATATTTAAGTTTTCCAGCCTTAACTTAATCACCAGTTTCAAGATTTAATAAGCAAAGTGGAAGTTTTGGAAAGAAATTATGAGGAAAATCACTCCATTTTGTATCGTACTTTGAACAGCTTAAGAAAAAAAAATTTTTAAGTTACTTCTGCCTCCTTTTTGAAGTCTTTCAGAAGATCTGAAATGAATGTCATCTAGAATCATCATGCGTACCTACTTGCTTCTATACATTCAGAATAATTTCCCTGTTTTTGAACATTTCAATGGTTGATACAGGGAAATAACAGCGAAAGGAATGGAATGCCTCATCCTGATGAAAAGCTCAGTCCAGGCTACACTTGCACTGCACTAAAGCACTTGTTTTTTAGCTGGTGAGTCATTCACTTATTTTCAAGATGTGGTTTACCACGACCTACCCAGCTGGGAAACAGAACACTCACTGGGGTAACAAATTCTTTTTAATTTAACACTCCTCCCACAGACGGTCTGGGAGGCTGACCACGGCCCCCGGCCCAAAGCCCTCATGAATCCTCAGCCTTTCATCCCTGGAGTCTCGTTATCTCCTCCAGTTCCTGTCCGGGGGCCAGGTCCCGGCGCATCTGTGCTAATCTAAGCCAGGTCTTAGTTCAAGTCATCCAGAAGTAGATTCTTGAGACAAGGATTCGAGCACAAATCATTTCTTTGGAAGATGAAGAAACCACTAGTGAGGGGTTGGGGAGAGAGACAGGGAAGGGAAAGCAGCCCAGAGCGGGTATTAACAAGCCACAGTGTCCAACTGGAACTCCGCCTTCTGGGGAAACGACACAGGAACCCTTGTGGAACTCACAACTCGGGGGTGGGGACTGGAGCATTTGCACACTGACTCCTATCTGTCATCGGTTGGAAGCTGCTTTCTGGAGGCACTAGCTTGCTGATAGGATACTTGCAGTCTGTCACAGAGGAAGGCAAAAGGAGACCTGGAGGCCAGAGAAAACCCTCAGGCATGGATGTGCCGGTCTTGGCAGTTGGAAGCCGGGTGGGCATATTCTAAGGTGGTTGGTTGGGGCCAGGGGATGGGGGCAGGATGCCAGCAGCATCTGTGTCCCCAAGGCTGTCTCCCATCACTCTCTTTCCATCACCACCACCTCTGGGGAATGACATCCTTGTTCTTGAGCAGGGGGACCTCTACTCTCTTCACTCTGTTTCTTTCAAGAATTTTGTTGAGATGTCACACTTCTCTAACTTGCCCTGAAGGCCTAGGCTTTTGGAGCACCAGAGCCAGAGACTCACAAGGGGACTCAGAAAACTACTTGTAAAAATGGATACAAGCAAAATGTGGAACTGCTGGGGGATTTAGTATCTCAAAACTGTCTCCTTCCATAGACACGATCACTGGCATTACCCCCACCACCATCACTTAATTCATTACAGTAAGCACAACAAAAAATACTATCCTGAGAACAGCCCTGAACAAGAGTGCCAGCAAATGTGAACAACTGTAGGCAAATAAAAAAGAACACATCGTCTTAGGCATCTGAAGGCTCACAATTCAAACTTGTTTTTTTACTGAGATCCTACAGAGTAGCTCTCTTGAGGCTCTGATGGAGTGATGTGTAGTTGATGGATGCTTCCACTGAAAACAAGGAGAAAAGTAAATAAAAGTAAATTTGTTTGAGGGCTTTGGAGAGAGGCTGGGGCAAGCACCAGCCCTCAAGGGGCCAGAGTCCTAAAGAAAAGGGAAACCCATTGAGGAGAACTCCACCATTTCCATCCTACTCTTCCTCGTGGGACATCTGCTGATTCCTGACACAGGGAGGGGAAGGTTTAACTGGGCAGAGGAAGGCGAGCAAGCATCTGATAAGTCAGAAGAGCTTCCGAAAATCTCACAGGGATGGAAAAGGGAAATAGGAGTTTGGGATTGCCAAGGTAGCCAAGACTTAAAGGGCCCAGGAATCAAAGGGAAGGGAAGTCCAGGAGAGTGAGCCTGACACCCAGAGCAGTTTTTCCCTGGATGCACTTCCTGATTCTTAATTTGGGCAACACAAAAGGCTCAGAAACCTCTGGGGAAAAAACGGCTGGAAAATATTGCTGAAGTTTTAGTGGTCTTGTGTATCTGGGGAGATAAAAATGTGAGTCCGGTACCCTCCAAGCTCTAACACCTATGTTCTCAGCTGAGAGTCTGGAGGACGTACTAAATGTAGGTTTGAATTAGAGATGGACTCAGTCTTACAAAGGCTGTAACATAGCTTTGAACCAAGGATTAAGGTAAACTGTCCGTGTTTGAGCTATCTAGCAGAGGATAGTGTTAGTCCTCTCGGAAGGAAGAAAAATAATGTTTGACATTTAATTAAAAATACCAAGTATACATAAAAGAGGGTCAAGAGAAAAATCGGTCATAAAAATAGACACAAAAGTGATCGAGATGTTTCAGTTATTAGACACATTCACACACAGGATCAATGTGTCTGTAAGAGCAAATGACAGGACGAAGAATTTCTATAGAAAACTCTAATATAGTAAAGGGAAATTCTAGAAATTAAAATATAACTGAAATTTTAGGCAGAAAACTCTTTGACGTAAATCACAGCAATGTTTTTTTTTGGATCCATCTCCCAAAGTATCGGAAATAAAAACAAAAATAAACAAATGGGACCTAGTTAAACTTAAACGCTTTTGCACAGCAAAGGAGAACCATGGACAAAATGAAAAGACAACCTACTGAATGCGAGAAAATATTTGCAGATGGTATGACCAATAAGGGACTAATACACAACGTACATTAACAGCTCATGCAACTCGACATCAAAAAAACAAACAACCTGATTTTAAAATGGGCAGAAGAACTAAACAGACATTTTTCCAAAGAGGAAATGTAGATGGCCAACACATACAAGCAAAGATGCTGGACATCACCAGTCATCAGGGAAATGCAAATCAAAACCACAATGAGATGTCACCTTACACCTGTCAGAATGCCTATCCTCAAAAAGAACACAAATAACAAATATTGGCAAGGATGTGGAGAAAACGGAACCCTTGTACACTGTTGGTGGGAAGATAAATTGGTGTAGCCACTGTAAAAAAAAAAAAAAGAAAACAGTATGGAGGTCTCTCAAAAAACAAAAAACAGAACCACCATATGACCCAGAAATTCCACTTTGCGGTATTTATCCAAAAAACCCCAAAGCCACTAATTTGAAAGGATACCTGCACCCCAATGTTCATAGCAGTATTGTTTACAATTGCCAAGATACAGAAGCAACTCAAGTGTCCATCAACAGATGAATGGATAAAGAAGATGTGGTACACTCACACTCACACACAGACACACACACACACAATTAAATACTAGTCAGCCATAAAAAAGAATGAAATTTTGCCATTTGCAGCAACATAAATGGACTTGGAGGGTATTATGCTAAGTGAAACAAGTCAGAGAAAGACAAATACTGTATGATATCACTTATATGTGTAATCTAAAAAATACAACAAACTATTGCACATAACAAAACAGAAGCAGACTCACAGATACAGAGAACAAACTAGTGGTTACCAGCCAGGAGAGGGAAGAAGGAGGGGCAATATAGGGGGAGGGGATTAAGAGGTATTAATGATTGGGTATAAAACAAATAAGCTACAAGTATGTATTGTACAACACAGGGAATATAGTCAATATTTTATAACTGTAAATGGATTATAACCTTTAGAAATTGTGACTCACTATATTACACACCTGTAACTTACATAATATTGTACAGCAACTGTACATCAATAAAAAATATAACTGAAATTTCAGAAGAATGTAATAATTAGGTTTAGCAGATTGAAAACAACTGGAGAGGACTAGTACGTTCGAAGGTAGATAGGTCAGTAGAAAACATACAGTGACACAATGAGAAAACAATGGACGGAAAATGCCCCCTGAAAAGCATTAAGAACATATAGAATTGTGATGGAAAGATCCTAAATATGGGCATCCCGAATTTTAGAAGGAAAAGATAGAGAGATTGGGACCGTATGTAAAGAGATAAGGAAGCTGTGGTATATTTATACAACAGAATACTACTCAGCCATAAAAAATAAAAGAATGCCACTTGCAGCAACACAGGTAGACCTAGAGATCATCATTCTAAGTGAAATAAGCCAGAAAAAGAAAGAAAAATACCATATGATATCACTTATATATGGAATCTTAAAAAAAAAAAAAAGGAAAGAAAAGAACACTCATGAACTCATCTATAAAACAGAAACAGACTTGCAGACATAGTAAACAATCTTAGGGTTACCAGGGAAAAAGGGTGGGAAGGGATAAATTTGGGAGTTTGAGATTTGCAATGTTAGCCACTATATATAAAAATAGATTTTAAAAAGCAAGTTTCTTCTGTACAGCACAGGGAACTATATTCAATATCTTGTAACAACCTTTAATGAAAAAGAAAATGAATACGACTGTATGTGTGTATATGCATGGCTGGGACATTGTGCTGTACACCAGAAATCAACCCACTGTAACTGACTGTACTTAAGTAAAAAAATTTTTAAAAAAGATAATGTCTGACAGTTTTTCAAAATTGACCAAAGGCATCATGCCAGAAATTCAGGAATGATTCTGACCTTCAAGCAGTATAAATAACCTAAAAAAAAAAGTATATCTACATACTTCATAGTAAAAGTGAAGAAATGTAAGACAAAGGGAAAATATTAAAAAGCAGTCAAAAAAACAGTCACAGCGCTTTCAGACGTGCAATGGGCCCCGAGGCTAATACCTGACTCCTGAACAGAAACTTCAGAAGCCAGAAAACGATGGAAAGATATCTTTAGGTATTGGAAGGAAGTAGTTTCTAAACTGGAATTTCATACTTGGAAAATATATTCTTTAAAAAATTAAGGAAAGAATAAAAATGTTTTTGGACCAACAGAGAATTTGTCACCAGGGGTCCTCACACAAGAAATACTAAACTGGGCTTTTCAGGCAGAAGGACAATGATCCCAGAATGAAATGCGGAAAGGAATAAAGACGAAAGGAGAAAAACTACCAACCACAACAAGAGCTCACGTGATTTAAAATGTGCAGGCATATCTCATTTCATTGTGCTTCACAGATACTGGTTTGGTTTTTTTTTGTTTTTTTTTTCAACAAATTGAAGGTTTGTGGCAACCCTGCATCAAACAAGTCTATTAGCACCATTTCTCTGACAGCTTCTGCTCACTTTATGTCTCTGTGTCACATTTTGATAATTCTCACACTATTTCAAACTTTCTCACTATTTTTATATTTGTTGTTGTGATCTGGGGTCAGTGATGTTTGATGTTACTACTGAGGTGGGAAGCCCCATAAAAAAGACCGGCAGGACCCTCAGGCAGGGCCACTACTCTCCTGCCGGCACCATCGGTTCCCTGGCCCAGCAGCTCTATCTCACTTTTTGCCTCTGAAAGGGCTTACTTCTAGGAAAGTGGAACTTACCCCTAAAATTCTATTGGTTCCCTGAGCACACTCCTGATTGATTATTTCCTGCACTTCTGATTGGTTCATTGGTAGTACTTCATTTGCATGGAGCTCACTCCTAATTGGTTATTTCTCTCCCTCCTGATTGGTCCATTTCTACAAAGCTTGTTCCTAATTAGTCAACTTTTGTTACACCTTATTTGCATAAGATCTTGCAAAGTGTAAACTGGCAGCCTATAAAAGCCTGTGTAAACCTACCGACGGGGTCCAGAACTTGGAGTTTTAACTCCTCTGGGCCCGCCCGCACAATAAACCTGAGTTCTCCAACTTTCCAAGTGCTGCTTGGACTCTTGCCCAGATCCAGGTTGCTGTCACAACTGAGCTCTAACACTGAGCTGTAACACGTTTTTCTGCAACATTTCCACTTACTTAAGGTTCTGAAGATGCTTGGCATTTTTTAGCAATAAAGTATTTTTAAATTAAGGTATGTACTTTTTTAAGACACAATGCTCTTGCACACTGAATAGACTACAATAGAGTGTAAATATAACTTTTATATGTGCTGGGAAATAAAAAATTCACGTGACTCCCTTTACTGCATTATTCGCTTTATTGCAGCGGTCTGGAACCAATCCCGAGCTATCTCTGAGGTCTGCCTGTATGTACGATTAACGTTCATGACAACTACAAGACAAAAAGCAGACAATGAGTACAGAGAGTTAAAAGCCCTAGACTGAAAAGTGGCAAAATAACTAATTTATATGGAACCTTAATAAGTAAAAAGCACAGCCAGTGTAGTCTTTAAGGTAGCCATGTAAAGAACAGTACAGGAATACACAACTAAAAGTAAATAGAGGTAAACTGTGGAACAGTAAAATACTTTTAATTATCTGGAAGAAGTTTTTTAAAAAGGATAGATGAAAGATCGATAAAACAGGTAGGATGGCAACTATCCAAGCACATTAGTAATAGAATGGGTTTTTTTAAAAAAAGACCCCAACCATATGCAGCTAACAAGAGACCCATTTTAATATAAGGACAGAACAAAAATGTTGAAAATTAAAGGGTAAAGAAAAACGCATCCTACAAGTACAAGGCAGAAGAAAGCTGGTGTAGCTGTGCAAACCTACCAATTACTAGTAAACTGTCAAGGTAGACTTTAAAGCAAGAGCCATCACTAGGGATAACAAGGGGCTTTCATAATAATAAAAGCTCCAAGAAATATGCAAAAATTATAAATTTGTATGCATTTAATTACCTAGTTACAAAATACATAAAACAAAACTTGATAGAACTAAAAGGAGAAATAAACAAATCCACAGTCTCCTCTTAGGACATCTTAATGCACATCTCTCATTAGAAGACAGAATGAGCTGACAAGAAATTCAGTAAGACCATCAAAGACCTGAACAACATGATTAATTCATTTGACCTGATTGTTCCATATAGAACACTGCATCCAAAAATGACAGAATACCCATCCTTTTCAAATGCATATTGAATATTTTCCTACATTGAACATATTCTGGTCCGTAAAGCAAACAGTGAAATTTCTGTGTTACCTATCAGTGAAATTAAGCCATAAAGCAGTAACAAAAGATAACTAAAAAAATCTCCAAATGTTTGGAAATTATATAAATTTCTAACTAACTTATTAGTCAAAGAAGAAATTGGAGTGGAAATTAGTAGATATTTGGAACTTCATGATAAGAAATTCTGTTTCCAGTAATGGTGGAGTAGCCTGTGTTGGATTCACCCTCCCACTGATGAAAACTGTAAACTCTGGGCAAAATTCTAACAACCTCTGGACAATAATAGCAACAAAACAAATGACTGTTTGTTAATTAGCCATATCATGATCAAATTGCTTAAAACCAGTGAAAAGAAAAAAAAAATCATGAAAGCTTCCAGATAAAAGACACAAATTATATACAAAGGAAATGAGACAAAACCAACAGCAGATTTCTTGGTGGAAACAATGAAAATTAGAAGACAGTGAAGCAAAATCTGAAAGAAAAATCTGTCAATGCAGAATTCTTTACTCAACAAAAATTAAGACATTTCCAGGTATACAAAATGTGAAAGAATTTATCATAACGATATTTATCATAACCATAACCATGAAACAAACAGCCCTGTATGAAATAGACAAGAGATTTAAACAGACACATCACCAAAGATGATACACAGAGGGCATATAAGCACACAGAAGATGCACAATGTTATTAATTATCAGGGAAATGCAATTAAAACCACAATGAGATACCACTACACATAGATTAGAAGGTTTAAAATGTAAATGTCCAACAATGCTAAGTGTTGGAGAGGGTGGGGTGCAACTGCGACTCTCATATGCTGATGATGGGAATGTAAAATGGCACAAGTACTTTGGGAAACAATTTGGCAGATTTTTTAAAGGCTAAAGAGATACCCACCATGTGATCTAGCCATTTCACTGCTAGATAGAAAAGAGAAAATGTATGACCACACCAAAACTTGTATCCAGATATTATAGCAGTTTTATTTGTAATAGCCCCAAACAGGACACAACTTAAGTGGACATCAGTAGGTGACTGGTTAAATACATTGTATTATGTCCATATAATGGAACACTGCTCAGCTTAAAAAGGTGAATTAATACATGGCACAATATGGATGAATCCCAAAATAATGATGCTGAGTAAAAGAAGACAGACAAAAAAGAGAAGAGACCGTGTGATTTACTTCTATAAAATTTGAGAAAATGTAAATAATCTAAAGTGACCTAAAGCTGATCATTTGTTGAGAGGGCACAGGGAAAGCCAGGAGGCAGGTAATGTAAAGGAGTTCAAGAAATTTTTTCAAAACAATGGATATTTCCATTATCTTAATTGTGGTGTTTGGTGACTGTTTCATGAGTATGTATATTCTAACTTATCTGATGATTCACTTAAATCCATGTAGTTTTTTGGTCTGTCAATTGCATCTCAAAAAAATCTTGTTTTGAAATTTAAATAAAAAGTTTTCCTACAAAGAAATCTTAAGGTCCTTATGTATTCACTGGTAAATACTTCTAACCATTAAGGAAGAAATAATACCAGTCTTACACAAACTCCTCTAGAAAACAGGTTTTTAAAAAAGAAATACTTCCCAACTTGTTCTATGAGGCCAGCATATCTTTGATACCAAAATCAGACAAAATAAGACAATACAAAAAAATTTTCAATCTCCATTATGATGTGAAACCCTAAAAAAATTTTTAGCAAATTGTATTCTGCAATTTATGAAGCATGTAATGGATCACAAAGAGGTTGGGTTTCTTTTAGCAATGACTGAAAAAAATCATTCAGTGTAATTCACCAATGATCGGAGTAGATGTGAAAAACTGTTATTATTTGAACAAATTTATAAAAAGCATTTGACCAAATTCAACATCTATATAATTAATTAAAAAATAGCAAACTAGAAATAAAGGAATTTCCTTAATATGACAGGGGTATTTACAAAAATTCTATAACAAACTTAATGGTGAAATAGTGAAAGATTTCCCCCTGCGATCAGGAATGAAACAAGGATGCTCAATATCGCTGATTCTACTGAATATCATACTGTAATAATATGGCCATTCAACAAGAAAAATGACAAGAATTGAAAGAAAATAATAAAAATGTTATTATTCACAGCAACATGTCTGTGTATGTAGAAAAGCCAAAAACCTCTACAAACTGTTAGGATTAATAATGAATTTAACAAGACTACTGAATCCAGGGCCAACATACACCAATCACTGATACTTTTATATATCAGGAACAAACTGCAGAATGAAATTTTAAGATAACCTTTAAATGGCATCAACAAATGTCATTAACTAGAGACAGATTTAATTAAAGTTATATACAGTCGACGCCTTGAACAACGCAGGGTTAAGGGGACTAACCCCCTGCACAGTGGAAAATCTGCATATAATGTATAGTTATTCCTCTGTATCAGCGTTTTTTCCAAATCTGTGGTCCTGCATCAGAGGGTTCAACCAACCCCAGATCATGTAGTACTGTAGTATTTACTACTGAAAAAAAATCCTCATATCAGTGAACTTGTGCAGTTCAAACCCGTGTTGTTCAAAGGTCAACTGTAATACCTCTGCACTGAAAATTACAACATAACATACAGAGAAATTAAAGGAGACCTAAATAAATGAAGAGATTGATCACAGTCACTCTTTATACTGTAAAAATCTCATTTTTCCTCCTCAATTCAATAAATTTAAATAGGAATGGAAAGGGCCAAAAAGTAGCAAGACAATCTTAAGGAAGAAAGCTGAAGTTCTCACTCAACCATAGATGAAATCCTATGGAACACGTTAGTGAGTCCAGAACCAGACCTGTACATACACTGTAACTGATTTATGACAAAGGTGACCCTGTACTACCGTGGAAAAATAATCATTTTTTTCCCCAAAGCAGTGCTGGACCAACTGGATACTACAGAGGACAAAAATGAATCTTGACATCCACCTCACACCATACAAAGAAACCTACTCTGGATGAATTGCAGATCTAAATGTGAAAAGTAAACAACATCACTTCCAGAAGAAAACACGGGAGAACATCAGTATGACTTAAGCATAGGTGAAGATTTCTTAAAAAGGATATAAAAAGCACTGACCATAAGTGAAAACTGGTAAATTAGACTATGTTAAAATTAAGAATTTCTGGTCATCAAAGGATACCATTAGGGAGTTTAGGTACAAATCACTGAGTAGAATAAAGTATTTGCAACTCCTATCTAACAAATCATTTGATACGCTTACCAATCAATAAGGAAAATATAGACACACCTTGGACAAAACACACGAGCAACTACACCACAAAAGGAATATGCAAATGTTCACACAGGAAGAAGTGATTACATCACGAGGCATCAAATGAATACAAACCCAAATTGCAAGGAGATATCCCTACACATATACCATACTGATAAAAATTAAAAAGACAACACCAAGTATTGGCAAGGATGTGAGGCAACTGGAGTTCCCAGTCGCTGCTGGAGAGTGCGTACAGCTGTTGTCAGTAAACATTCACTAACACTGACTATCATCATGTCTTATGCGCCTGTATTTCCACCTCTGGGTATATCCCTGACAGGGCTGTGTGTACAAAGATACCAAAATGCATATGCGAGGATGTTTATAGCAGTGATCCTCATGTTGGCTAAAATGTGAAAACAACCTAAATATCCCCTGGCAGTAGGAAAAAAAAAAAAAAACCACTATATTGTGGTCTATTCACACAGTGCAATTCTCTACATCAAATTTAGGCTGTCAAGGGTTCCTGAGGAAATATTTTAGCTTTTACAGGCCACATATTGTCTCTGCTGCATAATTTTGTTATTTTATTTTATTCCATTTTACAACTCTTTACAAACATAAAAGCCATTCTTAGCTGCTGGGCCATACAAGGACAGGCTGGGGTGGGCTGTAGTCTGCCCGTTTCTGCTCCAGATCAACAGAATGTGTGTCGCCACGTGCAATTTACGCGAATACATTTCACAAACACAATTTTGCCTGAGAGAACTTGTTCACAAAAAGATGCCTCCTTATACCTCCAGATAAAACTGCTGCTGATTAGAGTCTTGATAGCGGTTACTTTTAGGGGTAAAAGTAATGATGAAAGAAGACCCAAACAGGGCTTCCACGGGGCTGGCAGTATTGTTTCTTGATCTAGGAAGAGATTACATGCGATTCATTCGGTGAAAATCACTGAGCATATTTATGACTTACATAATGATTATGATTGTATAATTTTCTGCATGTATATTATACTTCCAAAATAATTTTACTCAAAAATACTACAAAATCATAGAGGTCTAGTTTTGTACCCTACAATTTACTTTTTTCTCATTGCCATTTTCAATCAGTTTCTTTGCAGCTGTCTTAATCACTAAAAACCTGAGCCCACCCAAGTTTCTACATCCATCTGAAAAGCTTGCCAGAGACCCAGAAGACTGTGTTTGTGACTGTCACTGTAACATTACTGAATGAGCGAACCCCAAATACTGACTTTCTGTGTCATGAGCGATGGGGGTGGGAGAGAGAAACTGAGACAGAATCAGAGAGAAACAGAGAACACGGCGCCTGGAGGAGAAGTCACCCCAAGTACGGAAGGACAATGGTCTCGCCACCCGGCCCGAGGTCATTCTTTCTGATCATAACACATTTCAGTAGAAGAGAATTAAGAACACAGTTTAGCCAAAATCAAAAAAGCCTCGCTGAACATGTTTTTCTCATTTGTGCTTTATCCTAAACATTTGTAAAGATTTAGTGGCTCACCCCAGCAAGCCTTTTTAATCCACGTTCCAGTAACAGAAATTTCATAATGCTTCTCAAGGACGTTTTTATTTCCAGGCTTCAACAGAGCCAAGTTACTTCACCCTCTTAGGTGGCTTAGGTGAAACCCTGAGATCACGACCCACAAACCAGACAGACCAGAAGGGTGACTCCTCTGAAGGTGGCGTCCTCATCTCCGTTCCAGCATTCCACCACGATTGGGATGGGATAGCAAGCCCCAAAAAGATAAAAGAGTGAAAGGGTGTCCAGGAAAGGTACCTGGGTTTTGCCCCCAGATGTTTTGATTAATTAGGTCTGGGTTAGAACCTGAAAATCTGCATTTCTAACAAGCTTCTAGGTGATACCTATGCTAAAGGTAGACTTTGGGTAGCCCTCCAAAGATACTTCAAGAGGGAAGTGTCTGAAGATTAAGGCTGATGGGAGGGATGGGATGTTTATTTTAACCCTTGTACTCGGCAGTAATTCGAGGCTGGTGACAAGAGAGATGATAACTGAGACATATTAAGTCCTCACCGGGTGCCAGGGCTGTTCTAACCCTCTTGCACGTTAAGAGTTCTGCACCCAATTCTGCACCATGGGGGATATGCATGGGGGGGTTCCCCATGCCACCAACAAGCAAGCAATTCTCCCAGCACCAGCTGGGCATCCTTCAGTTCAACTCAGCTCTGACCCTACCTGCCTGGGAGACGGTTTCACAGGCTATGGGCTCAGTCCCGCAAGACCACCCCCACTTCAGACGCCAGTCACAGGCCCAGGCTGCCACCTGTGCCCCGACCGGCTGGCTGGAAGTCAGCGGTTCCTACAAACGCCTCTTTGGGACTGATTAATTGGCTAGAGCAGCTCAAAGAACCCAGAGAACCATTTTACTGACTAAAACACCAGTTTATCATAAAAGGATGTAACTCGGTAACAGCCAGATGGAAGACTCAGAGGGCAAGGGAAGGGGAAGAGGTGCGGAGCCCCCACTCCCTCTCTGGGCGCACCACTCCTGCAACTCCCCCTGTTCACCAAGCTCTGCGAGCCCGTCCTCTGGAGTTTTTATGGAGGCTTCATTATACAGGCATGATTGATTAACGCTTTGGCCATTGGTGCCTGAACTCAGCCTCCAGCCCCTTTTGAGTTGGGGTTGAAAGTTCCAACCTTCTAATCACAGGTTGGTCCCACAGGTGACCACCCTCCATCCTTAGGCTCCTCCAAACTGTGCCTCATTCACATAACAAATGACACCTTCATTGCTCTCATCACAAGAAATTCCATAGATTTTAGGATCTCTGTACCAGAGACAGGATGAAGACTAAAAAACTATTTCTTATTCTAAATCACAGCATCACACATGTATTGGCTCATTTAATTCAGATAACAACCCCCTGAGATATGTTCTATTGTCTCCACTTTATAGATAAAGCAACCACAGCACAGGGGGAGGGAGGGACAACTTGCCCGAGTTCATACAGTCTGGGGCTGGTGAGGTCAAGCTTCAAGTCTCTGTAACCCAACTCCAGGGCCATTGGGGTCTACCTGCTAGGCTGATCCATAGGAGGTTTTCTTAATACTTGCATTTCTGGAGATAAAGCTAACAGAATGAATCACCTGTTAGATTTTTGCTATCCAGGTCTGAAAAACTTAGTAGTATATCTTACACGATCCGAAACTAAGTACTCTGATATTAAATAGAAATAGGGTGACCAACCATCCCGGTTTGGCCAGGGGCTAACCAGGATAACTGGTCATCCTGAAAAGTATGCTATGTCAAAGGAATAAATTTACCTCCATGGACTGCCACCCATTTACTTTGTTTTAACAAAGTCACCAGGGTACCTTTTACATGTCTCTGGCATCAATTACTAACTATCAAATGGCAGTTGTTAATAGGTTGTTGTTTCTCACTTGTTTCTCATTAAGCAGTGGCTTCCTTCCCAGGCACCCTGGGAGGGTCTTAGTTTGTTGTTGAGTGGAGGGGTGGGGGAAGGGGTCCCAGGCTCCCTGGCCCACTGAGAGGGGATGTAGGCACAGCTGGGTGGAGGGAGAGCTCTCCCAGGGAAGGGAAAGGCCTCCAGGGAGGGTGAAAATCTTCCAGGAGGTCCAACCTCTCTGACCTGCAGGGTGGCTCTCGCAGTGCAGAGCTGGGAGAGGACAGATCAGTAAAGGCCCAGAAGATGCCCACGTGTACCACCTGCATCCACCTGCCAGCGCACACTGGGCCAGCCTTTCATTCTGCCAGAGATTAGAAAACTCAGTGCCAGGTGCACAGCCAGCGCCTTTGATGTCTTTGTAGTAATTGGTTGACTGTCAGTGTCTCTCCCACCTCTCCACCGCCATGCCTCAGACGGTCGTTCCCATTGTGGCTTCACCCTTCTTTGTCCCCTGGACTCCTGCCACCCGCTGGAATCATTTTCTTGAGTGACTGGAGAGACATACATTTATCCCCGTCTCTCTGGTGAGATCCGACTGCCTCAGCCCAGCGCACTGCCTCATTTTCTGGGAGCTCAGTGTCCACTGGGAGAAGTGCTCCACCCCCTTGCTTGCTCTTTCTGTTTTATCAGACCAGGCAACAGTCAGAGTGAAGTGACAGGTGCTGGAGGGTACTCGTCTCCCCAGCCTCCATTTGCACCTGCTAATGATCTGCCGTATCTGGGCTGAGGCATGTCGGTTTGCAAAAATAAATCCTAATGGGTGGTAATTTCAAGTGGCATCAACACAGTCACTCGGGCAGAAAGGGGGATGCGGGTAGCAGGAGTTGTATGTGCCATCTATAACCAGGATGCTTTTGAACCCAATTCTTGCTTAAAAGTGAGCGATAAACAATTGAGAAATGAATAACCTGGGATTTGGGATCGTTTGTGTAAAATTCTATTTGCATAATAAGAACCTGTGTACCAGAACCCGAAACTCTGGGGGCTGTGGCTGACTACATCCCCGCGAGTGGCGATCGCTAAAACGGAACTCTGCCTAATTTCCTGACATTTCCATATCTCTTCTGCATGAGAAATCAGTTCTGAAATCCAAACAGCTCCTTGGGAAAAAGAAATAGTATAAATACGAAATGAAATATTATTTTCTCCCTGTCTCGAGAGATAAAGCAGTCCCACTTCAAGAGAGACACAATTAAATCATTTAAAACTCCAATCTTAATCTAGCATAAAGCTGTAATGGTACAATTCTTCCTAGGGGTACACGACAGCCTGCTTTAAGGCCCTTGCTTATAATTATTTTACCATTAGAAGCATAACGTATTTCTAAAGCCTGGTGTTTACTGTTCTGATCTATTTGCTTCACTCCCAAACATTGGCTGGTTCCCATGAGCCTGGAAGGAAATTCAGGCCTTTCTAAGAACTAACAAAAGACCATCTCTTCCGCAAGTGGTGTTTATATTGTGTTTGTCATCGTTTGCTGGAAGACACTTCAGGAAATGGGAAGGAGATTAATACACAAGAATACATATTGGAGGGAGAAATAAAGATGTGCCCATTGGTTCTGCATCCTGTCCCAGAAATTGGGCGATGCAGTTCCAAGATGTTCAGTGATGTTCTGTTCTTTTGCTTTGAGAGAGAGAGAGAGAGAGAGAGAGAGAGAGAGGGAGAGAGAGAGAGAGAGAGGGAGGGAGAGAGAAAGCAGCTGTCCCTGAGAAGCCAGCAGTATTGTGATGCAGCACTGAGGATAATTACTTAAGACCTCACATTTTACTTACAATTCAAAATAGGATGGACAAGAGTCTTGACTTTGCCTGGCCCATTCTCTCATCTAAAAAGGAGGTGGAAGTTTCCTTTCTGTTCAAGTTTTGCTTAATGATCTAACAGATTACAGAAGAATACACTGTGACCCCAGTGGATTTAAGGAGTCCAAACCTAAGAAGTGTTAGAAGGATGTAGTGCAGTGACATTCACCTGTGGGCTTATTTATTCCCTGCTCACTCCCCTTTCATGAACTCTTCGCAGCTCTGCTCTGAACCAGCAAGGTGGTGGGACAGCTCGGGGGGGGGGGGGGGGGGGGGGGGGGGCGTGAGGATGCTGCGGAGGCCAGGGAGTGGCAATGGATAGACTGGTCCCTCTGTCTCTGAATCCTCCTTCCTAATCCTGGGCAGTTTCTCAAATAAGCCCCGCCTCCCCGTGTAGCCAGCCCCAACCGGCACACCGCGCCCCTAGTTTCGGGTCCTGGTATATAGGTTCTTTTTATGCACACGGAATTTTACACAAATGACCCCAAATCCCAGGCACCCTCTCTGCACAGGGCCTCACCACCCAGACCTGGCTTACCTGGACCACAGCCTCCTAGCCCCACGCTAATTCCTACAGTAGCCCCACTCTGCCCTGACCTGCTGGAATCTCTTCCCCTGCCATTTTCGTTGTGACATTTGTTTCATCTGTAAGCCTAGAGTGTTGCCTTACAAACCCAGCACCATTTTCAACCCCAATACTAGACAGCGGTGTTGCCAACCTACCCTCTGGCTTCGCCTCCCCCAACGCTGGGCAAAATATTAATCACTGTCGATGACTACGTGCTGATGCTTAAAATCGTTCTCAGTATAGCCCTCCGAACGGCCACTAGCAAGACTGCTCAGCAAACAAGTATTTATTGAACCCTGTTGTTTTCCAGGTACCTCTTCCAGGCCCTGGGGACACAGCACAAAGCACAACAAAGGGCATGCCCTCATAGAAGACAGATAAATAGATATATAATTTAACATCAGACAGGGAAAATCACGTATTGAAAGGAAATTAAGCAGAGAAGGAGATGGAGTTTCCTGGGACAGGGAGGCTATTTTGCTAATAGTGGTCATCTCTGACCTTTTGAAGAGAACAATGGAGTCAAGAATTGAAAGGAGGGAGGGAGCCATCCCTTCAAACACCTGGGGGAAAGTCTTCAAGGGAAAAGGGGAACGCAAGTGCAAAGGCCCTGGGGTGGGAGGCTGAGGGACCTGTTCGCCATCCCTGCTCCCCAGCCTGGCCCCAATCTACTGCCTCCATTCCATTTCCACTCGCAGCCAATCACTGCCAGTCCTTGCTCACCTGTACAAGTGCTGGTACGTCACCCGTTGTCCCTGGGTGTGAGGTTACAATGAAGTACTTGAAAAGCCTGGTCTGTGTAGCTGAATCCATTGTAGAGGCTGCAGGAATTCAGAGGCTGTTTTGTAGATGAAAGGAAACAACCCCTGTTTTGCTTTCTGGCTAAACACTCATCCCTTTTTATTTGTGTAAGGAGCTCAATTAGTCACAGAGAAGGGGCCAACTGAGTGGACCTTTTGGAAATTTTCTTCTGAACCCTTTAGGGAGGTTTTGCCTCTTATTTTTACGCTTATTAACAAGTGCCTCTCTACCAAGTCAAGTCAGTTCTTCTAGACTAGCTGTCTTCCATTCTCCGCCTGCCTCCCTCCCTATCGCCGCACCCGCACCCCACCTGGTGCCCTGCGGTGAGCCCAGTGCCTCAGCTCCAGGGTGGTGGGTCCCCCCAGCAGGACCTGGGGATGTGACTTCTCCCCAGCAGTGGGGGTCATAGAATTCGTCCTCACCTCCTTCAGGGGAGGATCCTGCCCTGCAAGGAGCACCTTTGGGACCTCATCCACCCTTGTCTGCTTTGCCTCCTCCTCTAGGTCTGGGTTTGTGGGCTTAAATGATTGAAGATTGAGCTCAGGTGAGCACAACTGTCAACACCTGCAGAGTGGACACACCCAGCCTGTGCGGGGCCTGGGCTTTAAGGCCATGCAGATTTTGTTTCCATGTTGCCAGATCCATTCAGAGCCAGTTGCATATTTCCTGGTGATATTATGGGATGGTGGAGATATTTGGGGGGTTTCCTGGGGGGAGGGGAAGCAACATGGAGATGGATCATTACATCAGTTATTCATCTCCAGCTCTCAGAACAAACCACAACCAAATCTCCAAATTCTGAACCCTTATGCCTGCCAGGGCTGGAGTGTCTCCCTTTCCCTCTTTGTCTGTGGCTTCAGGGCCCCTGTCAGGGGTCTCTCCCCTGCACCTTCCTCTAGCTGAAGGATTGCTACTGAACTCATACTTTGCTTTGTGTTTTATTCAGCGTAGGCTAATGATTCAAATAAACAGAAGAAAATAAAATCTGAGCAGCTGAAAACAATGACAGTGTAATTCTAGCTCACGTCACAGTCCACGTGGGCTGGGCGGCACCTCTCCAGAGGATGACCTAGGAATGAAGGACCGTCCATCGTGGCACAGACATTCCCAACCCGTGGCTTCCGAGGGCACCACGGAAGGGCAAAGAGAGTGGAGGATCCCAGTGGGATGCTCCAGGGGCCGGGCCTGAGAGGGGCACACTGAGTTTCTGACCACACCTAATTTCTGACTGTGTTTCCTTGGCCAGGATCAGCCACCTGGGGGGACCTATCTGCTGGAAGCACTGGGAAATGTAGTTGAGCTACAAGCCCCGGAAGAAAAGTGACCCATCTGGGGACACACAAGCACTGTCTCTGCTCTGTTCTTTAGTGCCTCATTTTGATTATATTTTGTCTCTATATTTCCATGGATGCAGAGAAGTAACATGAGACCTCAGAGGTTTAGCTCAAACATCTCATTTCACAGATGAGGCCAAGAGAGGCAAAGTGACTTGCCCGGTGCAGAGTTCAGACTGAGAATCCTGCTCTCCAGATGCTTCCTCCCCCCTACCCCACTTTCTTCCTTCCCTTTTCTCTTTGCATTATTTTATTTAAGTAGATATAATTTACAGGGAATAAAACTTGACAGTTTCTAAATAGGCAATTTGATAATTTTTTACCACAATCATATAATCACAGTCATTATATCCAGAATATTTCCTTCACACCAAAATGTTTCCTCTGGCCCCTCTGGCATTGAATTTCCTCCCCTATCTTCTCAGCCTCTAAGAACCACTTAAAAAAAATTCCTACCCTAGGGCTCACAATTATACCTAAACATTCTGCATTATTTCTACCTTACCAAGAAGCTCTATGTTCACTGAGGTCAAGGAGTAGGTCTTTAGCGGGGAGTGGGTATAGCTCAGGGGTACAGCGTGTGCTTAGCATGCACAAGGTCCTGGGTTCAATCCCTAGGACCTCCATTAAATAAAATAATAATAATAAATAAATAAACCTAATTACCTGCCCCCCAAAAAAACAAAACAAAAAAGAACTAGGTATCCAATCCCAGCTCCTAGGACCAGCTGGACACGGAGTAAATCCCAACAATTGATCACAGATGTGGTTAAGTACAACTTTTCCTCTTCAAACGTGAACCTCTCATGTGGGCCTTTTTTATATGGAGGGAGGAGGGAAAGGAAGGCGTACAGCCATATTTCCCAAATCCAGGCTGTCATGACTGAAAGCTCTACCCTTATTTTATATACCATTGAAAAAGAAAAAAGGAAGGTGCTGTCAACTAACTCTGGCAAAATGCTTTCTTATCACTTAAAATGACTATCTTATACTTATTAATAGAGTTTGGGTAGGCTTAACAAGATAGATTAATATTGTGGTAAATATAGGTTACAGAAAAGTCACCATTGTAACCATTTTCAAGTGTACATTTCAACGGCAGCAAGTGCGTTCACATTGTTGTGCAGCCATCAGCACCGTCCATCTCTGGAAATTTTTCATCTTCCCAGACTGAAACTCTTACCTCCTGAACGGTAACTCCCCATCTCCCCCCTACCACAGCCCCTCCACTTCAACTTTGTCTCTGTAAGTTTGACCTCACATAAGTGGATTCATACAATGTTTGTCCTTCGTGTGACTGACTTATTTCACTTAGTGTAGCGTCTTCAAACTTCATCCACATTGTAACATGTGTCAGAATCTCATTACTCGGTAGAGCCGAATAATTGTCCGTGGTATGTACATATATATATTCTGCTTATCCATTCATCTGGGGAAGGACCCTTTGTTTGCTTCCACCTTTTGGCTATTGTGTATAATGTTGCTCTGAACATGAATGTATAATTATCTGTTCCTGTCTCTGCTTTCAACCCTTTGGGGTCTATACCCAGAAGTGGGATTGCTGGATCCTATGGTAATTCTATGGGTAATTTTTTAAGAAGCCACCATACTGTTCTCCACAGTGGCTGCACCAGTTTACATCCCCACCAGCCATGCACCAGGACTGCAATTTCTCCATATCCTCATCAACGCTTGCTATTTTGTTTTCCTTTTTATAATAGCCATTCTAATTAGACAGATTTTATCACACATCACTCTCATGCATCCATAAAAAGGAAAATGAAATCAATTGTTTCAGACATACCTAAAACCTCTTCATGCTCAGCCTAAATTTCCTGAGGCACGGTGTGCCTCAGAGACATGATGTTTTCCTGGGCAATATCACTCTCTCTGCTGAAGGACCACCAAGCTCCTTGTGATGCAACATTTTTTTAAGAGGCCCTAAAACCAGCTGGTGCTGGGCTTCTCAGCTTTGTCGCTTTTCTGTAGAGTCAGCCTGCCTGACTCCTGCTTTGAGAAAGCTGCTAAATAGCCTGGTTTACCCCTTCCCCTCTCCCCACCTGCATGTCCTGCGGCCACTTGGCCCCTAGGAGTGCAGGGCTCCACTGTGATCTTGAGATTTTCCTCCAGGCCAATGATCCCCATTCTGCAAGTTTTGATGCTAGTGTTTCCGGGGTCAACGCCTGCATAGGCAAAGGCAACGATGTCACCATCCTTGGCAAAGAATGTATGACATCATTGATTGCAAGGCATATCTTAATTCCAGATAGCATAAAATAAAATTTTTTTAAAATGTGTGTTGTTGAAATGAAGACGTGGATTGATAAAGTGTGATGGGGAAGTATGTTTTGCACATGGATCACTTGGTGCAAAGGCTCTGCTGTAGTCCAGCTCCCTCATTTTGCAATTACCATCTAACAACTCAGTTACATAGACAAGGAATACGCAGCTCACCCATCATCTGATGAGACTAGAGCCCTTTTCATCCTGGACCCTCGGGGCAGCAATAATGGTGCCGTACCAACAGCTGGAGGAGGCACAAAGGGTTCACACCAGCAGGACAGGGATGGGGATGTGCAATCCTTCTGTTAGGACAACTGCCCATCCTGCTACTCCGGGAGAGGGAGCTTGTTCTGGTCTTTCTCTGAAAAAGAAAAAAAAGACCCTATGGAAGGAAGGAACACTAAGGGGCGGGACAGACATCGCCTGCGCACTGAAGAGACTGGGTTGTGCTCTCTGATGTGTGATATGGTTCTTCTTTGGTCTTGACATAGCACTTTAGGAAAAAGCTAATCCATTAATTCATCGCTGAACTCTATTCTTGGTTTCCTTATTGTGGGCAGGATCACAAAGAAGCATGCCCTCTGGGACTTAGGAGTCTGAATTACTCCTGAGAAGTTAGAAGGGAATGAATAGTAAGGTAGAAACACCTGAAACAATCATGGAAACAAAGAGAAAGCTCCCAGGGGAAGGAAGTTTAGAAAATGCATTAGACTCACTATGAATTTACCTTCTTCATTTACTTAAAGTTTTAATTGGAAAATGTAATACATATAGACAGGCAGAAGTGCATAGACGCATAAATTTGCCCTAAATGTAGTTATAAAGCCACTTAAGGCAACAACTAGAATGGAGTTAGAGCCACGCCTGGGCTCCTCCCCCGTCAGCGCCCGGCTCACTCAGCTCCGGCTCCGGGCTGCAGGCAGCGGCGCTGAATGGGCTCCAGCTGTGCAGCCCCGAAGCCCTGCGCTCAGATGGTCCCAGGCTTGGCATTTAAGGCTCTGCTCTCATCATCTTTAAATTCTTAGTAATTCTTTGAACTTGTGTTTTATAAGTGAAGTCAGCAGAGGAAATAGATGTAAGAAAGGAAAACCCTTTATAGTTCAGTGCCTTTAATGATATTTTCCTCCACTTTTTTTGCATAAAGGACCCTACAAATTCATTTCGCACAGGGCAAATAAATTGTGTAGCTGATTGTGGATACAGGAACGCTGTAGCGAAATGGAAGGAAGGGAGGGAGGGAGGGAGGAAGGAAGGAAAAAAGAAAGAAAGACAGAAAGACAAAGAAAGACAGGAAGGAAGGAAGGAAGGAAGGGAGGAAGGGAGGAAGGGAGGAAGGGAGGAAGGGAGGAAGGAAGGGAGGAAGAAAGGGAGGAAGAAAAAGGAGAAAGTTAACAGGCAATTCTTGACAAGAAACCTATGGGTAGTTTACTTGTGACACAGCTGGAGGCTGACCTCCAGCTGTTCTTGCAGTAAGAGAAGGGATTAAATCACTCAGCAGTTGAACTCATTCACTGAACAAACCCTGAGTACCAACCATATGAAAAGCATTGGGACAGATTAATGAAACACCATTCCTACCTTCTAGGGATCCAGAGTTTCTGGGACAAAGTAAAACATACATGTTGCTTCCTGGCTCCCATCCCTTATGGTCACAACAGTCAGAGTGATCCTTCTAAAACTCAGATTGGATCTGACACTTCTCTCCTTAAAACCCTGCAGTGGCTTCCCTGTACCCTCAGAATAAAGTTCCAACTCCCTGACGTGGTGATTCACTTCGTACACTTCTGCGGTAATCGTCAGATGATACAACTCATAGTGGTCCAACGCTAAGAAAATGGAACACCCCACACAAAAAGATGTCCCAGGAAGAGAGGCTTCAGATCTGGTTAATTCATCAGCCCAACAACCTTACCTTGAATGTGGATCTTTCCATCTGGCTGTTCTGTCTTTCCAGGATATTGATTTGTCCTCTAGAGTTGGTTTAGCTTTTGATCCTTAGATGGCAGGATATATCCACACCCACGATGTGTTTGCTTCTACAAGACCCTTTCAATGAGTGGGAAAAACTCTGGAAAGCACTCCTCCTGCACTGTTTCATTAGCAAGTACTGTATTCTTGCCAGAGCTAACCCAGCTGCTGGGAAGGTAATGGGATGACCGTGACTGGATTGGACCCTGGTCTAGGGAAGGGCGGTCCCTCCTCTCAACCACATGTTGCCAAGTAGCTAAACAACATAGAGATTCCAGGAGCGAAGAAGGAAGACTAGTAGCAAGGCGATCAGCAGTGCCCACAACCCAGGCCTGTGAGACCCTTCATCGCTTCCCCGGCTGCACTAAAGCTCTCAACCTGCCAGACTCGGCCTTTGTTTTGGGGTATCTGCTCATGCTGTTCCGTTTACCTGGAACCTTTTCCACTGAAGCACTTACCACCAGACCTCAACACACACACACACACACACACACACACACACACACACACACACACACACTTTACCTGGCTAACTCTTGCTCATTCTTTTAACCAGCAATTTAGGCCAACGGTGGGAAGCAGGCAGCATCTAGTCTATCGATACCTTTTGTTGGTTTTCCTTTGTGTTTTCATATTTTTGGATTCATTCTGGACATTTAAAAATAAAAATCTACTTTTTTTGGATGTCTCTTGAAAATTGGAAATAGATGCTGGCTTCACATGGCTCCAGGACTCCATTCACTTAAGCTGAGGACAGGGGCCCACTTGAGATAAGGCACGCTCTCCCCAGTTCACTCAGCCCCCACCTGGTTGGATTAACTCACTGTCCTAGCCTGCTTGGCCCTGTAGACATTGAGGGTTGACAACCTTGAATTAGACTTCCCCTGCCTGCCCACTCCCTGTTTGGATTAGTTTTTAGGGGGATGTTTATAAAGCCCCCCTCCCCGCCCAAGTCAAAGCACTTCTTACGCACTATGGCAACCAGCCATTTCCTCGTCTACTCCCTTAACACTCCCTTAGCTTAGAAATTCCTTCAGGGTCATGAGTGTGTCTGTCTTGTTAATGGTTCTGGCCCCATCACAGCCCAGGGCCTGGCATGTAGCAGGTTCTGATTTTGTTTGTCTCAGAAGAACATTTAGATCCTATTTGTTTAATGTGCTTACATATTCATTCAAGCAGGATCATCTAACTGCCCATTTTAGGCCTGTTAGCATCCTAGATGCTGGTGTTGGAGGGTAAAAAAGTCAGCCTTAAGCCTCAGTGAGCTCCTAGTCTAACAAGAAGATCAGCAGACATGCAATGAAGATTACAGTAGAGGTGATCAATGGGATTGGAGAAGAATGTGGAGGGCCCTGGAGGGTAGTTGATTAATCTGTCTTGGGTGGTAAAGAGAATCTATGTCTGGGTCCCAGCAGGAAGCAGAATTCAACCAAAGAGTTTGGTGAAGGGACCATCACAGAGCTGTAGGCAGGTTATGAAACCAACTAGAGCTGCTGTTGCAACACTGGAAGGCACTGCCCTCCCGGGGCTGAGGAATCAAAAGAAATGGTGCTGTTGGAGCAAAGGAGAGATGGAGTTGTGGGGCCTGATCCGAGCAGAAACATAGCACCAGCGTAAGCTGATAGAGTAGGGGGTGCCTGGAGAAAGAGAGCCGGGCATGGCTTTCTTGACATAAGAGAAGCCATTTTGGTCTACGCCATTTTGTGATCTAAGCCTGGCCACCATGCTTGCCCTTAAACAGATCTCCATAATGAATGACCTTAAGGGAAGTGAGGGAATGCAGGAACAAAGGAAAGAGTCAAGAAATAATAATTCAGAGGTAAAACAGAGTCCTACTTCCTCCTCAAGGGTACACATCCCATCTGGTACGTGGCTCTGAGTCCTGCAGGAACTAGGGTTCCCACCCTGGTAGAGGACAATGGTGTTGACTCTCCTGACTTCAGTCAACTAAAGTTCAGACTCTCTTGACCTTGACCCCAGTCCTATGCTGAATTCTCCTCTGCTCAAGCCCCTTCATGAATATGCATATACCCTTAGCATAAAATGCTCCCAATGTTGCTGTTCAGGGAGACATTGCTTTGGGAAAGATCTTTGGCATTCTCCTTACTTGCTGCAAGTAATAAATCCTTCCTTCTCCTGCTCTTTGGCTTGGTTGTGTCTGTTGGCTCCATACCCACCAAGAGGTGAACCCAGTTTTGGGGTAACACCAATATACGGAGCAAGTAAGGAAGAAATACCCCAGTCTCTCTCTCTTTCTTCCTGCCCTCCGACCTCCTGCCAGTCTCTCCCATTGGCTGAATCTCACCAGAAATTGAGCAGACAGAATAGCAGGAGATACATTCTGCAGAGGTCAGCCTCCTGGGGCACAGAACAGGACAGAGGAGGGGAGGGAAGGGACTTGGGTGGGGGGCAGACAGAAAACAGCTAATGCAGAGACTTTCCAATAAGAGGTCTCCAGGGAGCTGAGGATAAAGTTGGGAGGGAAAACACCGTTTTCATAATTTTTTGTTTCCCTTATGGTGGTGTTGGTCTGTTTGGTTTGGTTTGTCTGTTGATTATTTTTATACGTATGGATGTTTCTGCCTTGTTTGCAGGGATAATTATGTGTCAGCTACCCTTTGGAAACCTTAGTTAAACCTTCATTCATTAAGGCAGAAGGTCTCCACTTAAATAATTGGCCTTGAGAATAAAAATCTAAACAAAAGTACTCAGGAATTTGAGGGTTTGGTTTTGTTTCTTCAATTACCGAGTACATTAGCCAGAGTTCAGGCATTGGCAACGGCGCAGGTAGCATGTGCTGTTTTCAGTGCTACAGGGAAGGTTGGAAACGACTTCTGTGTTCAATCTAGATTTCCCTGTAGCTCTGAATTACACAGAAAACTTCTCTAAATGTCCTCATCTCAAATTTTAATTCCCTTAAAAAGTGAGATTTGGCTGGCTTGGGTCCTTCCATTTGCTCATATAAAAGAAGGAACATTTGTGAAAGATTTGGTTCCTCCAACCATTACAGGAAGAACAGCAGGCACTCAGTTTCTGCCCTTAAGGGAATGAAAATGGTGGTGGAATGTGCAAGTTTAGAATGAAATCTTTGGAGCAGATTCCTCACTGTTAGATTCAGTTAGAAATTTCTCAAAGCCTCTGTCGACTCCACGTGGACCAAAAAAACATCGGGCTGAGAAACGAGACCAAGACCAAGTTGTGCATTTCATTGCCTCTGTGAGGAAAACCCAGGGGCCAGCTGTCCTGCAGGTTTCCAGCGACGGCGCCTCTGCGGACACACCTGGCGACCATGTGGAGGGGGCTCAGGGTGGCACTGGTTACACTTAGAGTGCAGGGAGAAGACAAAAGGCAGTTAAAGATCAGGGAGGTAGCAGGGGTCCTCTTCACAACTCCTTTAATGGGAGCTTCTAGTAAAGCGTTCTGATTGATTTCCAACTGTGCTGTCAATACTGGGCAGCCTCACGGAAGAGATCCTCTGCATGTTGTCATCTTAAAGTTTACGGAGATTTTTGAAAAATTAGTTATCTTTGTTCATTTCCAAAGGATATTTTAAAGATCACTCCAACAAGATGCCTCCATCCCAAAGGTTAGGGTGGGCAGATGGGGAGCCAGGGAGCCTGCGCTCTAGTTCAGGGCTTTTGACCCTCACCTCCTCCACGGAGCAAGTGGCTGAGTCTCCTTGTGGCTTGATTTCTCAGGGAGGAAGTGAAGATGAACATCTCTGCCTCATTGCCTCGTCGAAGGCCGACAGGGAGAGAACTTGTTCAGGGCTTGAAGAAGCTCAGGGCATCGTACAAAGGCACAGTACCACCCTGCCAAGCACCCAGGGGTACCACGTGGGTTTGGTTCCTGATGGGGAGGAAAGAGGAGGGGGTGGGGCTGTTCACCAGCAGCGCAGGGAGTATTCACTGCGATTTCTGCACCGTCCGGACTTGGTGGCTGTCGGAGGAGGTCAGTTGTAGGGATGGCACAGTGACGTCAGCACCTCCCGGGTCTGAGACACTCCGAATGCATTACGCACTAAAGATGGCACGTGGCAAGGATGCGGCATCCCCTGGGCTACAGACAACTTCTACTGCAGTGCTTTTCTTCCACTTCGATTGTGCTGCCTGATGCAAGACTGTATGGGTGGGGCTCTCAAATCACACCAACCGGGAAGGTGTGGCCAAGGGAGGGTAGCTCGCTGGGTCCTTCGCCTGCACTCCCTGACTACCCCCAACACACTCACAAAGTCCCCCCAGATTCCTGCCAGGGTTGTGGTCACTCCCATGAGTGTCCCTCAGGGATTTTACCTCCGAAGTCAGGAGCACCACTCTTCTCTGCTCACTTGTCCCTCTGGCTCCCGTGGGGCCAGTGACATGGTGTGTCCCTCATGTGGCTCTAGGTTTCATGGCCTTGACCACCTTCGTAGTGAAGTCCACTTAGTTGCACCTCTGATTGTCAGTGTCGGGCTCCCTCCTTCCCTCCATGTGAGCCTGTCATACCCCTGGGGTAAGGCAAGGACTCACCATCGGTGACGAATGAAAAAGGAATTGAAATCCTTCCATAGGGAGACTCAGAGTCCTACAGTGACCCTGGTGCTACAGTTTTTCTTTTTCTTCATTTTTTATTTCAGTTTAGTCACCTCCCCTTCCCTGCCACTTGGGCCTTCATTTAAATTCCCTAGGGGCCAAGTTCAAAATCATCCCCTGCCATTGATACTGACTAGACATCAAAACAGGTCTTCCCAGGCTCTCGGTGGGCACTCTGTCCCCATCCAGTCTGCTCCCAAGAAAGGAGGGGAAGCAAGGCTTTTCTGTCTCACACCACAGGTGTCTGAGGGTCCCCATTCCGGGGTTGCCATGACACCCCGGGGCCAGAAAACCTCTCCCTCCACTTGGAGACCCTCAATACCTCGCGTGGGGCAAACATGCTGTCCTTTAAACTGTAGATTTAACTTCAGACCAAGACAAATATGGAGTTTTGAGCTCAAACGTATTAAAGGGATTTATGCGTGACTAAAAATAGAGAAAAATTCATTACATTCTTTTCTTGTAAGAAGCGGGATTTACTTTGCCAAATGTGTCTCAGAGAGTGCATCTTTTTTTTTTCCCGTCTGTAGTCATATTCGCTGCCGTTCCCAGCAGGGCTGACTGTCCATTCAGTAATCACAACATGAGGGAATCCTGGATAAAATACAACTTTAGCTCAGGCGGACATAGGTGTGCCTCGCTTTAAAGAACAGAGATATTCTTCAAAGTGATTTTTTTCTGTAAAGCAACTAAGAAATACCAGAAATGCACCAGAAGGGAAATGAAAAATGTGGCTCAGGTTCCAGACTGGGGCCTGGGGGGGAGGGGAGGGGCAGGCGGCAGGAGCGGCGGGGGAGGGGCAGAGCGCAGCCTCAGCCCCGCTGGGGAAGGATGCCTGCGGCTCTGGCCCCGGAGACTGTCTGCGGGGCTCCAGGAAGCTGGGGCTCCTGCCTGCCCAAGGGGAACAGTGCCAGCGGGGCCAGGAGCTCTGGGCTCCCCTCCCCCGCTCCCTTCTGGCCTGCCTGCCTTGCACCATTATCAGCCCAAGGCAGAGACAGCGAGAGATGGGGCTACCCCTTGGAGAGGATCCTGGAGCCAATAGGAAAGCAGCCTCTGCTTCATGGACAATTTACGGCGGCTGTCTGAAGCGCAGTTGCTTCTGCAGATACAAGGTACAGTGGGTACAGCTCAGAGGAAGGCGTTTTCTGTCCTGGAGATGTTCTGTGCCTATTCGAGAAGCTGCCTTTTAGGCAGACAAATGGCTGATATAACCCAGATGTCCACTGGGGCCTCACTGACCTTGGAGGTGAGGGAACCTTGGCTTCTTAAACCCTTGGTGGCCTCGTGCTGACACTCCTGAACACCCCCAGATACACTCTCTGTCCAGACCGCACCCGCCTCGTCTCCCATGTCCTTCTGCGCTGACGTGGGGTCGGGGCAGTGGCCCCCCCCAGGGGAATCTGCTTTTGCAGAAACATCCTAAGTCGACCTGCCTGGAGGTCGAGGTTGGGGTGCACCCGGGGCAGTGCAGCACATCCTCCACTGCCCACAACCTCAAGCCCTCCCCTTGCGAGGTCTCCCCTGGCGGGTAATGGAGACATTTTGGAACTGGATGGAGGCGATGGTTACACAACACTGTGAATGTGCAAGACGCCACTTTGAAGTGGTTCATCTTCTGTTACATGAATTTCATCTCAATAAAACCCCAAAACCAAACACCTCCCCTTCCGTCCCTCCCTCAGGCCAGACCAGCCTTCCCGGCTGACTGCTGGGCCCCCACGCTTCCACTCACAAGTGCCTTGAGGGTATCAGCTTTCCAGGGCCTGGCCTGGACCCACCCACCCCCAGAAAGGTCAGTCAGAGAAAAACAGTGACACTTCTCTCTGTTCCGTTGACTTGAGCAAGGAGCGGTGAGGAGCCGGCGAGAGCAGAGAGAGGTTTGCTCTTTAGAGACCGGGGGTGTCTGTGATATCCCATCCCCCACATAACTGGCCCCCGAGGGTGGGATCCACAGCTCTGGCAGCCCTATGAAACCCCTCCAGCTCCCAGAGAGGAGAGATTGGAGGTCCATAGCCAAGGGGTCAGGTGCAATGACAGCAGCCTGCCTCTGCCTGTTTCTTGCTCCTTGACCTTCAGGGACCCTCCAGCCTCTCTGCGCTTTGTTCCCTTCACTGCTACATGGGATCATAACAGTCCTTGCCTCACCTGGTCATGGGAAGTGGCCAGCATGCAGTGAGTGACAGTGACAGTTAATGTTACAGATGACGGTTGCAGCCACCCCAGAGCACCGCCAGCAGAATTACTTGGCAATGTGGAGTTTTGGCTTGGAGTTTCTATATTCCAACTATATCCACCTTTATTCTTAGGATTCCCAGGGAACCTGCCCAATGTGGATTCAGAAACTGGCGCCCACAGGACTGCGAGATGCCTGGAAGGTAGGTGGCCGGAGGTCTCCGTGCCTGGGCATCAGAGTGTTACAATTCAACTGGAGCTTGCTTAATGGCTTCTATTTGTATCCATTACAGTTTACAAAACACTTTCACAATAATTTTCTCACTTGTTCTCACAACCACCACAGGAAGCAGATTTCATCCCGCTCTTTAGAGATGAGAAAGCTGGGACTCAAAGAGGTTAGGTGACTTGCCCAACGTCACCCAGCCCAGAGCAGAGCCAAGAGTCAAAACCAGGAGTCTGACTCCCATGTGACCTCCCAGGTGGGTGCTCCACCCGTGGAGCCAAGGTCTTCCTCCTCTGAGCACAGCCTCGTGGCCCGTGCAGGGCTGACAGCTGGTGGGCAAAGTGAAAGGAAGAGTCACGGGTCCTGCCCCCAGGATGTGCACAGTCTACACGGGACAGTGAAGGTTCTGCGGTTCCTGGTCCCTACGGTTGCCGACATGTATTCTTCAAATCTCCAGGGCATCTTGTAATGAATTATCTGATTTTCTTTGTGGGCATATTGGTTTTTGGTTTTTGGTTTTCTTCACGGATCTCACAGGTATGTTTATTCATGCATGAGGTCACTGGCACATCTACAAGTCAACACGACGTCCCACGCTCCCAACCAACACGGCCAGACTGACGTTCTGTCCACGTAAAGCTGGTTATTGGTGAGCACGAGCAGGCGCGGGACTGGAAGCTTTCGAGGCTTTACTTCTTTCATCAGCACTCCTGATTTTGTAAGCGTGAAGACCATCAGCCCCGTTCCTACACAAATCTCCTGGTAAACGTGGGTACAGTAGGGCTTCGTGGGGATCCAAACACTCTTAATATGGCTTTGCCACATCTTGGTGCAGGGCCAGCGGCTCAGGCGGCCCTAACCCAGAACCAGCGGCTCAGAAAGGTCTCTTCTTGGGCATATCGTGATGCCGAGCTGACTGTCAGCGTGCTGAGGGCCGTGGCCCTTTGTCCATGGCAGGGGACAGGCTCTGCGTATGGAGAAGCTGCCCAGGCTCGCCTGGCCTTGGCTCCATTTTCTTACTTGTCAAACGGGGATCATTGGAGCACCTACCTCACAGAGTACGTTAATGAGAAGATCTCTATATAAGATACTTAGTGTGTGTCCCAAATTATTGATATCCTCCACCCAAGCAAGCTCTGCTCTGCACTGACCATCAACGGTAATAAGCAAATTCGACATCAGCTGATCCCACGTGTTTTACCCAATGATTGTGTCCTGTGGGATTAGCTGCAATTAACTAACTCAGAGTTGGATGGCCTTTATTCCTACCCACAGGCGTCTACACACAGATGGGAAATCTACAGAGCACTGAAAACATCATCATAATGAATGGCAAGTAGCAAGATTCTACTCTGAGAGTTTTTTACAACCTCAGTCACAGAAGAAATTTGGAGAACATTCAATCATGAAGATATTTTTATATCTATTTCACGTAAGTGTCAGATTAGGGAATAGACTTTAATTAGCTTTTGATATATATGCTTAACCTCTGTTTCATATACATATAGAGGAACTTTTATAAAAGCTACTAAGACATAATAAAATAGATTGAGAAGATGGAGTGATATGTCCTTTTTAAGAAAGACTTTGAAGAATATATAAAAAATGGCAATCTACCACTCTTATCGTTTTGTCCATTAAAAAAAAAAACCCTAAAATAAGATATTCAAAAGAGGATGTTTCTCGAAGAAATACTGAAGGTGAATTACCTTCACATGCGATGCAGTTTGGGTCAGTCACCATTTTTAATAAAACTGATTAATGACTCAGCCTGAACAAAATAAGGAAGTGAGTAATCAGGTGGAATTTATGTTATTTTAAAGCTGGAATAAAAATCTATGGGATGGAAAAGAAAAGCCTTCGGGGCCTTGGCCAAGTTCTTCAATAATCAGGAGGCTGAGCCGAGTGTCTGCCCTCAGGAACTGGCGTCCCGTCTCTCAGACTGAGTCTATTAAAAATTAACAAAATAGTTTAGATGACTATTTTAAGTGTTATGAATTGGCAAATGGCAAATACCTAGCTGAACAGATGACTGGTTTGGATTCTTAATAGCCAATTGTGAAGGAAATGGACCACAGCAGGCTTTCAGACAAAAGTGGCCGTCAGCACAGAGACGGAGGCACAGGGGACCTCTGACAGTGAGGGTCAGCGGTTCCCCTGGGAGCGAACAGGAAAAGCCAAGTCTAATTCCCCATCAGTTGTTGAGCATTTTCTAGCAAATTAAGGGTAAGTCAAGAATTGAGGGTAGAAAGAGGAGGGGGTTCTGCATTGGAGTGAGTCTCAGGAACGGGGGAAAGCCAGCATCGGGGGAGGGTGGCTATTCTGGGCATTATGCAATAGCTTAATAATCTGGGGTCCTTTTTTAGACCATAGTATTAATTACATTTTTTATTTTCTGTGTTTCCTAATACTTTGACACCTTGGGGTCTGGATACCTCTAGAGAGAATGAGGCATCCCCAGGGCTGGCCAACTCCTAGACCTGGGAGCCTACCTTTCATATGCAAACTAACCTATCCAGATTCCACATCCCCAACCATCTCATCTACTCAGGGTCACTCGTCCCCTCCCCTAATCACCCCAGGGCCAGGACCAGACAACTAGGGACAGCCCGTAAGTCGCAGAGAGGCTGAAATTACTCACACTAGCCAGTCCTCAACTGCTTCTCCTGCCTCCCTGCCCTGCCTGTCCCTTCCTACAGGAACCACAAGAAAGGCTCTTACCCGCCCACATTTTCCCCTTTCTCTCTCTGCCTCCTGACCCACCCTGGTGCTTCCCCCATGGCCCTGCCTGACATGGCCTGTCCCCTCCTCTTGGGAACTGTGAGGAACAAACTATATTTTCCATAGGTCTCCTAATCTGCCAGCCTCCCATAGCTGAACAGTAATAAAACTTACTTTTTAAAACAGCCATGCCAAATATCCCTGGCTTCAAAGGAGCCCCACCAAAATGTGATGTGTCCAGAGCAGGCCAGGCTGAGGAAGTGCGTCTGAGCTTCAGAAAGTAGGTCTCCGTGCCTGCACAAGTAACCTGGACTTCATTCTGTGGGCAGCGGGGAACCTCTGCTACCTCCTGAGCAAAGGGGAAATGATCGCCTCTGTACTGGAGGGAGATGGATCCGGCCTGGACGGAGGGAGGCATTGTGGAGGCAGGGAGGCCTGGGAGGAGGCTGGCATAGCTGCCTAGACAAGAAGGCCAACCCCAGGGCCATTGTGCAGGGAATACAAAGAGCACTGTAGGTCAGAAAGGCAAGATTTGCCAACCAATGAAATCCAGTGGCAGTGGAAGGAGAATGCAAATCACTGGAGCTTCCAAACACTGGCCTCTCCAAAGGCAGGAGCAGGACAAAGAGTGATGTAAAGAGGAAGTCTGGAAGTAGGGGGGTAAGTGGCTTCTTCATTTTCTCTTTCAAACTGGGGTGCTAGTGATCATCACATAAGCCTTCATTGCAGGAGTACTGACATGCTGAGCGCCTCCCAGGCCCTGTCCTAGGTGCTGAGAAGAAAGCAGTGAATGAATGAACTAAAACCGGCCACGCACACAGAGCTTATACCCCAGTGTCAAACATACTGCTTTTTCCTTAAGGAGCAGCATAACCCGGAAGCTGCGGGCCATAGACTCACCCCCACACCCTTCTCTGGTGACTTGCTGCTCATTTCACCCCTGAAAACATGCTCACATCTGCCTCATCAGCCTTGCTCACAGTGACGCGAAGACAGCATCAGGGTTTTCAGTAGACAAGCCAGAGTCGGCTGCGAGAGCTTAGAAACCCGTATTTACTCATTTGCCCCTTCAGTTTATCCAACAAGTGCTAATGAAAAGAGACGAAGGAATCACGTGGGTACCAGATGGATGTGAGCCAGGCCCAGCGAGGGCAAGTCCTCCGTGCTTGCCCGCTCCTGGTTCCTGGCCCGGAGGCGGGGAAGCCCTCTCCCCTAGTCTGTCCTTCCCTCATTCACATGGTGCATGCCACTGCTTTTGTTTCACTTCTGCCTGCAGAAGGACCACTTCATGTCCGACTCCTTCTCGAACACAAAGCTTCAGAGTCACAGATCAACAGCAAAAGCCACAGATGAGGAACAGAGAGAAATGCACCGAGTGGGCAAAGCCTTGCAAAGTGTACCGGCAGTCGGATGAGGGCTTTTCCGATGCCTGTCTCACCTCTGCCTCCGACATCTCCTCTGGCTGTGGGTGAGAGCTGTCTTAGTCAGCTCAGGCTGCTGTACCAAATAGCAGCTTGAACAACAGACATCTTATTTCTCACAGTTCTGGGGGCTGGGAAGTCCAAAATCAAGATGCCAGACAATTCGTTTCCTGGTGAGGGCTCTTTTCCTGGCTGGCAGATGGCCGCCTTCCCGCCGTGCCCTCACACGACAGAGAGAGACATCATTTTTCTCATGTCTGTCCTTACGAGAGCACCACTCACAGCAGGAAGTCTCCATCCCCGTGACCTGACTCCCTAATTCCCTACCAAAGGCCCCACCTCCAAACACCATCACATTGAGGATTAGGGCTTCAACATTTGAATTTTGAGGGGACACAGCATTCAATTCATAGTTCCCCGATTGGCCCAAGGGCCATAAACGGGCCCTTCAGTTTCTCTCATTAGGGATGAATTTGTGTCGAGATTAACAAAAAATCCAAGCAGAAGGTAAAAGATTTTTACCACTTAATAGTGCCAATTATCATCACTTAGCATAACTTCTTTCTGACAATTTTATCATCACTTACAATAACTTCCATTAGGGTAATAAGGCATTAAGTAGATGTTGATTGCAAATAATCTGGTTACATTCACTAATTATATGAAGACTGATTTTTTCTCCTGTTTAAAATATAATTTAAACCATCGCTACTTCTTAAAAACAAGACCTATCAAAGTAAGGAGACACATAGGCTACAGAGACAGAAAACGAGATTTTCACATATTTGGCAAGTGCCCAATTACAAGATGAAAATAAACGGAGGCTTCGTCTTCAGAAATAAGCAACGTAAATGGCTCGCTGTAGTTGATTTGCTCTCACCTTCTCTCCCTTGGGGTCAAATTAATATGTTTACTCCCCACAAGCCATTTTATACAGTGGAAAATATTGATGCCCAGCTGCCGTCTCATGGAGGTGGTGGGGTAGGGGAGGGTCTCCCTAACACATGGTCTGTACAGAGGTGAAGGGCAAATTGCCAGGCTCTGAATTTTATGAGACTTTCATAGCTGGAACGTGCTAGTTTGAGGAAGGTGTAGAGTGGCTTTGGATACATTATATTCTTAATAAAGGCTATTATAAAGTTTTGTAAGGCTGGCCATCACAACTCTGGCTTTCCAGTAGCTATCATAACTCAGTGGGAACAACGATACTGCTATTACTACTATGACCACTATTACTACTATTAGTAGTAGTACTACTATTACTACTATAGTTACTACCACCCCTATTACTACTACTGTTACTTTTATACTAGTAGTAGTAGTACTATTATTGCTACTGTTACTACTATACTACTACTATTAGTAGTAGTGACACTATTACTGCTACTGTTACTACCACCCCTATTACTACTGTTAGTAGTGCTGCTACTACTGTTACTACCATACCACTATTACTACCACACTGCTATTACTACCACTGTTACTACTATGCTACTACTAGTGGTAGTAGTACTATTACTACTACAGTTACTACCACCCCTATTACCACTACTGTTACTTTTATACTACTACTAGTAGTAGTACTATTATTGCTACTGTTACTACTATACTACTACTATTAGTAGTAGTGATACTATTACTGCTACTGTTACTACCACCCCTATTACTACTGTTAGTAGTGCTGCTACTACTGTTACTACCATACCACTATTACTACTACCACTGCTATTACTACCACTATTACTACTATGCTACTACTAGTGGTAGTAGTACTATTACTACTACAGTTACTACCACCCCTATTACCACTACTGTTACTTTTATACTACTACTAGTAGTAGTACTATTATTGCTACTGTTACTACTATATAACTACTATTAGTAGTAGTGACACTATTACTGCTACTGTTACTACCACCCCAATTACCACTATTAGTAGTGCTGCTACTATTGCTACTACTGTTACTACCATACTACTAGTAGTAGTAGTAATAGCAGTGGTAGTAACAGTACTATTAGTACTACTATACTACTACTATTATTACTACTACTATTACCACTACTACTGGCAAATTGCTGCTTGAATATTGGCAAGAACAAAGTTTCAAATTATTTTTTCCAATTTGATAGAATATCCTTTGTTTATTCTCAAGCGTATAAGATATTTAATAACACCCTGAGCATCTAAACTAGAATTGGGTTGTCAGAGACGCCCTTCCAGGTTCTTCTGCAACTGGAAAGGGCTCCCTTCCATCCATAGACATTTTCTAATCTATTTTTCAGTAATGAGTTCAGATCTTTTTGGCTTGGAGGGAATAAACAATAAGTCAGATTTCATTTAAAAAATAATAATAATGATGACAATGATGGTTTGCACCATGTAATGTTGTCAACTACTTAAAAACAATTTTATTTCCTCTCTCTTTCTTTAGATGATCCTGAGCACTAATTAGTTGAACACATGTTAATTGTTGAACCTTACAGATTAGGGGGCTGTTTGCCCAGTTTTATACATAAGGAACCAAGGCATAAAGAAATCAAGTGACTTGCACAAGGTCACACAAGTAAGTGTCCACACTGAGAACAGAAGGACCCAGGTGTCCTGACCAACAGCCTTTCAGCCAGTGGACATGAATGCCTGGGACAGGAAGGGCACACGCTCTCCTTTTAATGTACTTTAGTCACAATCTCCCCAAGAACGAGTCTTGCACGAGCACGTGACTTTTAGTGTTAGATCTGGCCAGTCTGGGCCAATGCAAGCAGCCTGACCCATCGTAGTATGAGGTCTGTTTTTGGCACAGCTACCATCAAGTCCATATGAAGAGGTTCTGAGACAGCCAGCTGCATGCCCCTTGCTTGTGGAGTCGGCACACGCGAAGGGGCTTTGGGGACACCAGTGGCGCCATCCAGCTGCTCACTGACTCTGCACCCAGATGCACCCCTTGAGCAGATCAGTCACTCTGGTTTCCCCCTGTAAAAAGCAGTTAAAGGTGGGCATCCATTCTTTCTCCCAGGAGGTTTCCAAAGAGCAAGCAAATAATTCAGCATAATTCAAACCCTTAAGTCCGCTAAGATTTGAGCTGGCGGCTTCTGATTACTAGCTGCTACCCCGTAGGGTGTGCTGATTCCCACTGACTCGCTGCTACCGTACTGGATATTTTGGGGAGTGTGGAGGGGAAGAAATTTTAGATCAAGACAGTCTAGCCCAAGAAGATCAAGAAGCTCCTCAGTACAAGCTTTCCTTTTCTTGCCATCTCTCCCATCAGTATACACACCCCACAGTTTGAATCACAGAATCCTGGGTCCTAGGGCTGTTCTGGAGTCAAAGGAAGCAAAGTTTCTTTACATATTCCTGGGACGAACACTCCCAACCTGAATTTTAAGGTGTCTTCCTGCTATAACATTCTTTTATACTGCAAGGTGCATTTCTTAAAGTATAGAAAAGAATTGCTTGATTTCCTTAAGGTAAAATCACCAAGGTAAGCTTTTTTTTTCCCCTTGGGAGTTTCCAAGGTGTGTCAACGCCACCCCCCACCACCATCACTCCATCGTGTTTTTTAATGTCCTTTGCGAGAATTTAAATGAATAGCCTGCAGTCCCAATGCTGACAATCTTTATATTAACAAGAAGATATGTCTAATTATTCCCAATTCTGCTAAAATTAGGCACAAATGTTCAATTTTCCACGTGTTCCTCTTAATTAACAATGAAACGAAAGAGGAAAAGAAACCATCAAAATTCTATAAATAAAAGCAGATGGAATGCAGTGTTGGAAGCTCTCTTCTATGAGAACATTCCCTTTAATAAAATTCATTGGTTAATTTGCTTGATAAAAGCAGTGTTAAAATTAAGTAAGAATTAACATACACTGGGTAAACATTTGTGGTTCCCTGCATGTGCTATCATGATAAAGGTAATTTGGCTTAAAAGCAGTCATCATCTTTCTTCATAACTGATAAAGCATTACTAATTGGGTGTGTTAATATGGTACAATATGGAATTGAATAGAGATTTTATCTTAATAACAGTCTCCATTAAATTAAAGGCAGTGTTGGATGACAGCAAAAATAAGTCTGTTTATTCCGAACTAGCACATCAAAAGAACCGTGGGGAGATGGTACGGGAACTAACATTGTCGATAGCTGGTAATGCTACATTTACAGAGATTGTTGTAAACAACACTTTTTAGGGGGATGTTCTAGATGATGTTTTATTGAGAACAGCGATACTTTAATTATGGTGCAAAAGATACCAGTCGTTTCCTTTCTGTGTCTGATAGGGTATTTCTGTAAGCAGGATGCTGGCCGGGAAATGATTCGACTCGGCTGTGATGAAATTAGCATCCTTCACAGCTATTTCGCCGCCCCTGCCCCTCTGCTAGCAGGAGATGAGTGGCCAGGGATTGCCACGGAGAGAACTCCCCAGCTCGTGGGAGTGCATAATGGCGCTTTAACTGCAGGGATGCTGGCGCCACGGTATAGCTCTCTCCTCCAGACCCCGAGCCCTGTCCCTGGGGGGCTGGGGTGTGCGGGGCTGCACTCCATCCCGTGGTGGCTCTCAGCTGTGTCCCTGCCAGGCTGGAGGGGCAAGATGCCCATCGGGGGCTGCCCAGCACGAGGCCCCAGGCCTGAGAAACCCACCTCCCTTCTCCACCTGGGTCTGGGCCGCCTCATGTGATAAACACATCATTGCCACAGCACTGGCTGCCCTGCAGGACCAGGAGACGTCTTGAGTATCAGTTGTTTAGTCTGTGAATGTGTTTGTTTTTAAAAGCACAGGCCACAAACTGCCTACTTTGAGGCTGTGGATTTGGCGTGAACATGAGAACCCCCTCCCCCACCCCGCCCCGAGCGTCACTATGTGACCGCACGCCCCTGTCCTGTCCTCACCTCTGGGGGCGGGCAGCCCAGCCCCCCACACGTGTGCAGAGCCTCGGAAGACCTATCTCTTGACGGCTGATTTCAAGCACATACGTCATCCAGGCGTGTCTGATACGAGTGTAAACAACCAGAGTAGTTGTCAAGACCCGGCTAAGAGTGAAAGCAGTTCTGGAGTAAGTACAAATCCCCCCAAGATACATCGCTCAGAAAAAATCAGTCGGCAGAATCGGATGCCAACCCTATTTTCATACCAACCCGACTGAATTCTCAAACCCCGGCAAACAGGGAAATCCAATTCAATGTAAAGTGGGACATGTAATAAATAATGAACGGCACCAACAGCTTAGCATCGTAAGGAGACAGACGGAAAACCTCTCTCCCGAGCTCACTGCTTCCAAAGTTAGAGAAAGGGCTTCTGGACGCGTCCAGGGTGGAGAGTTCAAGCCTGAATTTCAATGAGGTGGGAACACCCTTTTCATAGAAATACAAGATTTTCATGTCTCCCTATTAGAAAATACAGAAATTATGGCATTCCTCTGCCTCGCCCAGGGCTCAAAGGCAAAACCTCAGGCTCGTCCTAAAGGTTGGAGTCAATGGAACCCGGGGAGATGCTGCCGGAGCTTTGTTTCCTACAGAAGTGTTACAATGCCATCATCTGTCCAGGAAAAGAAAGGAACCCCCTTCCATGTGCTGCAAGTTACCAGCAAACCGCAGTGTCAGGAATAAAGGAATTATTTCCACGAGAAAAGCATGACCAGCCATGGATCTTAATGGGCTGAAATGCCCATGACCCGTTTCTCAGAGACTCCGAAGGCCTGGCGTTCCAGACCCACAGCTGGACTGAGTCGGCCTGGCCCAGATCAGAGAGTGGGGCCGAGGCTGGTTGTCACCCAGCTATCTCTGCTCTGAATTACCTGCGCTACCTCAGTGCACCCTTATTCCCTTTCGAGAAAAGACGGCCATTCACAGATGGACACACCGAGGCACAGGTCATCTTTGGGGAGCTCATTAACCACTGATGCCGGCCCATCCAGCTCTCCGGAGTCCCTCGTTCCCCGGCACCATCTTCACTGAAGTTATTTGACTATATCCCTTCTCCTTGAGAGAAGGTCACAGATATGTGCCTGTAACCTTTGATTCACTTGTCAAGAAACTCCAGCCTGGACTCCAAACCCCTCTGCCTCAATTCCAGTGATAACCAGGGTCCCTTTCAGACTTACACTTCTCAGTTGTTTCAAAGGACCTCTGCTGGCATCATCATCGTCACCAATTACCAGTAAGGCTCTGGTGATGGAATGGCCCCAAGATGTTGCCAAGAGCAAAGTTTGCACAAACAGATTATCAAAAAGACTCTGATTGCGGTTTAGGGTCACCCAGAGCAGGTCTGGCAGAGGATGGCTTCCCCTGGGAGACCTGAGCCAGTAGGTGACCTGAAGCGTCACAATTACAGCTCCTTGCACTAAGTAGCCCATTTCCTTTCCAGAAATCATGTGTTTAAAAACAATGATTTTGGAATGCTGCAAATACCAAGGTGCTCGAGTTTTGTAACTGAGCAGGACCCTGAGGGGCCTTCCAGGGTCAGACCCCTCCCCCGTATTGTCTGCTGCAGCTCCTCTCCGAAGCACCCAGATAATAGTATCTCATGTATATTTCCTGAGTGTTTCAGATGCTAAAAACCACTACCAAAGGGAAGAAATTAACTACTTGATGATCGAGAACGTGTAGCCCCCAGATCTCTTGGCGCCTAGGGGTTCATAGTGTTGAACACCCTGTTACCTTGACATCAACCAGAGAATTGTACACAAACCTCAATGTTTCAGTTTGGCTTCGGGGTGCAGCAGGCACATGGACTTGCCTTTGGTAACAGTTTCGCCACCATGCCTCAGGTGAACTTTTCAACCCACGATGCAGATGAACACAAATGAATACTAACACAGGCAGTAAAGGCAAACCCAAGTTCCAAATGTCAGAAAATAGGGGAGCAGGATAAGACGAACTCACCTCAGTTGCAGCTCACTTCTTCCAAACCAAGAGAGTGAGAGACTCCAGCAAGACACGGCTCCTGTCTTCCGTGATGCAATCGCATGATGGTGGCTGGGTCGTCAAGCACCTCTAGTCTCTTTACCATATTCTGTTGGTTAGAAAAAGGTTTTTATATTTTCTAACTCTGTTAAAAACTCCTAACTTCCCACTTTGTGCATCCATTCTTCTGCCGAGTTCTTTGGTCATCTTTACGACGATCATGACCTTGAACCCTTTACCGGGCAGATTACCCATCTCCACTTCACTTACTTCTTCTGGGGTTTTTACCTTGTTGCTTTGTTTGGCATATGTTCCTCTGTCACCTCATTTCTGCTGCTTTTATTTCTCTGTATCTGGTAGGTTGGTTACACTTCCTGACCTTGGAGAAGTGGCCTTTGTAGGAGACGCCCTATGTGTCCCAGCAATGTACCCCACTCTGGTCACTAGAGCTATATGCTCTGGGGGTGCCCCCTATGTAGGCTGCGGGGGTCCTTCTCTCCTGGTGGGCTGACTACTGTGTGTGGTCCGGAGGCGTGGCTGGCCCCCAGATCCAGCTGGTTGGCAGGCTTTGCCTTGTAGGAAGGCTTCCAGCTGCTGGTGGGTGGGGCCAGGTCACCAAGTGGCTGGCTGCAGAGCCCTGGGGGGGTCCAGGGGCTAGTGCTGGCTCACTGGTGGGCAAAGCTGGGTCCCAGGGTGGGTGAAACTAATATACTATTGTAAATCAACTATACCTCAATTTAAGAAAAATATAGGAAAAGATCACAGGTTCTGCCCAATCTCAAGGGGGGAGGATTGTACAAGTTGAGAACACTGAGAAGTGGTGATCGTGAGGACACCGTTTGTGACTTTTTGACATGACACATGATTACCAGATTCAGGACATTTAACATTGATGCTATGCTTCTCAGGGTACCAGCCCCTGATGTCAGTTTCTCCCATTACTGGTGATATGAACGCTGATGGCGTGGTGAAGGTAGTGTCTATCAGGATTCTCATGTGTAATAAATTTACCAATTTTCCTTTTAAAATTATTGGGTCATAACCTGTTCGTCATCAAATTTTCACTCACTAATTTTTAGCAAAATTGATGCTTCTTTGCCTGAATCAACTGTTAACTGTGATAGTTGCAAATTGGTGACTTTGTAAATTCCATCAGTCTTTTTATCTTTATTAGTTGGCATTACTGCTAAGAAAGAGCTTCTCCTTTTCCTACATGCCTGTGGGTCTGTGTGTGGGTACAGACTCATGATTCCTGTTATTTTAATGGTTTAAAATCTTACGGTCCTTATGTACTTTGATGTTCACATTGTCCCAGGTTTGGTCAGTGGGAACACTGCCAGGCTGGCTCCTACTTCCTGAGTCCTTATAACACGTCCCCGTCATTCTCTGAGTGCTTTCCTACTTTCCGGCATAACACAGCAACCCGGGTCCACCTGGTCCTTTTCTGCCTCAGCCCTGGAATCAGTCAGCAAGGGGGATGTTATCTCCAGGTCACACACGTGGCCAGCAGAGCAGAGCCAGGCCTGGACTCCGGCTCCCTCGACTCAGAGCCCTGCACACCATACTCCTGTCCTCAGAACCATTTGTAACGAGGTTCCAGAAAGAATCCTTTCCTTTAAGGTTTTCTTAAGCCTCACCCATGACTGCCCTACTGTGCTTGGCCTGGGAGCTGTGCCTTCTGCCCAAGCCCACCCCAGCCTGCACATCCAGTACCACGCTCAGTTTCACTACAAGCTGTCAGCTCCACGTGGCTGGATGGTGGCTCCAGGTTAGCGGAGTCACACTGGACCCCAGGTGCTGCAAGCTCTGAGCATGCACGCTCCTGGCTCCAAGCCAGTCTGAGGACCTTTCTTGACCATCCAGACTATCTCCCGGGCACATGTTCTAAGGGCTATGGTGATTCAGGGAAAGGCAGCGTCCCCGTCTCTGCCCAGAAGTCCTCAGTGTCTAGTTGACTGAGTAGGCAGTCTTCCTCCTTACTCACTACAAAGTAATAAATACAGGGGGGAAGGTGTAGCTCAGTGGTAGAGTGCCTACTTAGCATGCACGAGGTCCTGAGTTCAATCCCCAGTCCCTCCATTGAAATAAATAACTAAATAAAAAACCAAATTATCCCCCAAAATAAAAGTAAATTTAAAAATAAATAAGCAAAATAATTTTTAAAAGAAAAAATACTTTGAAAAAAAGGAGTAATAAGTACATACAATTTCCTTTTTTTAAGGTTTTTTTGGGGGGTAATTAGGTTTATTTATTTTCAGAATAGAGAATAGAATATTTTTAGGCTACAAAGCTGGGGTGCAGGGCTGGGCCTCATTCTCTCTTCCCATCACTTCACCAGGTCAGCCCGTGTTCCAGGACAGGCATCCCCCTGGCCCCGGCCCCTGCTCTCTTCACTGGCCTCCCTCCCCAGCCACTTGAGGTTTCCCTGCACGATCTGGAGCTTGGCCTGCGCGGCTAAGGGAGGGTTTCCGAGCGGGGATGGGGTTGGCCCTGTGGGGGAGGATGCCTGGCATCAGTCCCGGGAAACACTCCTGGGACAGGACCTGGGGTGGAAACAGAGTCCACTCCCGGGACTCTGCTCGGAAGCTTCATCGGAAACCCTGTGAACAAGCCAGACTGTCCACCATGGGACTGATGCTCAAACAAGAGCGTTGTAATGACTCAGGGTAGGGCGGACACCTGGCTTCCTGGCAGCAGCTGAGAGGTTACGGAGTTGGGTCTGGATGCGGATGGGGGTCCTGTGGGCTACTCGCTGTGGGACCTTGGGCAGAACTCTTAACCAGATGACAGGTTAAGCATGTCCCCACCACCCACCCAGTGGCTCATCTATCCTAAAGTTAACAAAGCCTAGGATTTTTGTAGTTGTAGTTTTGTGTCATTTGTTGGGGGGGACATCCTCAAATTGCATAGGCTGCAAAGACTTGGCTCCGCCCCACCACTCCTATGGGCCGGTGAAGGGACAGTCCTTTCTCCCTAAGGAATAAGTGCTCCAGGTGGAGGTGACAGCATTCAGAGCACGGAGCCCAAGGGCAGCGCCAGGATTCCCTGGAAGGGAAACATCACTGTCATTCAGGCCTTTGCTGTGACTCCTTCCCACCTCCCCACCTGCCTGGGTCTCTTGAAACCATGAAGGCAAAAACACCTAGAACAAAAAAGTGCTGTTCAAATCCCACTCCTGGGCATATATCTGGAGAAAACTCCAATTCTAAAAGATGTATTCACCCCAATGTTCACAGTGGCACTATTTACAATAGGCAAGACATGGAAACAACCTAAATGTCCATCAACAAATGACTGGATAAAGAAGATGTGGTGTATTTATACAATGGAATACTACTCAGCCATTAAAAAGATTGAGATAATGCCATTTGCAGCAATATGGATGGACCTAGAGATCATCATATTAAGTGACCTAAGTCAGATAGAGAAAGACAAACACCATATGATATCACTTACATGTGGAATCTAAAAAAATGAGACAAATGAACTTATTTACAAAACAGAAATAGACTCACAGACATAGAAAACAAACTTATGGTTACCAGCAGGGAAAGGTGGGGTGGGGATAAACTGGGAGTTGGGAATTTGCAGATACTAACTACTACATATAAAATAGATAAACAACAAGCTTTTACTGTACAGCACAGGGAACTATATTCAATAACTTGTGATGCCCTATAATGAAAACGAATATATATGTGTGTAACTGAACCACTATGGTGTACCAAAAACTAACACAACACTGTAAATCAACTATACTTCAATTTAAAAAAAAACTTTTTTAAAGTATATGAATACAAAAAGTGCCACTCAAATGTCTGAGGTCAACAGGTCCTGCCTTTTTCAGACCTTGCTCCTTGCACGGTGGATCCCCACCTGGCACAAGCTGGCATCAAGGGAGAGACCAAGGGAAATCCAGATGTCTGGGCTCCACTGTAAGCCAGTTTAAATCAGAGGCCCTGGGAGCAGGGCTCAGGCACGGACACCTGGGTTCAGTTCCACAATCAATGCTGCTGTGTGGCTGAACCACTGCCTCAGAAAGCCATCCTGGGCCTCCCAGATCTTGTGCTTCTGGACCATCAATCCTGGAAACCTTATCCTGGCCACTCATTTGGTGCTTAGCATTTGCTTCCTTGTGCTGTCATTTGTTGTTCTGTTTCTGCCTTGCCGGGTAGGGGTGAGTACCTTCGCACCCTCTCCATCCCCTACTCCTGGCCTCCCCGCTCTGGGCACTTAAACACGCTTCCAGTTGTGAGCAGGAGGAGGTGGCCAGCCGCCTGCTGTGCACCCCGGGACAGTTCATCCCCCTGGAAGGTAGAAGACTCACACCTGTGCAGCCCTTTAGGTGCTAAGAGCCTCCATGCCAGGAGCCCTGTGAGTCGTCTGCCAGAGAAGGAGTTGATCAGCTCACTTCACAGGTGAGCCAGGTGAGGCGCAGAGAGGGGCTGCCCAGTGCTGCAGATGCGATGCCCACGCTGGCGTGTGTGCTCTGAAGCACGGGCTTTTCTCTGAGCACGCTGCCCCGACTACAGTCTCGTTGGAGCAGGAACCCATCAGAGAGAAAGTGTTTGGGTGCCAGGCTGGAGGCCAGCTCCAGCTGTGAGTAAGAAACAAGTCAAACCGAGCTGTGAATTTCACAGCACAGGCTCCTGAGATTATTCATGCTCATTCTGTGTGGCCAGGCTTGGAACCGAATGACTAACTCAGCTATAACATTTGGGTGCTTTCCTGAGTTCCTGTGGAAATAAATGAATAATAAGGTGACCTATAAATATTTAATTGTCGATTAGAGGTTTTTTCCTTTTTTTGGATGAGAATCAACATCCTCTGATAATTGCATTCGAAAGATGCAAATAATCTCTGACCACCCCCACCACCCATGCTTCTTACTATAACCTATGTAAATTCTCTCTTCGGGGAAAAAAAAAAAAGCTGTTTGGAGTAAAAGGCCTGGCAGGAAATATGAACAGCAAAACCATTCTAAGCGGAGGTCATGTGACTGATGGTGTGAGGACTGGGTGCGGGGCGGAGGGGAGCAGGCAGTGGGCGCTGACATTCTCTTACTGGGGCGTTGCATCTGTGGAAGACTTACTATGTCCAGGCTGGTCCCTGTCCTCTTTCTTTATGCGCAGAAAAGCATCAGCTGACTCCCATCTGGCCTCAGACGACATACAACTTTCTGCCTTGTTGTACCTGTTGTTGGAGCCAAGAGCACAAGGCCCATCTTCTCAGGCAGATGTCTTCTCTTGGTGGTTGGATGGATGAACCTGGAGCTGGTTATCAGTGCAGTCCAGCGGATCTGGTCCTGCAGGTCCGGTCCAGTGGGTCTGGGCTGGGGCTAAGGGAGGGCTGGGGAACCAGCACCCCAGACTCCTCCTGGCTCTGAAATGCAAGCTTAACATCACACACACAGGATGCCCCAAAGGTCATTCATTCCAACCTCCTCTTTCTGTCTTACACCCCCCTCATCCCATCCCCACCATCAGGGACCCTCTGTGCTCTTCTCTGGGCTCCTGGGATCAATACCTGGGAAGCCCAGGGAAGTGAAGGGATGGGAATGCAGCGGGACTGGGCCAGGTGAGAAGCTGAGCTACAACACAGGCTCCACGAAGGCCTCGGCCACCTCCACCAGGGGCCCTGGAGCAGGGAAGGCCTTTCAGAGGTGTCCCAAGCCAGGTGGGTGGGCAGATCTGGACCTTTGTACCCAGCATGGAACAGTTGTTCCTGCAGAGGGCTGACAACCAAGGGCTGTCTTCAGCAGGAATCCAGCATCTCAGGGAGTAAGTCCTGATGGGGGGCCCCTCAATGTCCACCGTGGTTCTCTTGACCACCAGCTCTCATCCTCGTCCAGGACTTTTCACAATTCAGCACTGGAACCTCTTCCATGTCCTGAGCAAACATTCGGCTGAGGAACCCTGCAGCCCTGCCCTGAGGTCACAGTCTTTCTCTGAGGGGGTAGACATGGCCTTTAATGGTTCTCCCATATACGAGTCATGCAGATATTGGAAGACGGTGACCTTCATGCAGGGCCAAAGTCAAGATGTGTCAGATGCCGTCCCGTGGGCTCTTCTGAGGTCACCGTTGTGATCACTGTTCGTTGCAAAAACTCCTGTACACCAGGTCCTCTGCTTGGGAAGTTCCCGTGTATTTAACCCTCACAACAAACCCATGAAGTAGAATCTAAAAAGTTGTTATTCCCATTTTACTGATAAAGAGAAATTAAATAAGTTGCCTGATGTCCGCATACAGTCAGCAAGCCAGCCTGAATGCAGACTCGGTTCCCTCCGACCTGCTTTCCCCAGTGTTGGAAGTATTCACCTTGAAAGCTGGGTCCCGGGTCCCATCTGTGAAGGGGAACCAGGTGCAGAGAACCAAGCACTCCTTTTGGAATCGGCGTTAGAGAAACTCTCTCCTGGCAGCCAGGACGTCAGATGCCCCACTTGGACACCGAGCCCTCACTGGTCGTACACCCAGCCTCAGCCAAGGTCTTGGCTGTCCTCCCTCTGACCCCCTCATGCCGCAGGCTTTCCTAAGCAAAAGAGGGTCTTCAGGGAATCCCCCAGAATTAGATCAACCAGCTAAACCTTCCTCCTTTTACTAATGTTGAAATTGAGGCCCAGGGAAATGACGTCAGTGTGGCTAAGATTACTTTCTACAATTGTGTTTTTCCACTCCTTGGAAGTCTGAATCCTTTAAGGTGGTTGTTTAAAAAACATCCAGATGCTTCCATAAAAATGTCATGTGCACACATTCCTTTCTTTCCCAGAAAGGCTTTTCTCTAACTTACACATTTTAATAGAGGCAGGCTGGAAACCCCAAGATTACAGAAGAACTCATTAGCGGGCATGGAGGTGACATCCTTCTGCCCTGTCCGGTGTCCTCATTGCCAGAGCCCTGACCAGGGTGGAGGACCCGGGTTTTGCATCGGGGCCCGACGTGCAGAGGTGCAGGGATTCCCAACTGCATTGCTGAATAGACACGGTGCTGGTTTATCCTTCGCAGCATTCCCAAAGTCAGTGCACACCTCTCTAGGCTACTTGGGGGCTGCTCCTGGCCCCGGGAGGCCCCCTACCAGCCAGAGGGAAAGGATGGAGGCACTCCCTCCTGATACGGGAGTGCAGTTGCTGTTTGCTCCTGAAATCTGGTTTTAGAGAAGTGCCCTACCTTGGGCAGGGGCCCCTGTGCTTCTCTGGGTGTCTCCCAAGGCTGCTGCTGGTTCCTCTGGGGAAGGACCGGAGGCAGGTCTGCACCTCTGTGCCATCCCGCTCCACTGCGCCCCACCCTCTGCTACAAAAGCAGCCCTGGCTCAGCCACCAAACCCCCGCGCGACAGAAACTCAGCAGACTGATTCTCGCAGCTTCAGTATCAGCTGGGCCCTTAGGTGGGCAATGACCTACACAGTGTTTACTATGGAAATACAAGAATGTTTATCTTTAAAAAAAATCCCTGACCGACTTTCAGGCCATCGACACAGGGTAGGGCAGATTCCTGTAGACTCTGCACAGCACAAATGCGAACTAGTGTTAGCACTTCTCCTCGGATTTGTAGTCATTCAATCAGAGCTCCCTTTCCCCACCCAGCAACGGCCACTCTGAAACATGCCTTCAGTTATCTGTCAGGACGGGGCAGCTGCATCGAGGGCCTGAATTAAAACGGCAGCTTCTCGAGCCCAGGTTCACGGCCTCGCGATTTTATGCAACCTCTATGGGATGTGGCCTTTGGGGGCAAAAGATGAGCAGAGGTATTCTAGTGATGAATTGGCAAAAAGAGCCCCAGTTTTTCTTCCCTTCATTTTTCAGTCGATCTAAGAAACTCCTTCGTAATCCCATTTCGTGCCACACGTGGAGATCAAAACAGGAAGAGGTTGGGTACCTCCGAGGACCAGAAGATAAACTGCGATGCAACGTGTGAGAAAAAAGAACTTTTCTTGATTCTCCCTGTTAACTTTCATCCTTCAACTGGTGAATCAAAAATAAAGGGGGATGCCTTATGGATAAAGTTTTATAGTTGATAAAGCGCACGCACAGTCCGCTTTCTTCTCTTATGTAGGAATCGCACGCATGCTTCCTTCTCTGAGTTATTTACTATAAAGGCCAGCTAAGAGCGTGGATGAATGGACCGTGTGTCTTAGTTCCAGCCGTTATAAGAGAAAATCATGGACTAGGTGGCTTAAAAAGCAAACATTTTTCATAGTTCTGGAGGCTGAGAAGTCCAAGGTCAAGGTGCCAGCGTGGTTCTGGGGAGAGCCCCCTTCCTGGGTTACAGCTGGATGCTTTCTCACTGCGTCTTCACACGGCAGAGGGAGTGGGTGCTGGTCTTTTCCTCTTCTTATAAGGACACTAACCCCATCCTGGGGACTCTGCCCTCATAGCCTCATCGACACCCAGCCAGCTCCCTAAGGCCCCATCTCCTAATACCATCCCACTGGAGGTCAGAGTTTCTACCTCTCTCTCTCTCTCTCTATATATATATATATATGTATATCTCCATGCTATTTGTATGTATCAGATAATCTCCATTGGTCAGGAAAATGATGATGTATCTACTCCACTGAACATTATAAAGCCATTAAAATCATGTTCATTAAGGGGCTTTATTGATTTGGAGAAAAGTTTATAACATAACATGATACAAATTTTTAAAAACTCAGCCGTGGGGAAGACACCAGTTCATGCGCATATGAGTACAAGGTGTCCACGGAGTTCTTTGAGGAACCCAGGCAACTTTGACTTCTGCACAGAATTACTGATTCCGTATTTTCTATTTGTATTTCCTGAGGTTTAATTAAGCTTCTCTTCAGATAATGCTTCAGCTGAGCTCTATTTAGTTACAAATAAACAACAAATATTTCACGATGTATTTCCTTCTGCTCTCCTGCACAAGAACGCCATGTAATTATTAAAGTTTATCATGTTAGAGGTTTATGCTTAATTTTTAACTGTAACGAATTGTTAACATTTTAAAAAGTAATAACATTTCACATCTATTAAAGAATCTTAATATAGAAACTATTTGATTATTTTTTAACCACAATGCATCTGTTTTTCTCATCAAAACAAAAAACAACAGGAAAATGTTACCTACAGGAAAAGCCTCACCTATAACAAGTTCTCTCTTTTCAGAAAAGCCCCACCCAGCACACTCGCTGTGTGTGTGGAGTGTTGGCATCAGCGGTACTTGGGGGAGGAGACGTGAACAAGAGGGGTTCCCCCCAGTATTCGCCCCACGCACCACTCAGAGCCCGGGAGGAGTTGAGGACGACAGCAGAGTTGCCAGCTGTCTGTGTGCAATTCCAGACTCATCAGTACTAAACCTGAGGCTTTGTTCTCTGTTGCCAACAGGTGCCCTGCACACGCAAAGCCCCGCTTCAGTTCATCCCAAGAAGTGAATGGCTCCATGACCTTTTTTAATAAATAATTTAAAACTTTTGGAAGAGTTGTAAATTCACATTCAGCATGACACAGAGAGACAGCTTCAAACCCCCCCAGAGGCAACATTTCCTGAAACCACAGCACAGCCCCACAACCAGGACATTGGCCGGGGTTGACACAATCCACTGATCTCACTCAGCGCCCCAGTGTTACTTGCGCTCGTGTGTGTGTGTGTTGAGTTCTGTGTGATTTTATCACATATGTAGGTCCTTGCCTTCACCACTGCAGTCAAGATACAGGAGGGTTCCCTCATGGCAGGGATCCCTCTGTGACCTTTTATAGAGACCCCCTTCCTTCCCCGACCCTTATCTGCCCCTGACCTCTAGCAACCACTCATCTGTCCTCTATTTCTACACTTTTCATTTCAATACAATTATTTAAACGGAATTGTATAATATGTAAGCTTTCGGGACTGGCTTTTTTCCACTCAGCATAATTCCCACTAGACCCATCCAAGGTATTCACCCGAGTAGCTGTATGTGTCTGTGTTTGTTGAGTTTTAGGAGTGATCTGTATAGTTTGAATGGCAGTCCTTTATCTGATGTGACTTCTGCAAATCTTTTCTCTGGGTCTGTGGCTTTTTCTCTCACAGCCTTGACCCTACTGAGCTTTGAGACATTACTGCTTCATCAGACATGTGGTTTAGAAGTCTTTTCTCCCAGTCTGTGGCTTGTCTTTTCATCCTCTTCACAGGGTCTTTCCCAGAACAAGTTTTTAATTTTGATGAGGTCCAAATTGTCAGTTGGGTTGTGTGCTTGGTGTCAGGTCTAAGAACCCTTTGTCCAGCCCTAGGTCCCAAATATTTTTCTCTTTAATATAAGAGGCAACCAAGGAGAGCCCTGAAAGGTGGAAAGAGGAAGATGAACTGACTGGAGGCTGACAACAGGGCAGCATGGCTGTGATGTTTTCCCCAACCCTCCACCCACTGGATGAGAGTGACACAGGCCCCTTGCTTCCAGCCCCCAACTCTGCAACAGAAAACGGCCCAGGTGGGCTCCTTCCTCCCCTGGACAGAACAGGAGTCCTGCCTCCAAGACCAAAGCGATGGATCAGGAGCCCTGCCGACAAAAAGTAGCAAAGGGAAGTGTTCTCTCTTCCTGCTGGTTTGAGAGCCGCCTCCATTGAGAGACACCAGGAAGCTGGACGGTACTGACAAGGGGGAATCTTGCCATAGGAAGTTCTGAGCCCAGGAAGTCTCTTTGTCTCCTGGCAAAGGCCTGAGACTCCAACCCAGAGGCACCAAGTGGCAAGGTGGTGTCAGCAAGAGGGAACTTGCTACAATAAGCACCTGTCCCAGGAAGCCCTCTCTGCCCCCCAAGGTGGTGGTGGGGTCCTGCCCAGGAGTCACTATTTCCAGGTCCTGCAGTGTCCCCTTCCCTCATCTGGAGCCACCAGCCTAGAGAAATTTCCTCCACCCTCTGTGACAACACCAGGAAGGACCAGTGGGACCCTCAGCAGCACAAAAAACAAAAAAACAAAAAAAAAAAAAAATCAAGCGGATCAAAATAGCACCATGAAGGCTGTGAAATGTAACTGTTTTTGTAACCATAGCTCACAAAAGTAGCCTGGGTGCTAAACCTCAAAAGACAGTCTGCTAACATGATAGCTAAAATGTCCAGGATACAATAAAAAAAGCTCTAGTCATACCAAGAACAGAAAAACCACAACTCGAGTGACAAAAGGCAATTACTGATGCCAAAACTAAGAGGAATCAGACGCTGGGATTATTTGACAAGGATTTCAAAGCAATCATTATAGAAATGCTTCAACAATCAATTAAAATTCTGTTGACACCAATGAAAAAAAGTTTTAAGTCTCAGCAAAGAAATGCAAGTTATAAAAAAGAACTAACGGGAAACTGTACGACTGAAAAACCCAATGACTGAAAAATTTTTTAAAGTATTGGATGGATTCAATAGTAAAGAGAATAGAATTTGAAAACTTGAGGAAATATTAATAGATTTTACCCAGTCTGAACAACAGAAAGAAAATAAACTGACTCCCTTACACCATACACAAAAATAAACTCAAAATGGATCAAAGACTTAAACATAAGACAAGATACAATAAACCTCCTAGGAGAAAACATAGACAAAATGTTATCTGACATACATCTCAAAAATGTTCTCCTAGAACAGTCTACTCAAGCAATAGAAATAAAAGCAAGAATAAACAAATGGGACCTAATTAAACTTACAGGTTTCTACACAACAAAGGAAACTATAAGTAAAACAAAACGACAACCTATGGAATGGGAGAAAATTTTTGCAAATGAAACCGACAAAGGCTTGATCTCCAGAATATACAAGCAGCTCATACGACTTAATAACAACAACAAAAAAAAAACTCAATCCAAAAATGAGCAGAAGACCTAAACAAGCAATTCTCCAAGGAAGACATACAAATGATCAGGCACATGAAAAAAATGGTCAATATCACTAATTATCAGAGAAATGCAAATCAAAACTGCGATGAGGTATCACCTCACACCAGTCAGAATGGCCATCGTTCAAAAGTCCACAAATGACAAAAGCTGGAGAGGCTGTGGAGAAAGGGGAACCCTCCTACACTGCTGGTGGGAAAGCAGATTGGTGTAGCCACTGTGGAAAACAGTATGGAGATTCCTCAAAAGACTAGGAATAGACTTACAATATGACCCAGGAATCCTGCTCCTAGGCATATATCCAGAAGGAATCCTACTTCAGGATGACACCTGCACCCCAATGTTCATAGCAGCATTATCTACAATAGCCAAAACATGGAAACAGCCTAAATGTCCATTAACAGATGACTGGATAAAGAAGAAGTGGTATATTTATACAATGGAATACTACTCAGCCATAAAAAACCACAACATAATGCCACTTGCAGCAACATGGATGCTCCTGGAGAATGTCATTCTAAGTGAAGTAAGCCAGAGAGATAAAGAAAAATATCATATGAGATCGCTTATATGTGAAATCTAAAAAAAAAAAAAAAAGAACATAAATACAAAACAGAAACAGACTCGTAGACATAGAATACAAACTGTGGTTGCCAAGGGGGTTGGGGGTGGAAAGGGACAGACTGGGATTTCAAAATTTGTAGATACTGACAGGCATATGCAGAATAGATAAACAAGATTATACTGTATATCACAGGGAAATATATACAAGATCTTGTGGTAGCTCACAGCGAAAAGAAAATGTGACAATGAATATATGTATGTTCATGTATAACTGAAAAATTGTGCTCTACACTGAAATTTGACACAACATTGTAAAATGACTATAACTCAATAAAAAATGTCAAAAAGAAAAGAAACTGAAACAAAACAAAACACAGAGCTTCAAGGGTCAGTGTGATGATAACAAAAGATCCAACAACATTTGTTACATTAAAGTCCCAGAGGAGAGAAAAAGAGACTGTCACTGGAAGAAAATTCAAAGAAATAATGACTGAAAACTCTCCCAATTTGGCAAAAATCAACCTACAAATTCAAGAAAGCAGGAAAACTTCTAAACATTTAGAAATTAAACAATATACTTCTAAAAGATCCATTGGTCAAAAAGGAAGTTTCAAAGGGAAATTTTAAATATACATAGAACTGTGTGAAAATGCTCACCAACTTTTAAAAGTTTGAAAGCTTTGTAATAGAGAGAACTTGGCTTTCTTTTTTTAAGTCACTCATCAACCTTTCTTCCCCAGGCTGAATTATCCCAGGGTGTCCGACCATTCCATTTCCATTTACCCATCAATTATTTTTTGGCCCCTTTGCAACCCATCTCTTCATCGATCACAGCCATCTACAAGCCTTTGTTTATATTATGGGCCACAATGTTCTTCTGCAGGTACGAAAATTTAAGGAAAGAATTTTTCCTTTCATAGAAGGTGTCATAGAGCAAATGTGTTCAGAAGTGTTAATAAAGTCCTGATTTCAGGAATGGCCCCTAAAGAGAGGCTGAAAAGGTTCTAATGGGGTATAAAATCTGGCAATTAATTCCGGAAAGAATTCCTGAGAACCTCTAATGAGCTTTGCGTGTTTCCTCTTTTTGTAAGTGGGGTAGAGTGAGTTATGTTATTCACAGTTGGGAGTGTGAAGCTTACCTAAAGCAGGCTTAATCACGTTTGGGCCAAGTACCGTGAAAGCAACATGGTACTCAAAAACTAATCTTCAGAAATTAAAACAATATACATAGTGCTACAAATGGGAGCATTTTTCTTTTCAAAAAAAAAATCAGACATAGGTACAGTGAGTATACATAGTTTGGCCTTCCATCAGGCAGGGACCCCGGGGGGAGTGGTGACAAGTTAATTTCAGGAGTCTATGTCTGAGGAAAGAAACCTGGCACATGTTTTACGAGAAGTTTCACTTGGGGGCAGAGGTCCAGCCTGACTTGGGGGTGGTCTGATGGCCACCTGGACAAGTCAGGTTTCTGGCCAGTTCTGGAACTGGCTTATTTCCAGGCCTCATTAGATGAGATTAAGTTGGAGCCGGTTGGTCGCAGGGAGGACAGTTCAAGGCCGCCAGGGGAATCTGGACCGTGCACACGGGAGCCCTTCCCATCCAGGGTGGCACCAGTACTCATTTGCACCACGGGTGAGGCTGGTTGGGGTGGGCTGGACACCAAATGAGGATAAGAGATGGTCTCTGCCCTCAGGAGTTTCATGATCCTATCAGAGAGGTAAGACCCACGGCTGACAAGGCAACGCCTCAGGCAGCACAGTGCCCTGTGCCGAGATGAGAAATAGTTGGAAACAGTATAAACTGATGGGAGAGGGTGGGGGTGGCGGCAGGAGCAGGGTTGGGGCTCCACGGCCATGCCTCTGTCCTGGAACACTGACTTTAAGCTGGATGTCCCCACCTGCATGCTTGTTGAGGAAGCTGCCTGCCTGGCTGCAGAAAAGCTACCTTCCTGTGAAACAGAACCATCCTTGAGGCACTAATCCTCTTCACCATCATTCCGCCATATCAAGGTGGCCAGAAAGCGTCCCAGTGCTGAGATTTGAGGGTGATGTACTGAGGCTTCACCGGGCTAATGGGAAGGTATGGGAGTACCTCTGGTCCAAGAGTCATTTCATCTCTGCTCTGAACTTAGGGTGTGAATTTGAACCTGGTTTGCCTTTCTGGTTGGGCTCTGCTGAAGCGTCCTCTAGAAATGAGTGGGCATTTCCTGTTGACATAAATGTGAGGTGGGAGAAGAGTCTAGAAGCAGACAGGCCAGAAGCCGGACCAGCCCATGCCTGGGAAGCCACTGCCGCAGATTTCCTCAGGAGACACTCAAAACACGCACATTACACTACAATGACACATTGTCTCACTGACCAGACTGGGGGAGCTGAGAATCAGTGTCAGTGAGCAGGTGAGAAAGAAATGGATACCTGGGTGCATTGCTGGTGGAGTGTAAGTCAGCACCCCTTTTTGGCTTGCCGCTTAGCAATACCTCCTGAAATGTTTAAAGGTCCTATCTTTTGACCTGGTATTTCTACTTTTAAGCTTTAAGCCTCCAAAACTCTTCTACAAGGGGTCAAAGACTCAGGAATATTCCTTGTGGCTTTGTTTAAAAAGTTAAAAATATTAAAAGCACAGAAGCAACCCAAATGAACACTGAAGAAGGTAAAATAAACACTGGGGCCTTCACACGGGGGAACTCGGCACATCTTAAGAATGAGCTGGACCTCTTCGTACTGACTTGGAAAGTGAAAAAAACAACACAAACTCATCGATAGTCTGAGTCCACATCCAAAATAATCAACAGCAACCATAATCTAGCTAACCTCAGTGTGAAAAAGAAGACGGAGAACTACACACCCATTTTGGCAGCCCGTCTCGAGAAGTGAAATGATGCACATTCCTGGGAAGTTCAGAATTTTACCTAACTTTGCAGCATTTAGACAGAAAAAAAGGTAGGACCCATCTCAGTGCAGGTCTGAAACACATTTCGGTCTGGTGAATTTTTGCAGGAGCTATTTATGACATCTGTAAGCACGTGTGTGCGCGAAGTGAGGCTTCACGGGGGTGTCAGGACACAGATGGCCTGTGTGAACATAAGCCAGGGGAGGTCTGGCCAAGGCCATGTGGCAGGGTTCATTTCAATCCCCCCAGCACATCAACAGTTGCAACTGGTTGTGGGTCTCTGAACAAGGAACGTTTAAGTCTTTCAAAGCCTCGGTTTTCTTATGTGTAACTTGCGGTCGGCGAGGTGCCCTTTTTCAGGTCTGCTGGAGGAGGGCTCAGAAGGCAGTAAGCGGAGCGCAGGTGGGCGAGTCGTGCAGGGAGCGCCACGTCTGCTGGGGCCAGGGCAGCGAGAGCTGGCCGACCCCCATTGCATCAGCGAAACACTCTTTTCCAGAATAACCACAATGGCCTCTCGCTCCAATACTTCCCCTCATTCATTCCAGGCCTCTGTTCCCCACTCTACTTGCCTGAAGAAAATCAGAAAGAGACAGACAGACAGAGAAACGTAGCAGGAAGAAGAAAACACAAATGGTGAAGGGAAGTGTCAGGAGGGAGGGTGGACAGAAGTGGGTTACTGGAGGAGCAAATCACATTAACAAAAGTTAAAAAAGTAAACCAGGGCCCCAAAGAGGGGATGACAGATACCCTGCTATAAACCCCCGCCTCCCGGCTGCCCAGCAAGGCCTGCTTCGCAGTGTGGCCACCAACCCAGCCCAGGTGCGCACAGCCTCGGCCACAGGCTGGTTTCCCCTTCCTGCCCGCGGCCTCCCCTCCTTGCTCAGGAGGGTGTGCTGTCCAGGCTGTGTGTGCAGAACTCAGCAGCAGGTCAGGAGCAAAGAGGGGGTGGGTGGGGGAGGGCTCCAGGCCTGTTCTCACCCTGAGAGCTGCTTTTGTGGCAAAGACAAGTTCATAGCCATCGAGTGAACTTGGGACAGGTCTTGCAGGGTGGATGCCTTTACTCAGCCAGGGCTGGGCCGCCGGGGAGGGCTGGGGGAGACGACATTGCCAGTGATACTGGAGCCGTTACAGTGCATTTTGTGGGCACCCTGTGCCAGTCTGACCGTCATGACAGCTCCCCGAGGTGGGCACTGTGATGTGCATTGGACGGATGGGGGCGGTCAGAGTCCATCAGAAAGGTCAGGCAGCTTGTCCAAAGCCCCCACCAGCCAGAAGGAGGCTGGGTCAGGATTCACACAGCTCAGCCTGGCTCCTCTCCCTCGAATACTCCTGCCTCGGATTTTTGCCTTTGGCTCTTTCCAGGGGTCTCTCCTGTCCCTTCTGGTGCCCATGGCATGTTGCACAGTTGTGAGCCACCCAGTCAGAAAGCTGCACCTGCCGATAGCAGGCTGTCTCCTTCTCTGTCTGGGATGCCCTCTGAATACACTAGAAGAAGGTTAATCTCAATAAATATTCAAAAAGCAGTAAGGCAGCTCAGCAGTAGCTGCAAAGCAGTTGCCCCCAGAATGTCACATCAGCACCTGAGAGAGCGCCTGTGGTCACTCTGGTCTCAGCCCTGCATCTCTGTGTGGGAAGGGCTGTCCGTGCTCCAAGCCCCGGCGTTGCTGCCACCACTCAGCACGCGGAGCCTGACAGCCGGACCCAACACCCTGCTCTCCGCTCTTTCTCGCCACGAGGTAGACCAGCTCTCACCACATCTGTGGTCCCACCAATCCAACGCCCCTTCTGAGAGACGGTAGCATGGCAGGCTGAATGTGCAGTTTTGTAAAAATTCACACGCTGATCAGAATCTGGCAGTGAAGGTTTGCAGCCACCAGGTGGAGAGCCACAGTGCTAGAGAGTTAACTGACACTGGCATGCGGCTACCTCTTCCTCAGAGTGACTGCAGTCAAGGTCAGATTCCCAGCGACTAAGTCATCTCCAAGGGACAAGCCTCGAAAGGGTGTTTCAGTCACCTGTGGGGACAGGTTCGGGGAGGGACGGTGAGGGGGTCAGGGAGGAGGGCGGAGGGGCCTTAAATCATGCACTGTGGGCAGACCCCTTCATAGCTGTCATGGGTTGAAACGTGTTCCCCTCAAATTTACATGTTAAAGTCCTAAGCACCAGTACCTCAGAATATGACCTTATTTGAAAATATGATCATTGCTGATGCAATTAGTGAAGGTGAGGTCACCGCAGAGCACAATGAGCCTTAATCCAACGCGACCAATGTCCTTATGCAAAGGGGAAGCTTGGACAGAGACACCTCTACAAGGAGAAGGCCATGTGAACAAGCCAAGGAGCGAGGCCCGGAGCAGGTCTTCCAAGCCTGCCAACACCTTGATCTCCTCCAGCCTCCAGACTGTGAGGCAGTGAGGACACTTCTCTTGTTTAAGCCACGTTAAGTCTGTGGTGCTTTGTTCTGGCAGCCCAAGCAAACAAAGACAACAGCTCATTTTCAACATTCTGTGAAGAGAAACTGGGGCTGTTCACAGTGGATTCTTGGGCATTAGGCTACACGTTAAAACACAGCAAAGCCAGAGTTAATGCTTTCGACCTAAAATGGAACCGTGGGCTTTTTGTGACATTTCCCTCGCATCTCAAAGCCTCCCAAGAACCATCAACATACTGAGGACAGTGTTGTGTCCCCTGCAGGAGATACTGTCTTAACTGACAGATTATAAATATGTGCACAAAAAGGGAGCAGACACCCTACGCGTAAAGTTCTCAGTATTAGATGATAATCACATTAAATGCGTGTTGATTACATTTAACCATGTTTTCATCCTCTATATGATTGTCGGTTGGAAATCTATGCATCTGAAAAATGATCTCATTTTTCACTTACCGTCCTTATATGTTTATACCACACTGGAAAAAAAAAATCCATAGCATATGGGCTCCAAAACAAATGCAATCAAATCAAGATGTTCTTTGTTTAAGGAACGTTTTCTGAATCAGGGCCATGAGAACATTCACAATTTTGTGGCAATTTGGCAAAATAGGATTTACCTTGATGACTTCATAAAACTTTGCACTGTAATCTTACCCACAGACATTCTGATTTTTCTGACATCTGATATGCATTTTGTTGGAGGAAAGCATAAACAAGAATTCTGTTTTAGATTTTTTTTTCCCCCATCGCTGGGACCTGTCATCCAACACCCACAGACAGTCAGGACACCAGCTCACCAAAGGTGGAGCTGGTGTTTAGTTTGCCTCATGCCATGTGCCACAGTGTAATACACAAGGACACTGCATGTTTCGTTTATTCATTCAACAAACACACACTGCCTCCGTTACTGTGCCTAGCATCATGTGTAGTGTAGAATCCTACAGGATAGAATAACAGGCCCTAGAAGGAAGGCACCACAGAGCCGTCTTTTTCCATCTATGTAGATGTAGTCTCTACATGAGATTTTTTGCCTCCTTGTTTAAGATGATTTGGGACAAACCCAACAGGCCAGTTTTGGTGGTGGCAGAACATAACTAGGTCTCGTTGGCTCTTTGCTAAGGATCCTAGCCCTAGGACAGAGAGGAGAGCTGTAATAGAGAATGTCTTTCTAGTTTACTGCTTTTGACTAAAATAATAACATTTGCTCTGACATGATGACTGCACCAATTAGACTTAAGCAAAGGAAAAACTCTGATGGAATGAATTTAGCTGTGGGAATGGAAAGCTCCCCAGCAGTCCCTGCAGTCAGTACCTGTGTCCTCCCAGGGGGTGGCTGCAGGCCTGGTGCAGGCTGGACGTCCACAGGGAGGCCCACGCTTCACTGGGCAGGGAGGCCGGGGCCTCTTTGCCGGGCATTGCACCCTCTCGTCTGCCTTGCACCCTCAGCACAAACTGGTGGGAGAGCGGGTAACAGGGAGGGCTGAACAGCAGGGTCTGGGCAGCAGGAAGGGCCCCATCAATCCTCGGGAAGAAGCTTCCAGAATCTCGCCTTGAATGGAAGCCCCCAGGGGCAGGGCCCCAATCCATCCAGCTGCGCACAGAGCAATGAAAGAATGGCTAGCTCCAATTTCAAGGACATCACAATAAAATCATTCTTGTAAGAGCCCACGTCCTTTCTCTGGGTGCCCTGCACACGGGGGAGGGGGTGTGGGGTGGGGCTCTTGCAATGCAGCCCCCTTTGTGTGTAGAAGACTTGAGTGGGGTATAAGGCTGGGGTCACAATTTCTTGGGGTCCCAAATGAGAAATCAACAGACTTGAGGCGTTTAGGCTTTAAAAACAAATACGATAAAATGGAGGTTCTGCAGAAAGTAATTTGGAGTGACTGTCCAAAAGTATAAATGTCACTCCACTGTGGCCAACAGAAATGAGTGTTTACTGTTTCTTTCTTCTTTTTTTTTTTAAGTGAAACTGTCAGCCAAGTTGCAACATCCTTTTCATCCCCAGCTGCCACCTATGAGGACACAGGGGGCTGAGCACAGCACAGACACCCGGAAAGGCTGCAGCCCCTCCCCGGGGAGGCTATTAGCATCCGGGGTTCTCTAACGACGACGACGACGGGGAAACAGGAGAGGCTGATTACCATTCAGATCAGCAGCCAGGCCCGGGCTGTCTGGGACTGACATCGCCAGGTAAATAAAAGGGAATGCACTGAAGCCGGAGCCCATCCCGCCGTGGGAGGGATACGCCTGCAGCCACGGCACTGGTGGCCCCGTGTGGAAGGTGCCCCCAGCCCCCACGTGCAGGGGCTACGCTGTGTGCACAATGTAGTTTATTATTTCGTGTCACTCAGCCTGCCCTCCACCCCCAGCATCCTTAGCAGTCAAGTACCTGGACCAGTGGGACGGAGCATCAGACATGGATGGATCATGGCCCTGGATCTGAGTCTTGGTTTCCAGACTCATTTCCTGGGTTGTGGCGGCCTCTCTGTATGTGACACTGTCTGCTTGTCAGCAATGACCTGTATCAAACAACAACAGCAAAGCCGTTAGCTCCATGGCTCACGCAGATTAATGAAATGACCTCGTAATAATAGCAAACCTCAGGGGAGGGCATAGCTCAGGGGAAGAGCGCATGCTTAGCATACACGAGGTCCTGGGTCAATCCCCAGTACCTCCTCTAAAAATAAACCAACCAAATACCTGCCCCCCTCCAAAAAAAAAAAAAAATTTTAGCCAACCTTTCTCTGTGCCGGACTGTGCTCAGTATGCGCTTTTCCCAGCAACCCTTCAAGGCTGTTATTACACTGCTTTCCAGGGAAGGAAGCTGGGCACAGGGAGGTTAAGTAACCAGCCCCAGGTCACACAGCCAGCACGTGGAGTAGCCAGGGCTCAGATCTGGTTTGTTTCTGTCTCCCAGCCCAAGCCCGCGGGTAGATTAAAGCATCTAAAACTACAGATGGGGCCTTGGGCTCCCCTGCCTCGTAAGGGTTAACTCAAACCATTAAGTCCTGTGAATCACAGGCAAATTCGATTTGCCTTAAGTATCAACCCAACTTTATCTGAAAACCCATCAGCAGGGAGCTGAATGGGGCTGTGCTGATGCGGGGGGTTCGGGGCCTCTCCGGGGAATGTCGGTGGTAAGACCACACCCGCCCACATAAATCTTGTCCAGGAAAAGAAAAGAAGCTGGATTGTGCGGGGGTAGGGTTACTCCAGCTGCCGGGACCCCCGGCTCACAGACTCTCAGGGAGATCAGAGGGGAGCCAGGCCCATCTGATTCTGGGCCCAGAGGGCCAGGTTGGAAGCAAAGGTTCTCAGGTTTCCAAGGAGGGAAGGTTCGCTGGGGAGCTGGGACTGAAGGATGAATCTGCACTGTGTGGTTCCTTAGATAAGTTGGGGCGGCAGACTGGATAACGCGCCGGACTCCTAGCTCAGATAAGATTGAGGCCTCGTCTCCGACTGTGTTACTAATACTCTGCTCGGCCCCCTGCCTGCCCAGGCGGGTAAGGAGGGGCGTGCTGCTCTTTCCCTGCAAAGTGAGAAGAGGCAGGCCCCACACCACCCCCGCCCCGGAGGCAGGAGAACCCCCAGATTACGAACCCAAGGAGGGAGGTTACTGACACGGCCAGGCCAAGGACATCTGGTCCCACCCAGCCCCAACTCCGTGGTGAGGCTGTGGCCACAGCCTCTCTCTTAGCCGCAATGTAATCACATTGAATAAAACATGGATATTGTACCATAAATACTGCGTTTTCATAAATCTCTTTGTGAGACCATGTGGTATGCCAGAAACTATGAAATACACATCAAAACCTATGACAGCCTCCTCTGAGCATTTTATATAAATCTTGACCTGCAGGAACATTTCAGGGCTAGAATCTAAATGCCAGGAAACACGCAAAGGCTTTTTCTCCACTGCAGTGAGATCCTAGCAAAACATTAAAAAAAAAAATGCAAGTTCACCTTTGGGACCCACACGTTGTGCATTTTCACCCCAGGAAACGTGTTTCTGTTTGCCTGAACAAGGACCACGTGTGCCCCACATCCCTGCTCCGCGCTGACTCCATCTGCCAGGCAGGAGCCAAGCCCTCCTGGGTCCACGGCGTCCTCTGATGCCAGTGTGTCAGCCGGCTTCCCCCCAGGCGTGCCTCCCTCTCCTCCCCCATCCTCCCATCATGGACCTTCTGTCTCTCAGTATCCAGTAAATATTTCCATCCAGAGAGTTAGTTAATTCTACTAGATACATCCTGTCTCTCACATGCCCGCCGTATTTTCTCCAACCTTCTAACCGCTTCCTCCTCATTCTCTTGAATCTCATTGGAGTTTCTCCAGGAAATTCTCTACCCACATCCTAGCCCTCTCTGCCTTCCACTGGGAGCCAAATGTGAACCAGCACAAGGGATGAAGGATGTAAAAGTAGTGTCGGTGATCCAGGGACACCCAGGAGGAGCCGTGCAGGTAAATACAATGACACTCTGCTGTTCTCCGTTTGGAAAGCTCTGGAAAGTACCCAGAAGAGCCTTTCCATCTCTGTGAGTCTCTAACTACTCATTCTATTTCTTCAAGGAAACCCGCTTTCCATAAGCACTAGCATTCAAGATGAAACTTCGCAAACACCATTTTCCCTGATGTGACGGTGTTTCTGTCGTCCTCCATCCTTCACAGTGAGAGCCCTGATGGTGTGGTTGTTTTTTTCCCCTGAGCAGTTCATCCAGACTGTGGCTCCAGTTGTTTGGGGACTGGTCTGCGGGGCAATCGAACCTCATTTATGTGCAATGCTCTCTCCATGGAGAAGTGTGGTCTGAACAGCAAGCATTTACCCCGTGCTGCTGGGCCCATGCCTGGGAGCGGGGTACTGTCCGAGCATCACCTCGGCTCCTGTCAGCCTCCCCTCTCGTTCCAGCCATTGCCCTGGGAACCTGGTCCCTGCAGGTCACAATCAGCTTCTCACAGATGTGAACTGCCGGCTTCTAGCCCCACCACCCCGGTCTTCTCTCTGATGCTGGGTTGCATAACACCTGTGGGAACTGAACCGCACACGCGTCACCCAGAAGTGCAGCGTTAACACTGGTCAGGATGTACTCTAGGGGAAAACCAGGAGGAGACAGGCTGTTTCTAAATGTTCCCAGCTACACACGTGGATTACGTGGAGAACCAGACAGGAATGCAGCTTCTGAGAGCAACGCCTGTCAGCCTGACTGTGGTTCATTTTGTTCTACTGGGCGCTCGAACCAGAAATGTATTTGTGACAAACCCCAGAAAATCTCCCATTAACATGAGACTCCATAAAGACAATTAAAGGAAGTGCTGGTCCTTGCCTGGGTGCTGGCAGCTGGCAGCATATGGTTGCTGAAGAACAGGCCTTCCTGGGATGGGGGGGAGGGTACAGCTCAGTGGTAGGGCATGTGCTTCGCGTGCACGAGGTCCTAGGTTCAATCCCCAGTATTTCCATCAAAAAAACAATGAATTAACAGATACACACTACTGTATATAAAATACATAAACAACAAGTATCTATTGTAGAGCACAAGGAACTATATTCAATTTCTTATAATAAGCTATAATGGAAAGAATAGGAAAATACATATATGTATGTATATGTATAACAGTCGCTTTGCTGCACACCTGAAGCTAAGATTTTACACTTCAATAAAATATAAGAATTAAAAAATAAAATAAAAGATTTTTTAAAAAGGAGAACCTAATTACCTTCCCCTCCCCCCCCCCCCAAAACACCACCACCAACAACAACAAAGAATTGGCCCTCCTGGCTCTGGAGAGAGCCTCTGCCAGGTGTTACAACACGTGCAGCTGGGAGCCGAAAGCCAAGATGAACAAGCCTGACCCTTTCATGAATATTCTAGTTTCCTTGGCTGGAAAGTTTAAGATGTGAATTCTTTTACTCCAATAAGATCAAAACTCAATGGAGGATTCTGCCTGGGGGCGGTGAGATGCTTTCCAACCCTGTCTCCCCCTCACTTCTGGAAAGCTCCACGCGGAGCTTCTAATCGCCTCGGGGGCTCTCCGGGACAGGCTGACTCTGGAGGCCTGGTGGGGTCACAGGGCTCTTTCTGAGGTGGACGCAGGACGGCGGCTCTCGAGCGCCACCTGGAGGCAGAGGTGGCTGAGTACTCGGGGTTGGGAGGCTCAGGCCGCCAGGGGCGCCTGGGCAGAACCCTGTCCGCTCCGCCCGCCTTCGTTCATTTGCTCAACCTCGCGCTCGGGGCCCCGGACGAGCTCAGGCACGGCCGGGGCCCTGGGACACAATTAGGACCTGGGGAAGGGCCAGCGGACGCCAGAGCTCTCCCGGCTTCCTTTGGATTTGGGGTTTTTTGTTCTTTTCTTCACATTTAGTCTTACCAAATGTATTCCAACCCTCGGGACTCTTAGAGCTCAAGGGCGAAATGCTTATTTTTATGAACTAAGTCAACAGAGAGTAAGTAGGAAATCCACGGGTCTTGACCCAAATGCTATCGCTTCCCTTGATTCTTGTAAAGAATCAGCTTCGTGCTCAGCGAGGAGTATGTTTTCTTAGTTCCCAGCCTAATTATGGCTGGCTTAGAAAACTCTGTTTTCAAAATGTAAAACACTACCCCAATTCTTAGAAAGAGTTCTCAGGCGCCTTTTAAATCCCAGAAATGTAATGCCCCTGAACCCAAGCGAACGTAGCTACAATCTCAGGGGGTTTATGAATCACCTCTTCCCCCAGGTCATCTACAGATGGATTAAATGTCCCTCAAGATCTGTTCACCGCCTGAGAGCCAAGCAGTACAACGGTTCTAAAGAGCTGGTTCCAAGCTGTTTTTAGAAGCCTGATTCTCTACAGGACGTCTGAGGAAGCAGCCCTGGGCTTCGTGCATGCTGTTCCTCTGCCTGGAACTCCACCGCTCCTGGGATCCAGCTATTTTTTGTAATTCTGGGGGCCGACTGGGATTGTACTGGCGGTTCTCAGAGTTTCTCACGCAGTTACAGTCAGACAGCGGCTGGGCTGGAATCATCAAAAGGCGACTTTACTCACATGTCTGTGATCTGCTGGGGTGGCTGGGGCAGCCGGGGGCGGACTGGCAATCTCTCTCTCCAAAACGCTACTGCACGCAGCTCGCCTGGGCTTCCTCACCGCATGGTGGTCTCAGAGAGGCTGGACTTCTAATTTGGAATCTGCCTACTCCCCAGACAAATGTTCTTAAAGGTCCGGGCAAAACTTCAAGGCTTCTTAGGACCTAGCCCTGGAAGACCCAGAAAGTCAATTCTGCCGCATTCTATAGGTCAAGTTAGGCCGGCCCAGCTTCAAGGAACTCAGTCAGTGGATTGCCAGATCTCCTCCACCTGCTGGAGGGGCGGGGGTGGCTCAGTGGGGCTCCAGTCTCTAGGAGTCCCTACTCTTAGAGAGACTAGAGCCCTAGACGTTGAGACAGAGCCGGGGCACAGAACACCAGGCAGATGCCACTTTCCATCACTGAGGTGTGAGGTACGGCAGATTATGGATGAGTGTGAGTGAGTGTGCACGAGGATGGTATGTGAGCATGAGTGTGAGTGTGTTAAGTGTGTGAGCCTGAGACAGTGTGAGAGTTTGGGGTAGGAACAAGCAACACCCGGTCCCTCTGGGACACTAGACCCAGTGACACAAGCCCCCTCATTGTCCGCGTTCCTCTCGTCCTCTTGAACTTCCCAGCCCACCACCCTGCCCCACACTCTCAGGAGGAGACGGAGGAGTCTCAGGACCAGGGGCTCCAACCCTGGCTGGGTGCAGCCTCGTCTCTCACCTCCTCCAGAGAAGCCGGGTTCAGCACCCAACACTCAAATATTTTCCTTTTCTGTCATTGCTAACTACAGCTCCGCCAGTCCCCAGATCGCTGCATGAGCTCACCACCGTAATTAGCAGTTTTCTGATACCATCCTAACACTAGTTAATTATTTCCTGGGAGACGGAGCAAATTTTTGGATGCCACTGGTAAGTGGAGAAATTACACTCCAGAGAGAAGCCCAGGCCCTTGTGTGTTCATCCCACGGCAGTGTGGTCCCCGGAGGGGCTCGGGGACCTGGAGTGGGGTCGGGGGTGAGGACCTGCGGGAAGACCTGGTCATCACCACCGTGTCCCTGCCTTGCTTCTCCTCTGCCTCACAAACACTGAAGCTCTGGGACCTGCTCCCCTGTGGTCCTTCACCGATGCTGCGGCTGCTCCACAGCATCCCTGGCTAGGGGCTCCGGTGGGAAGAGAGAAAGTTTGTCCTCGTCCCCCTCCTTCAGCTGACTGTGCAGTCCCCACCCTCTCTGTGTCCTGACATCTCTAAACCATCTTCACCCCACATTCTTAGGGCCCTGCTTTGTGTCTGCTTATTCCCTCGGGGCCAGTGTGACTTGTGGCCCCCGCTGGCAGGCGGGGCCTCCTGCAGGGGTGGGACAAGGTGGTGAGGGGGGTTCAGGCACAGACATGGCTCCTCACGGGGGTGCAGAACCCCCCCAACCACCACCCTACCTCTCCTCCCAGGGCCCCTTGGCTCCCCAGGGAGAGTGAGAAGGGGGAACCGAGAGTTCTGGGGGCACACGGTCACACGGGACACACCACAGACCCTCTCAGAGGCTGGCCTGGTGAAAAGAATCAAAAGCACCCACAAGGCTATTTTTGCCCGGGTTATTCTAGCGCCGGGAGCAGACGCCGGGCTTTCCTGCCCCAGTTACTCAACCACCCCAGTGGCGTCTTCCTTTCATAAGTGAGAAAGTCCCTTCTGGGGGGAAAGTCTAGGTTCCTTCTCTGTTCCCAAAACTCAGCGGGGGCTGCAGGGGGGTCCAGGCAGGCGAGGCGCCCTCCCCACCCCGCGGCCCCACCCCCCGCTCCGGCTCTATGATGCTCCTGCCGGCCACGTGCCACCTGGGAGATGCTGTCCCCTGAGCCCTGCCCCCCAGGACCCCTTGAGCCCCGGCTGCTGTCGTGAGGGGCCGTGCGGGGCTTTCTGCTGTGTCCCGAAGGCCCAGGCTGCTGCTCAGTGACAGCGTGACCACCTGAGCCAGCTTTGGGACAGCCCGGATGACACCTCCTGTCCTGGGTGAAGGGCTCGTAATTCCCTCGATTTGGACCCGAACGAGTCACCCTGCCTGGTGCAGAAGCCCCGAGACCCAGCAGCATCTTCTCGGCCCCTGAAGCCCGGCCTCTCCGTGGCATCTTCACCCCCGCCCGAGAGGGGCCGGCTCCCCTTCCCGAAGCTGCCGGAAGAGCTGGTGGGAGGTGCGAGCCTGGCGCTGCGGCCAGAGCAGCCCCGCCCCCCCGACGCCGTGCAGACGCCTGAGGGGCAGTCGCCTCACACCCACCTCTGCTCAAATCCCGCACAACCCTTTCAGGGCCGCCTGTGTCCTGAGGCCCTCCCGCGCGTCTCCAGCCAGGGGCGTCCTCTCTCTCTGCGCCCGCACAGCCACCCTGAGCCCTTTCACTCCCTCCTCGCGTTCCTCCTGACACCTTGGAGAGGCCGCATCGAGGCCGGGCTCCAAGCGCAGCTCCGCCGTGGGCCGGGCCCCTCGCCCGCACTGAGCCTCAGCTTGCCCGCCGGTAAAATGGGAGTACAAGTGCGGCCTCGCGGAGTCGTTAAGAGGATTGAGTGAACACATGTGAGGCCCTGGGACCGTGGTCTCACACACGTGGTAGCTATCACTGCATCTTACCTTCCGCCCAGGCTGTAAGCACCTTTCCTTTATTGGTAGAGTAGTGACTGCCTGCCAAGTGCTTTCACTGCTTCAACAATCCTCAGACCAGTTCCAAGAGCTGGGGGTCACCGTCCCATCTCATAGGTGGAGAAGAGGAGGTTCAGAGAGGTTAGCTAATTGGCCCAGGTCACACAGCTTAGTTGTTAAAAAATCAGGGATGATTTCGAACTTAGGCCCTTCCTCCAGCTTGTCACATCAGTCCCCTCTCCCTCCACAAAAACCCCCAATGACAAGTCAACCTTTTTCTGAAATATATTGCAGGTTAGCCAGAGAGGTTTACAACAGATGATATTTAAAATCAGTTGTGCTCTTCAAGAAAAATCAGATGTGTTCCAGGCCTCGGTCTAAGAGGGCAGTGGTTTACACAAGCCAAGAAGCATCAGGCGCTTCCACCAAAATAGATAGGTTACTGCTTCCCTGTGTTCTGCCCTGAGTATGTGCCACCGAGTCCGCCCACGGCCGGGACTTCTGGATGGAAGAACAGATGCTCAAACGAGGTTTGCTGTTTGCAGGAAGGGAGAGTGAATATTGTCTCCAGGTATGGGGATTTGTGTCTGAGGAGAGGCAGTCTTATCAGTCTATCTTGGGCTCTGCCGCTTCCTCCCCAGAGCCTCAGTGTTCTCCTCTGTGCAATGGGACTGTGGGAAATCTTCTCCAGGATGCCTGTGGCCCTTACTCTGCAGGAGTCCCTGAGTCACTCATCTTAGATGCCTTAGGTTACATCTGATTTCTAGAAGGTTTGCCTGAGCAAGTAGGATAATGGGCTGAAAGGTGCCCCCCCAAAATGTGTCCACACCATAATCCCCAGAACCTGTGAATGTGACCTTATTTGGAAAAGGAGTCTTTGCAGATAAATCAATTTAAAGATCTTGAGATGAGATCATCCTGGATTACCTAAGGGGGCCCTAAGTCCAATGACAAGTGTCTTATACAAGACACACAGAGGAGGCCACGTGGACACGGACACAGAGGTCTGAGTGATGCAGCCACAAATCAAGAAATGCTGACAACCCCACCAGAAGCTGGAAGGGGCGAAGAACAGATCCCCTCCTGCCGCCTCTGGGTGGATTCTACCCTGTGGCACTTGACTCTGGATTTGTGATTTCCAGAATTGTGAGAGAATAACTTCCTGTTGTTTCTGGCCATCCGTCTTGGGGTCATTTGTCCTTGGAGCCACTCAAGACATGGATACCAAGAGTTTTATACGAACACAACTCGATGATACACATGTTCACTTTCAAAACACAAGTCGGTTTCACCTGCAAAAGTTTCTAAAAGGAACTGTTTGGCGGAATTACTGTGACTGAAATCAAGATTAGCCGCAGTCTGTTAGAACACGAGATGATTTCCAGGAAAAGGAAGCGGTGTCCGAGGAACTGACTGAACGAATCCCTCTGGCTATTGGGATAGTTGTCACCTTTACTGAACGTTCCCTTTGCTGGGGTCATTCTGTGGGTAAGTCGTCCCCATCTGAAGATTCTGGAACATCTCTGGACCATGTCAGCAGCAGAGACGCACCACAGGGCCTAAAACCAGTTGACGGTCGCACAGTCATTTGCCCCCGGAAGTAGCTGGTGGCCCTCTTATCCACAGCTCCAGCCCAGGGCAGCGAGCACACCCTCCAGGTGTCCACAACGGTGACAGCATTGCTCCAGACCAGACCACCGACAGGACCCTCAGAGATACCTGGCCATTCTCGCACACGGTCTGGCTAGCTGCTCCCACCGCATTCCCCGCAGCATCCTTCTCCAGGCCCACAGCCTCCCTCACATGCTGGCACCCACGCCCCAATAAGAAAACAAAGGCCACGGCATGAGCTTCCTGCATATCCCATCAGTTGCCTCTGCCTGGTGAACGGTCCTTCTTTCTCCCCTTCCTGTCAGAGGACCGGCCCCCTCTCCAGTCTAGTCCAGTCTCCCCCCGGGTCTGGGCCCCATCTCCTCTGGCCTGCTCGGGTCCTTCGCTTCACCCTCAGCAGCGCCTTCCCCTGGGATAGAAACACGGCCAAAGACACTCTTACGTTAAGAAACCACCCACACCGAGGGCGTGGCGGGCAGTTCCTGGATGAAGGAAGCAGGCTGATCCGTGCCTCGTGAGATGGACCTCAGCCTCGCCAGAAACAGGGATGTGAATTAAAACCACCAAGAGGCATCGCATTTTAATCAGTTTTGACTGATATGTTTCCATCACATCAGATCGCCTGACATGAAGAACAACCCCACGAGGCCCGGAGCTGGTAAACGATGAGACTGGGAGCTTTCATTTCGGAAAGAACCTAAGTGGACATCAGAGGAGGGCAGACCTGTAACCTGGGGCGACGTCACACGACACGGATGGTCCCTCGGGTCAGCACAGCGGCTCGGCGCGGGCGGGGCAGGGGGAAGGGTGGCCTGGGTTTGAGAACATACGCTTGGTCAAGATGACTTTCTTTTGTTTTACTGAGGAGTGGAGGACAGCGCAAAGGATGTTCTCAAGTTTAAGGATAAAATGAGAGGCTTTTAGCTGTTTAGTTCCTCCAAGGAGCGCCCCCATGCAATGATCACGAGAGTCTGCACAGCGGGCAGTCTGCTGGGAGAGGAGTCAAGGTCCAGAGCTCGCTGCCTGGTGTGTGTGTGTGTGTGTGTGTGTGTGAGTGTGAGTCTGTGTATGTGTTCCCACGTGTGCACACGCAGGCTTTGGAGGGAGGCTACACCGGCACTTCAAGGTCTACCCTGGTACCTATCATTTCCCATTTCTTAAAAATCAATGTGATGCATGTGGAAACCTATTAGAATTTGATCGAGTTGCCAGTGGGGCTGATGGTGTCGAATATCTTCTTGGTAATTTTCGGTACTGTGGAAGATTTCACTTCAAAAGTCTGGCCCTCGGTCCTGTCACCTTTCCATTTGCCATCCCCAGTAGAAGTTAGGAACTACAGCAGCTTGCAAAACTTAGGAATCTTTTGCAAACTGCTCATATTTGTGCTTTCTGTAACCCCGACTTTTGTCACCAGGATGATCAAAGCAGATGTGGGAGCAGAAGAGATCTGTGTATCCGCTTTGGGGGTCAGGAGAAGGGGGGGCCTGGGAGCCCACACTCTGCAGCCAGGCTTGGAGAATGCGGATTCCAGAGGGGATGGAGGAAAACTGAGACGCCAGGACCTGCTGTGATGAGAAGGGAGAGACCCACACCCGCCACAGTCAGGGAGCCTGGCCCTGGCTCACCACAGAGGGCCATGTGATGATGGAACCAGCCTCTGCCCCACCTCCCCTTCCTTCACGGCTGGCCTGGGAGTTTCCACCCCCGTCCCGCTGGCCAGGTCCTCACTTTTCCACCCAGGATTCCGTCCAGCAGTCAGGCCCTACCCACCATCCTGGAAAGGCTGCTTTGACCCAGGCCTTCAGTGACCTTATGATGGTGAGAGCCTGGGGTCCTCTGCAGCCCTCAGTATTACGCGTTTATGTGTAGCCTGATTTTGTGACACTATTGTTGGTGATAAGATTATAAAGACTGATAGTAGATTTTGCCAAGAAATAGCAAGCCACACTGAAGTTACAGGCATAAATTGAAACGCAAGGTGTCTCGTTTAAAAGGCCATTTCTAAACTTAAATAACAAAATCACTAACAGAAAATGTTGCTAATCCTCAAGGGATATCATGAATTTCACTAACAATGTAGAATTATTTTTCAGATTCTATTCCCCAAAGTATCAAATGACAGAGTAATCGATTAAGTTTTTTTTTAAATGCAAGCAAAATGAAAACAGACACAGAAAATACCAAGAGCAGGCATCACATGAAGCACAGAAACAGTCAATTTGCCAAACATAGTTGAAAGGGGACCAGAGGATAGCAAAGGGTACGAGAGATCAAGAAAAACGTTTTTAAAAGTCTGTGCAAAACCGAGATTTGCAGAAACTAAGTACTATGCATAAAATAGATAAACAATTTTCTACTGTATAGCACAGGGAACTCTATTCAATATCTTGTAGTAATCTATAATGAAAAAGAACATGAAAATGAATATATATGTACATGTATGACTGAACTATGATGCTGTACACCAGAAACTGACACATTGTAAGCTGACTACACCTCAATTAAAAAAAAAAATTCTGTGTGAATCTGTTGGCTCTGTAGCCTTTACAATAAGGAATATGGTGTATTTTGAAAACATATGTGTGTATATGCATGACTGGGACATTGTGTTGTACACCAGAAACTGACACATTGTAACTGACAGTACTTCAATTAAAAAAAAAAGAATATTGTGTATTTGATAATCATTTGCAAATTGTGTGCTTTTTACCCTTTATATCAGTTTTAACATTTCAAATGAGCGAGAACCCGTGTCAGCTGGGCGCAGCTGCCAGGCTTTCTACAGGGCGGTACACGTTCCTTGGATGCCTTTTAAAACTTGTCAGCTGAGGGAAAACACACACAGTAAGTTACACAACGTGCAGAGATCGTAAGTGTATTCCTCAATGTGGATGTGGAGTCATACAACAAAATACCACCAGCAACTGAAAGGCAAGACCTCCTGGGCACCGAACAACCTAAAGGAATCACACAGACGTGACTTGAGCGGAAGGACTGGGCGGGGGAGTGTATCCCATGTGATTACTGGATCGTGTGATCCTCTGAACTTTGCCTGCCCTTCTCCTGAAGAGTGTAACACCCTTGCCCAGGTCCAGGGTTCCAGATGGTCTGCAGCTGCTTCCAGGGCTGCTGTGCAGTTACAATGCCCAGACGTCAGGGGTGGGCACTGGGGAGGCAGAGGATCCATGGGGAAGGAGTCAGCATAGTCAGATGAATGAGAGCCCAGCCTACGTTCACCTGCTGGCAGAGGCCACCTGGGTGAGGGCTGCCGCCTGGACCCTCGCAAGAAGTCCAGCCAGGACACCCAGGATCCGACTTCTGTGCCTGCCTTCCGCCCCATCTAGAAGGGAGACTCCCAGTCCAGGGTATGGGTGGGGCCACAAAATGGCCACACCGGCCTCCCCTCCCCTCCTCATCAGGTCACCTCCCCTGGGAGCAAAATCGTGCCTTTTGACAGGGGCACCAAGCTGCAGAGGAAAAGCGCCTCTCCCCTCTGCATTCACTTACTGCTCCACCTTTGGAGGCCAGCATTCCATTCATGCTTTTGAAATAAGGAGGATTTGCTCCCCTGGGGGAAATGGCGACACATTATCAATATTTAGAGTTAAATGGCGCATACATGCATCTTATTAAAAACAAAACCAAGTGGACAAAACATCTCCAAGTGCTGAGGGGCTCTGAGTGGCCACCGGCTTGATTTAGATTAATTTTGCCCACAGGGCAAGGCTCTCTGGCTTGTCTGGTTCAGAAGCCACACCATGCACGTGGCTACTGAGCACATGCAGGGTGGCGGGTCCCCACGGAGACGGGCACTGAGTTTGAAATCCACACACAAGTGTAATAACTCATATGGGTTACATATTGAACTAACACAGTGGGTTAAATTAATTCTATTGTTAACATTTTGCCTGTTTCTTTCAATTTTTTTTAAAATATAACCACTGGATGACCCGTGACCTACCTTGTGGCTGACATCACATTTCTGTTGTTTTAAGGGAACGTTTCCCTGCACACCCCCAAGGGAATCCAGGCTTTTAAAAATAACCAAAATGACAACCACCAAACCAAGCGCTTTGCTTGGATGTTCTTGATATTCTAAGGATTTCCTGCCAAGCAGGGTGGGCGTGGTGGTCCTGACGCTGGCAATAAAGGGTGTGTGGCCTGCGGAGAATTTACAAACAATAACAAAATCCAGTCTAAGGTCAGTCGGCTCTGGATGATCCCCTAAGTTGCTACTTCAGAGGTGAATGGCTCCTAGAACCCCAGCCCCACCGGCAGGTGCACACTGGGACTTACCTGTGGGATACTCCGGTCTGCTTCCTCCCCAGGGGGCTGACATCCTCTCTGCTGTGACCTGGCCCCTGGCTGGTCAACCACACTGGCCTTGCAGCCCTGACTGCTCACCCCACCGCCATGCCCCCTCTCTGGGCCTGCGCCCCTCCCCACAGCCCGCAGCCAGGAGCAAATGCCCTTCTGGGGGGTGAGGCGCTGCTAGCTGCTCAGGGACTGTTGGGTTCAAAAATGCTTTGGTTGCCTCTGTGGGTTTGGTGCTACACGGAATGCCCAGTGGCTGCAAGAAGCCAGAATTTACAAAAGGCCCCTGTATTCGTCTAAGTTCTCCAGAGAAACAGAACCGACAGCTCGTGTACAGAGAAAGGGATTCAGTGTAAAGAACGTGACCATGGAGGCCGGCAAGTCCAACATTGCAGACCGGTTGTCCTGGGTCAAGTCCAAAGGCTAAAACCTGTGCAGAACCAGGAGGAGCTGGTGGTCCAGTGTGAAGACTGTCTGGTGAGCGGAGTTCTCTCTTATGAGGGAGGGTCCGTCTTTTGTTCTATTCAGGCCTGCAACGGGCTGGGTGAGGCCCCCTCCTGCGATGCCAGGCCATCTGCTTTACTTACAGTCCAGCCATCCAGTGTGACTCTCGTCCAGGAACACCCTGACTGACTCACCCGGAGTAACATTTGACCACTGTCTGGGCACCGCAGCCCAGCCAAGCCGACGGGGCTCCAGGGGGGCGGGGGGGGCGTTTGATTAAGCTCAGAATCACTTCCCTGGGGCTTCACGGCTTAGTTTCTTTTACTGCGTCTTAGCTTTTAGATTTAGGACCTTTGGAAGGTAGAGTCTCATCAGATCACCAAAATGTGCACAAAACCCGCTTTTCCTGCATGACATGCACACCCCTGGGTCGGATACCCGGGAGGCTGGGAACCACTTCCCCTCCCAGGCACGGCCCTTCCTTTGTCCTTGCTCTCCTGCACCTCCCGGGGCCCAGGTTCGTCCATACCTGTGTCTGCACTGCTGACCCCACTGTGTCTCCCGGCTCTGATAGGAGCTCTTCCCAGCTGAGCGATTGAGGTGATTACACAGAGCTGCCCCGACACACGCACTGAAGCTAAAAATAGGCATTAGAAGCCAGGCTGCAGGGGAAGCTGGAGGGAGTGACCCAGGCTCTGCAGGCTGGGGCGGACGCCAGTGTGGCTCCAACTTAAGCTTATTGAGCACCTACTGCATACAGCTCATGGGGTGAGGTGGGGGTCCTCTCTTTCCCCGCGGCTCTGGGAGGGAGGACTCTCCCATCCTCTCTCACACCCGGGGAGGAGGCTCCTCGTTTGACTGGTTAGTACTTGGCACCCACTGGGTCCCGCCCACCCGCAGGTACCACGCTCCAGCCTCCTCTTCCACTCCAAGATCCACGCTGATGGTGCCTGCAGGGGCCCAGGGCTGGCTTCCCCTGCAAGGAGAGGGGCTGGCACTTCCTTGTCATGCGTCCTTCCACCCGCATGGCCGTGGCGCTGGGGAGACCCGGCAGACAAGCAGGGCGGCTCCATGCAGGTGCGGGGCCAGCACCCTCCTTCTTGCTGCCTGCGTGGCCCAACTTTGGCTCTGGGGGGACTGTGGGAACCCCACATTGTTGTGGGCGGCTCAGACCAACCTGAGCTTTGTTTCTAGAGCGGAGCTGAGACATTTGTCCCCAGAGGAAGCTCTGCATGGGACCAGCTGAACGACTGCCTCCCGCAGTGTCACCAGGTCAAGGATGTGGCAGGCAGGGAGGGTGCCACACCGGAGGCTGCACAGCCTGGGGCACGGCTCTCAGGGGACGGCCTCTGGGGGACTCCCAGCTCTCACTGATTTTCACCAGCTCCTTCCCCTGGACTGCGGAACAAGAGGACGAAGTTGTGGATGGAGCATCTCCCCAAGGCCCCCCCAACGGCCAACACGTCCCGGCTCACACCCCAGGCCATCGCCGCCCCGCAGGCCTCTCTTCCCTGGGCACCCAACCCTGGAGGAACACGCTCATGTGCTGATGCCTCTCCATGGCTTGTCTGCACTGACTCCAGACCCAAGTGGAGATTAGATTTCCCATTTTATAAATAAGAAAATCAAGTCTTGGAGAAGTGAAGGGGGTCACCCCGCCAGCGTGGGATTCAAACCCTGGTCTTGGCCGGCACCATCCACCGAGCAGCTGGAGCCAGTCTCTCACTTTGCATCAAGACTCTCTGAGCCCCCGGCTTTGGCCTCGATTTATTGTAGTGGGTATCTGACCTAGGGAGGGGATCTGGAGCTGTCATTAGCTGTGAGCCAAAAAGATTACACAAGAATTCCAAAATCCTCTAACAACAACAATAATCACGGTATTATTCTGAAAGCCTATTTCCTACACGGAGACTCTTTCCTCCGGACTGGAGGGAGGGACTCAGCTGTGCAGAAGAGGAGCGTCTTCACCCCTCCTAGGGCAGCTCCTTTCTCAAACCCAAACCCGCCTGAGACCCGCCCCTCCCCGGCCCCGCCCCGCCGTGTCCCTTCATTCCTGAGCGCGCAGCGACACCGTGTGGCCATTTCCCAGTGCTGCCACTAGATGCTCTTAATTCTTCATTTAAAAAAAAAGAATCACGAGACTGATGTCTTTTGTTAGACGTTTAAGAGGCAACAAAGTAGGAGGAGGTAGTCTGAGCTTGTGGGGACACATTCCCTTCTGGCCTGCTGACCAGGGCAACCCTTGAGCTCAGGAAGTGGGCTGAGGACGCCACCGTGAGGCAGTTTCGGGGACAGCAATGCGGTGATCAGGACCTCAAGGTCTGTCTCCAACCTTACACTAACCTCAAGGTCCACTTCTGCCCTCTCTTGGCCTCTCCGCCTCCCCTATCCCCCTCCCCGCCCCCAAACCAGGCTGCGGCAACTTGGCGAAAAGGTCAAGGCCAACAGGTGAAATCAAGGAGACTCTGCTTTGGGGTGACCTCCATATTCTGGAGGTGGAAACAGGGGCCTCTTACGTGAGAGGGGAAGGTCCAAAGGGGTTATCTTAGACTCTCCCTTATTTTACAAATGAAAATGAGGGTCAGAAGTTTTTGGAGGTCTCGCCTTAATGCCACCCAGCAAGGAACTGCATACAGCCACTCCTAACATTTATCAAGTCACGGTGCTTGAACAAGGTAGGGGGTGTTTTCTCTCATATAACTTAGAGGGGTAGGTGGCCCAGGGTAGATGGCTGCATGATGTCATCTGAGAACCCCCAACTCCTCCACCTTCTGCTCCATCAGCCCTGAAGCATGACTTCTACACACAAAGTTACAAAGTTACCTCATGATCACAATGGGGTTGCTAGAGCCCCACCCAGAATTTTTAAAAGATCACTTGAATGTGTAAAACAGAAAAATCTTGTTGCTTTGTAAAAAGGCTCTTGCCTTCATAAAAGAACTCACTCCAAGATTCCTTTGACCGGAGCTCTTCAGTATTAAGATATTTTAAAGTATTAACTAGTTATCAAAATGGCCCCAGAACAGAGGAATGTAAAACTATATCATGTGACAGCCTGTACATCGAAGGTCAACCAGAAAGTACGACGCATCATGATATAGATCAGTGGGAAAAGCGAATTGCATTTATAGCCAGTTTTCCCACTCCCCTCCCCCATAAAGGGAAGTCCAGCTCTGCCTGGGATTTCTGATGAGAAAAAATGCAGAGTGGGCCTAAGGAAGCGTTCTGTTCCACGATCAATGCCTGTGCGAGGGCGATTGTGCTTTGTTCTCTCGAAGACATTTGTCCTGGGATCTCAGCTAAGACTTGCTGAGCTGAGTGCGTGGTTGGGGAACCAGCCCGCCTCTCGCACCCCTGCGCTTCAGTCCCTGCAGTTCCGCGAACGTCCAGCAGACGGCGCAAAGTCCCTTGTCCTGCAGAAGGAATGTCACCAAAATGGCCCCCTTTTCTGAACTCACTTTCTTCCTTTATTCATGATTCACCTATGATTCACCTGTGAGCCTAAAGCTGAGCTCCATGCACATATTGAAGAGATGAATTAAGATGGGGTTCCTGCCTTCTTTTCTGTCTTCAGGTCCCAATTCTGTTACTCCACCGGGTTTGCCTAGCTTGACCGGCAGCTAGCCCAACCGGAGACCCCTGAAGCCTCACAGCAAAGAGACCTGACCAGCTCAGCTCCAACTAGACACCAATGACTCCAAGTTCCTGTAAAACCTGGGCCAACAGCTTACTGTTTAGGCTACTTGCCTCCACAGAACATGCAAGTCTTTCGTAGACAACTGATCAGTGATGGCAGGTGTACAGGACTTGACCGATGATAACCCGAGGGTTTCAGTTCCACACTTACCGCGACCTGGGGCAAGTGCCTTAATCTCTCGAAGCCTGTTTCCTTATCTGTAGAAGGGGAATAACACTGAATCACCCCCATGAAGTTTTCACAAAGTTGGTATAAAGGAATTAATATATATAAAGCCCTTGGCACGTAAAATTTCTCAAAGTGTTATTTAACTCATGTGACTCACTCTTTCACGCATTCATTCTAAGCATTTGTTGTATGACAATATTAACCCCTAAAACAGGAAGGTAGGTGGTTTAGGCAGCAAAACTGAGTTTATTTGGGAATGGCAGAGGAATTGCAATTCTGGACATGCAAACTAGGGTGAACCATAGGCAAGTCCGGAGAACAAAGGAGAGGAAGACTCTTGCAGAGGAAAGGAGGAAGTTGGGAGGGGCTATTTTCAATGAAAGTTCATTGGAGGAAGAGCGAGAGTTAGGGGGTGTGGTGGCTTCTCATTGGCTAGGTCGTTGCTGGGCGAGGAGACAATCTTCCCTGTTCCTGCTGGGGGATGTAAATTAAGCTGAGATGAGTGGCGCTCCTGGATGGCAGTGCTGTAGCTGCTGATCCAGGACCACACTCAGAACCACTGAATTAGAGACGGTCCTTGCTAGTGTCCATCCTCCCCCTCCCTGCCCCTTTCTCCCTCAGCACCTGGGGGTGAGGGTGCACCCAGATCTGTACAGAGATGGGAGGTGGGAAAGCACCATAGAACCAGCCCAGTGCAAACTAGGTGTCTGCCATCTCGTCCCCTCCCTTCCTCTGGCCCCAAGGCCCTGGCTGCCATGGCTAGGTTGTACACTCCTGGAAGACAGAGCAGTCACGACCCCAGCAGCCATCTGGTGGCCTCAGTTGTGAGCTGAGCTTCTAAGGGTCCTGCTACTTATTTCCAGGTCGGTGTTCGTGCCGATTGCTAACTGCCTGGCTTTGCTCCTCAAGGTATACACTGGAAATAAGGTCTTTCCTCAAGGCATTTCTGCAACATCTTGCAGTGGCGAAGGCACGAGGAGGGACCTGCAAGCACAGCACGACTCGTTTCTGGTGCCGCGGCCTGTGTGCTGGGCACCCAAGAGGGTCACGCCGCGCGGGCAGCAGCTGGCCTGCAGCTTTACAGTCTGGTCTGCCGGGGGGGGCTCAGAAATCTGTTGTTTCTGTTTCCTGCCCATGCCTCTCAGTTTCTTGCTTCCTTCTTCCTGAAACAAAGCCCCATCACTTGCTGTGTTTTCCAAAAGTCAGCTTCTGAGATTTCATGTGGAACACGGACCCCTGCCAGTGTCGGGCTTACTGGGCGTCTCCATGGCAACCTTTGGTTTGACGAGCCAAGGTGGGTCTCTCTTTCTTGTGACAGAGCTGTCACATTCTTCCTGCTGAAGAGGATGGGCAAGGGGGGTGGGCCAGGTCCTGGAAAACAGCCCTTCTGGAGTGCACGAGTTTCCTATTGTTTTGTCACAAATTATCACCAATTAATTATCTTTCAGTTCTGAGGTTGTTGGTGGAAATAACCCATCAACCAATGTATACTAAGAATTGAAGAGTTTTATTTGAGTCAAACGGAGACTTCAGCCCCGGAAACAGATTCAAGCAGCAGTTGCATTGTGTCCTACCAAGGTGGGGAGGCTGGTGCAGGCAAACCCCACAAAATTACACAAGCTGTTTGCCAGGAATGAGAACTGTTGCTAGTAAGGGCGGGCGGGCTGTAATCCTTGTTAAGCAAGGATCAGCTGGGGGTCCAAAACGGTTGCACAGTTGCAGGGAGAACTTGAGACCGCAAGGCCGCAGCCAGCAGCTGCTGGCAGGTGTTGTTCTGAGAACGGCTGGTGGTGTCCTTGAGTCCAGTAGGAGTTCAGAAAGTGCAAGTTCTCAGTGATGTAGGAACGTGTCTGAAACCACATCCACAACGGCCACCCGGCTCCACTTTGGATGCAAGTGACTCCATTTGTATTTATTTTTTATTTAAAAAAAAATTGGGGGGACGGGGGATGGGGGAGGTAATTAAGTTTATTTATCTTAGAGGAGGGACTGGGGATTGAACCCAGGACCTTGCACTTCCTAAGAACACGCTCTACCCCTGAGCTCTACCCTCCTCCCCCGTAAGTCTGTCCACACCTCTACACCGGACCCTGCCCAGGTCTTCCCGTCTTCTTCCTTCAGGTTCCTGAATCCAGACAAGCCACCTGTCACTTCCCACGAGTCCATATACATTCTAATCCCCGCCTCCTTTCTTTTCCGCACTGAATGGACCACCAGCTGCTCTGCCCCAAATTCTGCCGACTGGGAGGTTTCTCCTCGCTGCTCTTCCAAGACCACCCTTGAGTGAGGGTGCGGACAGCTGCCGTCTCTTTTCAGCTTACACATACGTACCGAGCCCACCTGACCACGAGCTAGAGTTGGACTTTTTCTCCCTCCTTCGTCTGTTCACACAGAACTCCCCGGACACTCACAGGAAGGAGCTGGTGAGCCGCCCCGGGGCATGAGTAGCGGGTGACTGGCAGGCATGCGCCACGGCGTGTGTTGTTCGCTGGCCCCTCTGCTCTCGCTTGGGAGTGACTGTAGATACATCACTTCCATCTTAAAATGGATCTTTGTGGGCCCACCCAACCTTGTCCTGGGGGAAGGGTTGCTGGAATCCAACTCATCACAGCCATCTGGGGCCGCAGAGCCACTTTATGCCCCATGGTCAAAGGTTCTGTCTCTCCCAGGACCCAGTGGCGGACCAGGGGTGTCTTCTCAAGGTAGAACTGGCTTAGACTTGCTCTCCAGGGGCAAAGGGGTATCTGCTGCGACTCTCCTATCGTGATCTGCCATAAACGTTTGCTCACAGCTCCTTTCCCACCAATGATACATCCACCTGGCTGTGGTTCAGCGAAGGAGCGCCTGGGCCCCACCCCAAGTCGGCAGCTTTCTGTTTCCTCTTGTACACGGTCAGAGCAGTATTCCCAGGTATGCAACACGCTGCACCCCAAATCTAAAGAGGCTTCCGAGATGCTATGCTTCTTTCTTTCCAGTGGGAGGCCCTGCTCCTGCGTGCCTCTCATCATTGGACCCTGAAAAGCTTCCTGAGGTGCAGGCCCCGATCCTCTGTAGGGTTTCTCTCCCACCCTCTGGAATGCATGTGTTCTACCTGGGCCTTCCACATGCAAACCACTTCTTGCTCATCCAGCCTGATCAGGGTGGTTATCAGTGGTACAGCAGGGTGACGTGATGTTCTGCAGAAACTTCCAGATGGTCCAGATCCCTTCAGACTGTATGATGATGGTGGGTAGAAGGTTCAATGTTAGTCCTGGGGCAAAACCGTAAGTGTATGCATTTGTTTCACGTGAATGCAAGCTGTCTCTTTTCTGGTAGGACATGCATTTACTTAGTCAATGTTTGTACACCATTTGCCTCTCGGTCCAAGTTAATATCCTAGCAAAGACGGAGCAGCTGGTAGGGCAGATTGCAATCAGGGCTAATGCTCAGGTTTTAAAGGAGTCTTAATAAACTCTCATTTCCAGGATCCACTGGGATTTCGCAAGGGCTAGACTAGTAAATTAGCTGGAGAAACAGTGGGACCACTACCTCTGCGTCCCTCAGATGTGTAACAGGGACACCAACTTCTGCCATCCCACTGGGACGGGACCGTGTTTGAACACACTATCTGGCTGAGGGAGGGGGGTCGTTTCAGAGGCTTCTGTTTGCCCCTCCCCACCACGACAGCTCTCACTCTCAGGCCAAGAACCCCGAAGTTGTCTACTCTGGATCATAACATTCAGGGACCAGCGATACGACCACCAGCAGCAGAGAGTCTGAACCAAAGGACCCACAGTGAGCTGGGTCCCGGCCAGGGCTGCATGTTTCACTTGGTCCTCATCTACCCCACTCGAACACAGGTGCCAACGTGATGGTTCCTGTGCCTGGATAACAATACAGACCTGGACCCTACGTCCAGGAGTCTTTGAAATGTGAAGTGTTTCTCTTTCCTTGGTGCACTGTAGCTGGATGAATGGCTGAAGGTACTTCTGAAGAAGGAACCAGAGAAACGTATCACGGTGTTATTATGGCCCCCTTTCTCCTGGGGAGCTGGTCTCTTCTTCATTCAGTGACTCAGATAAGGAAACTGGGCAAAGGAACCGGAGTTTCTGTTGGGGCAGCTCCCCCTCCCGCTTGGTCACGGCCCCTTGATTTCTCCGAGTGGTACAGACAGAGCAGCCCCCTTGTTGGCGGTCCGTCTATTCTGCCCCAGGGACACTTGTTTTAATGACCATCCGCGTAACTACCTACCAGTGGGCAGCCTCCCTCCCTCCACCCCTCAGGCATCTCGGTGACGGCGCACCTGCTTCTGGCAGTTACTGTGTCAGGTGCCCTCTCTTGCTTTGGAATTCTCTAACCCCAAGTACCACCAGGGGGCCGGGTTATGTAATGGGCTTTCCCTCTGAGCTGGATTTTAGGGTTGCTGGTACCTCGTCATCGGGGCACTGCCCCATCTCCTTGGGTCCTTGCCAGTGTGTTAAGTAGATCCGGAACCCCAGGAGACTGCTCCCACATCAGTCAGCTCTCTCTTATTCAACTTTGTATTCCAAACTCTTTGGTGAGGCACCTACAGAATCCTACCCTACGCACAGGCTCCTGCCTTCTGCTGGAATACACAGGCTGCCCCCTGTGGTTCCTTCGGGATATAATACTGTCCTGCCAACTCCCTATCAGGCTCAGAATGTCCCCACGTGGGTTTTATTGTGATTTAACCCTAGTTATAAGCTTAGTGACTAAGAAGGTAGGTGGGGGTAGGTTCTGAGGGGCCCGTGGCGTCAGCCCCTAGAGGAAGGTGCCTTGGTATATAATCTCCAAGCTAATTCTGTGGGTTCAGAAAGTTCAGGGGAACCTAGGTATTCAAAATTTCCCAGGGCGTTGACTGGAGGTTAAATGTTCATAGCTTTTTCTCGAGCATCAAATCAGTCTGAGCAACAGCTACCCAATTCCACTGTCCTTACAGCTCGTAACTCATTTCTCAAAGGCCTGATACACTGCATGAACTAGCGTATTTCCTTTTATGAGGACACCATCCCAATTCACCACCAGTGAAAGTTTTAACGATTAGATGGTCACTTCATACAGGGGCTCTCTGACCAGTGACAGGGTTCTTATTGCCAGAAAGTGGTGAGTAATGCAGCTCCCAAACCCCACTTTATCACTTGGTTTCTTGGCCCAGTCCTGGTATTAGACCATTGCAGGCTGGATCTGGAAGCAGGAGACTGTTAAGGAGTGTCCTGGGGAACAACACCTGTGAGAGTCACACCTAAGAAAGAGGAAAGGAGACGAGGGAGAGGTCGACTGTACTGGGCTCACAGAGAGCTCAGGAGCTAAACGGGCCCTGAGAGTTGTCCAGCTGAGACGGCTGGACCCTTTATGCTGTCACTTTGATCAATCACTGAATGTGAGTTTCCCCAGGAAGGGGTATGACCTTGGGTGAGGGGGCCATCTGAAGGGGCCGGCAGCCCAAAGCTCTCCCAGCAGAAGGCCACGAGTCCTGCACTGAAGGGGATCTGCCCCAGGCATCCCTGGTGCCCACCATGGATAGACATGTCATGTAAGTGAACAAAACACCTTTGCTATTTGGTGACAATGAGACTTGGGGGCCTGCTTGTTACTGTGGCATCACATAGTCTATCCTGACTGATACACTGGACCTCATGCTAAGAGAGCCTCAATAACATAAAAGGGAGTGTGTTCCAGAACCACATGCCTTTTCTTTTGTAAACATGTTGACTCGACAGTCATTCTGAGCACACATAGGTGAGTGAGGTAGACAACTTTTTTCATAAGCTCATGTCCTTGGTTGGTTTCACTAAATTCACTGGCTCAGGCCCCAGTCAGCTGACATAGTCACTGGGCCTGGAGGGAGGCCCAGGAGAGGGCAGTGAGGGAGACCCCAGGGCTAGGAGTGGGCCGATGTCTGGTTGGAAAGCCAAGGGTTAAAATGGAATTAAATAAAAACCTCAAGTCTCCCAGCCACACTGATCACCCACTCAGTGCACGAGAGTCACCTGTGGTTAGTGGCCACTTCGCTGGCACCGATAAACATTTTCATCATCACAGAAATCCTACTGGAAAGTGATGAAGCTTAGTCACTACTACATGAGATATCCTGAAAAATGCCTGCATCTTACAGCTCATATACAAAAGAATCTGTTTAGGCTCTCCCAAATTTGACAACTACCCTAGTTAACTTAAATGACATCACCAACAACTTGTGAAAACTAAAACTTCTAAGCTACAATTTTTTCCAACAACCATGCTAGAAACAGCATTTAAATATCATTCTCTTGAGAAACTAACACAGTTTTGCACAGAAAGGGGTGATCAAAGACAGAGTCCCTCCACAGGGCCTCTGGGAAAGCACGGCCCTGCTGACACCTCGATCTTGGACTTCCAACCTCCGAAACTTCGAAATAATACATTCCTGTTGTTTCAAGCCACTAGGTTTATGGTAATTGGTGGGAGAGCAGCCACAAAACATTAATACAATACCCTACATATTGATCTGACCGAATTTCCAGTTATTCTGCCCTATTGCTTGAGGGCAATGATTTATTAAAGGACATTTACAACACTTTTATTTACTCCAAATACCACATGCTAGATACACAATTCCAATTAAAGTGAACAGTACAAGAATACAGGAAGTAAATATTGCAACACTGAAGTCTGGCCTCACTCAAGCAACAAGAAATGCCAAATACTATTATTACATCTTTAATCCTGACCTGAACTTAGGAAATAAAAGGAAAACCAGAGGAATAATCTACTTTCTATAAATGGGATTAACACGCTGCCTGTCCCTAAACAGGAAAAGCCATGATTTTTAAAGTTTACGTTGACTTGATTGTTCAAACCTGCTCTTCTAATTAAATAGAAAAAAAAAATACACATCAAATTCTTAACTGGTAAGATCATTTCACAACTGGTTTTATAAAGGCTATAATTTTATAAGATGCTAATGACACCATCCTCTGCCAGCATGAAGAGCAATATGTAAACAGAATTTTCTGACCTGCTAACAGGTTTTGTTTTTTTTTTTTTTTTTTTTCAGAATTCAGTGCAAAATTCTGTGTATTAGGTGGGGGTGGGAGTGGGTAAGCAGTATGAGAGAAACCAGTCCAGACCATTCCAGTTAAAGGAGTACATTGAATCATGAACGTCCCAAAGGAATGTTTGAAAATGATCCCTGAAAGTAAGAGGTTACAGACAGGTCACTTTGCAAACTCCATTTTTGTTCTTAAGGGCTACAAACGCCAACTGAGCCACACGACCTACGCAGACTTCCTTCACATATTCCGCTGCGATCTAGACCTTCCCTTAAAAAGCCATTCTGAAAAAATTTAGAAGGAGAAAGGGGGTAAAGGAATAGATTATGCTACAGTCGGCAGCTGTCTCAGGGAGAGGCTTCTGCTTAAGGCACCAGGCTCCTGCCCCCGCCCCCTCGTCCCTCTAATCAGCCAGAGACAGAAACTAAAAACCTCACACTTCAAGGGGCTAAAGACCTGAAACAGAAAAAATAAAAAAATAAAATAAAATAAAAAGAGAGAGAGAGAGAAAAAAAAGAAAAAAAATCCCCTGGATAAAGGGGAGAAAATAAAAGGTAACCAAATGGATCTATCTATATATGTGTGTATACGTACGTGTACAGAGATACATAATTTTAATACAGACATAACATAAAAATATAGTGATAATTTTTAAAAGGAAAACCTCACTAAAATGGAGCAGGGAGACCAGAAGGGCTGTGCTCATGCAGAACCACTCCAACATCAATCACAGGAAGCATGTCAGTGACAGACCCCAACAGAGGGACAAACAACAGGAAGGAACCGTCGATTACAGGCCCCAAGGGGGAAGATGTCCATTGCATCTCGTGCGGGAAGCAGACTCCCGAGTAAACCTACTTTTGCTGGTCAAGCGACTCTTTTATTTTTAAAGTCACCAGGACACACACTTATATATGACGACACTAAAAAAGGCAAAGGTCCACAACTTGATTCAACTGGACATCCAAAATCCATATACTAAAAGTTTATAGAACAAATCATGTGGTTAGTGGACATTTGGTCCTGTCAAAAATGGCCATGCTCAGGAAACGTCCTTGGGTTCAGAGAGCCCGTAACATTTCTACCCTTGTCTACAGAATTAATACATAAAAATTACTATCACATTTTATTGGTCCAATGACTGTGTTGTGGCTGTATTGCCAATAGTAACCCTTCTTGCCTCGGTAGCCTAGCTGGTAATGGACTGAATGATGGATGATCAGAGGATGAACAGCGCCACAGAAGGCTGGCTCACTAAATTCCAAAAGCTGATGGTCGTGCATCACCCTGTGGTTTGGAGATTTACTGAAGTTTAAAAGATAAACAGCAAAGCAATGAACAAGTCGCCACCCAGGTTCTTGGTGGTCACACTCGAATACGGCCACCAACTTCATAATGATACCAACAAAGTCAAACTCATATAACTGAAATTACTGACAGATACAACTAATATAAAGCCACATACATGAGAGCAGCCATTCCTCACAAAGGCTCAAGAATAACCCCACTGAACTGAACAGCCAGGAAGAACAAGAACGAATGTGAAATCCTCAATTCACCATGAATCACAATAAAAGTAACAAGCACAATTTTAACAAAGTTACATTTTTCTATTATTTAACAAACCATGGACCAACTGTCTCAACAGATGTTCTGGACAGGACCAAATGTCTGGCAAGGGGTTTTGGTCATTACCGCAAAAAGCCAGGACCTTGCAAGAAATAATGCTACAAGCTTAAGCACTCCAGGTAACTTCAAGCCCTCTAACCAGACTTTCCAGGGTGACGGGACTTGCGAGGAGCTACAGAGGCTTTTCCCAGTCCCTTCCCTCAATCGACCTGGAGAAACCACTCCCCAGGCTGGGAATGAATCTCTCTCTGTCCCTCCTGACACCAGAGCTACACCCTCAGCGCTCAGCCTCATCACCACCCACCAGCCCCTGCTTCAGAGTACTAAGAAGTTCTAATAGTGGGGGTTCCTGGCTCCAAAATACCCTTTTGCTGAGGCCCTCTGAGACCTACCCGCCCCTTTCTCCTTAGCTCCTCCCCTTTTATTCACTTATTGGGCCAAGATTTCTTACAAAAATATCATGCTGTAATTTCTTTCTCCCAAAAGGGAAAAAATTATTCTAGAATTTGACAGCAGCAACCAAAACTGCCAACTAGGTGAATCGAATGCCCCTTTAACATCTTTTTCTTGCTCCGTCTCCCATGGCACTAGAGCTAATTCCAAGGACACTAGTCACACATCCTTACTGGATCAGCCACCACCCTCCTGCAACGGGCAAAATCCTTACCTGATATTAGCAGAATCCACAGCGCCCTTCCCACTAAGGTCCAAATTCATCCCTCAACACTTCTCCCCAGAATTAATCAGTTCTCTATAAATAAAGAGGCCCCCCAAGGCATTAATCCATTAACATGAGACTACAAGGCCCAGGGCCTCACTACCCCCGACACCAGTCCCTGCAACACTCCTGTGTCACCTGTGAAGAAACCAAATGGCCACGGACAGAGGCTCGCCCAGGACTTCTGAGCCACAAACAATACTGACATCCCTTGTCACACTGCTGTCCCGTCCTCACACTTTATTGGCCTCCAGCCCTGCTGACAGCAATTTTTTTTTGTCTGTGATTGATTCATGCAGTGATCTCTTTAGCATCCCAGGAGCCACAGCCAGACAGTATCTTTCTGCCTTAATTTGGCAAGGACAGCAAGACCCCTGAACAATAATGCCCCACACTTTTGCTCAGAGCCCTCTGACGTCTCACAAACTTTAAAGGCCGATCTACATGGCATCACGTTCCCTGAAAACTTCACTTTAACATGTGGACGACTTACCTCTCTGCTCCCCTTCACGAGCCTCCTCACAAGAAGATACAGTAGCTGCTGACTTACACTCCTGGCCTAAAAGTAACAAAGTCACTAAGGAAACATGACAACTTGTTCACCCTCAAGTTCGGTATTTAGGACATTTAATCGCAGAACAGGGACTGCATGTACATCCAAACAGGCTTCACTGCACCCTGAACGTCCCAGAGCTCAAAACCAAACTCCACCTGCAAGGTTCCCCTGGACCGCCGGCAGGCTACTGTCAAAACTGGATCCCAAACTTTTCCCTTATGGCCCAACCTTTACAGGCCTTGCTAAAAAAACTACGGAACCTAGACGTTCATAGTTCTTCTGGGAAGAGTCACATGACATGACTTTTCAAATCTTAAAGGCAAACGTAATAATTAAATCCCCCTGCCCTTGGACATCCCAGGAAAGCCGCAATTATCTAACAAGATGGTAAAGTTTTACTAAATACAACCCAAAATGACAACGGCCATTGTGGGGAATGTTCCAACTAGACAAGACTGTTCACTTAAGAAATACGCTAGAGGAGGGGGCCCTTGAGGGCAGACGGAGGGTCTCAGGAGAGGAGAGGTTTCCGGGGCTTGCAGAAGCATGTGGGTGTGCATGTGTGTGCGCATGCTTGTGTAGAAGTTTTGCTTTTAAACAAACGAAGATACAAGACACAGTAGGACCAGGGGTGGAACCCAGGGGAGCAGGCTGGGGGAGGGGGGGCTGCTGCCTTTCCCTCCCTTCCCCACTCCCACCCCGCCCCCATGGCAGGGACTCCCAGCCCCCACCCCCTGTATATACTTTCTAAAACATTTTTTTAGCTAATGAAATAGTGAAGTATAAGATTCCTTTTATTTTGGAAACCAACAGGACCGTATCTGATGTTCCCTTCGGTCCCTGGGGTAGGGGGCCGGGGACAGGCGCGTGCATATGGGGTGTGGGCTTGCGTTTCCAAGGTGGGGTCCCAACCCCCGCTCTGCCTGGGCTCCTGTGGGTCTGGCCAGCTCCCCCTCACCCCTGATGCGTCCCCCACGGAGCTACACTGGAAGGGCATCCCTGGTTTTGGTCAGTTGGCTGAGCCCAGTTCCTGGCAGGGCCAAGCCCACTTCCATTGTTAGCGATTGCGGAATTTTTTTCTTTTACCATTCCTCTCTTCCTAGCCTCTTCCAGCTCCACGAGTGGTTTTGTTTTTTTGAGTTTTATTTGTGAACTCAAAGGATTCTGTTTTTTACCTCCCCGCCCCCAGCCCCCCAACACACACAGGGCGTCATTTCTTAGCAATTTCACATTTTTGTCTCTGGCCCTTGTCTTCTGTCTCCTCCCTAGTCTGACCAGCCCACTGCTCCCAGCAGCCTCTCTCTCTCTTTCTAGAGGCAGGGGGATTATGGGAGGTGGAGTAGGGGCCAGCTGGACCTTTGAATCTGACTTGGAGGCCTCCCCCCTTACCCAGGAGCCCTTGCCAGCCTGCAGGTAGGGGGTCCTTCCTGACATCTACTTGTTGCAAGGGTGGCGAGTATCACCCTGCTTTCCTGGCCCCGGCACCTACCCCTCAGCCAGCCCGAGTGTGTGGGGGGAGTGGACACCCCCAGCTAAAGCACAAGCACCTTAGTCGCACCTCCCCTGCCCCTTCATCCTGGCCTAGACACCCCACCCCAGCATCAATCCCAAAGCACAATATCCTGGGTCACTTGGCAAGCCGCCGGGACAACTGAGGCCCAGGGGTGGGCTAGGGCACCAGCCAGACCCCAAAAGGAAGCAGGAGTCCCCAGGCGCTCCCCTCTTTCCAGGCCTTAGCGGGGGCCAGCTCTCTGGGACTGGGGTCTTCTCCCTCCCAACCCCCTTGCCATGGGCAGGCCCCTGCCCAGCCCCTCCCTGCCTAGTCCTCGGGTGGGGCTCGCCCCTATTCCTTCTCCAAGCTCCTGCAGCACTGGGTGGGTGGCAGAGCCCTCTCATTTCAGGAACCCCAGGAGGTGCCCCGGGACTGTGTGTAGAGGGGTCTGGGGGGGGGGTGAGGGGTGGAGAGAGGAGCTGGGCAGGGGTGCAGGGGAGGAAACTCCTCACCAGGAGAGCCAAAGACAGGGTTGTGCCTTACCCCAGGGGCCACCCCTGCACCCCCCCCACCCTGCCCTCCCTGCTCCTTGGCCGCCTGCTGCTTTTCTTTCCCCCTTCCCCGCCCTGCCCAACCCTGAGCTGCGTGGACCCCCGCCCCGGGCAGCCAGGAAGGAGCATGAGTGGAGGATCACTGACCAAAGCAAAAACGACTGTGGGGGGGGCCCCTCCGCCTCCCCCGGCCGCCCATTCACCCGCACCTCTTCCACGCAGGACAGATGGCCCGCCCTCCCTGCCCTGGGCCGAGCCCCCCTCCCCGGGCCCTAAGTGAGAGAGCACATTAACTACTGTAAGAAGAGGAGCCGTACTGGGAAATGTGAACCATGAGAATATCAGTGATGCTGATGAGGAGAACAAACTAAACGCCTTCGTAACAAAAAAAAAAATAAAAAAAGAAAAAAAAGAAAAAAAAAAAAAAAGAAATACACTAGAGAGCGAAGGACCCCAAACTGGACTGACAGAATGAGACGCTGATTTTAATCGGTAGCAGGAGCTTACAGAACATTTCAAGATTCCAAAACAGCTTCATTAAAAGACTTGTTACAAAAGGATAAAGAAAAATTAAAGGCTAAGGACAAAAAAGGTGCCTAAAAACAATGACAGGACAGACGTGACGACGGCTGTGACTCTCACTGCCCCACCCCCGACCCCTTTTCACCTGAGCGCTCACATTTGCCTAATGCTCCGTCTGAGATGCCTTTCCACTCCAAAGAGACTCTCAGACAAATGGCACTTAACATATAACTACCCAAGGTTGCGGACGGAGCTCCTCAGGTGTCCTTCACCCCTTGGGCAAAGACTGAACTAAGAGCGGTAAAAGAATTTTCTAAACCTGGGGAGGAATCCCCAAGGTTGTTTTTTTTGGAAGAACATAGTCCTTCATCTGGGCCTGTGACCCTGGGCTGCCAGGGTCTTCGACAGCTTGTACACGTGCTGGTAGGACCTGGGGGAGCCCCAGACGGATGCAAGAAACAAATGGCAAAACCCCAAGGATGATATTCCACCAACGGGCTCACTAAACAGGAACCGACCTTTCCCAAGCCATCCCTAGTCTTTCCTCCCTCACTGATTTCATCTATCACACAGTCATGTGGACAAAGATGAATCTGTGGCAGACTTTGCAGCCCATTTGGAAGCTCTTCTTATGGTACCTGGGGCTCCATACAGTACACGAGGCCAGTCAGCCTGCTCCAGCTGCCCTCTTTGTACGTGGATTATCTCGCAAGATTCAAGGATTGATAAAAAGGCAGATAACCGGTGAGGAGGACACAGGCCTGACTACAGCTGAGCACTCTGTGAGGCGCTGGAAGCATCTGATTGCAAAATACTTTCACATTTTCTGTTTATGACTAAGTTAGACAAGAACAGTGTTTGCTCACGCCCATGACGGTACTGAGTTCAGCTGCTGAAAACTCCTACAATGAAAAACAAGTGCGATGATAAAGTCTTTCTAATTAAATGCTTGATGGGCTGATAAACCACCAACATCTGGTATCATTAAATACAGTTCTTAAACCTCAAACATCACACACCTGGAATGAATGGAGCAAAACTCAAAGCTGTGATTCATTCTCTAGGCTTGTTCTCACCATCTCTTGGTGAAGAACATCCGTCTCACAGACCAAGCAGCCAACTAAATGCACCAGCTGGTTAGGTTAGGCCACCGAGAACGACTTACTACCTCGGGTTCCAATGGTTTTCCCAATCAATACCACCAATATGCCCCACAGGGACCACTGCACACACTGGTTTTTTAATAGATAACTCCCAGTCTGATCATCATAAAACTCCTTTTCAAAACAAAAACAAAGATAATCTTTAGGTTGATGTTGGAGAAAAGCTGGTTAAACACTTACATCCCATCCCCGTCTCCTTCTCCCTGAATATTCTCCCAGTATGTTTTCCTGGCATAAACAGATAACCCACTTCAAGCAGCTTTTCAATGTCTTCATGTATCAGTGGCTGGACGGTGACCTCAAATTTACTGATGGGCCTAATTTCTAATGTGCGTCTGTGTAGAAAGATGACGGTTTCCTAAATGCTTCACATCCACTGAATTAATGAGACAGGGTTACATTTTCAAGGGATCCTTTGCACTATTCCGGCTGCGTTCTTAACACCTCAACCCACATACAGGCTTAGCTCCCTTTATCGATTCTTCACTGCGTGTGTGTAAATATATATCCTCCAGTCAACTATACCGTCTTCAGATTTTTCTATATCCAAGATACACCTTCTTGTATTTGATATTCATTTGATTACAACATGCAATTTACATCTGAGCTACTGCAGGCCACAAAACACAGCTCTGTCCGGTTCCATGCTACTCTCGGGGAAGGACTAACGTCGGCCCCTGCACTGGACAACTTCACAGACAACGTCACAGTGACACACAAAACCCAAGCACATTTTCGATTAGCCTGTCCTCTGAGAAATATGCTTTCAGATAAAAATGTGATTTCCCTCTTACCATCCACCCACCAAAGCATGCTGTCCCCATCCAGAGCCGCAAGACACTTTACTAGGAACGAGTCTTCTTTCGTGCAAAACCTAAAGCACTTGTCTCCCATCCTGGTTGTCCCCTGTTATCAGTGAACTGCACACCAGAAGCATCTGTTTCAAAGAGATTTTCTTGGGTTGTCTGCCAACCACAGGCTCCCTTCAAATTTCAGGCTAACCTTGTACAGAGTCAGAGTCCAGCAGGCAGACTTTTACCTTTTGAGTAGGAGTCAGTGTCTGCTAAGTGTTCCATTCTGTGGCCCTAACCATGTGCATTTTACAGAGCAGGACGGATGGAGGCTACTCCTCCCTGCCTGGCACTCCTCATAAAAATGCAACAGCTTCCAGAAACCCTCACAGAGAAAGTCAGTTATTTCTCTCCCTGCTGGTAACCAGCTCCTGCCGACTATTCATCTTACGCGTGATGATGACTAATATTCGCCGAATGGCGAGCAGACGGTCCTTGAGCGAGACCATGCCCAGGATGGCCAGCTGAGCCTTCCTCTCCAGCGGAAGCACCGCCAGGATCCACCAGGACCAAGCAGGACCGCTAGGATTGCTCTGCAAAAGAACGGAGAGGAAAACACAGCGTGATCACCTAACACACAGGCCTGTTCCCCCAACAGCCTTTTGTTTCACTGACCGACACATGAGCAAGAATTAAACGCCACCTTTTAGTTCAGGTCTGATTCATTCAGCCCTCAGAACTCAAAAGTTCACTCTCATGCTCCACATTTACAGGTAGGGAAATGCAGAAAAGGAAGAATTTGCAAAGAGAAGCATCTTTCAGAGGGAGACTCGATGAATTCGTCACTCCTGTCCTGTCCTCTCAAAGCTCTGGTTCAGAGCATATGACCAGCCAGAGGAGGGGACCGCGATTTTTACCTCTTTTTCAATGTTGTTACTTTTTTTTTTAAGTTTTAGATATGGTATATAAAGCATAATATTTATAAAACCAAAGTAGTATGTATACAAGTTTGAGTGTTACAAGATAAATCTTTTCTTTTGGGGGGGGGAGGTAATTAGGTTTCTTTATTTATTCTTTGAGGAGGTGCTGGGGATTGAACCCAGGACCTCATGCACGCTAAGCATGTGCTCTACCACTTGAGCTATATCCTCCCCACAAGATAAATCATATAATAAAGTCAGTGTGACAAACTTACTTATATATGAAACATCTATGTATATGAGGCATTGCTAAACATATATAAGGAGTTATTATTATGTGTGTATATACACACACACACACACACACACACACACACACACAATTATGCTACCTGACAGTCTTTATCTCACATAACCAAATGCTTCTGGATTGAGCTCTAAGCCAAAGTTGTTCTCAATATGCCTGGCACTGGAACCAACACATCCAGGCCTCCTTGCTTCCACTGTCTTGGCTTCTCCTCCATCCCCACTCCAAAAGTATGCAGAATCCAATCTGGGAACTAGGGAGGGTGGCTCTGGAGTCAGCTTAGGGTGCAGTGGATTCTACCGAGAGACTAGGACTGACACTGAGGCCCACGCCCAGGGCAGCCCCGGTCCCTGTGAGGGAGGCACCTGTGTTGGACAAAAGGGCCTTCTCTATAGTTCACAGCTCCCTTTCCCTCTTCCTCTTACAGACCAGGGAAAACTTGGCAGCATGCTGACTGGGAAGGGCCACTGCATAAAAACACCTCCCATGTGGGACCTAAATCCTCTGTGGTAGGCAGACAAATGGTCCCCCAAAGATGTTCAACCCCAATTCCCAAAACCTGTGACCATCGCAACTCCTATGGCCAGAGGGACTTAGCAGACGTGACTGAGTGAGGGACCTTGAGATGGAGAGATTATACTGGTTTTTCCCCATGGGCTCAATCTCATCACACAGGTCCTTCAAGAAGAGGGCTTTTCCCAGCTGCAGTCAGAGGGAGACTGACTATGAAAGAACAGTCAGAGACACAACGCTGCTGGCCTGGAGGATGGAGTAAAGCCAGCAGCCTCCGAGCTAGAAAGGTGAGGTGGTGGACTGTCCCTCAGACCCCTCAGAAAGGAACCAAGTCTTGCCATCATCTTGACCTCAGCCTGGTGAGACCTGTCAGACTTGTGACCGCCAGAGCTGCACGATGATAAATGTCTGTTGTTTTAAGCCCCTCATTAGTGTGATGTGTTACAACTGGAGATTTACTTGGGCTAATAAGCAAAAATTCCTAGAAAAAAATGATTCATCTCTTAACACAAGTTAATCTCATCGCCTTGCTTTCTGCATCTGGACCACGAGACAGAGGAGGAAGACAGGTTATAACAGAGTTGGGCGTTAGGAAGGACTCAGAGGCGATTTAAGGCGTAAAGCACTGTCCTGAGTTTGTAAAAGACAGAACTCAAGTGCAGGTAAAAGACAGAAGCCCTCAAGAGACAGAAAAAGAACATAAAAAAACGGATGGAAAAAATACAAAAGACATTTATTTCATCCTACCCTCAACCTGTGAGACCCAGCCCTGCTCCCCACTTTCTCCAAGACAGGTGAGCACAGACAGTAGGAGGAACTGGACACTCTCAGCCACAAGCCCAAACCATCCCTGCCTGGTCCCGTCACCCCAGTGCAGGGAGGGGAGTCACCTGCACTCAGAATCTTCACAGACCTGAAGCCCATGCCTCACTTAAGAATGAACATCACGGAAAGCACTCCCAGGAGCGTGGAAAGAAGCCCACAGCAATGGGACAGAGGGCAAGGAAGTCCAACACCTGCTCTTTAGGCACAAGGCAATACTATGTGCCAAACACGGAGTGTTTCCACCAGTGTACCGCAATCACTACCAAATCTTCCATGTTGGGGAGAGGGGAACAAAAGCTGACAACCGATCAGAATAAACTGATTTCTGATAGAAAAGAAATTACCTTTGTGTAGTATTCATTGGAATTAATTTTGCTCCCAAAGGCACAGGCTACCATGCTAGGTGCTTCTGTGGACTGTTCATCGATGAACTGGTTCACACACGACCATAACAGAGCCAACAGCATGGTAGGTACCACCAAGTTTTCCCTCAGCACAATGAGTCTCCGCACAGGACAGTAGGAGATAACACAAAAGGAAAAAGGACAGTGTACCTGAGGCTCCAATTCCCTGTCTGGCATTAACCCAAAATGGCTTAGAATTTGTTCTTTCATGTGGTCCTGAAGTGAAGTAAACCAGGACACGGACTGCTGATAAACTGAGTCATGCAGCGTGGTGAGTTCTTCATACTCAGAACCTTCCACCTGGTCAAGGAGGGAGAGAGAGAGGACCTTCTCAACAGCTCATCGTTACATACGCGTTCATCACAAAGGGACCGCGGACACACCCGCTCCGTGGGCTCCCGGCTTTCAGTACTTGGACAGCTCATTAGTGCTTTATGAACACGACACCCACTCAACCCACAGATCTGCACTCTTTTAACACGGTGGAGACCCACCTACCCTCTCTGTCCACCTGTGACACCCAGATTTTTCTCTTCATTTAAGTACATACACAATGTGATTATGAATAATTTTCACTGGCCACATGCAATCCAGTATTTGAGATATACCATAATTCATTTCCCTCTCCTGGAAGGATCCCTCCACCCTCTTTCCAGTCAATTACAGCTCCTTCCCTGAAACCACTCTCCAACCTCCGTCCCCTGGGACTCATTATGCCCGTCCTTGGAGGTACATAAATTAAGTCATGCAGCATGTGTTCTGTGCTCCTGGCTCAGGAGAGAATGTTTTGGCAATACATTCAAAGTTGTCCTGAGTGTCAGCAGTTCACTTCTTTTCATGGCCAGGTTGTCCCACTGACTGAATCACTACAACCTATTTAACCATTCACCTGCTGCTGGACATCTGGCCTGTTCCTGGTTTGGGGCCACTGATGAGTAAGACTGCTTTGAACGTAACTGAGAATCCTTCCAAAACATTTTGTTAATCTGCCATAATAATACATGTTCTGATGTTTCTACTAGACATGTAAATAATTATTCAGGGGTAAGAGATCCAAACTGTTAATATTTAGCTTTAGGAGGTATTTATAAGCACTGCTGTTTTATATTACGTCTCATCCTGAGCCGATACCAATGTCCAGATCAGGGATGAACAACCACTTTCAAGTCAAACCCCGTTCACTGTATCTGTAACTAGCATTTTATTGGAAACAAATTGTGCCGATTCATTTGCACAATCTGTGGCTCAGACAGAGCCGCAGAGCTGAGGGGCTGTGACAGAGACCACATGACCTGGGAAGCTGAAGTGTCTACTGCCCTTTACGGACATCTGCCAAGCCCTGGGGACAGAACATAACAACAGTGACTCATAAACACATTCTGCAAAGTGCAGAAGTAATTTTTTTCAGGAAAGGATTTTTCCACCAGCTCTAATTCAGGTAAAAATCCAGCGAGATAATAAATAACTTACATGCTGAATTAAGGGGGAAATAAGCAATACTGTCAGTAACAATCGGACCAAGTGTTCCCACAATGCAGAGGGAGACAGGTGGCGGACCTCGACGGCACAGACACCGGTGAAATAAACCTCACCTTCTCATCCTCAAGATACTCAATGTCCGCTGTGTTGTAGCCATCTCTGTGACGGTGGCTTAAAACTCGGAACCGGCTAATCCCAACGGCATCCACGACCGAACTCCCATCAGGAAACGTTCTGACGTCCTTTATCTCCAGCATACAACCATACTCCGAAATCCTGGCAGGATAGTCAGGAGAAATAACCGTGATTTCCTCAAAAAACTAAAAACAGACTTACCAAAGGATCCAGCAATCCCACTCCTGGGCATGTATCCAGAGGGAACTCAAATTTGAAAAGACACATGCATGCCAATGTTCATAGCAGCACTATTTACAATAGCCAAGACATGGAAACAACCTAAATGTCCATCAACAGGTGACTGGATAAAGAAGTTTTGGTACATTTATACAATGGAATACTACTCCGATAAAAGGGAATAAAATAACGCCATTTGCAGCACCATGGATGGAACTTGAGATCATCATTCTAAGTGAAGTAAGCCAAAAAGAGAAAGAAAAATACCATACTCATATGTGGAATCTAAAAAATAAAAATAAGAAAAAAGATGACACTAATGAACTCATCTACAAAACAAACAGATTCACAGACACAGTAAACAAACTATGGTTAGTGTGGTAAAAAGGGTGGGAAGCGCTAAATTTGGGAGTTTGAGATTTGCAAATATTAACCACTATGTACAAAAATAGATTAAAAAACAAATTTCTTCTGTCTAACATAGGGACCCATATTCAATATCTTATAATAACCTCTAATGAAAAAGAATATGAAAATGAATATTTTCATTTATTCATTGTATATATATATACACAAAACAGGGACATTATGCTGTACACCAGAAACTGACACATTGTAACTGACTATACTGCAGAAACATGCAAAAAATAAAATAAAATAAAATAAAATGCAGGAAGGCCTTCCTTTTCCCCTAGATAAAGCCTGGATCTTAAAGGACAAAGAGCCAAACAAAAGAAACAGCATCTCTACGCTGTAGCAGCAGGGTTATGTTCTCCAAGAGACACCAGCAGCTGATTCCTCCTGAAACATGAAACCTACTGGTGTGGGACAGCGGCAAAGGGCCGGCAGGGAAAGGGCACATTCAAACCAACAGGGGTGGGGAGAGATGGACCGTAAATGTGGCTCCTCAGCCCCCCAGCCCCCAGCCAAGGCACCGTCCCCAAGAGCACAAAGCCTGCTGGCCTGGACCACTCAGACTCTGCTCCCCACAAACCGTTTCCACCAATCCCAGCCGAGGCTGCCCCTTCAATGTGCTGCTACGGAAAGTGGTCCACAGCCACTGTCTTCGCTCCCTTTCTCCCCTTCCCACTGTTACACTGACACCACCCCAAGTGCAGTCACAAATGACGCTGGCAGACCCTGTTGACCTGTCGCTGACCCAACACCATCTCCTGGCCCCCTTTCGCCCTCCCTGACCCGTCCCCACCTTCACAGCGTGCTTCCTCCACGGGTCCTGGACACACTGGGGGCCCAGGCTGGCACCCTGGACCACCTGTACCTTCACCCCGAAGCTCTCCCATGTGATCTCACCCGCAATCACGGCATTAACTGACCCCCATATCTGGACGTGCCAACTACGTGCCCAGTATCACAGAGAGCAAGTTACCACGTGTACTCAAGTAAGCCTCACAAAAACATAGAGGCTTACAAAAATTAAACAGCTTACCTAAGGGCACAGTAAGCATCAGATCCGAGATCTGAACCCAAGGCTCTGACTCTAAAGTGAACGAACCACCTCACCACACAGCTTCAAACTAATTAATGATGAGTGACAGCTCCGAAGTTACACGCCTGCAGGGAGCTGCAACACCTCTGCCTAGAAGGCCGATAAAATGCACTCTTCCTGCCTATCTAAGGGGACTCTTATCCACAGCATGGCAGGGAGGTCCCCTTCGAAGGAGGACTTGTTGCCCCAGGTCCCAGCTGACGGCCTGCAAAGGTCAGCTCCCCCGAGGTCTGTCTCAGCCGCAGAGCCCGTGCCTGGCGTGAGCATCTCGTCTGGTCTGCGGACAGGCACCTGTGAGGGGCTGCAAACTGCAGCTCCCAGGGGCTCTAGGCTCTGTTTGTCCACGAGGCCATCAGAAATTTGTCAAAAAGAAAAAAAACATTGGCTGAATCCTCCCTCACACCTTCTGTCTCCTCTGCCTGGGCTCTTGTCTACTCTCTCCCTGCAGGACCAGTCTTTCCTTGGTTACCCTGAGCAACCTCTGCCTTGACAGGTTGAAGAAACTTACGTTTGGCAGTTCATCTGCAGTAAACCTCTTAGAAGTGTAACATCCTAAACTTGTTTTTTCACTTGGCTTATGCTGATGGTGATGAATCGAACTTGAATATATTCAAATTCATTCATCTCTTCCTCTCTGCTAGTGTTCTTGGCATCTTGTGTAAGAAAAAAAAATCTTTCACGATTCCTAATTATAAAGATAGTCCCCAATATTGTCTCTTAAATTTTTTTGTATTTTGTTTCCACACTTCGCAACGGGAATGTGAGTGTGCTGTTTTATGCACAAAGTGGAAGGCAGAGAAGAAATTTTCTTTCCCATCTGGACGACCCACTGTGTGAGCACCTTTATTGTGTAGTTTTGCCTTTCCTCATAAAATTATAGGTAAGTTTGGAGTCCACAGTTCTTATCACTAGAGTCTGTTTCAACAATGCACTCACTTGGACAGGGAAGTTTACCGCAGAAATGCTCTCTCCTCTTGTTCAGCTGGTTTCTTTAAAACTATCACGGTCTTGGTCTTCTGCTTTCACACAGTGGTTCTAAAAGCAGCTTGAGCAATTTCATGAAAAGTCTTCTTGGGATGTTGACAGGAACTACTTTGGATTTATAGACCAATCGTGCTAAAGTGAGTCTCTCTCCATGACATGGAGTCTGTGCACCCACGAACGTGGTATTTCTGTCCATTCCTGAGTATCTTTCAATAAAGTTGTGTGATTTTCTCCATAAATGTTCTACATATGGCTTTAAGAAGACCTGTTTCTAGGTGTATCAGGTGGAAACTAATGGGCCCTAGGAGTCCATTGTCCCTTCTTCCTGGGTACATGGGTGGACTACATTTCCCCGCCTCCTTCACAGCAGGCGTGAGAAGGAGGGACTGACGTGGGCTCCTTTCCTCCAGAACCCCCTTAAGCACGGGGGCCCCTTCCACCAGCTAGACCTTGGATGCAGTGACCCCATCACGATCCCACAGCAACAAAGCCCTAGGGTATTAGGAAGCCAAGGGGTGGGAAGGACCCGGAGTCCCCAGGGCAGCCCTTAGAGGGGAGCTGCCTGCTGATCTGGAACATCTTCCTGAGACCAGAGATGTAAAACAAAGAGATAAAAACCAAGCACCGTGGGTTGTTGTAAGACTAACGTTCTTCTGGCCGTGTGGACAGAAAAGGTTTCACGGAGGCCCAACGATCCCCTTAGAGCTTACAAGCTGGACCAGATCTGTCTGCACAACAATGAGCTGGAAGAGAACCACAGGCAGAGGGTGAAGCGTGAACTGCACTCAAAGAAGGGCAAACAACATGGCAGTGGACTAGCAGGGATGATGTTCGAGGGGCAGGATCAGGAGCTCAGGCTGTGTCACATCACGGACGGCCGTGAATTTATCCTTTGTCACGTCATAGGAGCCACTAGAGAGATTCAACATCCTCTTAAACTCTTCTTCAAGAAAAGTGGCAAATTATGCATTTGATTAGGACGCCGTCTTTGAACGCTGGTAACTCTTACTCACCCCGCGTGCTCAGCAGACAAGCACATGCCGAACCGCCTGGTGCCGGTTTCCATGCACCTTCTTATCATAAGCCGGTAGCGGGGCTCAAAGACGTGCAGGGGGCAGGGGACGGTGGGGAAGGCCATGGCACACACGAAGATGGGGACGTCTCTGGTCAGACTGCAGGGGAGGAGAAATGTGAGCTCGGGAGCTGTCAGCACAGAAGGGCGTGCTAGTTACTGAGAAGCAGCAGAGCTGGACAACCTCAATGCTCTCCTTTACCGTCTTGGGTGGGAAGAGGAAGAAGCCAAGGAACACAGCATGAGAAAGTTCTCAACTGACTCAGCTTTCCTGCCAGGTCCTCTTACTTAATTTGATGAGAGAGAACACGCTGTGACCACTGTAAAGGAACTCTGATGACCTTCAGGGCACAGTGCTAAGTGAAGTGAGTCAGACAGAGAAAGATAAACACCACATGACCTCACTTACATATGACCTCACAGACACAGAGAGCAGTCCGGGTCGTGGGAGGACGTGGCAGGTGAAATGGGTGAAGGGGGTCAAAGGGGACGGACTTCCAGTTATAAAATAAGCAAGTCCTGGGGATGTCACATACAGCACGGTGACTACAGTTAATAATTCTGTACTGCACATTTGAAAGTTGCTAACAGAGTCGATCTTAAAAGTTCTTATCACAGGAAAAACAATCTTGTAAGTATGCCTGCAGACGGCAGTTAACTAGATTGATTGTGACCATTTTACAATATACACAAGGATCAGCTCGCTCCGGTGTACCCCTGGAACTAACAGAATGTCACAGGTCAGTTATCTCAGTAAAGATAAATACACAAGAAGAAATTCTGATGAAAGCCAAAAACTACACAGTAGTCAAAGGTCATGGGTTCTAGATAAAAAAAAAATGTGTGGAAGACTGATAAGGGCCCCACACCTCCAGGTGACTCCAATACAAAATTTTAATCATTTTAAAAGAGGAAAAAAACCTGTCAAGCCAATTTTGAGCTGTAAACCTGCCTTCCCTTGGTTTCTACACATCGTGCTTTTTCAATTCTTACCAATTTAATACTGCTTATTTAGATATAAAAAGCAATTGCACAGTTTTGTCAAAACATACTTTTGAAATATTTCTTACAACCTTGTTCCATTAAATTTCCATAAACTCTCCTCTCTGCAATTGATGTCTTTTTTCTTTTTTGAGGCTAATTTCTCTGGCTGGGGGGAGGGGGTGTGGGGGTGGGAACTGAAGCTGTGAGGTTAGCAAGGATTTTCTTCTTTAACCTGAACTCAAGGCCAAGCACCTAGAACAGGAAGACTTACTTTGACAGCTCCGTCATCTCCTCGTCATAGATTCTCTTCCTGTCAGACAGTTCATCTGACAAATACCGAACTATTAATTCTTCGGCCAGGGTAGTTACGTTAAAATTTCTGCTGGCCAACAACTGTAAGGAGAGAAAATGTTAAATACTAACATATGGTTATTAAATCTAAAACACAAAGAGCTCTCTTCCTAGACAAGTCAATAAGGAAGTAGGGGGTGCAGCCTCAGAAGACAGGGACTGATGGGGGGAGAGTGAGGAGGGCACGCCCCAGGAGAGAGGCACGCAGGAGGAGGAGGAGGCAGCTCCCATGTGCTGGTGTCCACACGCCCCACGCAGTATCATAACCTCAAGGAGGGGAAGAGGAAGGGAGTAGGAGGTAATGGGGGAGAAGGGAGGCACAAAACAGTCACCATGGAGGATGAAACGCTGAAGCTATCAGGGAAGCAGAATAAGACGGACGAATGACGTTTTGTGTCTCAGGTTTATGACTGTGAATTTAGAGTGAAACCAATCTCCCCAACCTTGTGGGTTTTCTTTAGCTTTGCTATGTTACTTATAGGGACACGCAAAAGGCAAAGAGCTGACTTTATTTGGATTTAGGAAGCGGGGTGAGGGGCCAAGGAATTAAAGCTGGATGTGAAGGGGAAGTAGGCGGAGACTGGATAAAAAGCGCGAGGGGCAGTGGGTAGAAGGGTCACACGAGGCTGGAGCACTGTTACTCTGTGTCTGTGTGCACCTGCTCACACACACGCCACACTGATTTTATCTCAGGCATATGAATTTGCAAGTAATAGCTCTTTTTCACTGATATCCTGGTGTACCTCAAGCACCACCTGCAGCCGCTTCCTGTAAGTTAGGCCTTAAAACAGCACTATCCCATAGGTACTGTCTACACTGCAAGGTACTGTCTACACCACACTAACAAAGAAGCTGGGTCTCAGAGGGTAAGGGCACAGAGCAGAGCCACCATGCCACAGCTGGGACCCCAGACCTGGTAGGTTTCTGGCAACTTGCTGCCATCTCCAGGCTTGGGCTGGCTCAATGCATTTCTAACACCCTTAGGTCCAGGTGAGTCCCATGCTGCCAAGCTCCCCTTTAGTTGTGCAGACAAGCCACATGGATCGCTATAGTGACTGAGACCGAGGAGTTCAACCTCCAGAAACCACTGCACTTGAGAACCTCAGTAACAGACTAACTAGCAGAAGCAAGTTTTGCGCAGTTCACAGTACGACCCCACGATGTTCATTACTAACGACACAGGTATTCCGTACACCATTAGTGTATGGCAGCCTTTCCTTGAAGAGTAAACACATTCAGCTTTGCTCTACTTGCCATCATGGTAACCAAGACTCCTGCAGACACATAGATAAGGGATGGCTGACGTTTATAACCACGCAGGTGAGGGAAGCTCGCACAGTGAGCTCTGCATTGAAGAAAGACCAAATTATGATTTTGGATTTTAGCTTATCGTACTCTAATTTCTGGAACACTGGCGATCTTTGCGTCCCTTGCATGTAATCACTCATTCATTCAACAAAGACTTCCTGCACCTCCAGCAGGTGTTCGGGATCCTAGACACAGAGTGCAAACAAGACAGACGTCATCTCTGTCCCTAAGGAGCTTATAATCCAGAGCCAACCTCCAGGCCCTGCTTCACCACACAGCCCCTTACTATGCAGCACTGAGCACGGAAGTGAAGGAAGGGTTTGTGTTACAAAGTGTGGTCACAAAGCCACGCATTTCACTCTCTGAGAACAGGCGAGCCATCTCCAGGCCCGCTGGCCCAGACAAGCTTGGGTACCGCAAGCAGGAGGCCAGATGTTGTGTCCCTGTCACCAAGAAGAGACAGCAAACACCCCGGAGCAGAACTGCACGGGGTCCACCAGTGTGGACGCTATTGGACTCAGAAAGCCTCCACTGTGACGACACATGGTAACTGCACAGGGACTGACACGCGTCATGAGAATTCCAGGTAACTCAGTCTCAGTATGACTGCAATTTAACAAAGCGAGTGTGTACACAGAAGATCTCAGAGAGGTTTTAATTACAGTCACTTATTTTAACAAGTTGAATCAGTCAATATAAAAGTTACAGTTATTGGAAGGGAGGGTATAGCAGTGGCAGAGCACATGCACAGCACACACGAGGTCCAGGTTCAGTCCCCGGTACTTCCATTAAAAATCAATCAATCAATCTGATTACCCCCCACGAACAAAATAATTAATTAATTTTTTTTAAAGTTTTTAAAGTTACAATTATTTAAAAAGTCACTTAAGCATAATATCTCCTCTTAACTATGTCAAATTTTAAAAATGAACTCGACTGTACATTTGTTTTAAAAATATTTATCCTACTTAAGATGCATTAAATGAGTTTAATCCATAGGAGGTCACTAAGGCAACAGTATCATTTTACGGATGGGAGTGGGGGGGGGGATCCCCTCCCTGCTGAAGCTAAGTAACTCACTTTGTGGAAAGTCAGTGGCACCAACAGGGCCAGAGCCTGATACAGTTGATACAGATGCACTATTTTGAGAAACTAATCAGAAAGCAGATGCATTTTAAATGGTGTTTATTGTATTTACTACGCCTAAGAGATGGATTTAGTAGTTTATATTTGGCTTAGACCCAGTTAAATAGCTTCCTGCTGGAAATTAAGTTTTACCGGCTTTGATTTCAGACAAAGTACACTTAGCAACTGACGGGGCACCACAGGGACATCCTAACAGTCTGAAATGGCCGAGTCTGCAATCCCGTGCAGAACCAAGCACTATAGTATGACTCCACCTTGAGATGCGGTAAAGGGAATCCCTGGCTCACGTTAAGAGCACCACAATGTTATCTCCACTTTTTATGATTAACACACGGTGAGGACACAGCGATGGTATCTCCACTCTTTATAGTTAACACAGAGTAAGAGCTCCGAAAACGTTAGCTATTTCCAGTGAAGCTCAACTGTAATTCATGCCTGAACATCTCCTTGAAGTTCGGCTGTTTCTGCATCTAAACTTCCCGTGTATTTTTTGAGAAATCAGAGAGACGGAAAAAAATTCTCTGATTGCGGAAATCCAACTCCTTAAACAAATGCGGTAGAAGCTAAGCTCACCCATGAAACGAGCATCTACAGAGGGGACACAAGCAGGGCTGCACTGTATTTTCCCAAGAAATACTCACTTCCGAGAGCTTTTCTTTGCACAAAGGACAGTGGGGGGCGTGGTCCAGGCAGCGCTCAAGGCATTTCAGGCAGAATGTGTGTCCACATGGTGTCGTGACAGGCTCAAAGAGCAACCTAGAAAAAATTTGGGTTTTCAGCCAGAAATGTCCACAAGAGACTTTCAAATAATCTATTTTACAGTATGAATTTTAGAAATCACTTATGTCCATTTTCCACTTGTACCTTTCTTAGCAAATTTTTAGATAATAAATCAATTGTTATTGAGGTATACTGGAATTTCTCTGCTAATAAAAAGCCCATTACGTTTTGGATGTTAACACTCAGAGAGGCTGAATTTTTTAGTTGCACGGATTCCGTGTCTTCCTACCTCATGCACAGGGCACACTCAAAGTCAGCCGCATCTATGGGGAGCTCTGCGCTCTCCCCCATGTCAGAGCTCACGTTCCTCTGAGGGGAGGACTCTGCCTCTGAAACGATTTAAACGCTACAATCAACACTTGCACACCTGGATAACAGCACGTGATGGCTGTATTTCCTGTGGATAAAATAGGTTACAGCAATGCAACAAATCACGCCGGGCAGGATTAACAGTACAGTGGTCCCCTGGCATCTCTGGGGGACTGGTTCCAGGACCCCCACGGTTATCACAATCTCTGATGCCAGAGGCCCTGACATAAAACGCAGAGTATTTGCATGTAACCTAAGCACGCACTCCCACATACAGGCACAGCTCAGCGATGTCGCAGGTTGGGTTCCAGACCCCTGCAATGCAGCAAACATCGCAATAAAGCAAGTCACGTGACTTTTTTTGGTTTCTCAGTGCATATAAAAGTTATGTTCACACTATACTGCAGTCCATTAAGTGCGCGACAGCATTGTGTCTAAAAGAACAATGTTGGTATGCCAATTAAAAATACTTTATTGCTAAAAAGTGCTAACCATCTTCTCATTACACAGGTTTGCCACAAACCTTCAATTTGCAAAAAAACACAGGATCTGCAATAAAACCTAATACATGTAAATGCTATGTAAATAATTGTAAACATGATGCAAATGCTATGTAAATAGTTGTAAACATAATGTAAATGACATGTAAATAGTTGCTGGCAGGCAGCAAAATCAAGTTTTGCTTTTTTGGCACTTTCTAGAATTTTTTTCTTCTGAGTATTTTTGATCCATGTTTGAATTCGTGGATGCAGAACCCACAGACACTGAGGGCTGACTGAATATAGCCATAATTTACCTGCACATTAAGCATGAATAAGTTAAAGTTATACCTAAATTTTCTCGGCTATTTTTGACTACAAAGTCCTTGTAGGATTAACCATTTAAGCTGTCCTATAATCTTAAAGGTGATATATTCACTTTGTCATTAATTTTAAACTACCTGTATAATTTTAAAAAATAGATTGACTATTAGCCAACATTCTACCACTCCAGGGTCACACACTCCATGACAAAATTGCTTACTGACCTGTCCTGGGAACTTTCCCAGGGGCGGTCAGGTCGTGTGAATCCTCCAAGTCATTCGGAAACTGTCTCTTTAAACCAGTGCTGGGCGCGCCTGGAAGGATGCTTTCTAGCACTGCCTTATCCTCTTCGCAGTGCAGACCCAATACAAAATATAAAACTGAAGAACTGGTATTTCTAAACACATCAGGTTTCTCAGATGGATTCTGGTTAAGTAAGAAAAAATCCTGAATGTTAAAGAAATAACAGCGTAAGAGAAAACATGTATGCAATATCCTTTCTTTTTTTTTTTAACATTTTTTATTGATTTATAATCATTTTACAATGTTGTGTCAAATTCCAGTGTAGAGCACAATTTTTCAGTTATGCATGAACATATATATATTTATTGTCACATTTTTTTCTCTGTGAGCTACCATAAGATCTTGTATGTATTTCCCTGTGCTATACAGTATAATCTTGTTTATCTATTCTGCAATTTTGAAATTACAATATCCTTTCTCAGAAATCTTGGGGGAAAAAAGGCGGCTGATACTCTTCCTTCATAACTGGTTTTATCTATTAACGTCTAAGATGAACTTCACACTTTTCATGGCAAAATACAGGGTAATTTCTTCCTGAAACAGATCAACTGAACACCAGTCTTCAGAGATTGAAGTTATCTCTCTGCTTTCTTTCCTCCAAGCCAAAGTAATTTCAAGTCTCCTGATGTCTGGGGTTGTTTGGAGATGTTCTAAAAGTTTCTTTCCATCCTCAATGATTTTCATTACTTCCACTAACTTCCTTTAAAAGCTTCAATTCTTAGGTTGAGAAGCTAGACCTGGTCTTGAGATGTACTTCCAAGCTAACCTAACGCCACTGTCTGAATAACTTATAAATGTTCAAAATTAAGGAATTACCTAAAGCTTAATTAAAACAATACTGATAAACACGTGCACTTCCTACCTGAGAACTCCCTGCATTACCACCTTCCTCCAGAGGAGACTGGGTGACATGGCTGTGACACAGAGCCTTTAACCTGGCATTCAACATTCTGCTTTGGATGGAAGATGTTAAATTTTGAGGCACGTTTTCTGAAGCTGGGAAAAACACCTCACACATTACCTATAAAATTGCCAAGAAGAAAAATACATATGTCTTAAAACTCTTTTGAAAAATGTACAATATGCCTTCAAGATTCTGGAAGGAAACTCTGAGGCCAAATAGACCTAAGACATTGAACAATTCCCATATTCCAACTGCCAATGTTTTAAAATTCAAATGTTTCCCAAAACATATGATATGATTCTTACGAAATCTGCAGGGGGTACAAAGCAGGCAGGAATAGTTAAAATAGCCGACTCAAGATTCAATATTATTTTAACAAGTTCAAACAATGGCCAAAACCAGTGAGTGACAATTTAACAGAATTAACAAAGACCAATAAACTGCACAAGGATAAAAATATTGCTAGAAAGTTCTCACTTAAAGAAAAAAGATCTGTTTCGGCTAACTACAGTTCTAATAGAAGCCAGAAGTGTGATGGCATCAGGTTAAATATAAGTAAACTCCCTGGGAACACAAGGGAAGGTCAAGGTTCGCCACCTGCAGCCACTGGATGTAGGCGCTGAGATTCGGGTATACTAGAAGGCACCTGGAGAAGGAAACCTTACAACCCTATTCCACGGGGAAAGGATGTCTGGTACAAAGAATGACTTAAAGCAAAGATAAAAGCTGTTCTCAAATATCTAAGGTGGTTTAAAAGGAAGAAGGAAGACCTGCTTCATTTTTCTCTTGCTCCAAAGACTGAACCTAGACTGTAGAGTGGAAATTACAGGGTCAATATATGGTACAAGGTGGCAACGAAACAGTGTTAAAACAGGGAAACACTGACGTATAAGCAAGAGCTCCTGGTCACGGGAAATGCTGAGGCTGTGTAACTATCGTATAAGCTTTTTTTATAGGGTAGATTCCTACACCAAGTGTGACCCGCTGACCTGTAGTAAGACTGGCTTAAATACCTGCACAAAAGAGCGGATATTTCTGCAGCGTGTTGGGTGAAACTTGGCTGAAAATTTCAAGTCAACCTATGGAGCTGGATTGATACATTTTGCATATATCACAATGCCTTTGTGGGGGGCTCGCACCCAAACGTCGATACTTGAATTACAAACATTAGGTAGGATAAATCACTTTGCCTCCCCAGCCTCATACATCAACCTGGCCTCACTAATGTGTGTCATTATTTCAGCAGAACTGAGATATGTGGACACCGTCTCATAAAACACTGCGTCATCCATGGATGAAAGTTTATCGAATGCATGAACTCACCATTATCACTGTGTGTTTTAAATCACACTGCCATGAATATTTAGAATTACATTTCTGGTTTATTTTACCTGTAGGAGCTACTCAGCATGGACACAAAGGCTGTAAATAAGACTTCAAGAAAAAAGTCACTGAAAGGAAATCACACCTTTTGTGCTTCTTTCTTCACTGGATTACTCTCGGGATTTAAAGCGAGGCAGTAGAGAAATTCCTTCAAAACTTCCTTACTTCTTCCCAGTCCAGAAAGAGCCAGAGCTTTCACATGATGTCCCTGGATTCATCCAAAGACAAGACACACATTCAAAAACAAAAAATAAAAGGGTAATTGTATACTTGCACACACACAGTCCTGAAAAAGTTCTTTAAAACTGTTTCATTTTCATGTTAAGTAGAATAAACACAGCCCAGAGAAGTTGGCTCCAGCTCTACCACCTTGGAAACTGGGCAAACCTGAATGTCCCGTAAGTGCAACCTACGATCAGAACACGAGAATCCATACCTGGAACAGGAGCCCAAAGCAGTTCCAAGGGACAAGCTAAGACAGAGCCAGCTGTCTACCACCTTTAACTCCCTCAGCGATCACACATCACTACCATGGTCTTAGTCTTCAAGGAGCAAAGACTCTTGTGGGTGAAGATAAACATGACCAGAAATAACCATAACACAAAGCGTAATATACAGAGTCCCACACAGAAATGAACAAAATGAATGTGGATCATTATTTTCCAACAGCGCTCTGTTTTTGTTTCACAGATGCGATATTTTCTCAAATCATGGTCGAGACTGTGGTTTGTTTGTTTTACTAGTTCAACTCTTATATTTCCATTGAGGTCACTTGTTCTGATCGTTTATTTCAGTCTTTCTCTTCTGTGCTGCTGAATTTCTTTCCCTAATGACTAATGACGTGGACCATTTTTTCACATCTTTGATACTCACATGCCTTCCGTGGTGACCTACGTTCAAACGTTTCCCATCATTTAACTGAACTGTTTGAACTGCTGAGTCGGTGAAGGTTCTCTGTACACGCTAAATACAGATGTATGCCTTGCAAATATTTTTCTCCCATCCTGCGTTTGCCTTCTTGTTTATATAGCAGTTATCTTTTGAAGAGCAGAAGTTTTTTTAAATTCTGGTGAAGATCAATTTACAAACATTTTCTTTTATGATTTCTGCTTTCGTCCTAGATAATAAATCTTCGCTTCATCCAAGGCAACAAAGACTTTTGTATTGTTCTAGATGCTTTGTAACTGTAGATTATATATTTAAGCCTATGATCAATTTTGAATTAATTTTTATATATGATGTATGGAAAGGCTGAGGACCACTTTGATTTTTTTTTTTTTTTTTTTTGGCAAATGGATATCCTGAATACAAGCTGCTAAACAGACGACCCTTCCCCTATTGAATTACCTCGGCCCTACTGCAAAAAGCTAATCTGCCGCATTGTCTGGGCCTATTTCCAAACCGTCTTCTGTTACAGTCACCTTATGTCTAGTGTCACTCGTGTGATAGTGTCTAAGTCACTGTCACAGAGCTAAGCATGCACTCTACCACTGAGCTACTGCCTCCCCTCCATCACTCTAAGAGTCAATTTCTCTCTGGTCTCCCCCAGCTCCTCTGCAGTGCCTTCTGCGCCTGTCACAAACATGCACAATTTAGCTGTGAGTCAGGGATCTGGACAACCTGGGTTCTGAATTTATGTCTCATTCCAACAGTTTTTGTGCTGCTCGGTCCTCCTCTTTACGTTTCCAGATGCTTTACTGTCCTTGAACTCAGAACTCTGGTACCCTCAGCTGGGAATGCTGAGGGTGTCCCACCATGGTTTTCTGCAGCTTCAGCTCTGGGGATGGACAAAACTCTTGGGACAAAAAAGCCACAAAATCACAATTCTTACCCCTTTCATGTGGAGTTTTCCAAGACTGAACTCTCCCCCAGCTTCTGTCTGTTTTGGATGCTTTATGGTGTCTATTTTTACTCCAGCTTTTATAACTGTCATCTCTTCAGCGTTCACATGACTGCTTCACTCCTTTGGAGGCAAAGTAACCCCGCCCTCAAACTGTCATTTTAACTGAGTCCCTTGGTAGGGAAAACAATAATGCATGCTCTGCAGTTGTTGCCTCTTAATCTTTCCTGTCCTTACCTCTGTATTAAAACTGCTCCAAGGCACTGGTGACCACAAAGGAGCAAATGTGAACGCCTATTTCAAGTCCTTATCTGACCTTTTCTGTTTTTTAAATACCATGAATGTGCTGATGGTGACCAGCACCAGCCACCTCCTAACCTTTGCTAACTGTCTGTCCGCAGCATCACTTGCCCTCCAGCTCTCTAGGCGAGCAGCCATCTCAAAGTCCGCACCAAACTTTCTGGACAAACAGCTCACCGGCTTTATCCTTCAGCTCCCAGGAAAGCTTCAGATGTACTTCAAGCGATCAGCGATTCGTCTAGGGAGCTCTTTTAGTTTGGGGCAAACATTTAAAATTTTTACTAATTTCTTATTCTCCCTTTCAGGGTGGATCCAGCTTTCATGTCTCCTGAAGATGACGCAATTTGAAATGTCCTCTTCAAGGAGAAGTAGAAGGTTCCTAACGTGAAGTGACTAGGACCCTTTTCAGGCCCTGTGCCAGGAAGAGGCTCTCCCCTCTCAAGGGTCAGCAGCTTCTCAATCGGCTCTGTCTGCTTGTCAACAGTTCTAAGGGGATAACATTGTCTTGTGTACACAAAGCACTTCAGCTGGAAGTTTCCCACACAGGTACACATAACAGTAACCAATATTTGCATTTTTGACAGTGTATCAATAAATGTTTATTCACTGAATGAATAACATTTAAATAGTTGTAAGTCTTACAGGTTCCCTGGTTGGGTAAGACCAACTTAATCATGTGCCAATTTATATTTCTGCATATGGGCAAATCGTCTGCTAGCACCGGCTTATCTCTGTTTGCATCAAACGCTTGGAATCGATACCAGCATGACTGGCTTCTTGAAAGGGCAGTTCTGCCTGCATAAAACACCTGCCATAGTTGCCCCACTGGAATCTTGAGGCTGGTTCTACAAGTGCTCCCATCTCATCTCAACTACAGTCGGCCAACTTCATCCTCCCCTCAGTCCTTTACAGTTACCTTCCAACAGCACTTCTTCCCTTACCCCTTAGTTGTAACAGTAACCTGGAAATAAATCCTCAAGCTTTACCATCTTACCGTATTCACTTCTAGTGATTGGTCTTCTCAAATCCCCTATTTCTTCTTGACTCAGTTTTGGTGGACTGTTACACTTCTAGAAACTTCGTCGATTTCTTCTAGGTTGTCTAATTTGTTGGCATATAATTGTTCATAATATTCTCTTATGGTTTTTTGTATTTCTGCAGTATCAGTTGTAATTTCTCCTCTTTCATGTCTTATTTTCCTCTCTCTTTTCTTATAGGTGTGCCCAGCCAGACAGTTTGTCGATTACTACCTTCAAGTGATTTATCAGGGTGCATTTCTGCTGAAGTTATTCTTCACTAGATATTTATCAAGAAATGAGATCCACAGATTTACAATAAACCCTAAAGATATAACCAAAATTCCAAAGGCTAAAGATGCATTTTCTGCCTCCCTGACAGTTACAATTAGCCATATAAGTTTGTAGGAATTAAGTCAGCGATACACTGCTGGGATTTTAGCTCAAAGATCAATACAGTGGAGAAGAATCTAGCTTCAGAGGGCAATGTAGGTCTACGGTCAGTCAGAAATGCTAGACTTATAATCGGCAACTATTCAGGCATAATGACTCCTGACAGAAATTACTTCAGAAGAAGAATAGCTCAAGCGATCGGAGAAAAGGCATCAGAAACACAACAGGAAATGTTTTTAGAGAAGCAAATAAGCAACAAACGTGGTCCAACAGATATCTGCTTCTCTTTCGTAGGCTCATCCCCAAGGCCAGCTTGACACTCAGTCTAATGTGAAAACATTTTATTTTAAAGGATGGATGGTTAGATAGAAGGAAGGAAGGAAAGATGGATGGATGGAAGGACGGAAGGAAAGATGGATAGAAGGAAGGAAGGAAAGATGGATGGAAGGAAGGAAAGATGGATGGATGGATGGAAGGAAGGAAAGATGGACGGATGGATGGAAGGAAGGAAGGAAAGATGGATGGAAGGAAGGAAGAAATAAAGGGAGGGCAGGCTACATCCATCTTGTCTATTAACCTTGGTTAATATCTCTTCAGTGTTTCTTAAACAAAGGTGATTAAAAAGTAGTATAGCAAGAGAAAAATATTTTTAATTATTAGATAATAGAGAATGCTATAGGTGTTACTCTCATCACAGCTTCTTTAAAACTTTAAAATCTCTTAAGGGGTTTAAAATTCCAAGATTCATGAAATGAGTTACAACTTCTATTCTCTGGCTTCCTACTCTTCATCAAGGACAACTTAACAGATCATTATTAGGTTAGCAAACCTTATTTTGGGTCACCAGAGAGAAAAATATTAGACCTTTCCAACCGAGACACAGAGACTAAAATTATTTCAAAATAAAATTACTCCAAAATACAAAATATTTGTCCTTTTACTAACACCACTCATATGCATCGCGCATATTACAGACTGACTGCTAATCACGATTGTTATGTGATCTTCCTATTTAAACTATAATCTTAAACATTTCCTCTTCATTCACAAACCTGTAAAATTCTATTATTTTGTTTATATATTTGTTCAGTGCATAAGGCATATTATTCGGCTAACTATCTATGAACAGTCATCTAAATTAGTGTCTCTTTTCTAGATCCAGCTGGAAACGTGGTCATTTAAACTGAGCTGGTTTATTATGAAGTGGACTGCTACATTTAGACTACCTGTAACTGGAGGGAGGGACATGGACACTGTCTGTTGGTACCTAATCACAATGCTCTTACTTTAGCCTTAAGAAAATCCCTGTAAATTTACATTTATTGTTTCCAAAGCCAATCAATGACAAATACCTTAGGCAGGAGAGGTTCATTCTGACAAACAGCACTGGCGTCCTGCAGAGCCTGCTCATAGTTCCTCACGGTTAAATATAACTCTGCTCGCAGCAGCAACAAAGAATTATCACCAGGAGCTGAAAAGACATGAGGAATGGAAGTAAATAAAAATGACTGCATTTTTTAAAAAATGATCTTTAAGTCATTAAAAATATTAAATTAGAAAACAAACATTAAGGTAAAATAAATAACCCCTCCTCTAATCATATATAGAGCCCACTAATTTGATAGGTGTATTGTACATCGCTTCTCTCAGGAAGTCAGAAAAAGGATGAAGAAGACTTCAAAATGCACCAAGAAAAACAGACTGCTACACACACACTAGCCACAACATAATCTCCAATAATGAACTTGAGTAGACGCTGAAGCATATTAATGTTATAACTATGTATTTAAAAAGAAAAGTCATTTCCTTGGAAGTACACAGGGAAATTCATGCTTAAAAACAGGAAAGTAAAACACAATTTGTTTTCCATACAGCTGTGTGGATGCGGATTTATGAGCATAATTGTACCTACAGTATGTTCTCTTAAGTGGGAGAAGAAGGAAATAAAGAGCCTTCTTTTTCCCTAGGTTCCTGAAAACAGAAGTGATCTGGAGAATTACTCATATGCTACTGAGGACTCAGAAACCAAGACTGACTCTCACTTCACACTGACGATAGTATGTGAAGTGAGTGACGAGGCAGGATACCGTGGAGACATGACACAGTCAGAGCTCATGAGAGCAGGACCATCACAGCCATCTTTTCATGCTGCTGGACATGGTTCACTCAACCCATATTCGTTGTAGGATCTATGAAATAGGACTGAAATGTTTTGATCAATAAATATTCTGAGCATCTAAGATGTGTTCTCATCTCTCTGCTTAACACGTATCTTCAGCGTGCTCCAAATCCTCCATCCTGACTCTTTCTCGAAGTAACTGCTTGGTACTTTCCAAACGCTACTCTCCATCTCCTCTTAGTTTACACAGTCAACTGAGCAAATGTATATAAAAGAACTCATGCAAAAAGATATTACATCAAGGCATGGTGAGCAGGCACTGCTTATAAATGTATTATTGCTACAAATGTGTAATAGAGAGGTAGTATGACAGGAAAAAAGGGGGAGGAGGAGAAAGGAACAGCCAGAATGGAGAGCCAAACAAAAAAATGCTGAATTTTTAAAAAAGACACTGACTGGCTAGAGCAGAGATCAACAACTTTTTTTTTTTTCTGTAAAAAAAAACCCCAGATATTAAGTGTTTTAGGCTCCGCTGGGCAAGAAGTAAACTCAAGAATATCATGCAGGTACTTATGTTAACGAGAGGAAGCAAATTTTCACAACTTTTTCATTGGCAAAGTTATTCAATTTATAATAACTTAGTACTTTCTTGTAATATAGGTCTACTAATTAGAAAAGTGGAAAAAACTCTTTTGGAGAAGATAACATTTTCCTCAATTCAGGTTCAAAGTTAGTGCTCCCCGTCATCAAAGTCAATTGATGCATCTTGAAATAGAGAAATCTTCTTTGGAGATTTTTGGAAATCTCTGAAAAGAAAAAAAGTCACTGCAATTCTAGTTTGAGCTTGGGAAACACACCCACTGAACTCTTTGTGAGAATGGAGATTTCCCATCTGGTTCTCACCCTGCTGAAGCTGATTCTCGAGAATCATCTGAACAACCGTATCACATGCAAACAATCAGTGCTGACTCCTGCGTCCGAGTATTTGTATTGTGTTTCCTTCTACTCTGATATTGCAACAACAGTGGTGATGGTGGACATTCCCCTTTTATACTTCAATTTTTAAAAAATGTGTCCAATGTTTTAACATGAAGTATGTTTGCTATAATTTTCTAGAAGAGAGTATTTGTCAAGTTAGGTAGGTCACCTCTTTTTCCTAGTCTTCTGTGAGGGCATTGTAACAAGTGGGTGTTGAATTTTATAGAATGCTCTCTCAGTTATCTAAGCGATTACTTGTAGAGTATCTCCTCCCTGTTACAGGTAAATCACATTGAAAGATGTGTCTAATGTTGAATTATCCTTACATTCCTTGGATAAGCCTTCCTTCTAGACCTTTAACTCTTATTACACTGCTGGATTCCAAAGAACTAAGAAATTTAATGAAGGTTTTGACATCTATGTACATACGTAAGACTAGCCTATAATTTTTTCCTGTGCAAGCTTTACCTGATTGTCGTATCAAGATCATACTAACCCTATAAAATGAGATGGAAATCTTCCCCCCCCTTTTTTTTTTTACAATCTAAAATAAGACAGAAATTAATCTTCCTTGAAAGTTTGACTAAAAATAAAGTTACCATATGATCCAGCAATCCCACTCCTGGGCATATATCCTGAGAAAACTATAATTCAAAAAGATTCATGCACTCCAGTGTTCACAGCAGCACCATTTACAACAGCCAAGACATGGAAGCAACCTCAACGTTTAATCAGATGACTGGATAAAGAAGTTGTGGTATATTTATACAATGGAATACTACTCAGTCATGAAAAAGAACGAAATAATGCCATGTATAGCACTATGGATGGACCTACAGATTATCAGGCTACGTGAAGTCAGTCAAAGAAAGAAAGACAAAGATCACATGACACCACTGATGCGTGGAATCTAAAAAAAAATATATATATATAGACACACAAATGAACTTATTTACAAAATAGAAAAAGACTCACAGACATCAAAAACAAACTTATGATTACCAAAGGGAAAAGATGGGAGGGATAAATTAGGAGTTGGGGATTAGGAGATACACACTACTATATATAAAATAGATAAACAACGAGGTCCTGCTATATGACACTGGTCTTATCTATCCATATACATTATATCAGTATTTATGCCACAACCAAGTAATGCACAAGTAATACAACAATTTAACTTTATTTACACATCTTAGCTTTGTGCTCCTGCCATGTTTTATTTTTACATGTTGTAAATACCATAAACCATTAATACTGCAGTTTGCAATCATCAAAATTCTCCTACATTTCTTCATGTATTTATTCTGCCTAGTGGTCTTTATTCCTTCCTTCAGTTCCATGCTTAAACTCCCTCATATTTATTTATTTGGATTAAAGCATCTTGATTTTTCTCTTAATTTCTGACAGATATTTATTTCTGGGTAAAGAATTCCAGGTCGATTTTCTTTCAGCACTTCCAAGATATTATTCCATTATCTTCTAGTTTTAATAATTTTGTTGAAAAGTCTTATTTTGGTGCCTTTGGAGGAAATGTCAGCTATTAGTCTTTTTAGGGCTCCTCTGAAGTAAATACGTCCTGCCTTCTCTAACTGCTTTTAAATTTCTCTTTATTTTGATTTTCAGTAACTGGAGTATAAAATACTTAGATATGTTTTGTTTGTTGTGTAAATGCATTTGTTTATCCTGTTGGGCTTACTGAGCTTCTTGGGTCAGTGAGTTAAGGTTTCTCATCAGATCTGGAAAATTTCAGCCATCTTTTTTCAAATATTTCATTTGCCACTTCTCCTTCTCTCCTCTCCTGGGGCTCAAATCTCATCGACTCTGGAACTTCTGTCTGTGTCCCCAGTATCTCTTATGCACTATTTTGTTTATTCTTTTCTTCCCCTCTGTGATTCCGTTTAGGTATGTTCTATTGATCTATTCTTGACTGTTCTCATCCTGACTTCCGACGTGTCCAGCCTGGTTTCCAAACCATCCAATTAATTCTCAACTTCCAATACTACATTTTCCAGGTCTACACTACCCATTTGGCTCTTTTTGGGGGGGGGGAGGTAATTAGGTTTGTTTATTTGTTTGTTTATTTATTTATTTATTGGAGGTACTGGGGATTGAATCCAGGACCTCATGCATACTAGGCATGCACTCTACCACTGAGCTATATCCCCCCACCCCATTTGGTTCTTTTTAGTAGACAGTTATCTACTGAGTTATCTTTTCATACATGTATCTCTATTTTCTTTAACACACAGTTATTTTGAATTCCACTCACAATTTAATGGCCAAAATTAGTCACATGGCTCCACCCAACCACAAGCAGGCCAGGAATGCAATCCTACCTTGTCTGGAGAGGGTATAGAGAGAGAAATATTTGGGGAATAGCATTAATGATTACCTTATTTGGCTAGGGTCATATAATACATGTCATCCTAGATTTAAACACAAGCATCTCTGATTCCAAATACATGTGACCCTTTTACTGTAACAGAACCTCTCTTTGGGTCTAATTTATTATGAAGTTAAATTTTTTAATAGGATTTTAAAATTTTTTTCATGATAAAACAGATGTTTTTATTGATATACATTTTTCAATAAATTTTTAAACTAGGGAAACTTGGCTTTCTTTTCTAATCTTTGAACAGAAATCTTCTCTAATCTTTGAACAGAAAATGAATACTGAATTAAAGTTCTCTTGATGAATTGACTGCAATACTCCATGTTTTTAAAACTCTTAAATTGAGGTCTAATATGCGCATGGGGAAGTTACAAAGTAGGAGTATGTAATACAATGAACTATCACGAAGTGAACACACTTGTGTACCCATCTTCCCAAAGTGAACATCACCACTACCACTGAGGTCCCTCTCATACTTACAGTAACATTCCCCTTTTTCTTCCCCAAAGGTACCTACCACCCTTACCTGCTTCTAATATGCCATAGTAATTTTGCCTGTCTGGACTTACAGACAAATATAATCATATATTAAAAGTGCTTTTGAGTCTGGCTTCTTTCATTTAACATTATGTATGTGATTCACCCACACTAGCATATAACTTCAGCTGGCTTATTTTCTTTCTATGCAATATTCCATAAAGACACCATGATATATTTAACTCATTCATTCTGTTCTAACTGGACATGTGGGTTCCACTCCAGGGCTATCTCTAACAATGTATATACTTTCTTGTACACCGTTGTGCATTCTTTCAGTGCACACATGCACACATCTCTTTGCAAGTGCTTGGCCAAAGGTATTTAACATTTTCAGATACTGCTAAACAATGTTCCAGTGGTATAATTTGCAGGCCCATCAGCAGCATACAAATAGTTCTCATTTTCTACAACTTCTCCAACAGTTGGTATTGTGAGCTTTCACATTTCCAACAATTGCTCTCTAAAGTTCTAAATTGTTCTTTAAACTTGTTTTGTCTAAAACAGTAGCCACTAGACACTGGTGGCTAGTGACAACAGGAGATGGGGCTAGTGCAACAAAGGAACTGAGTTGTTCATTTTTTAGAATTTTAACAAACAGAAATTTTAAACACCAATACTCTTCAGGTAGTGGGAAACTTTTAAGTAATTTGGAACAACTTCGATATGAGAATCTACTTTTTCAATGCTGAATTTTATGAAATCTAAACACCGAGGAAGTATTTTTGAAGAAAATTTTGTGTTTGGATTGGGGTGGAAGTAAATGAAAAATACAAAATGAATTTCTAAGATTTAGTTAAAAAGTACAATCCGGATTTTTTTTTTACATTGAAGATATGCTGAAATAATATTTTGGTTGTTTAGGGTTAAAAATATTTTAAATGAATTTCACCTGCTTTCTTTTTACCTTTTTAAAATGAGTTAAATTAAATTTACATATGTGGCTTAGACAATATTTCTACTCTACAGTACTGCTTTATACCATATATACATTAATAAGATAACTGAAAACTCAAAAATACACAGTATGGATATGGTGGTTTCAAAAATGGTACAATTATTTGTTACATAAAGCAATTTAACTGCTCTATTCCAGCAGAGAATCTCCCAATTTGGATACAGGTGTGCCTTCCAAAAGAAAAAAACCTTAACCCTAGTTTAGAATAAAATGCATATTGACACAGCACACAAGAAGACTCTTTTAGTAATAAAAGATTAAACCAAGTCTTGACTAGTGATTTAAAACCATTTCACTTAGAATGATGATCTCTAGGTCCAACCATGTTGCTGCAAATAGCATGACTTTATTCTTCTTTATGGCTGAGTAGTATTCCATTGTATAAATACATCACAATTTCTTTATTCAGTCATCTGTCAATGGATATTTAGGTTGCTTCCACGTGTTGGCTATTGTTAATAGTGCTGCTATGAACCCTGGGACGCATGTATCTTTTCAAATTAGAGTTCACTCCAGATATACACTCAGAAGCGGGATCATATTGTAAGTCTATTTTTAGTTTTTTGAGGAATCGCCATACTGTTTTCCATAATGGCTGCACCAAACTACATTCCCACCAGCAGTGTAGGAGGGTTCCCTTTGTCATTCTCAGTGAACACAGAAAGAGAAAGAAAAATACCATATGATATCACTCACATGCGCAATCTTTAAAAGGAAAAAAATGACACTTTGAACTCATCTACAAAACACAAACAGATTTGCAGACATAGTAAACAGTCATGATTACCCCGGAAAGAGTGTGGCTAGGGATACATTCGGGAGTTTGAAATTTCCAATGTTACCCACTATATATAAAAACAAATTAAAAAAACAAGTTTCTTCTGTACAGCACGGGGAACTCTATTCAATATCTTATAATAACCTTTAGTGAAAACGAATATATGTATGTATATGCAGGACCTGGACATTGTGCTGTGCACCAGAAACTGACACACTGTAACTGACTGGACTTCGATTAAAAAAAAATTTTTTTTTAAGTCTGTTTCAAAATCAGCTAACAGAATTCAGAAAGTAAATCACCCTCTACCCACACACAGTTCTCCACCGAAAACAACTGTTAACAGATCACATCCATTCGGAGTCAAACACAATGACCGTGACAGAAGTTTGGGCTTCCTTTAAATTACATCCTCTTAACAGGAGGGCAAAGAGAGATACTGGTACTGGTCACAGACTTAAGTTTGAAGAAAAAAAAATAATAACCTTAAAAAATAAACCACACTGGCCAGTCGGTATATAACTACCTAAAAAACTAATGACACCAGAACAACATCAAATCGCCTTGAGAGAGGAAGGAGGTGAGAACCAGACAAACAGCAGAGTGAAAGAGCATCCTTCCTGGGTTCACCAGCTGAAACCCGCCCCAGGACAAGGCTCTCTGGTCTGCGCTGCTCCCCGAGGGTGTGAGCTCTCTACATTTCGCTGCAGGACGGGTGAAAACCCCTGGCCATCCTCCCACTCCTCTACAGCTGAGATGGGGTGAAAGATGGCCTTGGCCTTAAAGGGCGGCTCAGCAAGGCCGCAGAGGTCCTGGAAAAGACACCCCCCGGGTGCACCTGGCCTCAGCGCCCCGCCTTACAATCTTCAGGAAGCGAAAGATCCCCGGAGCCCGAACAAAGCCGTCCCGCCCCCGGCCCTGCCGCTCAACAGGTGCGCAGGTAGGCGGCCCAGCGCCCGCGCCGACTTACCCAGGTCCAGGGCCTGGTGGCACCGGAGCAGCGCGGCCTCCGGCTGTTGCTGGCGCTGCAGGCTCCGCGCCTGGCCGGCCAGCCTGCGCGAGCGGCACTCGGCCGGGAAGCACTTCTCCAGCAGGCCGCTCAGCACCACGTTGACCCGGCGCGCGGGCGGCCGCCCCGGCTCCGCGCAGCGCTTGCACACCGTGAGCCCGCACGGCAGCGTCACCGGCTTGTGCAGCAGCCGCTGGCAGCGCGGGCAGCCGAGCAAGTCGCGGGGCGCGGAGGGCGCCGAGGCCGACGGCCCCCGGCTCGGCGCCTCCTCGGGGGCGCGGCCCGCCTTCCCGGCCGGCGGCCGCCGCTCGTGCGGGCCCAGAGCGCGCGCCAGGCCGGCTGCCAGCTCCCCCAGCTCGTCGGGCCGCAGCGCCCCGAGCCGCGCGGCGCCACGGAACGCGCCCAGGGCCTCGGGGAGGCGGCCCGCGCGGGCCAGCGTGTCCCCCAGCCGCAGGCACAGGCCGCGGTCGGGCTGCGCCAGGCCGGCCAGCGCCGAGCGGAAGAGCTCGGCCGCCGTCTCGTACTCGCCCGCGCGGAAGGCCTCGTCGCCCTTCTCCGCCCGCTGGGCGAACGGCTCCCCGCAGTCGCCGCCGCGACACGGGGGCGGGGGCGGCGGCGGGACCGGCTCGGGGCTCATGGCTGACGAGCCGCGGCGACTAGGCCCGGAGGGAAGAGCGGCGGAGGAAGGATGCTCGCCGCATTCGCCGGGAGCCGCGCGCGTCTGAGGGTGGCGCGCTGCGAGCCGCGCGACCACTGCCCGGGGCGGGCGTCAGGTGGGGCCACGTCCCCCGCGCGGCGTGGGCGGCCGGGCCCCGCGGGGCCGCAAGCCCAGCGGCCGAACCCCCTCCGCGGGAAGCGCCTATCCCGCTCCACTGGAGAGAGTAGCCCGGCCGCGCGCCGGGACGTGACGACCCCGCTCCCGCCTCGCCCCGGGCGGCTCCGCGCGCGTCTGCGTGCGCGCTCGTCTCCACGCGCCCTCCGCCCGCGCGTTCTCCCCGCTCCTTGGGCCGCACCGCGTCCCCGCCCGCCGCCGCCGTCGCCGCCGCCGCGCCGGGAACAGGTGTCCTGGCCGGTCCCGCCGCCCGTTCCCCTCACCGCGCGGCCAGCCTGGCCCCAGAGGCCTCGCCGAGACCACCTGTGCTGTGGTTAAAAAGAGAACCGATTAATAAGTACCAAGGGTGTAATGTGCAACGTGGTGCCTCTAGCTCACACCGCTTGTATCACATCCGAGGAAGGTGTTCAGAGAGCAAATCCTGCGCGTTCTCATCTCAAACAGAAAATTGGCTTTTCCTTTCTTCTTTCCTTCCTTTTTATTGTATCTAGATGAAAAGATGGATGTTTGCTGAATCTACTGTAGGCATTTCACAATTAATGTAAATCAAACCATCATGCTGTACGCCTTAAACCTACAGAGTGATGTGTCAAGTATTTTTTAATTGAAGATGGGGGTGCCCACTGACGGAAAGTTCGTTACCCAGCACATCACTGTATCCCTAGCTTTGATTTAGGTTATTGTCTTAAATGACCAGGAAGCTCTTCAGACCTCATCGTCAGCAAGCTTCTCTTAACAGAACTCTAAATTTTAGAGTTCTTTTGGGGGCTCTAATTTAGACAGAGCTCTAATTTTAACAGAGAATGTGCGGAAATACCAAACCAGGTACTGGGAAGGAAGAGAGGTTTGAGAAATGGGTAGTCCTAATGTGTCCTCCATTGGGAAGCAGAAATAGAATTTCTGAAACTGGCAGTGCTACAGAGAGAGGTTGCTGGAAGGAGGGAGTTAAAAGCTACATTGTTGTATAAGGAGGGACTCAGTGTTCCTTCTGCACTCATTAACCGGTATTTAGAATTCCTCATTATTCAGAGCCTGCACTTCTCGCCCTAGTGTTGAATCATCTGTTTTATTCTATGTATTTGAAAGTAATAAAATGCATTACAGTATTCCAGACCCGTACTGTTCACTATTTCAAGTTGAAACGTCTTTATTCTAAATTTGTGAAGTTTTTATACATTTAAAACTGGCTAAAGAAAATATAAAATACATACATCAAATCTGGCTTTGGAAAGAGGGAAATGCCTCATTAAGTGAGGTGAGAAAATTTTAGATGAGTTTGTAGAAGGGAAAAGGAGACAAAAGTCCCACAGTAAAGAAAAATGCAGAGTAAATCCCTTATGACCCCCTCCACCCGCCACCTCCACCTACCACCACCCACCCTTTCCATGAATGGTTTTTCTCCTTAGCTTTCTATTTTGACTGACAACAGTTGTAAAACTGGGTTTTGATCTGTTCTTCCTTACTGAATGGTTTGAAATTTTCTTTTTAATCACTCTTTCTGTTTTCACCTCCTCTCTTACATAGTAACAATTCGTCTGTTATTTGAAAGACGCTTATCTAACAAATATCCAACAGCCAGGAAGCTGGGTTGGGGTAGGGGGAGCTTCTGAGTAGTTGAAACTGCTGCAACAGACTACACTAAAGATCATGAAAACTTATGATCTCAGATCCTATTTGTCCCTATTTTAGACAAATTTCTAGCAAGAGAACAGAAAGGAGAAGCTTGTCTGAGCTATGCCTGCTGAGAGCAAGAAGTGTTTAAAGCAAAAATATCAGTGTATTACAAGGTTTACAACCTGGGGAAACAAAATGTGTGACCAAAATAGCACAAAGTCCAGCAAAGGAGAAACAGGAAGGTCACTACCTAAGGATCTAACACCACATGTGAATGGTGTAATCACTTGAAGGAATAGTCTAACAAGCTAAAGATATGAACTCCAAACCCTAAAGCAACCACCTGGATAACACAAATATTCATAGCTAAAAACCCAACAAAGGAGATAAATGAAATTATTTTACAAAAATAAAGTCTATTAATCCAAAAGAATGAAGAAAAGAGAAGGGGAACAAAAAACAGATGAAACAAATAGAAAACAAATAGTAAGGTGGCAGATTTAAACTCAACCATATCAAATACAAATATTGAACAAGTATAATTGATGTATGTATATATATACACACACACATATATATAGAACACTCCACCCAGCAATAGCAGAATGCACATTTTTTAAACAACCATGAATATTCATAAAATAGACCATAACCTGAATAATAAAAAACACTTTGACAGATTTAAAATAAATGCAATCATACAGAGTGTGTTCTCTGATCATAATGGAATCAACCACAAATCAGTAACAGAAAGACAATCCCCAAATTCCTAAACATGTGGGAATCAAACAATACAATTCTAAATGATTTATAGGTCAAAGAAGAAATCGCAAAGAAAATTTCAAATACATACATAGAACTGAAAATGTAAAATACATACAGAGAGCTGGTTATAAATTAAAATACATATTAAAACATGTGGGATGCAATGAAAGCAAGGCTGAAAGGAAAGTACTAAATGCTTACCTTAGGAAAAAGTAAAGATTTCAAATCAGTTATCTAAATTCTTATCTCAAGAAACTAGGGGAAATAAAATCACATATGAGTGAATCCCCAATAGGATTAACAGCTGATTTCTCATAAGAAACCATGAAGACTAGAAAACAGTGGTATGATATGTTTAAAGTGCTAAAAAATAGACTTTCAACTAAGAATTCTGTATCCACGTCCTTCAAAAATCAGAGGAGAAACTGACATTCTTAGATGCATAAAAACTAAGAGATTTTGTTGGTATCAAACCTGCCCTACAATAAATAATAAAGTCCTTCAGAGTGAAATGAAAGGACACTAGACAATAACTCAGATCCACATGAATAAATAAAGAGCATTGGGAAAGGTAATATGTAGCTAAATATAAAAACAATGTAAGTGTATTATTTGGTTGTAACTTTTTTCTCCTATGTGAATTAAAAATAACTGCATAAAGCAAAAAAACTATAAATCTGTGTTGATGGGCACACAATGTACAGCCTTCAATTCATATACAGTTAACCCTTGAACAGTGCAGGTTTGAACTGTAGGGGTCCACTTATATGCAGATTTTTTCAGTAGTAAACAACACAGTACTGCATAGCCAGTGGTTGGTTGAGTCTGTGGATGCAGAGGAATATGGGGGACCGACTACAAGTTATACATGGATTAACCCTCACGTTGTTTAAAGGCCAACTACATTACAAGAGTAGAAAGGCTGGGAGATCAGTGATGTAAGATGTCTTCTCAAGAAACTAGGAAAAAAACAAAAAACAGAGAGAAGTCAATGAAATAGAACGTATTCATACAATACAGAAAAATCAACAAAGCCAAAACTTGTTTCTCTGTAAAGAATAATAAAATTGATAAACTCCTACAGCAAGATCAATCAAAAAAAAAAAAAAAGAGAATCTAAATTACTATCAAGAGGAATAAAATTACTATCAGGGGCATCACTATAAATTCCTAAGCCAAAGATAAGAATATAAGAGGATAGTATAGAGGGAGGGTAATAGCTCAGTGGGAGGGTGCATGCTTAGCATGCACGAGGTCCTGGGTTCAGCCCCCAAGTACCTCCACTTAAAAAAAAAATACAAAGAATGAGAAAGAGGATACTATAAACAATTTTATGCCAATAAACTAAGCAACTTGAATGAAATGGAAAAATTCTTTGAAAAAAAATACAACTTAACCAAAAATGACACAAGAGAAAACAGAAAAATATGAAGATTCCTATTTCCATCACAGAAATAAAAACCACATATGAAAACCTCCCCAGGAAGAAAACCCCAAGCCCAGATGACTTTACCAAGCAATCTTCCAAACACTCACGGTATAAACAACACCAATATTGTGCAACTTCTTTTAGAAAATATAACAGGAGAGGATGCCTTTCAACTATTTATAAAGCCAGCAGGATCTCTACGCTGGAATCTGGCAAGACTTCACAAAAAAAGAAAAATTAAGTTCAATCTCTTTGATGAACATAATACAAAAAAAAAACCTAATTTAAATATTAGCAAATCAAATCTAGTGAAGTGTATGTGTAAGTATGAGTCTGTGATTAAGGATTTATTTTATCCGATAATATACCAACACTAAATGGGATTTTATTCCAGGATTACAAGGCAGGTGCAAAATTCAAAACTCAGTCAGGAGTTTGTTCTGCTTTCAGCATGACAGCATGAGGGGTTTCAAGATCCTGCTTCCCAGCAAAACTAATGAAAAACATGGAAAACAACAACTATTTAATGTGTCTGGAAATGGCCTGATGGACAGGCAGCAAATAAAGAAACAATTTTCTAAACGTAATAAAACCCAGAAGGAACTGCAAGCGTCTGTGGTATTTGAATCAATGCCTTCACCCTCTCTCCCTCCCCTCAGCTTATTTAGATGGAAACTCCACCCCAGACTGGTACAGCAAAGACCTCAGAGCAGTTTCTTCCTCCCTCCCCCAGCTCCTAGTCAGAAGGCTCTCTTTCCCGGTGGGGCAGTGCATCAGATTTCTCATTCTGCCTGTAGCTACCTGTTGCTGAGGCCAAGTTCCAGGCTACTGCAGTAGAGAGGTGGGGACCCCCTTATTCCTTCCAGCCCACATCAAGGGTTGGAGGCTCTTCCCTGTGCAAAGCAATACGGAGAATACTGGGGCATCAATTGCCTTTGCTGTGGCTTGTGTGGCAGGGAGTCCATGATGAGAGAGGCAAGCTAAGGAGGCCTGGAACTGATGCACACAAATTCACAGAGATTTGTGTGCATCAGAGAGCACACAGAGAGCTCAGCTCCTAAAGCAAGGATATCACTTAGAGAGAAGAATGCCATTGTCCCCACCTCCCAGCACCAAAACAGTGGTTCAGAGATTTTGCCTGAGGGGATAAGCAAGTTCTATATAGATACGTCCAGAAAAGAACTGAGTTCATTTGCAATAGAGTGTGGAGATGTTCAAGTCTAAGGGCTTTCTCAAAAATGGTGCAAGTTGTGGTGAAATGCAATTGGGAGGAGACTGATTGATTCACTGGAGATAAAGCCTCCATTGCAGGCCAGCTATATGCCTGAAGGAAACAGGGAAAGAGAGAGCTGGAAGGAACTCTCTTGGGGTCATAACAAATCCTAAACACTGGCGTAGGAAACTATCCTTTCAAAGCAGACCAAAGTTGATTGGATTAGTCCGTAAAGCAATTTATGTCCCAGGCGCTATTGAAAATAACAGAGCAATAAACCAACAATTAGTGGAATTTAACAGCTGCATGTAGTCAAGGAAACAGACAGTCAAAGGAGCCAGTCACCTGTAGGGAGCCAGTTATCCCTACAGGCACACCCGAGGCAGTGCTGTCTGAGGAACGTCAGAGGCTTCTCACTTGAAGTGGGCTTGGGGGATAAACATGGACTTCACAAAAACAATCCAGCCAGTCATCAGACAAATAACCAAGCAAATAACAATAATAACCCCCAAGGGACAGGACTGACCAGTGCCCAGAGTTGTTATAATATATGGTATAAAATGACCAGATTCCAACAAAATCTGGTGATACATTCAAAGAAACAGGACAGTATAACCCATATGTCAGAAAAAAACAAATAGGAGACAACAGGAATTGGCTATAAAAGTGACTAGATGATGGATTTAACAGACCAAGATTTCAGAGTAGCCATTATAAGCATGTTTAATGCCATAATTAAAGAAATAAAGTATGGTATAATGACAACACTACAGGAAGTATAGGATATCAAAGAAGAGATAGAAATTATACATACTTAAAAAAATGGAAATCCTGGAGTTGAAAAGTACAATGCATGAAATGAAACATTCACTAGAGGGTGTAAACAGTAGATCTGAACCGGCAGGAGAAAGATTTCGTTATCTTGGAGATCACTCAATAGAGATTATACAATCCAAACAACAAAGAAAAGAAAGAATAAAGAAAAATGAAAAGCATCTCAGAGAACAATGGGACACCCTGAGTGTACACATGTAGCGGAAACAACAAAAGGAGATGAGAGAGCAGAAGGAGCAGAAAAAATATTTGAAGAAATAAAGTCTGAGAACTTCCCCAATATGATGAAAAACATTAACCTAAATACCTGGCAAGCTCAATGAATTCCAAGTAGGATAAACTCAAAAATAGCCACAATAGACAAGGAGAAAATTAACCATCTCAACTTTATTCCACCACAGACCTCTGGTGCTTTTAGGTATGCACTGTACGTTCTGGCACTGAAATAGTGAGCCAACTTTCTCGGGTAGATAAAATAGATGGTTATAGCATATTATTGAAACAAGAGTGATATGACTAATACTGTCACTGCTTGTCCTCAGTAACCCCGCTCTCTGCTGGGTTCACCTTGCTCCCTTAAGGTCTCCTTCTCACTCATATGGAGCATTAAGTGCCCTTGGTCCCTCCTGTGGAAGCAGTCCTTGCACATCCAACCCATCAAGATCCTCAGCTGAATGAGAAGCCCATCCTGAGGTTAATTCCTATATAAGGTTCAACTTCTCCAAAAGTATGTTTGCTTAAATTTACATTTTTACCAATTAGTTTGACTTTGGAGAGAGTTCCTATCACTAGATTATGAGCTCTGTGTGTCATATATTGAGCACCCCAGAGTGGTTGTTATTCGATGGTAACAAGGACCAGCATGATGACTATGATCTATTCAGTGCATCCTTCTGTTCCTGACGGGGGCGCTGAGTCAAGCTATTTTGGGAAGTCTGATGGTGTTTATTTACCAAACTAAGAGTGAAAGATAAAGCCAAAATATTCTACTTCTGTTATTAAATTCTATAGCTTTATTATTTACTAAAGCATCTAAGATCTTCTCGAATTTAAGAACATTTTTTAGTCTATATCACCTCCTGGACTCAAAGATTTGAGGACATACCATTAGGTTTTATAGCATAATACCCCAGCTGGGTAGCTGGTATTATTATTATTCCTACTGAAAAAAAACTAAGGAGCATACAGGGGTGAAGTAATTAATCATATGTCAAGAACCAAAATGAGAGATTTTGGATCTGGAAGCTACTTGATAGACTGATGCTAGCCTCTTATGGGCACTGAGTATGTTTGTTCCTTATTTTCACAATTATACTTAACACCACCATTATGTTGAGAAAACATGTTGATGCTCAAATGAGGAGGACTCCGTGAGCATTAAAGCTAAACGATGGATGAGGAATTCCTATAGGCTGCTGATGTGAAAGCCGGTCACCGTGGGAACCATCACTGATGCCTGTGCTTCCATACTGATCCTTGGCAGACAGTTTTTAAAAATCAGCAGACTGTACAGGATTCAGAGTACAAAAAATAAACGATGGAAAACATTCCACCCGCCTGTGACATAGACGCAGAGTGAGCAGGCGGTGTGAATTTCTGTAGAAAATGACCATCAGTCATTTTACAAGCTCGGAACTTGCTGCCAGCCGCGGAAACAAGCCATCATTAGTGTTAATGGAGTTATTGGCTGAGAGATAATGAGGCTGCTGATCAGACAAAAGCTGTAGCTCTGCGGCCTCTCTTCCCCTTGGCACTCCCTGAACCTGAGTGTGTACAGCGTTGCAATGGAAATTCCTCTCAGCAAAGCCTTTCACAATGTCCTGGGAAATCTCCTTCACAAAGCCGTCCTCAAACATAGAACTTGGTTTCTTGTATCATCTAGCTTTTGTTTTCCATGGTCCAGAACCTTCTGGTGAAAAGACAAGCAAGTAGCCGAAAAAGAAATTCAACATAAAACGACCCAACTCATTCTGTGTTGTCTGTGTTCACGGCTCTTTCTGGGCCTGGTACCCATTTCTCGGGCAACCTCAGGATACGCCTTCCCTGCTCTTTGCTTGTGCAGTAAAGGACTGTCTCCATCAAAGCCTCCCCAGGTGACTGCATTCACATGTGGGTTCCCACCTACATTTTTAGTGCCATCTTCCGCTAATACTTGGAAGGCAGAATCAGCAGGATGCTGTGGCTTCCCTGCACAGGACGATGATCTCAGGCAATAGAGGTTCAAGGTTGTCAGCAAAGTGCGTACATGATGATAGGGGAAGCCAAAAACAAATCAATGTACAGAGCACAAAGCTTTTAATGAAGGAGAATCCCAGGGAGTCACCTGGAAATAAAGCATATTTTTTTTATCTGTTTGCCAAGAATGGAAGTTGTAGGCTTACTGAAATCAACCTAAATTACACATAGATATAGATAAATGGATATGAATATTGTTTAAAAAAAAAAAAAAGGCCCAAAATGGAGTCCCTTGTGTTAAGTCCACATCAGCAAACCAAGACTTAACCCCTAACCTAATTGCAGTTACAGCCTGCCCCAGGAATGTCATCATCAGTCAATCTGGAATTTCTGGTCAGCACCAGTGAGGGACTCCAAGTAGCATCCTTCTGTCCCCCATAGGTAGGTTACCTAAGCCTGAAATAACCCACTGCTTTCCTCCTTCTGCCATAAAAGCCTTCCATTCTGTACAGCTCCTCAGAGCCCCTCTCTACCTTCTAGATGGGATGTTGCCCCATTCACGAATCACTTAATAAAGCCAGTGAGATCTTTAAATTTTACTTGTTTAAAACGTTTGTTTTTTAACAGTATGTGTGTACTGATAGACACACATGCACGTACACAGGTCTCTGTCACTCCCAAAGCTTTTTCTGCATGTCTTGGGTTTACTATGTTTGCTGAATATTAAGCAGAAGAAACTTTCTACAGAAAGGATAATTAATTTACCTGCAAGTCAGAGCAGTTATGGAACAGGAAAACTGCTCATGATTGCTGCACACCTGGGATCAGTCAATGCTGATGAACGTGCAGTTCTGGGTGGGAATGGGGAAGATTTCTTTTTCTGAAACTCCCACCAAAGCCCTGAGGAGTGTGTTCAGGCTGAGCCCTCAGTGATAGACAGTTGCCTTCTTCCGTAGAGAGTTAGCTGGATTTGCAAGTTCCAGCGCGAGTAAGATTGGGTGACATCATACGAAGACCAAAGCAAGGGGTTCCAGTCTTTTACTAAGAATTACCTTCTGGAAGGGAAGACTTCCATTTGTTTTTCGAGTTTATGGTTTAATAAAATACACAAAATTTCCATTTCTAAGGCTCAGAGATGTTTGGCAATCTCTCTGTAGGCTTTGATTTCCTTTTCTCCACCTGCTCTTCGGCAGAGAAAATCTGACCATGTATGTCCTGGGCTGAATTTTCAGAAGAGTAGTGTTTGGTACTACCCTCTTTATAGCTTCTAAGAACACCTTAGGGAGCTTCCCTGACCACAAGGAAGGAACCTGGGTTTAGCGGGCGCTAGAGCGGGAGACAGCGCCCCCTGGAGGAAGACGGTGTAGTAGGCGAAACTGCTACCACCGGAGAGCTTGTGAGCAAGGGTGGCCCAAGGACCACATTGACTTGTGCACCTTTGACGTCCCCAACTGCAAATCGGGTATTCTCACTTCTGTCATCCTGTTCATCTTCTTATGCTTGGAAGTGAAGGTCAGAGGTCCTCCGTACTTCCCTCCTCAGAAACCACTTATGGTTTATCCAAAATTGTATGTGTTTTCATATTTGGCTATTTTTAAGATCAGTGAGAGAGACCACTGATGGGAATGCCGAAATTGTGAAACATCAGGAAGCAAATTAAAATTAATCACGAGGTTTCACGCAGATATTCTGGGGGAGAAGGAAACAGATTGTCAACTCTTTCTTTCTTTCCAGAAAAAAACCCTGAGGTCCTGGGGTTTCCCAGCCCTCCTAGCCTGGGCAGGGTGACCATACCTTTCTACAGGTGGTCCCTGGCCCAGAAGTTCACAGCTTTTGATCATAATTCTCTAATATCTAACCAACTGAAGACTAGAGGATACATCACTGCTTTTTCATTACCATTCTTCTAGTTCCCAAACAGTTTCACTGTGTAACTGGCTGATGGCCGACTCTTTATATTCTCTATGTAACATGGAGGTTGGTTCTAGTTTGTTTTTTGCCTTTTAGAAACTTCCCTGAAGTTGTAACATTGTTTTTTTTCTTTTCATTAAAAAATATCTATGACTCAGCAATTCTATGTTTTGGTATCTACCCAAAAGAAATGAAAACATGTACGTATACAATACGCAAACATTTCTATCAGCATTATTTATAAGAGCTAAACACTAAAAAATCCAAATATCCATGAAACAGTGAACACATTAAAAAAAATGTGGTATTTCCATAGGCTGGAATATCACTCTGCAGTAAAAAGGAACTGAACATTGATACATGTGACAATTTGGATGAACCCAAAAGACTGCTCTGAGGGAGAGAAACCATACTCAACAGTTGATGTGATGCAAGGGATTTTTAGGGCAATGAAATTATTCTGCATGACACTATAGTGGTAGCTACATGTCATTATGCATTTGTCAAAACCCATAGAATGTACAACATCAAGAGTGAACCCTAATGTAAACTATGGACGTTGGTTGATAATAATGTGTCCATGTTGGTTCATCGATCTTACCACACTGATGAGGGATGCTGAGGGTAGGGGAGTATATATGTGTGGGTGGGGAGGGCTATGTGTGAACTCTGTATTTTCTGCTCAATTCTGTTGTGAACCTGAAACTGCACTAAAAGAATAAAGTCTATTAAAAAAAAGAGTTGATGTGTTGTATGAGTCCATTTATATGAAATTTCTGGTAAAGGCAGAACTACAGAGACAGAAGGGAGACGTGTTTACCTGGGGTTGAAGGTGGGTACACGAATTGACCTCGGATGGGCATGTGGGGACTTTCTTAGGTGGCAGACATGTTCTAGAACTAGACAGCGTAACACAGGGTAGTAGTTGCACAACCACATACATTTGCTAAAAATCAAGCTGTAAAATTAAAACGGGTAAAACTGATGACTTGTAAATTAAATCTCAATTAAGCTAAAAAGCAAAAACTCCCAAATTTAAAAAAAAAATCACCTCTGGCTCCAAAAAGATTTTACCCTTAAAAAAATAAATGTTATTTTGACAATTGAACTTCATGGTTATTGAGTTGGCTTATTGACTTCAGGGATTTCTTTTGGCCATGCAAGTTTAAATCAGTCATGCCAAACTTGGGAAGCAAAAGAACACCATTGTCCAGGGTACATCAGACAGGTTTCTGCCCCAAGGGGAGGGAGTAGCAAGAGTGTGGCCGGTGCTACAAAGCTCCCGAGAAGGCAGCAAGGCCTTGAGTGGAGGGTCAGGGCCCAGGAGAGGTGGCTAATGCTGATTCAGCATTTCCATCTGTCACCCAGGAAGGGGGGCTAAGAGTAAATCTTCAGGCCTGCGGTTCTGAGAAATGCAGGGTCCCGAGCCCAGGTCAGTGTCTGCACAACAAGAAGTCAGGGGCTGAGCCTCAGAGACACGTGAGGCTTGGCTGGAACAGCAAGAAAAGGGGAATTCTTGGCTTACGTTGACTTCGTACTCAACGTCACCGATTCTGGCCTGTTACTGAGGTTTGACTCTACTTATTCTTGCAGGGAGATGGGTCATAGTTATGAATTTAGAAAATGTAACCCCTGTACTGATACAGAACCACAGGGTCTGTGGGCCAGATGCTTCAAACCTCTCTTGTATCGGGCATGTAGGAGGAAGGCAAAAGGAATACTCTTTCCCTTGGCGTCCAGATTGTCACAGTTTAGATCTTAAAAGCAATGGTTTTTAAGGGGTATCCTCACCAGCCACACAGCACCACCTGAGGCAGCCTTGAAAACCGGTTGGGACAGGAGATCCTACTTCCTTACTTCTGCCCTGCTCATGCCCAGCTCTTCCAGTCCACCTCAGAGGTGTGTCTACCGCACTTCCTGAAGCCCCTGCAGGAGCTCATCGGGGCCTCTAGACCCTAAGGTGGAGCAGAGCCAACCCACCCGGCTCGAGAGGAGACGATCATGTCCTTATTTCCAAAGCAGTGTCACCTGACAGCAGTTGAACCGCCAGATGCTCACAGATGAGTTTTGCTATCATGTACAGGAGGCTCGGACACAGATCTTACACTCAAGTTATTTGATTATTTGAAGAGATGAAAGAAAGTGCACATTAATATTCTTTGTGCAGAGGGCACTTTCCTAAGGAAAAAGGCAGCAAACAGCCCAGAAGAAGAAATTTAGAAACAGGAAGCTTTCTTGTGTGTGGAGACATTCCTCTTTTACCATCCCTGTCCTCAAGTTATGGGATGGGGAGGGCAGGATGTAGAAAAGCTGCTCAAGAGTCTCTGGGGTGGGCTGGGGTGGGGTAGAGGCAGCTGAGTTCATCACTTACTCCCCAGTGATGCTGGCAGCTGCGGAGGAGGGAGGTCCGATGTTGCTGCGGTGGTGCCCGGCGTGCAGTCCACGGGGGGCCGAGGGGGTCAGTGAGCGTCCTTGTAAAGAACGCCACACTCAGAATGACAGCACCTAATCAAGCCAGCATTCCCTGAGCGTGTGTTCGGGCTCAGGAGCTTCGGTAATCAATGCAAACAGTTCCTCCCTTTGAGGGTCATGGGGTCTTAGGTGGGACTAAGGGAGTGAGGAGTGGGGGCAATGGAGAGCAGGAAATATGAGGAGACAGAGCCGTTTAAATAATTCTTTCCTGTAATAGATAACTGGCCTGGGGCTTCCTGGCAGGGTGAGCAGGAGCTAGGTTTATTTAACCCGATACTCGGTTGGCAATCTCAGCAGGCCGCCAAGGACCTGCAGGAGGATGAAGATCTAATTTATCCCCCTTGACTCACCTGTAATAATGTGGGTGACAAAAGGAAAACAAAGACCCCTGAGGAAAGTAAAGGGAATGAGGCAAAATGCTACTGTGCTTCGACCATTCCTCTCTATATTTTCCAAGGAGAGACGGGGCGGCGCGGGGGGGGGGGGCTTGTTGAAATTGGCAAGCACAAATGAAAAGAAAGTCCAGAAGTTTGGGCCCTGCAGTGTTACAAAAATTGAGAGTTTACAGATTCCAGACAATAGGAAATAAGACTGAAAAGGGCCTTGAGCAAAGGCCCATTAAGACTTAGCAGGTAAGTAAGCGACTCAGGCTTTGAGGACAACACAGAGAACGGATGTGACGCTACTGTCCGAGCCTTGTTTTAGACTGTTGCGAGGTAACTGCTGTTAAATTGACAGGGAGACTGGCTGGGAGGTGAAGAAGCAAAGATATCATTCCCGAATCCTTCCTGTGCACCTGCCACTTCTGTCCCCCCAACCCCTGGAACCCCACAACCCTGATGCAGGGCTTGGCATGTCCAAGGGGCTTGGAAAATGTACAGTGAAATAGAATACACATTTTATAGCAATACAAGAAAAATTTAAATATAAAAAAACTTCTCTGCCCTTTGGCCTCCTCTCTCCCCCACACTGTGCATCATGTACCTGCATTAGGCATCCACCAACCATCCCCCCCTCACCAGCAGGAACACCTGCTCCACTGTAAGGAGCAACATCCTTCTAGCATTAACAAGACAGCTCCTTAAAAGATAACATTCCTTCTTGGTCTTGTGAGGAGTCACGACGACCCACCGCTCTGTACCTGCAGATCTGATTGTGGAAACTGTCAACATTACATCCAGACCTCAGTATCAAAAAGCCTCAAAACTTTCAAAACCGTGCTTTGACTTCTAACGGGCGGAACAGTTCTCCGAGCTTTCTGAGAGGCTGTTCCTGGTATAATCCTCAATTTGGCTAGAAAAAAACTTTCCCTTTCTTAGATCGACTGGTAATTTTCCGTCGACAGTACCTTGTCGCAGTTTCATCAAATAGGTGGCAAGGCTGCCTTCCTCCCGTTCCCCTGCATCTCGATCATCTTCCCTTCCAGGACAGGTTTCTGCCATTTCCCGCTGCTGAGATTCCAGCTGAACAGGCTGTGCTGGGGTTTAGAGGTGGGGATGTGTGCGTGGGGAAAACATCCCCCAGGAACTCTCTGGGCCCCCCTCCCAGTCAGAGGCTCCTCCTCCCAGGACCCCTTGAGGCAGAGCTGCGGGGGCCCCCTGCACGTGGTGACCGGCCATCTCTGTGCACAGTCAGCCACAAAGAAAACCCAAGCCTCTGGGCATTTTGCTGTATTGGCTCCCATCATAAGACCAACAAAACTAAAATGCATGAGAAGAGAAATCCAGTAAGAGAAAAGTGACCTAAGACACAAGGCTAGTAAGTCAGCCTGACATTATTAAACTTCCAAAGTGAGGAGTCGCCCTTCCTGCCTTAAGACCACTTCTTGGAGGCAGAGTCGCTTCCTATGCTTCTTTCAAATCCAAGCTTGATGCTACTTCCGAGTTCTCACCTAGACCATTCCTGCAGGGTCTCCCTGTCTGGGGGACGGACATCCCCTCCTTCCCTGGAGATGCCTCCTGGGGATGACCTCTGCCCCGCCCAGCGGAGACACTCCTAGCCATGCCCCCGATCCTGGTGCCCCTCCCTGGCGGTGGCACAGCCCTGACCCCACCCCACACTGGGGCCCCGCCCTGCAAGCCCTAAAGGTTCCCTCAACCCGCACAAGGAGCTGCGTGGGGCGCGGGCTGATCCAGCTGCCCAGGTCAAGGGAGACAAGGACCAGGCGCTGCAGGAAGGACCCGCTGGGTTCATCCAGGTGGCGTCTGTAACACTCCCTCTGGGCAGCAGCGTAGGGAAAATCTGCCCCAAGTGACAGGGGAAAAGGCACCTGTTCATAGGGCCCTGGAGGCAGGAAGTGGGTTTTGGAGATGGAAGGAAGTTGGCCACCCCAGAGGAGGGGAAGGGCCCAGCTGGCAGGGTCAGGGGCTGCAGGGGGTTGGGGTGAGAGTGCCTGTTTCCAGCTGAGAAACGTCCAGACCTTCTGCTGGCCCTTTCTACTTGCTTTGCAAAATGTTAGGAAAATGCCCCAAATCTAATTTCCAGGGTCCTGAGGTGGAGGGCACCCAGGTGTCCAACCTTTTTTTTCTGAGAGAAAAGGATATTTTTAATTGGGACTAACTTTAAGGCCTTAAATTCACATCTATCATTCAGACTGTGAACACTTCCAATAGGAAAGAGGTAATCAATTAACTCATCCGGTGTGAAATGTGTTTAACAGGACTTTGCTCAAATTCCACAGGGAAATAACTGGTGCTACATCCCGTGCAGGTCAGCTGAGGACGAAAGGCCACCAGGTGGACATTCGTCAGCATCACAGGCGGTCACACCAGAGCTTTGCTTCCCTTCCGCCATCCGGTCACCAACAGCCACCACATGGGCTTCAGGGACCATCGCGTCCACACAGCATCTCCCCCAGAAGTGCAGCCCGTGTCGGGTTTGGCACGTATTTTTTATTTTATTTTACTTTCACATTTACAAACTCAGGAGGCCGACCTGAGAAAGGGAAGGAGACGGCTGCCTGGAGGAAAGCTGGGCCCGCGGGCCCGGTGCAGGCCGGGCACTTGGGACTCTTCACAGGGAAACCGTCCCGTCTCTCAAAGGGCCTCGCTGTCAGACAGCATCTGAACTGTTGGCCCTGGCTTGCTCCTCGGCACCCAGAAGATGCATCACTGGGGCTGCCTCTGCCCAGGATTTTATTGCTGGTGAACTTAATTATGGAACTTACAGTCCAGGACGATGGCATCATCAGACATGGGTCCAGGGGTGCACATTTGGCTGAGATGAAAGGAAACTGAAATGTGTAAACTGCACGGATTTGGCGATGCTGGCATGTTGCCTGCGCTTGCCTTAGGCCCCTGGGAAAGCCCTGGTCCTGGAGGAGGCGGGGGGAGAAACCCCTTGCCCATCCACACGGGACCATCAAAGACAAGAGGTGGACAGTCATCAGGATGGAGGCACCCAGGCCCACCGCAGCCTGAGCTCCAGCTCCCCACCAGCCCTTCCTCTTCCACGTTCTCCTTAAAACCCCCGGAGAAGTTCCCTTTTTTAGGTGGGAAGACTATACACCCCCTCACTTTCCAAAATATGTCTCTCGAGCTGAATGAGATGATCACGTGGCAGGCAGAGGCTTGGAAATCAGGACTAGCAGCACATTGGTGTGTATTCTGAAAAGACAGATCCCCTGAAAAGTGCCCTGGGGTCATCCCTGCATTTCTCAGGAACAGAACAGTCGTGGAAAGAATGATTTGCCTCTGTGATTACCGTGGAGCCAAGATGAAAGCCAGAGGTGTAATGTTGTGACTCAGATTTGATCCTGTACCGGCCCCCATGGTTTTTGCAGACCACCGGCTTCTCCATCTCTCCTGCGAGTGCGGGATGCCATTCCTGCAACCCGGGGGGGCCCACAGGCCTGCCCCCGCCTCCAGGGAGCTGCGAGTATGTCTGAGAGAGAGGAGTCTAGGCTTTGTGGGATTTTTTCCTCCTGTCTGTTAGACTGCAGATGTTTGATCCTTTTCCCTCTGGGGAGAGCAAATGCCTGACGGCACTGGTGCGGATAGGGGGCGAGGGCCCTCATCGTAACGGTCAGGGTCCAGCTTCACCAGTCGAGGAGCACACGGGTCCGTGGGAGCCACAGAGTCTTCAGAAGGCGTGTCATGGAGGAAGGGTCATTTCTGTGCCCAGATCTCCACTTGGTTAGCCTCTGGTCTAAGATATTTGAACTCACAGTCCTACATGTTAGTTCAGCAAAAAATCTGGCTTCTGATACCCAAAGAGCCTGAAGTCCCCCTCGAAACGTGCGTACAGGCGCCGGATGTCACGCTTGCTGACACCCAGGAAGTAGCGCTCCACCTTGGTTCTGTTGTACACGGTGATGCCCGGGGGGATGGTGGGGTAGGACACCAGGTGGTCAATGCCAGCTTCTCTCAGGATGTATGGGGCATCATCCTCCAGGGTCTCGTGGTGACCAATGACACTGTACTTGATCTCGCAGGGTGCGCACAGCTCCACATACGTCACCCAGTGAATGATGTGGTCCCCGAACTGCAGGTCCAGCCACCTGTGGTTCGGATCACCCAGGTAGCGCACAAAGTCTTCAAACTGGATGCCCCTGGTCTCTGTCCGGTTCCTCCTGTACTTCCTGATGATGCCAGGGGCAATCTCATGCCTGTACCAAGGCTCAAAGCGGGGGTTGTGAACAAACTTGTCCTTAAACGCAGAAATCAGTCTTTCAAAGGGATCTCTTACAATAAAAAATTTGAAGTATGTTTTCAAGCTAAGGAAGAAAATGAAGATAAAGAGTAAGTTAACCTGATGCTACTGGCGGTGGTGGTGGTGGGTTGTGAGTGGGGAGAGAGAAGAGTAACAGCTGGAGCAGCAGCAGCCACCGGGAGCCCTGGGACCAGTGCATCCCATGTGGCTCTCGCTTCATCCACACTTGGGGGCAGATCCTGCCATCAGCCCATTTCCAGGTGAGGAACAGGAGCCTCGGAAACGTTAACTGTCTAAGACCACAGTACTCACTGCCCTCAGGGGCCACTGTGAGGACCCCTGTTTAACCCATGTGTTGTTTAATTTGAATAACTCAAAACTTTAGGAATGTTTAAACGTTTTGTTCTTGAGCAGAAAACCGAAAGGGCAGGAACCCTAATTGAGCCAGAGAAAGTTACTTTAAGGGTATGTCTTCAAAAACTCAATTCAAAATTGCCAGGAAGGAAAAATGGGGGCGGGGGTAGGAAGAAGGGGGGTGGGACTTCAGAATCCAGCTGAGGGGAAGGGGTCTGGGGAGCTTTCGGTGGTGGCAGGACCTGCGTGGAGGCCCTGTAGTGACAGTGACAAAATGACAACACTGCTGCAATTCCATGTACTCATCCAGGCCGGGGACACTCTCAGAGCCGCACGGCTCAGCCCCTTACCCTCACAAAAGCCCCGAGCCCGGTGCTGGGAGGTGGGGTGGGGGATGGGTTTGATCTGGCCTCTGACACCTGCGTTCCGAGGCGGTTCTGGTTAGGAACGCCCAGCACCAGAAGCCGCTGAGCAGCAAGGGGGGTCAAAGATCACTCGGTGATGTTTACTTGCTGCTTATGTATCTATTCCTTTGAAACCTCGTTCTATGGGGCCGATTCAGAGCCACCTAGAGAACTGTTCAGTCGGCTGCAGGATTCTTCCGAGGCCCGCCTCCATCCCTGCAGTGGCCGGCTAGGCCTTCTCTCTGCCTGTGCGGGGGTCCAGCCCCCACATCGCGCCTCAGGGCGGCTGCCACAGAAGCAGGCATAACACCTCTGGAGAAAATGAAAAACGAAGTGGGGTTCCCTGCAATCCAAATCCCTTTCTTATGAAATAAAGGGCATATTCAGTAAGAAATCCAAAGAGCTTAACAAAACCAAAGCAGAACAGTAACATGACAATTATGAAATGTTCCTTTTCATGGGCGGCAAGAAGGTCAGGGGTGGAGAAGACATTCTGAAACCCTCATAAAGAGAATTTAAATGCGCTGAACACTGGGTATGTGCCCAGCGGTCTCTCACCAACACAAACCAGCAGCCCTCAGAGTGATCTGGGGAACAGCGCGAGGACAGAACTGAGCCTGGAGCCCCATCCAAACCCCCTGCTCCTACCGCTTCTGAATTTCCGCGTCGCTGAAGGAAGAGAGGCGCGGGAGGCCATTCTTCTCGTGGTCGTGAACCACGTTTTCGGGGATCTCTTCGATGGAGGGGAAGGCTCCTGGGAAGCAAACAGGGAGAGGGAGTGTTGGCTGCCATAGGGGCCCTGCCCTGTCTCTAAATCAGGCCCGTGCTCCCCACAAGCCATCCCCACTAGCCACGTTGTAGCCTTCGAACTTCACCTGCTTCTGCGGGTAGGTTGAGGGTGAAGCAGAGCTTTGGGTGACCCAGAAGTAACTAGAGGAAACAGATGAGTTAGGAGGAGGAAGGGGAGGAGCAAGGGGCACACGTCCAAGCACTAAAATGGGTTCAGTCTGCTGTGACAGGAGGATCACTGCCTGCCCACAGAAGTCCAAGAACAGCCATCCTTCTTCTCCTGGGAAACGGGAGAAAAGCCAGAGGAGCAGGACGTGGCACGCACACTGCCCATCGCTCCCAGCGCAGCATCCCCGGGCCTCAGGGTTCCTAGGTAACCTCCCAGCACCCCAGGCCGGCAAGCGGAAAGGATGCTTGGTGCTGGAAAAGCCAGGCTAATGCTGAGGGAGTGACGTGACGTATTTGAAGCAGGACTCAGGAGGACAGGAAAGGTCTGAGAAGGCAGGGTGGGACCAAGAGCCACAACACCATGTCCTGCTGCCGAATGGAACCTGGGGCCCATCCCGGGGTTAGGCGCTGGGCAGGTGTCTCACTCCTTTCTCTACTCAGACAAATGGAAATGTGGTGTCATCGTGCTGCGGGGCCAGCAGGCCTCGGCAACCCTTCATGTCCGTCTGTGTTAATTCTGCTGCCTTCAAGTCTTGCAGGGAAGGGTCTCTTGGGCTGCCTGAGCAGAGGCCACAGCCCTCCCAGAATATCTAAGCCCCGATCCAGAACCCCGTGCTAAGTACTGCGGATGGAACACCAGCCCGGCGCACGCCTGCTCTCAAGGGGCCGACCAAAGAGCCAGCTCTGGCACCTGTCCCCCGGCAGGTGCGTCTCAGGACGGCTGATGGCAGCCCCAGAACTGTGCTTTGCCAGTCACAGGGCCCGGCAAACCGCTCCTGCTTTCACCCTGACCTTGTAAACAGGTTCTTCTTCCTTAAAGTCTGATGCTTCATACTGTGGTGGCCAGTGGGTAAGACTGCGGCACATTTGATCTGTAACCTCATTCTCTGATGTCAACAATCCAACATGCGGTCAGATTACTCACGCACGTTAATAATGTACCAGAAGACGAGGCAGTGTTTCTCTTTTGCTCCCCAACCACCGACAGCCAACTCTGACCACCAGCTCTGACAGCAGCGGCAGGCCTGGGGGTCTGGGGGCCCCTCGGGGCTCTGAGGTCTGCTTCCTGCCCCGGGACCCACACTGCTGTCCACTGGAACTATGTTCCTTTCGAAGCTGAGTTTAACACACAGAGCCCTAATTACCTTGTGTCAGTTCAGCATAATTGGAGTTTAAACAAACATGGCGTCTGAAAAGATTTGTGAGTAATCAGAACCTGCAGTGTGTCAGGGTGCTTCTCAGTGATCTAATTTGTTCCCAAGTAAACATCAGACTTCCTGAAGCAAGTTGATTAAATCCTCTGAATACGGATGCTGGGTGTCAGATGGGGCCGACTTCTCTCTGCCCAAGAGGCTGCGGGCGGGAGGCCCCAGACACACTGGCTGGGCTGCCCTCCCCGGCACTGGGTGTAGAGTGGGCCCTTCCCAGCTCAGCAGGGCCACCAGGAGGGCAGCTGCAGGGGGGCTCAGTGAGTGTGGGGCCTCGACCTCCCAGGACAGAGCTAATGACTCGGGAGAATCAATGCAGTGACCGAAGAAAAGAAGAAAAGGGGTCCCCCTGGTGGGCAGTCTGAGATGGGGAAGGCAGCGGGTCCTGATCGTAGGTGTGGCCTTTTGAAAACAGCAGGGTCTGGGTGAAGCCCCTCTAAAACCTAATGCACAACACGAACAGGAAAAACACCAGAGAGCTGTCTGTAAGTGACCAGCCTTCCCGGGCTCCCCTCTGCTGCCTTCCCCCACCTCCCCTGCCAAGGCCACGGTGAGACCCTCCACATGGACCCCAAGGGTCAGCGAGGACGGGCATCGCCGGGCGCTGCACGCACCGTTCAACACGATGAGGACTTTCTTCCACTGGGTGTTGCCCACTTTGGGAGTCTGGCAGAAGAGGATCTTGTGCTTGTCGCAGACGAATATTCGGTCCAGGACAAACCTGGAGACCGCGGTGTGTGAGAGGTTCCGCAGGGCCTCCTCCCCGCACACGTTCCTGATGAGCTCCAGGCGCTGCACGTAGACCAGGGGCTGGACAAGCCGGCTGCCTGACGCCATCTTCCCGGTCGGCTGCAGGTCATGGAGGCAAAACAGACACAAGGGCTTCATCAGCAGACACGGGAGAGGACCCTGCCCTCACCTTGTGCTGGGCATTGTTAACTCGAGGAGGTAAGAGCCTGGGAGCTGCCCCCATGGACACAGCAGGACAGCGGGGGCCCAGGGTGCAGGCTGCTTGGATGTGCTGGACCACGGTGCAGCCAGAGACATCTGACACTCTGTCTCTTCATCCTCGGCTTGGACAAGCCAAGGTGATGGGGCTGTGCCTGTCACTGTGCTGGGGGTGCTAAGGCCCAGGGTGTCCTGGAAACAGCGGGATACTCTTCATTAAGGGACTCAGTGAAGGCCACTTTCTGCCACCTCGCTCTCCCGAGCATCTCCCTGAGTGGACGCATGAGGACTGCACCTGAGGACCTGCTGTCCACACCTATGGTGGCTGTTCTGAAGATAATCTAATATTAGATAATCTAGTGTAATCTCATGGTCTTTATAAACTTTTGGGCAAATGTATACAGAGTTTAACATCTAATGACTCTTGGTCTCAGAGAATCACATCTAATCACCATTCCCCATCTCCATCACTTTGCAACTGAGCTGGAGGAGAACTGGGGCTGGGCAGGGAGAGACGAGGACTGAGCCCGGAGAAAGTCCAGGCCACCATGCCCCGTCCTGACACACGGGCCAGCTCCCCGAGCATCACATCTCCCACGTGCAAGACGAGAAAAAACACCTGCACCTCCGAGGGCTGCTAGTGAGAACCAGTAAGACTAACCCCCAGGGAAGTACTCTGTGCACGGTGAAGCACGTCAGGTGCAGTATTTCCCCCCACAGCAAGTCCTGCAGACCAGCAGTCTCTCAGGAAGACCCCCCGCATCCCCTAGTGACCGCTGGGCGACACGCTCTCCCTCACGGCTGTGGCACCCTGGGCGCTCCTGTCTCAAAGACTGCATTCCTCTTGCAAAACTCTTACACGGCCTTTGGTCATTCTTGATATGAGTAACTACACACTAACTTCCTTAACTCTTTCTACTAAAGCCAGCCTCCTGTTTTCTACAGTTTGGGGAAGGGGGTTGGTTTTGGTTTCTTATATCTGTAGTCTGTTCCTGCTCGTCCCTTGCCCTGGAATGCTACGATCCAGGACCGTCTCAGAGGTCCTGCAGACCTGCTCTCTGTCTGTCCTTCCAACATCCTGTGAGAAGTGAACTCTGACCGCACTTGACTCCGAGCAGTCTGCCCTCTGCTGGGTTCTGTCTGTTGTCCGCTCACTGCAGACCACGGGCAGGACTGTCCCTCCTCTGGGCTTAATTCTGTCTGACAACCACCTGTAGAACTCGCTCTACTCATTTCATCTCCTCGGGCTGGACTGCAACCTAAACCTTCCAGGTCCAGCACAGGGGTCAGCAAGGGGTGGGGCTCTCAGGAGTGTGCCCTTCATCCTGGCTGGGGGATGGTGAGGAATTTATGTGCTAAGGGAGCCTGAGGGGACAGCCTTGGAAGCAGAGTGTCAAGGGAGCTGAGCTCTGGGTGACGATCAGCAGCGGGCTCTGCTGCTAATGCCCCCGTGACTTTGGACCATCAGCCTTTTCCCCTAAACTCAGATTTCTCATCCTCACCTCCTGAAGGTTGGATGAGCTGCCCTTCTAACTCTCAAATCCCAGGATACCCAGGATCCAGGGTTGGAGATCTTCTCCATCCCCGGTTTTCTCCCCACCCTGCCCAGCACCCCCAGTCCCTTCCCCACGAGGCTCATTCTCGGCTCGACCAGCCTGACATCTGATGGCGCACCCACGGTGCACGAGGCACCGTGAGGCTCAGAAAACAGATGGGACCCTGCCCCTCCCGTGAGACACTAAAAAGTGAGCAGAAGCGGGCAGAAGTGACAACCACCAAGCAGAGGATGACAGTAACCAGGTGACAAGGGCCCGGAGAGAGGGCAGCCACTCCCCCGGGATGGGGACCCGCTGGGCCCGGGGGTGGGGGTGGGCAGGCACACACGGGAAGGGGCAGCCCTGCTCCCCTGTGCACGGGTCAGAGGTCAGCGCCGCTGCCTGGCTGTACGCACCTTCAGCTCCTCTGGAAAGCGCTTCTCTCCCAGGGACCTCCCGGCGTCGGGCATGGCTGTCAGGAACAGGAACTCCTGCCTGGCGCTGTAGGCTGGGAGACAGAGAGGCTGAAACGTCTTCTCAGCAGCAGCAGACGCACGGAGCAGTGCCACAGCACAGAGGCCCAGGAAGGGACCCACACAAACGCACCCGGGAGATGGCTGCCCACGTGCGAAGCACGGACAGTCCTTCCAGCAAGCGGCGCCCGAGCAGCCGGTGGGGCACCGCCCAAAGACAGAAAGGGAGCCGCTCCCTCAACCCCACACTCCTTCCAAGAACAAGCTCCAAGTGGACCAGCTCTTACGTGTAAAACATGAAACTTGGGGGAAAAAAATAGGAGAAAATCTTTGGAAAAATCAATAAACTGAATCCCATCAAAACTGAAAACTTTTCTCTGCACAAGACCCCATGCAGAGGGTGGGAGATGAGTTACAGACTGAGACTGGGAGGAAGTGTCTGTAAGCCGTGGGGCTGACCAAGGGCGGGTATCTAGAATATGTAAAGAGCTCTCAAATCTCAACAGTAAAAAATGCAAACAATCCGAGCAGAAAATGGGTGAAGCAGGAACAGACATTCCACCAAAGAAGGTCTATGGATGGCAAGTAAACACATGAAAGGGTGCCCTGCCTCGTCGGCCATCAGGCCGATGCAAATTAAAACCACAGTGAGACAGCACTACCCACCTGTCAACATGGCAAAAACTAAAAACAGTGCAAACTCCAAATGCTAGTGAGGATGCAGAGAAACTAGTCACTCATACCTTGCTGGTGGGGATGTAAACCGGTACAGCAACTCCAGAAAACTCCAGAAGCAGCAGTTTCTTTAAACACTAAACATTCAACTGCCATATGACCCAGGGTATGCATTCCTGGGCATTTATCCCAGAGAAATGAAAATTTATGTCACAGAAACCTACACACGAACGCTCACAGCAGCTTTATTTCTAACAGCCCCAAACTGACACAACTGAGCTGTCCTTCAACAGATGAATGGTTAACCAGTCAGAGGTACACCATACAATGGAATACTACTCAGCACTAAAAAGCAACAATGATACCCACAATAAATTGGATGACTCTCCAGGGAATTACTGAATTAAAGAAAAAAAAAAGCCAATTCCCCAAAGGTCACATACTGTATATAACATTCTTTTTTTTCGGTGGGGGGGGGTTAGGTTTGTGTGTTTATGTACGTATGCATGTATGTATGTATGTAATGGAGGTCCTGGGGATTGAACCCAGGACCTTGCGCATGGTAAGCACACACTCTGCCACTGAGCTACACCCTCCCCCCTTCTGTATATAACATTTTTGACATGACAAAATTATGGAGAGGAGAACAGATTAGTGGTTGTCAAGAGGGGGAGAGAGCAGGGTGGGAGATGGGGAGAGGGAGGTGGGCAACCCCAGGGGCCCTGGTGATGGAGAGGCCCTGCATCCTGACCGTGTCCTTGTCAGCACCCCACTTGTGACTTCGCACTGTAGTTTTGCAACACGTTACACTGGGGTAAAAGAGTAAAGGGTACAGAGAAATCTCTTTGTTCTTTCTTACAGCTGCAGTGATCTCCATGTACAACGATCTCAAAATTAAAGGCTTAATTGGAAGAAAAGCCAAGTCAGCCGTCAAGTCAGCAACTGCACATTATTTTCAAACTTCACAGGAAGTGAGATCAGACTGGAGGACCCTCACAAAATGCTAGACCAGAGTCATAATTTGTAACAAACAGATTTGGGGCAAAGCTCTGGGTAGAATTTGAAGATAATTTTCAGATCTCTACAATCAAAGAAACATTTACTTTCAAAATTTTGCAAAGCTTAAATACACAATTAGAAAGAAAAAGTAGTCATTGAATAAAAGCATAAAATCAGCATAACAAAGCAGAGACAAAGGCATATTTCACTTTGTTAAAGAAATCAAAACCTAGTCGTCTTGGGTCCTTACTACCAACACTCTGCACCCTCTGCTGCAGCCCACCCACCCCCCCGCCCCCAAAGCGTCTACACTTTTCTGAAAACATCCAGCATAAAATTTACCACATCCAAGCAGAATGACACTTCGTTCATCAGATGCCACCAAGAAGTGAGGTGCTCTTTAGAGGCTGTCCTGCCACATATTATGACTCAGAGGCATGCATCGTATTTACTTGTTTTAGTGGAATGTAAAGTGTATTACATGTGCCCCTAGCTTTTAAATAAAATAAACCACAAACAATTTAACCTCATGACCTGGCTTTTGAATCCCCTCCCAGAAGGTGACAGTTAAGGGAACCACGAATAAAACGTGTGGCCTCTCAGTGACACCACCTCACGTTCTCAGCAGCTGTTTCTCTGGCAATTTCTCAACCACGATCTCATCTGTGCTCCTCACCTGGGTCCCCCTCCTAGAAGTCCCGTCACCTGGTCTCTGGCTGGGACCCAGCAACAGGAGGTTTACAAAGTTCCCACTTGATTTTAAGTGCCTTGGGAATGAGATCCACTGCTCTAACTCTTAACAAGGAGCTCCTCTGTTGGTGACATTCACGGTGCTGAAGCAGCTGGAGGACCAAACAGCCAGGCTGAGAACATCATCTCAAATTCTAGCAGCCTTCCAAGCTGGGCCTGTGCTGTCCTGACAGAGGCCCTGGTCCCCAGTGTGACCGCGATTATCCCTGATGCTCTGTGATGCTCCTGGCCACCCAGATGCCTGCAGGTGTAATTCCACCTTCCCGAGGCTGTGAACCTCTCAGGTTCTCCCGAGGGCTCTGGAAAGACGAGATGTCGGGGCCCTGAGCAGTAAGGGCCTATTAACTGTTACTGAGTGGAAACCGGGAGCTGAGAACCTCCCTGGGGCCCAATCTCAGCACCTCCCTCTTCTGCCTGCAGACTTGCTCTCCAACCGCATTGCTCCTCCACAGAGAGGATGGGGGGGTGGGGGCGGTTACTGGGCAGCCTTGGTGCAGCCGGGGATCCACCTGGGGCTCTGCAGAGCGAGCAGGGCACACAGATGGTGCAGGTGTGCAGCACCCAGGAGTAGGTCCGGAAACCCTGGTGTGAGCCTTCTCACTCCCCTGCCCCACGGGCCCCACTGCAGGTGGAGACGCAAAGCCTCTGCAGAATAAAGATGCTGGGTGCTCCCTCTCTACCAGGCAGGCATCCCCGGGCCATCCAGGGCTGCTCTCCAGTCCTTTCAACACTCTCCTGGCACCCTCCTCACTCTGCCACTGAAGGGGTCGCCCCAGGGCCCCTCACAGGTTACTCACAGGGCCTCATGCAGGCTCGGAGCCGTCAGAGCAGGGAGCACATCCATTTCATAAACAAAACACTAAGGCCCCAGGAAGCGAAGTATAAGTGCATGAAGCAGGCACAGCTCTTCCAAGGCTGGGCTGGGTGCTGTTTCTACGTCCTCATCTGAATGCCTACGTCAGGTCATGGGGAGTTAAGGCATCCTTGAGGACATTTAGACCACCTTCCTTCCTGGGCGCTGAAGGTGACCTTCAAACACACGTGGCGGCCAGCAGGCAGCACTGGTGCACACACATCTCACAACAACACAAAGCAGGGCTGGTCCCCAAACCCAGAGCCTGCGAGGAGGACACCAAAGAAGCCCCCAAGGAAAGCCTGTTCTGGGGCCCCCAGGGAAGGTGATGGGGGACCCCTCCACCCTGTCCACCTTCCCTCTCAAACCTCTGCAACACCAAGTATTTGGACATCCCGACCTGCGGGTCCCTCCTGGCATCAGAGTCCTTTGATCCTGTGCCAGAGTTCATCTGAGATGGACCAGGAACCACAGCGCAGCGAGGTCTGAATTCACCAAAATCCACTCCAGGAGGAGGCAAACCTACCGTCGGGGTCTTTAAAGGTCAGTGTGATGAACTTGCTGGCCACCATGAACATGAAAATCACCCAAAAGCATGCGGCCAACAGAAGCCACTGGTGGTGCATGTTGTCAAGTATCAGCCATTCAGCGATTCTTCCTGGAAAACACAAGCAAAACGGCCCAGCTGCTTACAAATAAATCAATGAAACAAAAGGTAATTTAAAAAAACAAAACAGGGAATTTCAGTTAATAGCATCGATACAAACACTGTTTAATTTGCTATCAATACAATGAGTGTTTTGACTTAGTACTTCACTTAATGTTACATTTTAAATTAGCAACAAGCTGCCAGTTTGATAATTAAATCCGATTTAAAACACCTTAATGGAAAGGAGCAGGAAGCAGGGACTTCGGGCAGCCTTGGCACAGCGGGGGAGAGACCCATCTCTATTTGGTTTTGGGTCACGTGATAAGATTTTGCTTTTGCAGGCTGGCCTGTTGACTCCTTTCTGACTCAGGCTAGCGTGTCCCCAGTACTCAGCACCTGCCAGGGCCTGGAAACCAGGGCACGAAGGGGCTGGGTGCGGGCTGGGCCTTGGCTGCAGGTAATTCTCAGAGGGCAGAGGCCATCCGGAGGCCATTACAAGCAGGCTGTGTTTAAAATTCTGACTTGCTGACAAGATGTAGCCACACCTACAGAGATGCAGAGACTCTGAAATGGTAGAACCACACACACACACACACACACACACACCCGCCCCCGCCGAGCTTCCGTCTAAGTGCACTTGCCTGCCGGGGCCTGCGCGGAACCCTGGGGGTGGGCGTTTCTCATGCTCTCACAGCCCAGGGGGGACGAAGGGCACCTGGGTCCTCAGGGGGTCACAGAAGTCGCACTCTGCTGCAGGGGACACAGAAGAATCAAGAAGTTGCACTCAATTCTAGGCAAGAGAGACAGAAAGTATTTCATGTCACCTTCAACACAGTGGCTTCTTGAAGCCAAACCACACCATTTGAAAAGACCATGCTGGGCTGGGCTGGTTTCCACCAGTGGGTGGGTGGGTGGGGCGTCCACCACCCCCAGGCAGCAGGGAGAGAGCTGGTCTGTTCCACAGGTGCAGATGGCAGGTGACTTCAGAGAGTGCACGCTGGGGGGACGGAGCTCAGTGGGGGCCCAGGGAGTCAACACTCCTCCTGTCTCAACAGTGTTTGTTTGCTGGGATCTCACTGCAACCCGAATTCCCTCCAGCAAGGGGTTTTCTGGCCTCCACTTAAATACACCCTGCTATGGGGAGCTCACCCGTCGGGCAACCAGCACCTGGACTTTCCTTGGCAGGTCCCCACACAGCAGGAAGAACCCCAGTGTTCTTCCTGGGGTCCCTGCCAGATTAGACAAATAAAACCCCAGGATGCCCTGTCAAGGTTGAGTTTCAGATAAACAATTAATGACTTCATAGTATTTAGTGCAAATATGTCCCAAATATTGTATGGACACATTTATATTTTAAAAAGTGTTTTGTTGTTTCTCTGAATTTCGGATTTAACTGGGTGTCCTGCATTTTATCTGGCAACACTACCCAACAAGGGGACAGCCGCCTCCTCTCTAAGTGCCTGAAACAGCAGGCCTGTCCCTGAGTCTCCTCTCCTCCTCTGCCACTCCTCCTTGGGGCAGTGCGGCACAGAGCAGAGCCCTGGACCGTGTCACCACTCACTAGCTCTGTCACTTCCCTTCTCTGAGCTCTGGCTTCCCATCTCTGAGACAAGGCCCTCCTCCTCCAGGATGGTCACGAGGCTTAAATGAGAGGATGCACCAAAAGGACCCACTTGGCCTGCAGCAGACCCTCCATAAACATAAATTGGCCAGTGCCTCAGCACCCTTTGTGATTTTTCTATTTTATTTACACACACCCAGAAATTAGCGCGACAGTGTGGTCTGCCCCAGGAAGAGAGGAAAGGCTAGACTCTCATCCAGGCGACCTGAGCTACTGAGCTCTCCCTTCTAGAGATAAGCAAGGCACAAACGGTGACCACAGGGCACAGGGCCCCTCGGTGCTGAGTCCGCTGAACTGGTCCCTCCGAGACAGTGACACTCGGCGGGGCCCCTCTCCACCAGTCACAGTGGTGCCCCACTGAGGAAGCCCGGCGTTAGGCCTTTTCTAACAGAGGGGCAGAGGGGCCAGTGTGGGCTGGGGGGCGAGTAAAGAGAGAGGAGACAAGTACCGAGGGGGCTGCACAGAGGCACCTGTGTCTTGCACTAACTCTCAGGCAGACTGAGGCTGAGGAAGGGGCCCGGGTGCTGAGTGGCCCGAGGCTCGCAAGTCTCACTTTGCCACGGGAACTGCTGTGGACATGCGAGCACAGACGAGGGGAGCCCCCCGCCCCACCACCCTCAGGTCCTGGATCTGCTCACACCCGCATCTCCTCAACATCACGCGGGAGGTTTTAGGGTTTAAGGATCTACTTTGCCAATGGGAACCAGTCTTCTGAAGGGATCATTTGAGTCCACACACGAGCTAGCTCACCTCCAGATAAAAGTAGGAAGATACTGAATAAATGGCCTCACGTGAAAATGAGGCTCCCAGCATCTGCCCTCTGGGGGGGCCCGGTGGCCGAGAGGCAGGCCTTCTACCTCCCAGTCAGTTGAAAAGTGAGTCTCCAAGCCACGCCTGCCTTCCTAATCCTGAAGTCATTGGACAGCTCTCTGGGCCCCAGTGGTCTCGTCTGTGAGGACAGACGAGCCACCGGCGCGCTGGGAGGCCCCAGTAGAGACAGAAGGTGCCAAAGCACGTCTTCCACAACTTACAATATAGGATCCAACAACTCCTTCCAGATGGCAACTTTATTTCAGGAAGTTCTGCTTCTAAAGAGACTTCTGCTAAACTCCTACTGAACTAAAATATCCAGAGAGCCCGTTCCCCGTCCAAGCCCGGCCACTGCGTTGGATTGGGAGAAGGGAGGTCTGCAAGGCCCCCACCTTCAGCTCACCCTCTCCACGGCCTGCCTGGACCGGGCAGGGAGGGCGCCCAGGACACGTGGGGGCTGGCTGGGCTGCAGATTTGGATAAACCCTAGCCCCTGTCAAAACCTCTTGGGAAGAAGAAGATATGGCCAGAGGCCCTCGCCGGTGTCAGGAGGATGGCCACCCAGACCAGAATGGGCCCTGCCAACGGCCCAGTGCCCTGCTGCAGTCACCGCGCAGGTTACAGAGCCTGAGGGTGGTCACAGTGGAAGGCCAGTACTCAGGTGGGGCGCTCTCCCAGCCACTGGGCCCCCATAAACGCCAGGCAGGCAGGGCCTGCACCCCTCCCTATGCACGTCACAGGCAGGTTCTCTGACCTCACCCTGCTGGCCACCCCGAGTCGCCCTCCAACACCTCACCTAGCCTCACCTCCCGCCCTGCACCCATCACAGCCCAAATCTCCCGGTTCCCCTGGACGCATGTGGGCTCTGGTGGTGCTGGTGCGCCCCAGGCTAGACCAGCAAGGCCACCTTCGTCATTTGCTGAATGACCGTGTCAACCGAGAAGCGTATCAGGAAGACCCAGGAGAGCTGCGAGGTACCCGAGAGAACGCCTCGCCCGGCCCCCTCCCCCAGGATCCAAACTCTTTAGAGGCCCCCTTGAATCTCAAAATATTTCTCCAGTTTTTAGTTTTTAAAAAGGATTTAGTATTGTATTTAAAATATCAAGCAGAGAGAATAACATGACAAACACATGTTACAGACACACGGCTCTGAGCATCTGAGCTTTTAAAGGGAGTCAGTGCTACAGACGGGCTGGCGCCTGCCTGCCCCCCCCCCCCCCCCGCGGGCCCCCTCCATCGGGTGACGCTTCCCCCACATCAAGCACGGCTCCTGAGAGGGTCTGGGGAGGTGGGTGTCCCTGCCCCGGTGAAGGCCGGACAGACTGGGGAGGGGCCGCGGGGAAACCGCACCACTTCCTCTGCTTTTTGGGGGTGGGGCCCACCCTGGTGAGAGGTGCCCCGTTGTTAAGCACTTAACTTTTTTTCTTATGGTCTATAATAAGAAAATTCACAAATTCCACACAGACTCAAGTGAAAAAGCCATCGAGGTAAAAGCTGGTTAAAAATGCAACCAAACCAGGACTTGTTCTCCAAGTCACATGTTAACCAGAACCAGTGAGACTGGGCCCTCTCCAAACTACCCCGCCCCTCAGGGCCAGTATCTCACACTTACAACACCATGCGCGCGCGCACACACACACACACACGCGCGCGTGTCGTGTGCTGGTGGAGATGGCAGGCTAACAAGAGATCCACCCGCATCAAGGACTCTATCCAAGATGTGGACGAGGCAGCGGACATGGCGAGAGGACAGGACTAGGGCCAGGACAGCACAGTCACCTCTGGGGGTGAAGGGGTGGAGCTCCGGGCACCCAGGCAGCAGAAGAGCATGGCCAGAGGCCCAGGCGCAGGCAGGAGCAAGCCTGGACCCCCGAGTCACCGACAGAAGGCCATGAGGCCCCCCGCCCCAGCAGAGATGGTCACACAAGGCTGGGCTCCAGAGAGCCATCACCACACAACCAGGAAGCCACTGAAGAGAGTTTTCCATGAGAAGAGGGGTGGGGGTGGGGGTGCGGTGAGCTGATCAAAGCCATGAAACTACTACTCTGGCAGCAAAGTCAGAGATGTCCAGCACCCCCGTCCCGTCCACTTGGCCACGTCCTGGTCTCAAGGTCATCTCCACAGGGAACAGGCACTATTCTGATCGGGCACAAGCAGAAGGACTAAATGCTCAACATCACATCGCCCTCGAAGCCTCTGAAAACCTGCGAATGAACCAGGAAGAGCCACAGCATCTGACAGGTTGGGCTTCTACGGATCCTGAAGAGCGGGGTGTCCAGGTGGCCAAGGCCTGTGCTCTGCAATCACACGCATCTGCCTGTGGTGTCTGACCGTATGTCAAGGGCAGAGCTCCCCACCCTGGCTGCGTCCGGGAACCACCCAGGGAGCTTTCAACGACTACAGCAACGCCCTGGGCCCAAGGACACCTGAGTCAACACAACACGACCCGTGGAGAAGGGTCTGGGTGAACCTGTGAGGATGGGTCTGGGCATGTTTGAACACCTCGGCTCAGGATTCCAAGAGTGGCCAGGGTGAGAGCTGCTGTCCGGCCCCCAGCCCTCCTCACTGGCCACACGATGCCCCGGGGGTCTGGTGAAAATGCAGGTTCTAAGCACTTTAACACGACAGCGGTTCGCCCACCAGGGTAAGAAGGAAAACAGGCAGCAAGGCTTATCTGTCAACTAGTCTACGGGTGACCTGAGTTTCCTGTGCTCTGAATACATAGCTTAAAGAGGTTAAACTGGAATAAAGACCTCCGTCACTGGTCCCACTTACTCTCTTTTCCAGCCCCTCCCATCCAAAGGTAACTAGATCCTGTAAAATCAGGATTTGGGCTGACCTTGGAAAATCAGGATAATTTGCCCCATCTTTTCTTTAAACAAAAAGAAAGTCATTCTAAATTCGCAGAGCCCCAGCTCCTCCCGGCCTGCCCACCGTCTGCACTGTTTCCTTGAATACACAAATTCTCCATGGGTTTGCCTTGGGTCCAAGGGCAACGCCCTGGCTCAGTTTCTGTCTGCAGAGTCTGAGGCCTGACACCAACAGTCCTCCCTTCCTGGCTCTGTGAGGGCCACTGCTCTCCCTCCAGCCAGGTGACAAATGGCCTTTTAAAAGCCTGACATTTTCCGTAATTAGCTCTCCTTTGTCCAAGGAGCCAAGACAACTCCCCAAGTGCCTCTTGCAGCTAATGGGGGCGAACCCAAAAGTGTACCAGGTGCTGGCAGGGAGCACAGGAGTGTGCAGAGCCTTCCCACTTCCAGTCAGTAGGTGGGATCTGCACGTGTCAAGATGTCCAGCCCTGAAACCAAGCCAGGAGGCCGGCGCTTTGAAAACCCATAAGGCAGCACAGTTGAAGAACTTAAGATGTAGGGGCAGGGGCAGGGAAGCAGGGAGATCATTAAACACACAAGAAATCCTAACCTGTTACCCTGTCTCTAAACTAAATGGAGGATAGCATGTATTTTACACGTTGGTAACGACCAACAATGACTTTCGTGCTGTTACCACCTCTGGGTGCAAATTCTCCGTCACTTGCATTTTCAAAAAGATGCTTTTTGAACTCATCCATTTGGCTCGGCTGCCGGTGGCTCTTCCCCCCCGTGTTTGAGTTGTCATCCAAAAGCATTGTCCTTCTGAATTTGTGCTGAAGTTTGACTCCCACCTGCCCAGTTCTAGTCCTACTTTTACTGTGCACATCCACTCATCCTGTGGTAAATAAGCCCATTTAACCCTGTTTAAGACAGAGTTAAACAAATTTTAAAAAGCAATTGGTCTAGACATGGTCTAGGGTGCACACAACACAGATAAATCTCAAAACCGTGGTGCAAAGGGAATACAATAAAAAGAGAATAAGATATATGACAGTGCCATTCATGTAAATTAAAAACACAGGCACAGAAACCAAAAATACACATTCTACAAAAGCACAGAGAAAGGAAAGGATGACTTTTCCAGGGATTTCTTGCGGGGGCAGGAAGAGGAATGAGATTGAAGACAGGGCATTCGAAAGGACTCTGCAAGTGAATAAAACAAGACAGGGGTCCTGCAGATGTCAGTGATGGTAGCCAGGACTAATGTCCATCCAACAACTTGAATGTGAAGGAGACAGAGGGACAAGAAACTAGACAGAGACGTGAGATGAGATTAAAAAAACCAAAGACCAAAACCCAGCTTCTTCCCAAATGTCATGCACACATTCAGCAGTGTTTACTAAGGGCTTACTCTGAGCCAGGAGCTGCTCCCGGACCTGGGGACATAGCAACACCCCCCTCCCACCATGGTGCTTGATTTTGATAGAGGCAGACAGGCCATAAACAAACACACGATGTTAACTGACACGGATAATAATGAAGAAGGGTGAGGGAGGAAGGGGGACCTCTCGGAGGAGACAATGCTGAGAACAAGCTCAATGGATAGAACTCAGCCACCCAGCAAAGAGCTGGGTCCGGGGCCCGGAATCCCAGAAGCAGCAAGGAGGCCGGTGCCCCCGGTGCGGAGTGAGCAGGAGGGCAAGGGGGTGGCCTGGATGAAGGGCCCTGACAAAGGCCCTTGACTGACATTGAAACTCCTGGGTCCTCACCCCCATCACACATGTAACCAGTGTTGTAACACATTTACTCAAAGCATACCCAGATACTAAAGGAAGCTTCAGGAAAAAAAATATGGCCATGCACCAGGACCTGGGAACCCTGGGAGGACTAACATGGAAAAGGGAAACTGGCCTGCAGAGGGCTGGAGCACCAGGGACCCTCTACAACCAGCGCTTTCACACCTTCCCATTCTGAACTACACTGTGTTACCTAATCAACAAAGGCATTAAACCACAATGCAAGAAAATAAAATACTGGGCATGAATTTATGATATATATAAAGTTCTACAACAATCACTGTGAATTTTAAATTCAAAGGAAGGGTTTCTCCCCATCCAAGTTCAGAAATTCCCTTTGTCTCCTTGGCCATTGTCATTACAACGTACTGAGAACAAGGGCTCCTCAGTTACCAGCATGAAAACGCACTCCTCACCGTGGGCAGCTGGAGAGGGACAGCGAGGTGAAGACAGAGGCTCACAAGTGATAATAACCAAGGGCAAACACCCCTGCAGGGGTCCTGGCAGGTCAGGTACTGCTCCTGGCAGGTACTGAAGTCACCTAATCCCCTGCCTGAAGGGGAGCTCCTACTGTTATTATGGCTAAGAAAACATTTCCAAGAATATGAATAAGCTTCCTAAAATCTCCATGGGAACAAGACAGGAGGCAGTGAGAACACTGGGGACACAGATCTCAGATAACGCTCACCATCTCCTCCCCGTACCTTCTGAGGCCTGATCCACATTTCCTTGCGGTATCTGCTTCGTCTGAGGTTCTTGGCTCCTCCTGTCACTGTTTGGGACAATTGAAAAACAACAACAACAAGTAAGTAAAGAGACCCACAGACACAGAAAACATGGTTTTCTGGTTACCGAAGGGGAAGAAGGGGGAGGAATAAATTAGGAGTTTGGGATTAACAGATACACACTACTATATATAAAATAGGTAAACGACAAGGTCCTACTGTATAACACAGGGAACTACCTTCCTATGTAAGCTCTAATAACCTACAATGAAAAAGAACCCAAAAAAGAATATACATACATGTATAGCTGAATCACTATGCTGTACACCAGAAACAAAACACTGTAAATCAACTTTACTTCAATTTAAAAAAAAAATAAACACCATTAAAGGTTATAAGATCTATTTACTGACTACAACTTGCTTTATACTCAGGAAACAGTTAACCACTTTGATTATTCAAGTATGTTTTGCACAACAGGTCTCTTATACAGGGGGTCATCTTTAGATGGCTTGGTAAATGAATAAATATTCTAAATGTACCAAAAGAGCTAACTGTTTAAAAGATTCTTTCCTGCAACTTAGTATGAAAAATGACTTCTTTTTTCTAGACAAAATAATCAAATCCTATTATACCTGTTTTATATGTTTGATTTGGGTAAAGGATTCCTGTAGGAGATGATCAAATCTTTCAACGCAAGATGTTCGCTGGGTTTTGTATTTCTTCAAGCCATAACTCCCCGACAAAATTTTACCCACATTACCATGAATGAGTAATTGGAAACAAACCAAACTCATGGAATTAGAGAGATTACAGATTTAACAGAGATAGCAGGTAAACTAAACATTCAGTTCATTTAAAACACAATACAGTCCAAACTGCCTGGGAGGCAGAGCGCACAGTCTAGTTATGTTTCCCTTTACTCTTATGAATTCAATATTAAAATTAAAAGCCATTTCATGTCACGAAGATGAAAAGATGAAGCTTTATGTACTCACATGCAGGCTCCTCCAGACTTGTATCAGGAGAAAACGCTCTCTTGGCTTCTGTGATTTCTAAGGTCCTGCACTCACCTCTCTCCCCCCCGTCTCTAGTCTACTGCATAAGCTCAAGCATTTGAAAAATGATCTGACTATAACTGCAAACTGCTCCAGATATTAACTAATTCTTCCCTCTCCTTGTCCAGTTTTGCAAGAACTCCAGTTTTCATTCCAGGGAAGGAAAGAATTTTTCTCTCAAGTATTTCTTCGAGATTCTATTCTTAAGATCAAGAGCAAGGATGGAAAGACCTTTCTTTCCATCTTGAAATTTCCGTTTTGACCCAAGATTGACTAAGCCCTAGTTATAATTGGGGGAAAGGGAGAAAACTGTTTTTCTTTGTGTCTCCTCTTTTCAGCCCAGTCAATGAAAAGAGTGAATAAGGCCAGAGCTAAACAGGGCTGCCTGGTTTTTAAGAATGTCTGAGACATTTCTCACTCTGGCTGTTAAAAATGACCAACAGCCAGCTCTTCATGGCCCAAAGCCCTAGACTTTGGGTGTTTCAGACAAAAAAGCCCTTATGACAGTTCTCCTGCTCAGCTAACCAGAACCTGGCTGCGCAGCTTTCTGCTCGGTGCCGGGCCCTTTCCTGCTTCGAGTGGACTCGGGAAAAAACAACGCAGCTTTTGGAAGACCTGCTTCGTCTTCCCAGCCAGAAGTGCAGAAATTTATGCTTCAACCTCCAATTTCTGACAGGCCTCTCTTGTCAAAATCAGAGCTGAGGGCACCCTGGAGTCTACCTGGCAGGAAACTCGCATTTCCAACCATCCCTTCCCCTCCCACCCGCCAAAGACGGGCTTAATTGTGCCCTTAGGAAAGGCTGCACTTGGTATTTCGTCCCTGCCGTCTCTCTCTCTCTCTCTCTCTGCACGCTCCGTGCACCAGAGTGGAACATTTTCTTCTTCTTTCCGCCCCCAATTACTAATGCAAACACTCAGCCAAAGATGAAGGGAATCAACTACGGATCACAGCATCCCCAGCAAGGACACCGCTTCGTTGCATAATTAACATGATGAAGGCTCTACCCTTGAACCCCCCGAATTAGGGAGGTCCCCCAGTCGCCAAAGAGCACCGGGGTGTTGCTGGCAAAGACAAGCCGGTTCCCCCCGTTTCCCCGTCCACCCGGGGTGGGGTCGGGGTCGGGGTCCGGGAGTCTGGGAAGCCCCCCCACCCCGCCCATCCCCGAGCTCACCCTGCGTGGAGCCGAAGCTCGCTGGGGTCCTCGGGCCCTTCTGCGCCCGGGGACGAAGCTCGGCGCGGGCCTCGCGGGCCTGGGGGCGAGGCGCGCGGGGTCTCGGAGTCCGGGGAGAGCGGGAGGCCTGCCCGCCTGCCCGCCCGCCCGCCCGGAGCCCTCGGCGCCGCCACCGGCGGCCTCCGCGCCGCGGCCCGCGCTCCCGGCCGGGGATGTGGCGGCGGCGGCGGCGGCGGCGGAAGAAGGAAGGCGGGAGCGCGAGGCTCTCTCGTGGGGGAGAGGCCTCCGCCGCCGCCCCACGGGGCCCCCGCCGCCCGCCCGTGCGCGCCGCCTGCCCAGCTGTGCGCGCCCCCGCCGCGCGCGCCCCCGCCGCCCCCTCCTTTCGCCGCCCCCTCCTTTCCCCGCCCCGCACCCGCGCCGCCGGGACCAAGGGGAGGCGCAGGGAGACGCGGCCAAGGGACCTCTGGCTGCGTATCCCCACCTAGTCCTTGCGCCTCGCCCCACCCCGAAAAAATCCCAACCGAGATTATGTCCCAGGAAATGACAGAGAGACGTGCGGCCAAACCTAGTCCCGCCAGGTCTCCACCCAGAAAACAGGGTGAGTGTGTGACAATGAGGGGGAAATCCCACGCTTGATAACATTTTTTAAAAAATGCAAACTTGGAAAAAGGCCAAATTGCTTGAGCGTAGGGTACCTCCCAGCATTTCTTAAATTAGCCTACCTTGTGAAAGAGGGCTTTCCTTCGCCAGGGCCTTTTACAGAAACCGCTCCCCCTCCCCACTCCTTGGCTGACAGACTGGGGGATGTAACTTCGTTGTCAAGGGATAGTGGTAGAGGTCAGGGCAGTTCATAGCCCTGTAGAGTTGTAACTTTTAACCTGCAGAAGTGGATAAGGTTTAGGAGTTTAGAATCTGGTGGAGAGGTCAATCCCAATGGTGTTAGGGGTTTTATTGCTCTAGAAAACGTGAACTACATTTTGTTCTGATCTCACCTATACGTTTATTAACTACTTAACTATTTATCTATTTGGCAAACAGGGTCATATACATGTGTGTGTACATATAAAATTTTTTGTCAGCTTTCAAGGAACTAGTTTTCTTTTTTTTTTTTTTCTATACAGCTGGTTCCCTCCTGGATGACTTAAATGAAATATTGATTGGGCTTAGCATTTCAGAATTTCACTTTTAACGTGATTACTAACCACCATGACTTAAAGATAGAAAGGCAGTTTACTCGGTCTTTTGGTCACACATTCAGACGTTTATTAAGTCCTTTCTTGGGGCACTATGATTGACAAGAGACATTTGCTTTCTCTTTGAGGACTGAGTGGACACACATACATGGAGTAAATTTGGGGCTTAGATGTGACCTTGAATAATCTATAGGGTTTAAAGGTCCAAGCTCTGGGAATTAGACCTTGTGGGTTCAAATTTTTATTCCACCACGTATAGCTTGTAACCCTGTCAAGCGCTTTTATCTCTCTGTGCTCCAGTTTCCTCATCTCTAAAATGGGGATATTATACAGTATTTACCCCAGAGTTTGATACTAAAGAGTAATGGAGGCAATGCTTTAAAAGTACCTAGCACTGTTCTCCCCCAGCAGGAAACATTACAATTGTGAATGAAAAATGTTGCTTGCCTTATCCAGTAAACAAGGATGTTACAGCCATCAAGTCACTACAAGCCACTTAGGATGGAGACAAACAGGCTGCCCACTGCCCAGCCCTCAGCCCCTGCAGCCACCTTCAACGGCACACTCAGAGGGGACTCAAGATGGGAAAAAACAGGCCACTGGCCCTAGAGAGCTAAGGTGCACATCAAAGGAGTGATTTCAGTGAGCCCAGGCTCTTGCATCTTCCCATACATAGAAAAGTGCTAAATTCCTTAACTTGAGATGTCTGTTTTTTTTTTTTTTAATAACAGTAATCCTTTGATGTTTTTGTTGCCAAAACGCCCATGTATCCCAGCTCCTCCCCTTACCTCTTCAGAGCAGTCGCTTAGAGCTGTCTGAGGGGCTGTCTCTGGGCTTGAAGCCCTCAGGAACTCCACCAAATAAAACATAATTCTCAACTTTTAGGTTGTGCATTTTTTTTTCATTCAACACAATAAACATAAACTACTTTAATTTTTATTATAATTTATTGTTTACTGCATTCCTAAGATGCTGTTCAAATATTAAAAGATACAGTTCTTTCTAGAGGCTCCTGCTTTGGTGACTAAGGTAATTGAATAGTTTCATTGGGGTTTTTACAAATCATTCTAGTTCTCCTTTTTGTTTCTATAAATGAACTTAAGGAAGTATTAGTGTTCAGTCTTTACAACAACAGCCTAATCTCTAATGTAGCATTTCTCCAAGTGTCATCTGTGGGCCTTGATCATCACCAAGATCCTTTTAGGGGGGTCTGTGATGTCGAAAGTGTTTCCATGATAATCTGAGGACATTAGTTGTCTTCTCTATTTAGATATTTGCTCTGATGGTGCAAAAGTAATGAAAGCTGATGGCATGAATCCAGGCAGTGGCACAAAATTGAACTGCATTCATCAATCATCACCACCAACCACCATGCATGTGCAGTAAAAACAAACACACAAACAAAAAGTGCCACTGAAGGTTGAAGCAGCCGTACCCTTTGGAATGGGATGGGAAGTGCCCAGAAGCCCTCTGGTTGGTGGGTATGGAGTATGGGACCACCTGGAGCCAAAGCTCTGGGACCATGGTTTGCAATGGAGAATATCAAGCTGCATTTTTTCATGGAATGCCATTTTTTTCTTAAAGGAAGAACTGACAGATAAACTACTGCTACACAGTCTTGAGGAGTTGGCAGACATTTTCTCCAAAATGAATTAAGGGAGCCCTTTGCTTCAAAGAAACTGAGAGTATTTGTGGCCAATGATAAAATTCAGGATTTCAAGTGAAAATTCAAACTTTTGGAAAAACTGTATCTTCTACTATAAGTCTGACAGCATCCCAATATTGAAAGATTTTTCTAATGAAATCAGTGGTAATGCTAACAGCCATTATGATTACTTTTTGGATTGTTTATTGACAGACTGGTTGATTGTGGCCTGACAAGAAACATGTATTTGACACAGTTCTTGACACAAAGATCCTAAATCTGCTGGAATTTCCTGCTTGACTGGAGTGTCTTTTGTTGAATGAGGCAACTCTGGGTGGGCCCCTAGGTAGCTTCAGATGGGGACTGAGTCACTACAAAGACCAAACCTTGATTAAAAGCATGAAGCTTTCAGCCTTACCTCCCCCAACCTCTGGGGAGAGAAAGAGCGCTGGAGATTGAGTTAATAGTCAATCGTGCCTGTGTGATGAAACCCCCAACTGAACAAGCACGTTGAGTTGCTGGGAGGGTGGTGCACCTGGGGGGCATGGAGGCTCTAGACACACCACACCCATACCTCCCCCTGTGCGTCTCTTCCACGTGGCTGTTCCCCAGCTGTATCCTCTGTGATAAATCAGTCATAGCAAGTAAACTGTCTCCTGAGTTCTGTAAGCTGTTCTAGCAAAACTGAGAACAGGGCGGTTGTGGGAACCCCTGGCTTGTAGCCAATCAGCTGGAAGAGTGGGTAATCTGAGAGCCCAATATTTGTGACTGGCATCTGAAGTGGAAGCAGCCTCCTCAAACCTGTGGAGTCTGACGGTAACTCCAGGTGGTGTCCTGAATAGAATTGTAGGATTCAGTTGGTGTCTGGAGACTCAGAGAGTTGGTTGTTGGAAAACACCCCAGACCAATGAATTTTAATGTCACAGAGTATGAAGAGATATTAATAAGGTTTTGGATCCTATGTTGAACTAGACTTTGAGAAATGCTGAATTTGGGTGCAGTATGAAAGAAGAACATCAAAAATTATCTGGAAAGATTATTGAAATACTTCTTCCTTTTCCACTTACTTGCACAAAGAAGGATTTTCTTTGTTTTCTTTGACAAAAATAACATTGCAATAGATTGAATGCAGAAAAAGTACATGAATCCAGCTGTCTTCTATTAAGCAAGACATAAAAGAGATTTGCAAAAAGGTAAACAATGCTAAATTTTTGTTTTGGAAAACAGCTATTTTTCCTTAAAATATAGATGGTAACATATAATGGGAATATTGTTACTTTTAAATGAATTAATAAATAAATGTTTTAAATTTCTTAGTTTCTGTTATGAATATTGTTGGTATAGACATAATTCAGATTAACAAAAGTTCTTTACATTCATTGATCATTTTAAAGAGTATAAATGGCTCCTCAGACCAAAATGTTTGAGAACTGCTGTTCTTAAAGAAACCCACATTCTTAAACGTAAAAGTGAAAAGTCACAAAATCAATTTAGTCCTTCATCAGCCATCATTTAAAAGAATAGAATTGAAATAGCAGAGTGCTTCTTTCCTATTAAAAGTAAGAACTGTCTCATGAAACTTTTACTTTACACCTACACACTTACACATCTGTGTGCACTGGCTCATAATATAAAATGGATTTCCTATTGTTTTGGTCGAAACAATTTTAAAAACACCGATCTAGAACATTATTACAAGAAGGACTAATATGCATTTTTTTTTCACATTTAAAACTTCTCAAACCCATATGTATTTTCCATTACAAGAAAAGAAAATTTTAGGTCAAAGAAGAAATCCTTGCCCAGTCCAATAGCAGGTGAGAGGGGTCCCAAAGTAAGAATTGAAGGCTATCCTTAGGTACCTCCAAAACTGACCCTCTGGGGCTCCCTTCTAAGACGGGGCTTCACACTTGTGACAAGATGAAAGAAAGAGAAATCCAGACCCAGGTGAGGGAGAGAACAGAGCCAGGAAACAGCAGCAGGCAAGATGCCCTGTTTCGAACAGACACAAAAACCACAGAAAGAGGGCGAATCACGGAGCTAGGAAGGCGCTTCTGAATCCTTTTCTCATTCCTAAAGTTCAGAAAAACTAGTTCCCAATAAAAAGGAGGCACAGGGAAGGATCAAGGGCAAATCCCATACAAACTTATTATAGGAAAAAAAGAGTATAAAGAGCAATGACATTATTGCAGACTAATGAAAGCATATGCCACGCAGTAGGTGCGTTCCATTATCTGAAAATGAGCTGAAGGCATTAAGACAACAATACAAGAAATAAAAGAAGAACACATCAGAATTAGATAAACTGGGAAAGAAGGTGACAGAGTTGAGGAAAGAATTAAAAATAAAAATGTCATTTCAGAAATGAAGAGTAAATAAACACAAGTGTAAATAAACAATAAACAGAAAGATAAATCGAAAGTGAAAAAGAAGGGAATTCACACTGGATTGAGTTCAGTGCACTGCAGTTCACCACACTGAAGCTTACACTTTCTCACCTTCGGCCATTTGGTGCCTCCTCCAGCTGACTCCTGCATTCTTTAGATGTGACATTGGCAGTCTTGAAGGCTTCCTTTCTATCTGGTATTGTAAGATAGTTCCTTACGTATTTCTCATCATACATATTTCTTGTCCCAGATCTAGAAGTTCTTTCTCTAAGTAGCTCTGGTTTCTTTTAGTATGGAAGATCACTATTTGGGATCTAGAGAAGTTCATTGCCATTGGGTTGTTCATTGTCTTTTGGTCATTTCAGCTAAGATAAGAAAAAAATATGTAACATCTAAGAATACTTAAAATATATATGTATATATAGTTCATAAGTTCGCATGGATACCTCAAATTTTAATTTGAGACAAGAACTTTTACTTAATCTTGTATCTGCTGTATCTGAATTTCTTATCTTCCATACTGAGAATCCTGGTTGTCACCTTGAGCTAGGAACACAAATTTGGGTGAGACAACTCTGAAGAAACAGAGATGTGAGTGCCTAAAAAGTCAGGATAGTACTAAATTAAGAGGAGTTAGGAGATTGCAATTAGGATGGTGCACAGACGGGGTTTCTGGGATGCCTGTCAAAATTCTACTTTTTGACTTGCATGGTGTTTGCTTAATAATAATTTATTAAGCTACACATTTGATTTGTGTGGTTTTTCTATATCTGTTTTTCTTTTACAATAAAAAATTTTAAAAAAATGCAGCGAATCTAGATGTTTTGTTGTGAAAAATGCAAGATACTGAACAGTGTTTATCTGTCTAAAAAAAACGGATTGTGAACATCTCTTGTTTATGTAGAAAATACACACACATATTACAAAACAGTGTATGCCTAGCATAGTCCCATTTGTTATTAAACTACAGGAAGATTTAAAAATAATTGAACTTTCGAACTTCTATCACTCAGAGACTAGGTTATCCATGAACATGAGATAGCAGTGAGAATTTCTAAAGATCTCTTGTTTGTACTTTAATTTAGGGTATTGGTTACAAAAGTGTTGCAAGGAATAGAATGGCTGAAAATTAAAAACATAAACCATACCAAGGGTTGACAAGGACGTGGAACAACTGGAATTCTTAAAATATATGTAGTTTAAATACATGTAGCGTATCTCACCAAAACTGTAAATACATCATCTTGGGAGGAGAGTGGGATTGTAAAATGGTAAAAGGTGACATTACCTGGAGATTAGCACCTGTGGCTCTCGTTGTGGCAGGAACTGGGGACTGTGAAATCATGTACTGGTGCTGCAGCCCCAAAGCAGGAAAAAAATGGCCCTCCCTTCCTCTTTCAAACTCTTCCCCACCTCCTCTCCTAAGGACAGAAACTAGCTGGAATCCAGCAGGGAAGAAAGCTTATTCTGCAGGCTTAGCTCTCCACGATCAGAGAGGAATAAAGAAATGTGTTTATACAGCTGAAGGCCAATGAGCAAGTAGCTGGCGCACTGTCTGAAATACTACTCTTGACAAAGGAAAATCTAAAATAGATAAAAGCCTGGTTCTGACTTTCGTGGATCTTGTCTGTTAGGACATCCTGGTTCTCCCGAAGTTGCGTGGCTCTCCCATTCCCTGCCACTACTAAATAGCCCAGTTTAAAAGCAGATGAAAAGGTCAAGAGAGAACAGGATACAGACATAGAAGGTGGGAGGAAGAGAAAGTGTCTTCAGGTGAGCCAGGATGGTGCAAGCAGATGGGGGAGGCTGGCCTTTTCTGCCTCCAAACAGCATTTTGGAAATTTGACAGGCCGCATCTAAAATAAACCTATGCCTATCTTCTATGAAACCCTGCTTTATCGGTAGATGCCATCAAACAGTAATCCTCATACTTGCACCTCGATTTACTGTAGACTCATAGCATTCTGGAAGGACACTGGGTGCCACTGAAGAACTCAGAAACTTTGAACACAGAAATTTATGATCGATTTTGAAATTCCATTTTTATATCCTACAGATTAAAGTTCAGTTCCCTGAAAGCCTGCTGAGTTTCATCGTAATAACAATTTATGAAGCAGAACCTGATTTAACGTGGGAAGGAGGAGAAATGTTTCATGTAATTCCCTTGCATTTTCTTCTGTTTCAAGAGGTGGGGGATCTCCACATGGTGAGTTCATTTAGTTAAAAAAAAATTATATCTCACTAAATTGGCTTGGCACTGACAAATCCACTGGTCACAACCTTTACAATAATGCTTGGCCAATAAAGCACTTTGGAAAAATAAATGTAATGAAATGAAGAGAGTTGATCTTTCACATATGTAAATCCAGATCTTTAAATATATTAACCCATATACTAATAAAAGTGTGTGGCACTTATTAAATTTTTTAAGCTTAGTTTTACTCAATAGAAGTAACTCATAGAGTCAATGCAAAAATGCAGATAGTTTAAAAAGGCTCTTATGAGCCCCTCACAATCCCATTTCTCTAGAATCATTGTTATTTGCAAGTGTGTGTAGAATCCCACCTTTTTTCTTTGCACTTATCTAAGTAAGTACTTTTGGAATTAAGTGCACACTTTTGAATAAACTTGAACTTAAGTTGAGATTGGTGGATTTCAAAATTGGCCATACAGCTTTGCAGCACCTCTCATAACAGATGGAGTTAATTTCCCCATCCCTTGAATCTGGCTAGCCATGTGACTTGCTGTGACCAATAATGCAGAAGTGATGTTGTATCAGTTTCAAATCCAGGGCCAAGAGGTCTGGTAGCTTCTATTCTCAATGTCTTAGAGCTCTGAAACCAGCCTGGACTAGTCTCCCAGAGGAATGAGAGACTACAGGGGAAAATTTCCCAGACACCTCACTCTGTTTACTAGATGAATGCAAATACCTAAATGAGCTCACCTGATGAACTGAGCCCAGCCCAAACCATAACAACTGCCCAGTTAAGCCCAGCCCAAATTACTGACCTGCAAAATTTTGAGCTAGATAGATGGTTTTGTTTTAAGCAACTGAGTGGTTTGCTATGTATGAACAGAAGCAAACTGACATTGGACCATACAGTATGTACTTTTACAACTTGTTTTCTCTCCTCATTATGCTATAAAGAGTAACTTATCAATACATATAAATCTTATTTTATTTAATAGTTGCATAAATGTCCATATTATGGATATTCTGCAGTTTATGTAATATTTCCTCTATGATGGACATATAGGTTGTCTGCTTTCTTTCCTTCTGCTTCCCTCCTTCCCTGTCTCCCTCTCTTTTTCTCTCTCTCTTTTTTGTATCTCTATAGTTACTGAGATATTTACCTGACTCTGCCTTTTCCCTGCTAATATTGGTTAAGGTATCTTTTCATGTGGATATTTTAAAAACATAATCAGATTCATCTATCTTTTCCTTAGTGGTGTCCTTATGTTGAGTTTTACTCAAGAGCAATTTCCAATCAATTATTCACTCTATTTTTTTCAACTACAGCATTTTATATAACTGTATGTGTGTGTTAGGTTTAATTCAATAATCCTCTGGGATTTATTTCAATTTATAGTGTGAAATAGGGTATTCTTTTCCAGATGGAGAGCCAACTGCCCTAACCACCATTTACTCAATAGTTCATCATTTTTGCACTAATTTGAAATACCACCTTTTCTCTATGATAAACCTATCTGCTCCGAGACTCTATTCCTTTCCATTGATACATTTGCCTGTTAGTGGATCGATAACACGATGACTACTACAACTTAACAATTACTATTGCTGTACAGTACATTTTGACATTGACAAAGTGTCATTCTTTTTTTTTTTAGAAATTTCTTGAATATTCTTGAATATTTGCTCCCCCAAATTAATTTCAGAATCAGTCTTAAAACTCCATGAAAAGTCATTTTAGAATTTTAATAAGGATTACATTGACTTTGTAGATTAATTTGCCATCAGTTGAAACTTTAACAACATTGACTGTTGTCAAAGATCATGATACAAATTTTCATTTATTCACATATTCATTTATGTCCTTTAGTAAACTTTTGTATTTTTGTTTCTTAATATATTGCACATTTATTCTTTAGTTTAGCCTTCAGTATTTCATAGTGTTTTAAGCTGTTTACATTTTCTAATAAACATCTTCCAATTTATCTTTGCTTATGTCTAAGAAAATTATTCCTGAAAATAGTTTTCTTTAAATCTGACAATTTAGGTGAACTCTTGCTCATTCTGATAATTTGCCAGTTGATTCCTTTGGACTCCTTTGGGTAGATAATCGTATCATTTTAGACCATGAGAGTTTCCACCTTTGCTGTTCATTATTTTATTTTTATTTTTTTGTGTTGAATTGGCTAGAAAATCCCTGTGTTTGTGTTAGTCTGCTTGGGCTGCCATAACAAAACTCTACAGAATGAGTGGCTTAAACAAGAGAAATTAATTTTCTCCCAGTTTGGAGTCTGGAAGTCTGAGATCAAGGCTCCAGTAAGATTGTTTCCGGTGAGACCTCTCCCCTCAGCCTGCAGACAGTGCCTTTTTGCTGTGTCCTCTCCTGGCCTTTCCTCTGTGTATGCGTAGAGAAAGAGGGTGCTGGTGTCTCTTCCTCTTCTTATAAAGACAGCAGTCCTATTGCATTAGGGCCCCATCTTTATGCCTCATTTAACCTTAATGACCTCCTTAAAAGCTCTATCTCCAAATACAGTCACACTGGGGTCAGAACTTCAACGCATGAATTGGCGGGGTGTGGGCGGGGGCATAATTCAGTCCATACCAATGCTGTTGAATAGTGTCAATGCAGATTTTTTCCTTGTTTTGTCTTTTTCCCTATTTCTGAATTATCATTAAAAACAAGATTTTAATTTTTATCCTGAATATATGAAAAGTAATGTGTGCAAAATATGCAAAGGAAACAAAATTAATTCGATACAAATCAGTTATCCTATAGGTTTATTTGAAAAATGCATGTTTGTGTATAGAGCACCTAGTTCACTGGTAGACACAGACCAGACGTTCAAAAAGCACTTGTTGATTGACACTTTGTAGAATTGCCACAGATCTTTGCTTTCACATGTGTGTTTTGTGTCTAAAATGTCCATAAGTAGTTGCATTTAATACCACATAGATAGATTTCAAAAATATTCAAACAGAAATCACTCAATTGTTCATTCATTCAGTAGACTTGCCATTAGGCATTGGGTGGATTTTAACACAAAAGATTTTAACACATCTCCAACTGGTGTTTAAAGACCTTGGTTATTCTTCTTGAACCAAAGGGGTAAACACTGTAATAAATAGAAATCTTTATTTCTTGCCAGCTCAAGGAAATAGACAAAATACAATGGCTAGAAAGTAGTTTATAATTCTTACTTTGTTATGAATTAGACTTTTTTTGGCAAAATACTGTATTTTAAATCATAAATAAACAGTCCATTCTGAGCAACTTCCACCCAAAGTTATTTTCCTAATCCTTAAAAAAGCAAAAAGTAAAGATATGCATGATGAAAAAACCTGAAGATGTTTTGTATGTGCTATATGTTACCCTTTTTGCAAGGGAGCAGATTTCATTCTTTTTCCTTCTTTCTATCTCATATCCAACCTTCAAGGAGGCTCTTTTCAGGGCGAAAAAATGACATATCAACTAAAATTCTACACTGTTACTGACATGACCCTTGGATCCAAATCCCTGCTCTGTATCCTTGATGGCAAGTTCCTTAATTTCTGCCTGCTTCAATTTCCCCATTCATAAAATTAGGGTTATAATACATTCCTTGTGGGTGTTCTGTGAGATTACATGAAATAATCTGTGTGAAATCCTAAACAGGAGCTCAATAGATGGAGTCATTTTGTTGTTATTATTATTATTATTAAACACTGCCATTTAATTTGATTTAATTAAATCAGATTGGATTGAAGACTGATTTAATCTGAAATATTTAACTTGTTCCTAGAAATGAATCTGGAGAAACCTTAAGAACTCTAACTTCCCATCATAATTTTTTTAAAAAAAGCAACTCTAATTGAACTTTTGAGGTTCTTGCAGTATTATGTCCAGGACCCCAAATTTTGTTCTCAGATGCACCAAAGACTACAAAGCATCCTTTGTTAATGGTGGAAAATAAACAGCTTCTTATAAAACAAGACTTCATCATCCAAGAGTTTATAGATTTATGTCCAGTGCTTTGATTAAAAAAAGAGAAAAAGCCTTTTCTGAGTCAGAAATTTTTCTCGAACCACTACAGAATAACAATTATGACTCTCCACTTTATATTTTTATTGCTGGGTTGAAAAAGATGACTCTACAATGCCTACACCAGGAGGATATTATTCTACAAATAAGGGCCCAGCGTGACATTTATGAGAAAGCTGAGTCCTCCTGTGCAAAGCTGATTGGTGCTCAGCCAATGGGCTCCAGGGTGTTGAGAATAAAGTCACCTTCTCCACTGGGTCAGACGCAGGGCAGAGGGTTGCCTCCGCCTGCAGAACTTCGGGAAATGCTCAGTTCCCGTCCTAGCAGAACACATCTGTGGCCAGCAGGGAGAAACCAGACTTTGAAGATGAAACATCTTCTTGCCCATTTCCCAACCATCTTGGCCATCTATTGTTTCTGCATGCTACAGATTCCCTCCTCAGGTAAGGGGACCCCTTCTTTAGATCCCAGCTGGCCTGAGCTCTAAGGAAGACTGCAACAGACTTTGATCCTTTAGGGTGGTTCTAAAGGGAGTCTTATCTTGTTCCCCTCACCTATCCTCATTTCCACCCTCTCGAAATGGCTTCCATTTGCTTCTAACCTTCAGAGAGGTTGGACAGAGCTGGATGCTGCAGCCTGTTAACAAAGGGGGCTACTTTCTCCTCTAAACAGCTCCTGGTGCAGGACTGTCCGCAGGACGTGCTGCTGAAATTGTGAAGGATATGAGCTGGGGGACAACTCCAACGTCTTAGCTATTTTGTGCTTTCAAAAATTCTGAAGAGAGGAGAAAACAGAGAGGGTAAAGACTGAGGATTGAGGGACGGTTGGAAGCGGGTGGCGCAGGAGCGCGCACAGAAGGGCATCTTCTCATAGCCTTTCCTGCGGGCCCTGGGAGGCAGGGTCCCAGGGATCGCTGCTAAATCCCCGAGACGTCCTGGGCTTGGGTGCTGTCCGAGGTGCTGACCGGGCGCAGTGTCGCTTCATTAACTTCGGAGAACCAGTGCGTTTGTAAGGAACCATGGGGTGGGGTATGGGGTCTGCAGTAGGAATTCGTTACCCATCTCTGCGTAATTCACCATATGATGCAGGATGTGGTGGAAGTTCTGGTTGGAAACACTAACTATTTCAAAATTTTACATTTTTTCATTAGAATTTTTATTTAAGGGAGTGGAAAAATCTTTGAAAATATATTCAAACAGAAAACATATTTCAAATAGCATGTTTGTTTTGCTGCGTAGTAAAATCACAAAACCTAGGCATTGCAAGGGACCGTGGAAGTCATCTAGATTAACTTTTCGAGAGAGCAAGGATCGTCTCTATGATTTTCCTATTTAATTACTTTCAGCGACAAGCAACTCACTACCAACCTAAGTCAGCCAGTAGCTGCCTCTCCAGGTTTCCAATAGAATCTTGTTTACAGTTACACTTTTGAAAGTTTCTTACTACCTTCTATTTATCTGTCTACATATTTATATCCACCTCCCTCTTTTCCTATTTAATTTTATGTTCACAAGGATAAGATCCCTCTGATCTTTATCATTGTATTGTTAACACAGAGCCTCTTAATAAATCCTTACAGGATTGGTTTGAATTACTTTGCATTTTTGAATAGCTCCAATCATCAAAACCTTTTTTTTTTTTACACTAAACTGAATTCTGATCACATGTAATTTCTAACCATTAGCTCTAGATCTGCCCTTTGGGGATATACAGAATACTGTATCTATATATATTTGTATATATTTATATATCTGTATATATTTGGGGATACACAGATAATAATATCTTTTATGACAGTTCTCAAAATAGTTGAAGGCAGTTAACACATACTTTCTAATTTTTCTCTTTGCCAAAGAAAACTACATTCAGTTCCTTTAATTCATCACATATCTTATCATTTCAAGTAGGGCTATTACCTTTCAAGGTTGGGACACTAATATTTGAATATAGCACAAGATTGCCTTAGCTTTTCCTTGGCTCATAGAGAGCCTGCAGAGAGCAATATATCACTCAGTATTTAAATATATATACATATTTCCTGTCCCAGATTTTTAAAATCTAAATTCAGGATCTTATATTTCTCTCACTTAATTTTATCTTGTTAGTTTTGACCTATCCAGTTGATTGTTTCAACTGCAGTATTAGCTATTCCTCCAAGTGTTGTATCACATGCAGTAAGATGAAGACTTTATTTAGATCAGATAAAAGTCGACTGGTATAAGGTTCAGCTGCATGCTGGTAGCAACTTTCCCCATAACCCTACTCCTAAAGAGTCTGATAAAACAGAGAGACAGGTATCTATAATTCTTAAAAGTTCCAAAAAGTGATTCTGAGGCACATTCTTACTGACACCATTTCCTGATATCCTGTCCTTATACATTCCATCAAAATACAAATAAATTGTCACTTAGGTTTTTTCTCCCCTCTTTCCTGGCTTGCTAACTCTTGTGCTGCTAGCTTTTGGTAAATTTTTAAAAATGCAATTTTGAATTAATTTTGGTACAAATCTCAGGTTTGCTAGTGGTAGGCAGATGTGTTTTCTTTGTCGATCTTTTTAGCAATTTCGTATTAATAGAATTGCTGTATTTTTTTGGTGGTAAAGATTTAAAAGTTAAGGCTACAACCTCTTTTCTCCTAATCGAGATTTTTATGATTTTTCATAATAGGATTTCCTCGACATTTAGCTGATCCTCCAGGTGGCTTGGATATTGTGCAGCTTGAGGTACACCATTGTTCAATATATAATGTGAGATTTTTTATTTTAGTCTCAGCCTTGAAAATATCATGTGGATAATGTTCACTTAAACTATTTTAAGATCAGATTCTTGGCTGCAGCAGGAACTCACTGTTGTCATTTTCATGGCCTCATTTAAGGCATCCTGGGGCTTGTGTTGAAATTCACTGCTGCTGTATGAGAAGATAATGCAAGGTTCATAAATGGGACAATTTTAGAATTTTATGTGTGTGGTAATAAAATTCTATTGATTAAGGAATTTGTACTTATCTTTGATTCATTTTCCTCATTTTTTTTAGCGGCTGGCATATTGGGCAACTCTTTCTAGACAACCCAAGGTAAAAAAAAATATACATATGGTAATTTTTATTTATAATTGTGAATGTGTTTACACCATAATTGGTATCTGTAATAAGCACTCTCTTTTGCTGCCTATAAGAGAATTCTGTGTGTATGTGTAAGTGTGTGTGTAAGAATATAGTTTTAGGAGATAACAGGAGAATCCCTTAAATATAAACGACCATAAAATATTGTTAGTTCATCTGAATGCTTACAATTATCATAATCACATATACATATCATATACCTAATGACATATACATATACAGTTACATTAACTATGTATAATATGATATATCAAGACATACATTATAAATTGATATGCTATGTTCTCCAAAACAATAGATCTCATGTAGAGGAACTAACAGTAACTACAGTAACCACAACAAAAATATTTCAATGAATGCAAAGTAAATGTTGATTCAGTGGAAAGTGCAGGAGGCTGGTATCAGGGTAGTGCATGATTCTTAGCAGAGATTTCTTTTCACCTTGAGATGGTATGTTTTCACTCACTATTCTCTACATGCATAAGACCTTATGTCTCTGCAAACACTTCTCCTTAGCCAAAAATGCCTCTGACTCCTTCTCAGGCTGTAGTTAACAACCCAGACTCAAAAACCAAAGTACCTGGCTTCAATAACCCAGATCTGCTTAACCTTGGCAAGTTTCTTAATTGCTCTGTGTCTCAGTTTCCCCATCTGTAATATGGGAATAATCGTCATACTAGCCTCATAATGTTATTGTGAGGATTGATTATTTCAGTAGTTGTGAGGTGTTATATCTACAGTGTCCAGAGCATCACAAAGGACATCACTTAAATGCCAACTGTTACCATTGTCTCTTGATGTAACCAATTTTCATTCTTCAAGATTCAAACATCACTTTCTCTCCTAAACCTCATAAATAGATCATGCCTATTGCTTCTTATTTTCAGTTTACTATTATGCATATCTTTGAAGACAATTGTCATCTCTCATCTTTAGAACTAATTTTTACAGTCTTAGCACTGAGGGCAAAAATTCAAGATGAGACCTCAGTGGTCTCCATCTCCTTGCCTCCTGGCCTCACATGGAGGGGACTGCCTTGCCCACCATGTGCAGGTTGTGAGGGTGTCTACATGAGCAGAGAAAGTGGAAGTGTGGCTGCCCTATGTGCCACCTGCAGTATTAGGTTGCATGGTTCCCCAGTGCAAAGGACCTCTTGGAATGAATTTCCTTCCATCTTCTGTATTTTCCCAAAGTGGATCTTGTTCATTGTTTCCAATTGCAGTAAAGCAAGGGATGCTCATTGAACAAAGCTATCCATATTTTAAAGTTATTAATAGACTGTGGCTCTTCCTGGTCTTGTTACTGCCTTGAAATGTCATCTTTGGCTTGTCCATGTCTCCCCTGGGGCTTTGGTTCCCTCTGCCGTCCAGTGTCTGGATGAGTTACCTGGGCTCTAATCCACATCCAGTTCTGGTCTCCAGGTCTATGTCTCCAGGGGACTTTTATTTTGAGACAATTCAGAAAACAGTTTTACCCTGCAAATAATGACACCTGCAAACACTCTTCATGTTTTGTGTTTCTGGTCACCACGTGGAATCAGAAGTCTAGATGAGAAAAGAGGCAACAGATTCTTGTGAACACAGCCCTACTTTTCAATCATTCAAAAAGGTATTTACTGAGAGCATGTCATGTCTCCAGTTCTGAGGATAGAGTCGTGATCAAAACAGACAAAACTACCTGCTTTTGTGGAACTTACATTCTAGTTGGGGAAATAAACAGTATACAAGATAGATAAATAAACATTTTAAATATTTTTCTCTTAAAAAATAAGGAAGGTGCATATGAAATCTTGAGAGTGATGTTCAGCACCTGGAAAAGCATCTTCAAATTTCTTGGTTTTTTTTTTTTTTTTTTTTTGGTTTGAAAAGTAATGGTATAAAGTTGATGAACACGGTAAAAAAAAAAAAAAAAAATATATATATATATAGTTTGCCCAGTAGTTTCCAGAACACACACACACACAGAAGCTGACAAAGAGACCGGGAGCTGTAAAAATAGTAAATATTTTCTGATGATTTAGAAATAGTGATGATTAGGAAATAGAGAGTCAATTTCCACTGAGCGTCTGCTATGAGTAATTTTGGTTAATTATTGTGTGTGTGTGTGTGTGCGCCCTTATGCACATCTGTACGTGCACGTGCGTAACAGAGAGAGAAAGAGAGAATATGTTTACTGGTTACCACAAAAATTCTCCACGAAGTTTGTAGGAAGACGTACTCACAGCAACAAAAATTAGAAGAGTTACTAACAGCTTTCATTTGTCTTGATTGAAGTTTGGGCTGATTCAAGAATGTTTAAATGTGAATGAAATGAGATCAATCGTAACCAGATCAGCCTATTTGAAAGATCACGCACAGCACATCCTTGAGTAGGATACGCTGCAGACAGGGCAGGGTGGTGTTCTAACAAGGATTTGGACATTAAAAGCTTGGCTTTCTGCAAGAAAAACGAAGATTCATGTAGAAAGCATTTGGGGTGAAAATTTGACCAATAGGAACCAACCCTGAAAAAGCTAAATTCTAGGTGACACCCAGCAGCTAGTTAAAAGTTGCAGTCATTATTTTATTCCACCTCTGAGTCAGAAGGCTCTCTGGGACTTGATTAGGGTATAGTTTCAATTCATCATAGAGTATGTTATTCCCTTGAAGATTGAAAAGGTAAAATAAGATTAACTTTTAAAATAATGACATTGCTGGCAAGTTTCTTTTTTTCAAGATCCTGCATTAACTGTAGTCTTATTAAGTTTCTATAACAGATTTCTTTTTAGATTGCCAATTTACCTCATAATATTCAGGTAAATCAGTAAGGTCCCTTATGTAACTTCTACTGGAAACCTCATCAGTCTCCTGCCCCAGTAAAATACCCTGTGATTCAGCCTCACAATTCTCTTTCCAGGATGATCAAGACATCTGCAAAAGGGTGAGTCCCGCCCAGTCCCGCCACAAACACATGCTCCTTTCACCTTTACAGTGAGTGACGCTTAATTCTAAAATCAACCTTCTTTTTCTCTTATTTAGTTTCTATTTCACTACTCCAGAAACCAGGAGCCGACACATCCAGTTAAAACTGGGGTCAGTATTTTATCCTAATCATCTTTCTGTAAAAGTCATAATCCTCTGTGTGCCTTTGTCCTTTCTCAGTTCATATCCGCAGAGAGGTCGAAATACTCTTCTGGACACTGTGTAATAGCTTCCTACATGCTTTTTCCTGGAGCTGCAAGGATTCTCTCTCTCCTTCTCCGTGGAAGGGGTTGGGGGAGGCCGACAGACCTGAAAAGCTAGAGAATAAATTACCAAAAAGGAAAAACTTAGCAAGAAATAACTTTTTTTTTATTACTCACTTAGATGTACAAGAAGAGCCTGGTAAACACTGAGCTCTAATTTTCATTGTTCCATATTCTGTTTTTTAAAATTTTGAAAAATTTGTGAAGTGTAAGTATCCACACCCCTGTAGCGATGCATGGAAGTTTTGTGTCTTGGTGAGTGTATGCTCTGGGAATAAAAAGCATCACCCTTGAGTTTCTTATTACAAATTTGAGTTACCCTCAGGAACAGGTGGTTTAAATGAATTTCTGCAGGGTATGATTTGGAGACTTTGGGAAGGTCATAGAATATAATTTTTTAATTCAAGTTACTTAGTCACAGCAATTAAAATTCTACTATTATAAAGTCACTTATTTATATAATCAAGGCTTTCCAAGTCTTCAGGAAGATCCTTAAAAAATCAGAACCAGACTCACAGACATAGAAAACAAACTTATGTTTACAGGGGGTGAGGGATAAATTGGGAGTTTGAGATTTGCAGGTACTAACTACTATATATGAAATAGATAAACAACAAGTTTCTACTGTATAGTGCAGGGAACTATACTCAATACCTTGTAGTAACCTATAATGAAAAAGGATGTAAAACGATGTAAAACAAGTATTTGTATGACTGAAACACTCTGCTGTACACCAGAAATTGATGCAACATTGTAAACTGACTATACTTAAAAAAAAAAAAAAAAAGCAAATACAAGCATACTGGTTTTTCCCTATGAGGCCAAGAGTAGTACTGGGTTAGTGATGGGGATCTGGTAAGGATGGCGATATCATCAAGGAGGGCTCTGGGCCCTGCAAATGGAGAAAGGGCAAAAATGGAAAGGAAAAGATAAACTCTGGGTCCGTGACACGAATTAACTTTTACTCTGAGCTGAAATACTCAGGGAGGCTTCACAGGACTAGATAAGACAGGGCATGGAAGTCTGAGTGTTTGCGGGCAGTCACAGAGGAGATGTACAGGGAAATAAATGCATCAGTGAGGGGGTCATGGATGCTGCCCTTCCCTAATCCCTTAGATTGGGAGAGCACACCTGGGGGGCCAGAGAGGATCTTCACGGAGATGCATGCAACACTAGGAGGACGGAATGCTTGGGGTTAATGCAGATACAAGGCTGACTTACCCTAAGGGAATAGTCTTAAGGGATGTGTTGGAATGAAACCTGCTAGCAAGGCAAGTGGTTCTTTATTGAAATCATAAAATTTCAAGCTTGGGCTGGGAAATGGGACTTTCCTCTGAAAATTACACCCATTTGTAAGGGAGGGAGCAGACAGGAAAGTGCATAGCCCGGGCCCCGGCGCAGCGCTGTGCAGCCTGACTCTCATGCCTCTTTGCTGCAGTTTCGTCCTGTGCACCCTCTAATGCGTCTGGCTGCGAAGCTCGCGAACCGCAGGATGAAAAGATTTCGCCAGCGCGTATGTGCGTTTTCCTTCCACCATATTTTTCTGCCACTGAAAGTGCACATCACCGTGGTAAATGCGTGTCGCTGCCTTGGGGCTCACTTGCACTTTCTCCCTGCACAAGTGTCTTAACCTCCCCAGCCTCAGTCTCTCCACGGCAGCCCCGCAAGTTGTCTGCGTGATGTCTTCCGTGATGTCCTCTCTTCGTCTGCGCCCTTCATCTATTTCCGGTTTCGTGTTCGTGGTTTTTTTTTGTTGTTGTTGTTGTTTTTTTTTTTTTCATTTTCCTCGTGTCTTCTGCTTCCTCCTCGTGACATAGACACTTGGCTTGGTCCTTTACTCTGCTTGCCATTGTCCCATCTGCCCGTTCATTCCTATCTCAGAGCTTTTTTTTTTTTTTAATAAAAGATTCTTTTTAATTAAAAAAAGTTAAGTTTAGAATGACTAATTGCATTAATAGCTAAACTTGTTCAAAACGTTCATCAAGGTTTTGTTGCATGGTAGCAAAACAAAGAAACAAAAATTTTTGGACCCTGTGAGCCCTAGCAGGGTGACCAACTCATCTAAGTTTGCCCAGGACATTCCTGGTTTCAGCTCTGAAAACGCCAAGACCCCAGAGAACTGCTCACTTCCTGAGAAATCGGTTGGTGGTCCAAAGCACAGGCATCAGGTTGTCTGCTCTGATGTTGACCACAGGCTTCCAGGTTGAATCTGCCTCCATTGTCGGGCCAGATCCACAGGGAAAGAGGAGCCAAAGAAGCTGAAATGGCTTATCCTTGAAAATTTGCTAAGCTAGGGGTCAAATTCAAGTCAAGACTGTTGGGAATAGCAAGCAAATTTAACATCGTCCTGGACCCAGAGGGTAACTCCAACAAGAAAACAAGCTTCCTTCCGGAACAGGAAATTGTAATTGACTCGATGGTTAGCTGTTTCCTTGAAGGGCTTTTTTGCACCTGACTTCTGGCTACCTTGGAAAGCAAGCAGGGTCACAGTACAACCCCTGCAAGCCTCGGGGATGTGGTGGTTCCTGTTAAATTAACCTGTACTTCACTCCTTTGCAGGATTCGGGGGCTGCTGCAGCAGATTTTACCAAAAAGGTATGTAAGCTCGTTAGCTAGCCCCACTGCCCAAGAAAGATCTAGAAGCAGGTCAGGGAAGCGCTGCAGCCCGGCCGCCTTGCAGCCCCTTTAGACCATTTCTGGAAAGAACTAGCCTCACAGTAGCTCCCAGAAAATCTCTGAGGCTGAGCATTTGATTTCAGGTTTCCCTGGGCTTGCCCTGAGGCAGAAAGCGATCATGGGGCGATGCCTGTGGGTGTTACTATTTTGTCTCCTTTGTTGCGGACGAGTCACCTGGGGCATCTTGTTTTCTGGCTCAGGATCAGGGCAGTTGAACGAGCTTGAGGGGAGGCGCTGCAGGTGGCGTGAACCCCACAGACCAGTGCTTCTCCAAGCTGCTGTGCACCACAGACACCTGGGAGCCTTGTTAAAATTCAGATGGCTGGGCCCCAACTCCAAAGATTCAGTAGGGGCCTGAGAATTTGCATTTCTAACAAGTTCTCAGGTGTTGATGTTTTGGGTCTGGGAACCCCACTTTGAAAACCACTGTCATAGACATCTTTGAAAGACCTCTGGCACAGTGTGGTTTCATAACGGCTTTGTGTTTTTATGTTGCAGGATCACACTGCCATGTTGGGAAGACCGTTTTTCCTTTTCAGGGTATAGTATGTTTCCTCTTCTCTGTTTTTAACCTGATTCCCTCCTGCCATCCCCATCATGGAGTCACTGCAGGATGAGCACATCCAGGGCCCCATGGCGAACTAGTGAATAATTGTGGGAACTTTGTCACACTTTATTTAGGGAGTGACTCGATGCTTGGAAAGGAAAGGGTCCAGCAGGTCACAGGCTGAGGGCACCAGAGCTCTGGGAGGAGCTCAGGAGCGGGAGGCAGGAGTCCTGCTGAGGGACAGACACAGGGGCCAGCCAGAGCCAGTCTGTGTTCCTAAGCCTGAAGGTCCAGGACACCTGGCCCAAAATACCCTGTAAAGAGGAATCTAAGCATCATTTTTTCCCCAGGAGACTCGGAGCTTCTTGCAGAGATCACACAGTCACAGGCTGTCTCTTAGTTCCTGGTGTACCTCTCACCAGATGTGTTTCACTCCCTAGATCTTCTGTGTTTGCCTCAGAAAAATGTGTGAATCAGACTAGACGTGTGGCCCTCAAACTGCATTCTGTGGGTCACTGGTGCTAACAGATGCTCTCAAAGTTCAAATACGATGGGAAACACTGCATCTGACACTCTCAGGCTGGCAGTGCACATCACCATGTCCTGCAGGAAACAACCTGTTTAATTTGGCTCAATCATGCCTTTCCCAAACCTGCTGGACCCCAGAAATGCCCCCCCCCCACAAAGCCCCATGTACACCTTTTAAATCTGCGTGACCTGAGAGTGGTTGTTCTCTAGAGAGTACGTGGAGAAACTGCAGGTCTCCATGACACCTTTGGGGTGGGAAGTCCTGTGTAAGTGGTCCGGGGATCGTTCCATCACATAAACGGAGGCTAAGGGGTGGAGTGGTGGGGTGGGGGACAGTACCAGGGCCGTAGGAGCAGCAAGGGTCCTGGAGAACTGTCCCAAAGGACCCACAGTCTAGTAGAGCCTGGGGCTTCCCAGGTGAGCCTCCAAGGAGGCTGCTCACATCCCAGTTAGGAGAACAGGGCCTCAGGGCCCAGTAGAGGAAGGATCTGAAACCAAGAAACAGGTTCCAGGCAGTTTTGTCTCAGTTTCTGTAAACTGCTCCATCTTTTTTTTTTTTCCCAAGCCGAGGAATGGAAGAAACCTTGATGTTAACATCTGGTAGGACAGTCCAAGGTCAGCCTCACTGCGGCAAGTTTCCTCCAAGAGAATGTTATGTGTCTGATGTGGGGGAGTGAGAAGGGTGATAATTTCAAGAAATGGGGACCATGTGGAACCCCTGGGGACCTCTGCCCCTCCCTTTCCTGCTCTCAGCACCACCAAGAACTCCCACCCACAGCCTGGCATTGCCCCAAACAATCAGCCTTCCCTTTCGCGCTGGCTCCTTTTCAGGTGTGCTGTCCCCAGCGGCAGCTGTGAGGGGACAAAGGCTCCACAGCTTGTGTGACTTCTCACCTGGCTCTTTTGAGGAGGAAACTCCACACTGGCATGCTTGGGGCGAGGGGTTCTCTGTGGTAGAAACACTTCCCAGTACAGCCAGGCAAGGCCCTTCTCTCCATTCAATGATGCTCTGAGACCCAGAGGTTAAATCTGGGGAGATTGTTGGCCTTCTGGCCATTGGCGGTGGACGTCTCTGCACATGGGCAGCTCTGGGACTCCTGTCTCTCATGGTGATGTAGTCCCAGGGACATGAGGCCGCTGTCCCCAACCAGGGCCCTGGCAGGTCAAGGTACCTGAGAAACTGTCCACAGAAGCGCAGCTGTCCAGGCCAAGCCAGGGAAGATGTTCTCCGTGACCACAGGTCTCACACTGACCGGATGGCCTGGTCCGATACGGCAACAACAAATCTTATAAGTACCGACTATGGGCGTTTATGACATGTCAAATTGAGGTACAATTTAAAATACATTATATAATAACATGCCCCTGTACATTTCTCCTTTTTGTTTGCAGAATTCAGTGGCAAATGGCGTCTGGATCAGATGAGGCGATTGATCAATTATTTTGAACAAATGTCAAATTTCTTTCCATGAACAATATTTAAAGAGAATTCTCCTGCTCTCTATTTACTAGACTAGTCCATTGTGTGAAAAATAAAGTGGCATTGACACAATGTTTTCATTTCTTGCTGGAAAGTCTTGGGGGAGGGATTGAGTATATTTATAAAGTAATGGGAGATATATTTTTAAAATGTGCTGGTTTTGGTATCGTTTTAGCATGTCCCCACTGTCTTGTTAGTACTGAGTGAAGACAGCAGCGGCTCAGGATAGACTGGCTGGCTTCAGATCCTGACTCTGCTTTTTAGCTGGGGTCCTTGGGTCGGTCACTTCCGTGGTAGAGTGAGGCTGGTAATAATAGTACCTTCACGTCCAAGTCCTGAGGCTTGGTCCGCGTGAGGGGTTTAGCATGGTGGTACTCAGTGAGCACTCACTGAGTGTTGGCTCTAATTACACTTCAAAGATGAGTTTTGTTCCACAAGTGGTACCAAAGGGACTTGCCCTAATGAGAGCTGCTTCTATATTGTTGACCTGGGGCTCAAAGTTACATAACATCTCCAGGCTCCCCGAGAAACACTGAGGCTCAGGCCTTTACCTCCTCAGGTGTCTCCTCTGTAAGTGGCATTTGAAGGGTGTGGGATGCACGGAGGAGCCCCGATGATACATGCAATTAACCTAAACCGCACTGAACCTTCTTCCTTTGAAAGCTTTCCAGCTTCTCATCAAATTTGAGAGCCTTCCTTTTAAAATGTCATTTAGACGTCACAGCCCTAGGATTAGGTTTTTATTTTCACCTTTAGAAGCCTTTGTAGTAAGTCTCAAGCCTATTTTCTCAAACAGACTATTTTAAGATCCCTTCGTAGACCCTGCCCGTGAGATGAGATGGTCACGTGGCGTTTGGGCGCACACAGGTGCAGTCGGAGGGCTGGAGGCGCTGGCCGGGCAGGCGGCAGGCGGCAGGCAGTGGGGACAGGGCGGTCTTGACCTGCAGGTGCGTCCCTGGTCCAGGAGCTCAGGTAGCGCTGACTCCGCCTCAGGCCTCTGTAAGTGGCAGGCAGAGCTCAGCGTTAGTGTGAGTGGCTGCCAATACCAGGCTTCAGAAACAATCTCAAGATTCGGGGGTGACCAAGGAGGATGGCTATTTCCACCCCAAACCGTGCCCCCAGAATACTCTTTGCTAAATAGTGCCTGTATCTCGTAAGTACTTTATCAGAATTCGTTGTTTATCTTCATTGTTGTTACTACAGCGTGAACCAAGGGTCTCCTACCTCAGGGACAGTCTGACACCTAACCTACTGTGAGCAAAGTGTCCCTGACTGGGCTCTGAAACCTCTCTCTCCTGCATCAAATTAGTGATTAGAGTTTGTGACTTGATAGATTTCTCCTCTCTGAATTTTAAAAATAACAACAGCCAAGAGCTCTGTCACTGATGGCTAGATGTCTCCCCGCCCTCTCTGTTAAGTGAATGGATGGGGAGAGATTCAGGGCTATTGGGAGGCAGGAGTTTTATGGGCCAGGCCATTCGTCTTATTAGAACTCAGTTATATGACCATACCTGATTGGATAGGAGGCCGGAAAATGACCTAGCTATGTGGACTGGAAGAAGCAGATTTGGTGAGCCTCTGCTGTAACAGAAGTATTATCTCCGGAACATGAGAAAACTGACACTCATAGAAATTAAATACTTGCTTAAAGTCTTTCACTAAGTGGCAGAGTCAGAATTCAAACCCAGGTTTACATGGCTGCCCACCCTCACAGGCTCTCTCCCGGGACACGGGATTAGAACCTTGGCCGGGGTCAAGAGTGAGATGGGAAGAGGGTACAAGGTTGAGTTGTACACGAAGTTACAGAGCTACAAATCCTGCCACTTCAGGCCTTGCCTCGTTAGGTTGCGGTGAGCAGAGTGAAGCGGGAGCTCACCATGGCCAAGGAATGCGGGGACATATATGATTTGGGGCCAAGCAGGGATCTGGATGAATTGGGGGAGGCTAAGCAGGGACCCAATCCCACCTTTATTGGAGTTTCAGATTCTTTTCCAATTCACCATGCTTAGACTCTCTGGCTTTCTCAGTCTTTATGAATGTATGTATCTTGTGTATCACAATACCAGAAAGAAAAACATTTCCCTGGCCCAAACAAACCCCATTCAGAGACTTAGAAAAATTCCACTTCTGGAAAAATTTATTTTTCGCTCAATTCTATGATCTCTTTGCTGACTCCTGGTATTTCAGTTTCATATTAAAACCATCAATTTGTTTTGAGAGATTAAGTCACAATCAATAGAAACCCCGAAGGCGAGGCAGTAGGACCTACTGAATTTATATCCTCAGCCTTTGTCTTCCAGACATTGGTGAAACGGAACTTAAAGAATTGGTGTAATAAAGCAGAGCGCCGGGGAAGAGGCCTTCACTGCATGGCAGCTGCCAGGATGCCAGGGTGCTGGGCAGCCGGGTGGTGGAACACCTGAAACTGGAGGTTAAGGAAAAGAGGTGGGATCCTGTGGACCGGACTGCCCAGAAGAGGAAAGAGGGAGGGTCTCAAGGGGAGGGACCCAGGGCCTGCAGGAAGGGAGGATATGTGGGGCCGCCCCGGACAGCGGAAGTGAAGACCCACACCTGCTGAAGAGACACTGGGTGAGAAGACAAGGTAAGTGGTGGAGACGCCATTCCTGAACATTCCTGTGAATATTCTCTGAAAGGATGAGAAGGAGTGACTGGAACATGAAACAAAGAGCTGCTTTGAGATCCTTCTGGCTCATGAGTGTGCGAGTGACTTATTTAAGGATGGGCTGGTCTGCTTCCTCCTCCCTGGGGCTCAGGATTCTGTGGGGCTACACTTCTCTAATCCAGGTCGGTGAGCAGATTTTCATCAGGGACTCTGCTGACCACACAAATTTCCCCTGACATTCCCCTCTGGCATCCTGTACTCTACCCTGTATCTCCATACTCTTATCATTCCCGATTTGATGTCTGTCTTCTCTCGCAGACATTAAAGCACCGTCAGGACATGAGGGCTCAAGGCAGGATCCCAACCGTCCTGGTCAATGCTACGCATACGGTTCTTAACACATGCCCAATGTAGAGTAGATACTCAATTAATTCTGTAAATTGAATTTCTGGGAGGCCCGCCGACTTGTGAAGATGCTAATGGAGAGACTGAGATCTAATGCAGTTGAGATCCTGCCCAGGTCATCCAGAACATTCCATGGGGTTCAGAGCCTTCTCTGGCCTCTGCCTGCATCACCCTCAGGACTTTACACCGGGCACCTGATCTACTGAGGCCGTGAGCACCCCACCGCCCCCAGCTAATCACTACTCGCTGCTCAGTCTCACCACCCAGCCCAGCACCTTGGACATTCAGATTCCTCAAAACAGCCCAACCCCATGGGCCTGTGCAGGCCCCGCATGCGTGGTCCCTGCACACGCCACCAGCTGATACAGCCTCCACTGAAGAGGAGACAAGAACCTGCTGTCCTGGAAGCCTCCCCTTCTTGCCTTCCTCTGCATCGCCTCCTCTGCCTTCTTCTCCCTCCTCCAACACCACCCCTCCCTCTGGGCTCTGCAGACCTTTGCATCAGGATAAAGATCCCTCTTTATCCAGTCTCTCCCTGAACGCTGAACCTCCATCTGCTTTCTCTTCCCTGAGGACCAGGGAAAGGGTAGGGGTAGGGGCTGCTCAGTGCCCAGCACACCGGGCATCCCCCTCCACTTCACTCCAGTAAGTGTCCAGGCTGACTGTCCTCCATCCTTCCCCGAAATGCCACACTTCTTGGCGGCTCATTTCTTCTGGCTAATCCATCCTGCCCCGCCTCAGTCCTGTCATCCATAGACCTCCCTGCTGCCACTCCCCCACACCCCTGCTTCCCTCACATCCCTCGAGGGATGGGGCAGTTTGTTCATGGTCCTCCCCTCCACCTCTTGTCCTGTCCTCCAGATCAGCCTCAAAGAGTTCTTGACCTTCTCATCAACATCCATTGTCCCCCCACCTCAGCACAAGATTCCTGAAGATGGGGTGGGGGCAATGGGGGTATTCAATACCATGTAATAGCCTATAATGAGGAGGAATATGAAAAAAATATATATATAGACACACACACACACATATAAGTGTGTGTGGGTGGGATTGAATCACTATGCTGTACGCCAGAAATTGACAAAATGTTATAAACTGACTAAATTTTGAAAAAAAAAAAGACCCCATGTCCAAATACAGCCACATTCCGAAGCACTAAGGATTAGGACTCCAACATATGAACTGAATACCTTCCTTTATTCAGCGCAGGGCTGAGGAGGGTCCCTGGGGAAGGGGGGAAGGTGGCCTACTTCTGGAATATCACCTCTTCCTCTTTAACAGCACCTCACTCCTTGGGCACTGGGTCCGGGAATGACAGTGGAGGAGAGGTGGTAAACATCCGTTTGCCTAAGGACCAGCAGCTGGTGTCCTCTGCTGCTTTTCCTGCCAGGATTTCCTGGTCTGGGGCTCTTCAGGAAAGGGCCCCCCCATGAGCAACTCAGACGTCTGTCCTGAGCAGCCTTCCTGCACAGCTACCTGCGAGCTGGTCTCTCCACCTCAGCAGAAGCCTCAGTGTCTCTTAAGTGCCAAGACCCCTCAGCAGACACCTAGCCCTCTTTGAGTGTATCAGGCACGGAGATTCGAGCCTGGCTATTTCTAGGCTCCCGGAGAACTTGTGTTTCCTTGGCAACCAACTGATGGCTAGGCAGGCTGCTCCAATTCCTGCTCGGGGGGCACAGGGGCAAACTTGCTCATCTACTGTGTCAGCAGACATCTAACTAGTCAATAAAATGCAGAGGCAGGTAGCCCGCATCTTAGACAGTCCAGGGGTGGTGTATGATCCCAACTGACCAGCTGTTCAGAACTAGAGGGGTTTAGTTCCCTCTGGCCTCTGTCTGGGCTTCAAGCACCAGTTGCTAGACAGCAGGAAAAGTCCCACTCTCTTCCCACCAAAATGCTCACTGCCAGGGAGCAGTCAGGGTCCAGCATTGCTTGTTCATCCCATAAGGACTATGATCCTGGGGAGTCTAGAGAAGCCAGTGAATAAGAGATCAATGCCAGGGATGAGGAGCTGAATATGGGAAAATCTGAACCATATTTGAAGACTGGCTACAATAACAATTTCTGAATCTCCACCTTCTCTCCCTACATCCTTCCATGACTCATCTTGATATCTGAAGTCACTCATTTTTCGGGGCTCCGTAATGGACTTGTAAGCACTAGTGAGGCTTCAAAAGTCATGAGACATGACAAAGGAGCCTGTGTTCACTATTATAAAATGGACTCTAGTTTCAAGAAAGAAAGAAAGAAGAAAAGAAGAAAGAAGAAAGAGAAAGAAAGAAAGAAAGAAAGAAGAGAGAGAGAAAGAAGGAAGGAAGGAAGGAAGGAAGGAGGAAGGAAGAAAAGAAAGAAGAAAGAAAAAGAAAGAAAATAAAGAAAGAAGAAAGCAACCGACAGCCCTCCCCTCCCACCTCCCCTACCCCCTCGCACCAGCACACTCCCTCCTCCCTCCATCCCCGTCCCTACCATAAAGCCTCACGCCCTAACTCCTCATGCCGTCATTGCAGTGAAGGAAGTAGAAGTAAGGAACACAGACAAGCTCTGTTTCTTTTCTGATGTAAATTTGAGCCAATAACAGATTTCAGGGAGAACTTTGGTGATAGAACCACATGGTAGGAACAGCCCTGGACTTGGTTTCAGAAGACTTTGACGTTGTGTTCCTCCCAACCCCCCATCTTCTGTCCGCAACTGGGAGACGTTGAGCAGTAACCCAATAAAAGGAACATATCTGCTGTTTCACCTGGTTGCTGTGACCATACATCATGTTATATTTATTATGTGTTTGAAAAAGCTTTAAAAACCACATTCCATACATAATTTAAAAATGGCGGCACATCCTGTAACAGATGGTGGTAGTGGTGATGATCGACGCATTGACAGCAAGCAGGATATTATCATCTCCTGAGGTTTCAGAGGCCAAGTCTGGATGGCCTTTGATGTACAACTCCCTCCCAGCAGCCTCCTCTAGAGGGACACATGGTTAACGGCCAACGTTACCCCAGTTTGAATAACCAGCACCAGAAGTCATGGCTTGTTAGGGCAAGACGTCCTTATACTCTTGGTCTTGCATGTATACAGTGATCTTTCTGTTCTGAAAGGAACGCAAAATTCAAGCAAGAGAACTTCCTGTTTATTATCTCATAGGATGTGCCTAACAAGTAACCACTTAGGTTAAATCCAAACACATTTATAAGGATAATCCATTCTCAAAGGTAGTGATGCTGACCTATAATACTTTACACACTCTAAGCTGAGACAGGGGCTGTGTGACACTGACGGCCAAGAGTGTGATCACCCCCAAATCAGAACTCCTAGGTCCAGACCTTCAGTTTTTCCACCAGTTTGTCGAGAATGTGCTCTGGAAGGAGGTAGGGAGGACACCGTCATGGTGATGGACATGAAGGAACTCATCCCATGATCTCCTCATTGCTGTGTACAGCCAGCTGGATGGGACTGGACTTGATCTTGGCCATAGTCACCCTGCTCTTGGTTTGCAGAGCCTTGTTTCCAGCTAACTCCAGCACCAGGACCAAGGGGCAGGGTAGTTTGGTGGCCACATAGCCAGGCACCTCCATGTTCGCTCTGCATATCCTGCCCCCTTCCAGGTAGCTGTGGATGTGGCCGTGGGGGTATACTGCTCTGCTTGGGAGGGTCTGCTTCTCTTGGATTCTGGTTCTTTCTAGACACAAGGGGACATGACTCGTAGAAAAGTGACTAGAGGTAAGGAGTCAATGAGGTCAGGCAAGAGTCCTTCAAAAACATTCGAGCCACCTGAGGACACAATGATAAACAGTCTCGTCATCAGGGAGCCCAGGGAGTCCAGCCCGGAGAGGTCCCATCACGTGATGCTGCAGGTGCCAGACGGAGGTGTGCAAATGTATCCACTGGACCTGAACCAGGTCCCCGCAACACACAGGTGGAGGTGGTTCTTGTGCCCCACAGCCTTCCCCTCCGTGTCCTTAGTCACGGGCTTCACTGCTTCTCCCTGAGCTGAGTGATTCAGGTCACAGCCAACTGCAGGGCTTTCAGAAGTACCTGCACTGCCAGCAGTTTGTGGCAACCAGGTCTCCTGCTCAGCTGATTCTATTCCTCCGTCTGTCGAGGGATGTAGAGCAAATGTTGGTAGCCCTCCCCAGCAAACAGGCACTTCCGAATTCCCTCCCATCTGCTGCCCCTACCAACGGAGCAAACGCGAGAGGCCCCTGGGGCCATCGAGAGTCTCTGTCGCCTCTTAGATGCTACTGGACACAGTATTTTGCATTCATCACTTCCCCTCCATCAGAATCTCAACAGACTTCAGGATCTCTGGTCCCCTTACTCCAGGGTAAGTGACAAGCATGCAGCATTATTAGAAGACACCGAGCAGACTTTAGTCTCTTTGGTCAGGAGTCTTTTCACATTCATGGGAGCTGAGGGGCTTCAGAGCATAGAGCAGGTGCCCACTGATGAGCCCACCCTGTCAGCTGTGGGGACAGGGCATTGGGGGTTGGCAGGTGGGATGGGTGTATCTGCAGGGAGAAGCAAGGACATGGGTTTTATCAAACACTATTCTAAAGGAAGTGCAGCAGAAGGTGCCAGAGCAGCAGTATTTGGCCACTTTGATTCCAGTTCTTGGCAAAATCCAGTCACCACTCATAGCTTTGGGAGTTGACTTAGCTAGGGGGTTCTCAAGCATGTTGTCCTGATGCTTCTAGAAGAAATCTGGGTGAGCATGAGAGGATATTATAGGGAAGGCAACCTCCAGGCACTGAGTTCAAGAGCAGAGACCTTTCTTGCGCTTGGGGGTCCCTGATGCGCCACCACTAACATCCCTCCTACTGGCATCTTTAACTTGTCATGAGCCACTTCTCACTGTCAGAATGGTACTTGTTCATGACATGAAACTCACACAGTGCAGAAACGTAAACAGAAGTCTCCTGTTTCCTACCACCCAAAGAAAACTGTTAATATTTTCATGCATTGCTTCAAAATCTTTTCACTATTTTTAATTTTCAGACTAATGTTTGTGCCAACAATAAGCATATCTGTTACCAGAACTAAAGAACCCACAGACTTGTCTCCCAGCGGAAAACATCGCAATCAGGACACAGTTTCATCACCCGGAGACTCCTGCTTGAGTTGACTGAGTGAAAAGCAACTTGTGTTCACTGAAACACAGTAGGGCTGCTGCAGGCAAAGATTTTCATTTCTAAACCCTGGGCACATTGCCTTCCTTCTTACAGCCTCTAGGATGCCGCAGGAAGTTAAGATGACATACCTGGGTGTGAGTTAGCATCCTCTTGACACATACATACACCACATTCAATCAGCATCTATGTGGATGATGCCAGGGTCCTGGGACCTTGGCCATAAATGAGACTTAGGTAAGATAGCGGGGAGGAATCCTTCCCAGAACATAACCAATGATGGCAACACCACAAAAGGGTGTAGCAGCCTTCCTAACAAGATGGAGAATGTTAACAAGGTTTGAATCCAAATTCAATCTTTTTTTCAAAGATCAAAAAGGCTGTGCACCAGGGCCCTTGGCTTCAGTCAGTTGCTAACTGTGTAGCTGGATTAAGTTACTTAAACTCTGGGAACCCCAGTTTTTCACTTGGAAAACTGGAGCTAATATCTGTTCTACTGGGTTGCTTTAAAGATCAAATAAGAAATGAAGTAAAAATGTCTGCCGTATAGTAACCACTCAAATGCTAGTTTTGTTTTTTCTAAGTATCATCACATAGCCAGGCTGAGCCCTGGAAAAGACAGCCGTACATGTAGAGAGATTTTAGCAGGCAAATAAGTGACCCTCCCCAGTCACCTCCCCACCACTGATTAACATATGGAATGGCTTGGCCAGAAATTTGTTCTAGTGACTTCAGTCATGGTTCTGCCTTCAAATCAGAGATGTATTTAAATCTGTGCTTCTGAAATGTGCTCAGACATCAAAACCATGTTCAATACCCTTAAACTGGCAGGTAATAAAATATAAGGTCAAAATATTCGGTAAGGATGTGGGCAAATTTGAAAGCATGATGAAACCAATTTTATTATGTCAAGGATGTGTATGTGTTGTGGAGAATTTCTAACTCAAACCTACAAATTAAGAAAGAAAAAATAGTCGCAGGGCAGGGTAGAGGTTAAGCACATGGGCTGTGGAGCCAGACTGGTGGGGTTTAAATCCCAGCTGGGCTACTTGCTAGCTGTGCGACCTTCAGCAAGCTACTGAATAGCTCTGAGCCTCAGTTTTCTTGTCTGTAGAATGGGCTAATGGAACCTTTATAGATTATTGTAAGGAATAAATAAATCAGCACATGGAAAGCACGCACAATGCCTTGAACTCAGTAAGCATCAGCTGTTGTCATCAAAGGCTGATGCTTCTGGGGAAGGGGTGATTGATCTGTTTCCAATTTAGAGAAAGTTCTTTGAGATCTTTTCCTGAATGTAGGTTTGAAGGGAGTGAAAGTTAGGACCCGGGGCATACGATGTCTCTGAAGCAGTGGTTCTCACCCTGGTGTCCATCAGAAACCCCTGGGAGGAGGGCTTGTTAAAGTGCAGTTTCTGATTCTGTGGGCCTGGGGCGGAGCCTGAGAATCTGCATGTCTAACGAATTCCCAGATGGCTCCGATGCTGCTGGTCAGGACCAGGCTCGTTTCCTCACAGGATGAGGGGTAGACGGGTGGGAGCTGCGTGGACTTTGCTGGGAAGGAATCTAAGTCCCGCGACAAACACAACCTGCAAAGAAAGATCTAGAAGGGAATGACACAGAAGTGCTTGGGGCCTGGCCCTGCAGCCCCTCTAGACCACTTCTGGAAAGGACTGGTCTCTTCTGGAAAGGACTAGTCTCTCCACATGACCTTGAACAATCTCCTCAGAGGCTGAACATTCAATTTTGGGTTTCCCTGAGAGCCACAGGGAGCTGCCTCTCGCTGTTACTATTTCGCAAGTGAGCTGCCTGGGGCCAGCTGCTGCTGGAGAACTTGCTGTCTTTGGCTCAGGGACCCACCAGGCCAGTTGTACAAATATGGGGAGACGTACAGCAAATAGCACAAACCCCACAGATCAGAGCTTCTCCAAGTTGACCACACGCCACAAACACCTGGGGACCGTGTGGAAATTCAGATCACCGAGCACCCCCAGAACTTTGAATTCAGGTCTGGTGTGGGACCCAAGAACGTGCATTTCCAGCGAGCTCTCAAGGGCTGCTGCTGCTGCTAGTTTTGAGAAGCACTGCTCCCGGTAAGGAAAGGACACGTGGGACAACTTGTTGGGGGCGGTGGTGGCGGCAAACTCCTTTCACCGCCCTGCCGAGGGCTTGCCCGGGCAGCAGCACCACCTTAGACAGGCATGGCCTTTCCGGGCTTACAAAGTGCTTAACTTATCACGGACGTTTTACCATGAAGCAGCTGGAACCCAGTAAGTAGTGCAAGTCTGTGACTTGTGGCCCAGCCTCCTTTCCGTCCCGCAGCACACCCAGGTATGAACAAGCACGTGTTCAGTCAGTCGCACCAAAACAGGAGCACTTTGTTTGTTTTTATTTTGCATGACACTAATATATGTTCCTTTGTGCTGGGTTCCTCTGTTGCTGATCTACCTGAGAGGAGGCTTGGATTCCAGAAACAGGTTCCCACACCCTCTGCTGTGAGTCTTTCCAAGCAGTATGATTAGGGCAGAGAGTCTTGTTTTACTAGAAAAGGTTGGTACTCTGAGACAGGGGCTCTCAACCCAGGAGCTGGCAGTGAGGTCAGAGAATTGGTTCAGCAGCAGGGCAGGGGAGCCAAGCAAAGGACGGGCTTCATGAAGGAGGAAGTGAGCAACTGAGTCCAGTCTGCCAAGGGCAGAGGATGAAGTGCACAGGGAATGAGCTATTGGATTTCCCCCGATGTGGGGGTCCAGGGAGACCTCCACAAGAGCCTATTGAATGGGTGAACCAAAGCCTGACTAAAGTGGGCTGAAGAGGGTGGGGCGGGTGTGGGTGGAGACACTGAACACAGTCCTCTGGGAGCTGTGCTGGAAAGCAGCTGTGGAGAATGCCTGTGGTTGGAGGGGAATGTGGGGTCATGGAAGGGCTTTTTGCCTTTGACACTGGAAATATTTCAGCACGTTGTGTGTTGAGGTGAATGACCCAGCTAAAGCTGGGAATGAGGAAAGGATTTTAACAGCAACCACTCTAGTCAGTGGAGAATGGAAAGCTTAGCATTGGGTCAAACACACTTCAGACTAGTCTGGGTCCTGATTTCTGCGGTAGTCCAGGGAAAATTCATTTAGTTTGCTGCCGGATAAGTAAATAAACAAATGTTTTAAGAGACCTATAACTCTGTGGGAAGGAGTTAATCTTAGGAATCCTTGTAAATAATTAAATCAAAGCTCCTCGCCTTCAAGGAATCCTTTGATTCACTTTATAGCAATGGTTGTGTATATTAGCAATACCTGAGGCTCTTTAAGAAAATATCAATCCCAGCTCCCATCTCCCGAGATTTAATTTGGGGATGGAGCCCCAAGGTAGCTGCAGTTTTTGAAGGCTCCCAGGTGGTTCTAATGCATAGTCGAAGTTGGGAGTCCTTCACATATCTTAGAGATGTGTAGGTCTGTATTATCTGTGTCTGCTTGGTTGCCAGAAGGTGGCAACCTAGCTCAGGTGTCCAGGGAGGAAGACTGCTTTCTTTTCTTTTCTCTTCTATTGGCTTATAGTCTGTTACAATGTGTCGATTTCTGGTGCACAGCATAATGTCCCAGCCATGCATATAGGTAATATATTCATTTTCATATTCTTTTCCATTAAAGATTATTACAAGATATTGAATATAGTTCCCTGGGTTATACAGAAGAAATTTGTTTACCTATTTTTATATATAGTGGTTAACAGTTGCAAATCTCAAACTACCAAATTTATCCCTTTTCACCCGCTTTCCCCCCTAACCAAGATTGTTTACTATGTCTGCGAGTCTGTTTCTGTTTTGTAGATGAGTTCATTAGTGTCCTCTTGTTCTTTTTCTTTTTCATTCCACATGAGTGATATCATATGGTATATTTCTTTCTCTTTCTGGCTTACTTAGAATATCTCCAGGTCCATCCATGTTGCTGCAAATGGCATTATTTTATTCTTTATTATCTCTGAGTAGTATTCCATTATATAAATATACCACAGCTTCTTTATCCAGTCACCTGTCTATGGACATTTAGGTTCCATGTCTTGGCTACTGTTTTCCCAGACTGACCGAGACTGCTTTCTTAACTCAAATTCAGAGTGCTGCGTAGGCAGAAGAATGGGGCCCAACACCTGTATTTATATTTTACAATTCAGATTGCTGATTTCTACTCAGTGCCTCCTGTGTACACTTTTTCAAGTATGGATCCCTGAGGTTCAACCAGGTGAAAAGGTCTTTTCCCCTTGCTTCTGTCTGTTGTGATCACTGCTATAACCGCAGAGCTTAGAATAGTACCTGATACGTAATAGGCTCTCAAGAAACGTAAGTCTTAGGAATGAACTGCCTTATACGACGCTGAAAGGATAAGTGAATTCCAGGTAACCCTGTATCATTTTTTATGGTAACACTGGATCACTGAAACGCTTTTCTATTTCTGACTTTTTGGGCCGAAACCTCTTGGACAAGATCGGGTCTGCGGCTGGAAGCGACTCACCACGAGGTACCTCCTCCACCCACGCCACGGCTCGGAGGCCGAACACCTACCCTAATAAGGTAGCGCCGGGGCTTGGCTGAGCGGCACACGAACGCAGCGTGGGCGTGCCCTGCTTCGCGCACGCGCAGAGCTTCGGCGCCGCCTTCCAGAGAAGCGGGCGCAGACTCAGAGGAGAACGCACCGCCCCCTGGCTCCGCCCAGCTCGCTTCTTGGGGGCGGGGTCAGGGCCGGGACGGGGAAGAGGTGGGGCGGTGGCTGCGCGCGTGCGCGGAAGACAGCTGAGGGGTGCGGGCACGGGGGCCGGCCCTGCTTGAGAGAGCTAAGAGAAAAAGAAAATGCAGGTGAGCGAGTTCAGGGCGGTGTAGGGGGCGCGACGCCTGGAGGCGGCGGCCGCTTGTCTGCGCCGCTGGGTCCACGCCGACGTCGGCCTGTCCCGGCAAGCGCCCCGCGCCACGGGGACGCCGGAGGCCGCACGAGGCGAGGCCGGCGCAGGCGCAGTGCGGGAGGGCGGGCGTGGTCCTGCGGGTCCCCGGGGCTGGGCGTCCCCGCCCCGTGTGTCCCACCCCCCGAATCTCGTCGCTGGGGCTGCCTTTCCCTGAGGTCGGCTCCCCTGGGGCCTGTGAAGGACTCGCCGGACCTCACCTGACGCATTTGCTTCCTGCTTGTTAACTCCCTTAGAGAGCACCTGCGCAGGTGTGTTAGGGGCCCCTTGTACGGTGGTGGAAGCAGAGGCTCGGACGAGGGAGGGTCCCGCCTGGGGGTCCCAGACCTAACACAGTAGTGGAACCTGTGTCCCCGACTCCACCTGGAGCTAGGTGAGGGGTTACCACACCCTCCCCTCAACTTTGGTGTTAGGTTGAGGTGCGCTCCCTTTGGACTCTTGGCTTCCAGAGCTCAGCCTGAAGGTTTCGCTGCCCAGTTACGATTCCATCTTAAAGTGGAAAAAACCCAAATCCCCCGGTTATATCAGGAATTTACAGTGGAATTTGACTAAAACCCAAGGAAAAGAAAAAATGAATGAAGACACCCTGGAAGTAGATGCTTTTATGAGAAAATCTGTGACAACTAAATTTTGTCACTGTTGAGGGACCCTCCTCCAGGGTAATTTTGCTGCCTCCCAGATCTCACTGTGGCCAAGAATTCTGGTAAGTGGTCTCTGGCTCAGTGGCAGAAAGGAAACGGAGTTACTGTGGGTTGGTTGGGGGCTGGAGAGCATGAGCATCTCCAAATACAGCCTATCTGCCACCAGCCGGACACTCTGAAATGGTGAGAGGAAACTCCAGGGCTGCCCTGGCCTCCTTTGCATTCTCTGTTCTTCAGGTGCCTGCTTAAATTGTCACCTCTTCAGAGGCCTTCCCTGCCCACCCTGTGGAAAGGATTCTGTTGGTTTTCTTTTGCAGTATCTCAGAAAGACCCAGGATGAGGAGCTGGGGCAGGAGCCTGGTTATCCCAGTGTCCTTTCATGTTCCAGACCAGGTCCATTAGCAGTGTTCCACCCAAGCCAGGCAAAGCCAGTGTTTGGGCAGCTGGATTCTGGAGCCAAGAGCCCACTTTGACATTTATCCTGACATTTTCAATCCTAATGTGTTTGACTTGTTCCAGCCTGGCAGTGTCTTCTAAACTTCATGGCTCTCTGAGGCTTGTGAGGATTAACTAAGTAGATCCAGGTAAAGGGCTTAGAAGAGTGCCCAGCACCTGGTACTCAAAACGCGTTAGCTGTTGTGAGCTCTTCCACGGGGTCTCAGTGCTTCCTCTAAGGTTTGGCCGTGAGAGAGTCAGCCAGGCTCTCTTCCCTCTGATTCTTCTGTGGCCACTCAGAACTTTGGGATGCTCGACATGTCAGCACTTGGTTGGACCCTTTGCACATTCTGGCCCCTCTGTCTGGAACGTAATTTCCTAAGTTCTCCCTCCTCTGTCTGGTTCCTTCTCACCCTCCCGTGATGATTAAACATCTTCTCTTCTGAGAGAACGTTCCTGCCCATCCTGTGGAATGCAGGCCCCCGGTAACACTCTAGCTTGGCAGCCCATTGGTCACTTGCAACAATTTGTAATACATGTCTGTACTTTCAATTGTTCACTGCCTGTCTCTTCCTCTCAACTGTAAAATAGACGACGGTAGCATTCACTGTGCTTCCCTACCATCTAGTACAATCATTTGCATATAGTAGGTGCTTAATAAAGATCTGTTGAATGAATCACTCCAAGTCATTAGTGAAAATACTGAACAGAAGCCAAGTCAGAGCCTTGGTATCAGCATTGATGCCAACCTGCACGTCATGTCCTGAGTTTTACCCCAAGACGAGCCCCTAGGTATGGGGTGGCTGAGTGGAGGACAGGAAGATGGAAATAGGGGCTGTGGGTCTTTTAAAATTCTCAGAAATAGGCCACAGAATACTTTGGTTTGAATTCCTCTCCCCATTGCCTTTCCCATTTGGCCCCTTGCCCAACAAGGCGCCCTCCACAGTGGGCTTGGCACTAATGGTGTACTTGGTCCACCTACCCTAGGACCCCAATGCAGACACCGAGTGGAATGACATCTTACGCAAAAAGGGCATCTTGCCCTCAAAGGAAAGTCTGAAAGAGCTGGAGAAGGAGGCGGCAGAGGAGGAGCAGCGGGTCCTTCAGCAGTCCATGGGTGAGCTCGCTTGCCTTCTTTATCCCGTGGCCGTCTGCTGAGGAAACCACTTGCTCAGCCTCTAATCGCTTTGGTAGAAGGATCCTCTGAGCAAGAGTCGGGAGCCGGGGCTTGAAGTGCAGGAGTGGACGCTGTCTCTGGGACCTCAGGCGAGTCACAGGGTGTCTCTGGCTTCACCTTCCAGGGCCATAGAATTAGGGGGACCTCAGAGGCTCCCTCTGTTCCCACAGTTCCTTGTCTGTGTCAGATGAGCACATGATGATCCTAAAGAATGTAATTCTGAGTGTTGACTTCCAGGCCTGTGATTCCCTTTGGATAACGTCATGGACATCTGCTCAGAGCTTTTAGTGTTTAGTTTAGTGTTCTCCTGAGCTTATACTGCATTATCTTTGTGGTTGGATTGAGAATATTAAAATAGTTTAATTGGGGGAAGCGTACGGTTTGTGCGGTGTATGGGGTCTGAGGGAGGGATTTTCTTACACATAGCTGTGTCACCTGACTCAGAAGCCCCTGGGGTATTTGTTTAAAAAAATAAAATTCCCTACCAAATCAGGATCTTTTGGGGGATAAGGCCCAGGAATCTGCATTTTAAACCAGTGCTTCAAAGGGTTTCTGATTCTCACCAAAGTTTGAGAACCATTGATTACAGGGGCTGGAACTGTTGTCCCCTGTTGACATATTAGAGCTAATTTAGGGGAGGATTTATTACGAAGCATTTATCCAGCAAGTGTTTATTGAATGATTGCTGTGTGCCAGGCACCACACAGCACAAAGGAGGGGTAGGCATAGAAGGAGGGAAGGAGGCCAGAGGAAGCTGGGCTTTTAGAGAGGAGGCAGTGATGAGTTGGGTCAGATGTGCTCCTGAGTTGAGAACATAGAGGTCATTATTGCCCTTGATAAGAGCACTTTTGGTAGTGACGGGGTAGGGGTCAGAGGACCAAAACCTAATTTGATGTCAAGAAGCAGGAGTGTTTATGGCAATAACAATAAAATACAGGCTTTATAGCAGTTGATTTAGAAAAAAAAAAGCTGCCTACCACTCACAATAAAAGACCCAGAAATGGATGATAATCTCTTTAACTCTAGGAAGGGTGTGCTGAGGAAGACACCATTGGGTATCCTTTTGTCCCCTTGGAGGTCTGAGACCTGTTAAGCACCTGTCCATGAGTGTGCTTGGAAATCAGGCCAGGTGAGCTCAGGCAAATAACAGCTCTCTTTTTAAATTGGGAAACTTACTGTTCATATGCTTATTATTGTGGACGTACATAAGGGACCTGAGCCTGCAGGTGTCAACACATTCTATCTTTTTGAAGCACCTTCAACTTCTTATTACCTAGTATAACACCTTAAGTACTTTTGGTTTTGGTTTTGGTAGGCTGGGGGAGTCTTTTGGTGTTGTGTGCACTTTAGGAGAAAAGTGAAGAGAAGAAAAACAAAATACATGGTTGTTCATCCTTTACACTTTTGGTTTTTTGCCAACTCAACTACATTCAGTGAAAACGTATGAAGATATGACTTTGGAAGAACTGGAGGATAATGAAGATGAATTTAATGAGGAAGATGAACGTGTTATTGAAATGTACAGGTTAGTGCCACCCAGAGGGAGTGCTTACTTTTTTATGTGGCACTAAAATGTGTGTCCTTTGAACCCTCCTACACTGTAGGTGGGAATGTAAATTGGTGCAGCCACTATGGAGAACAGTATGGAAGTTCCTTAAAAAACTAAAAATACTGCTCCCCCCAAAAAACAAAAACAAAACAAAACACTAAAAGTAGACTTACCACATAATTCAGCAATCCCACTCTTGGATGGATATCCAGAAAAGAGGAAAACTCTAATTCAGAAAGACACATGCACCCCAATGTTCATAGCAGCACTATTTACAATAGCCAAGACATGGAAGCAACCTAAATGTCCATCAACTGATGACTGGATAAAGAAGATGTTTTATTTATATATATACATACACATAAATAAATAAATGAAGAAAGGAAGAAAGACTACTCAGCCATAAAAAAGAATGAAATAATGCCATTTGCAACAACATGAATGGATCTAGAGATCATATACCAAGTGAAGTAAGTCAGACAGAAAGACAAGTACTGTATGATATCACTTATATGTGGAATCTAAAAAAATTGTACAAATGAACTTATTTTTAAAACAGAAACAGACTCTCAGAAAACAAACTTATGGTTACCAGAGGGGAAAGGGGGAGGGGGATAAGTTAGGAGTTTGGGATTAACAGATACACACTACCATATATAAAATAGATAAACAGTAGCGTCCTACTGTATAGCACAGGGAACTACATTCAATATCTTGTAATAACCTATAATGGAAAATAATATAGAAAAGAATGTGTATATGTATAACAGTCACTTTGCTGTACATTTGGAACTAGCACAACATTGTTAATCAATTATACTTCAGTTGAAAAAAGATATCCTTTGAAAAATTAATAAACCTGGTAAATAAATAAACCTAGAGCTTTATAAAGATATCTCTGTGAAAGGGAGGGTATGTGTATATATGTGTATATGTATGTATAAGATGACTCTCCTTCTGTTGTGCAGGCAGCAAAGACTGGCTGAGTGGAAAGCAACCCAACTGAAGAATAAATTTGGAGAAGTTTTGGAGATCTCTGGAAAGGACTATGTTCAGGAAGTTACCAAAGCGGGTGAAGGCTTGTGGGTAATCTTGCACCTTTACAAACAAGGGTGAGCCGATCTTATGACTGTCTTTAAATGTTAATTTGAATTTACATCTGAACATCTCAGGCTTAATCCACATCGAAGTGTTTGTGTGTTTTATTTTGTTGCTGATTTGCGCAAACCTTATTGCCTAATTTTTGCCTTATGACTTAAATTAACATTTGTGACTAATACGAATGCCTTTGTTACAGTACATGTAGCAGGGAAGACTTTTTTTTTTAATTGTAAGTGTGTTCCTCAGTCATTTATCCCTGTAGAGAAACTCTGGCATTTCAAAATTCCACATAATGAATCAGTCTTGTAGGAGGCGAGGGTGACCTTTAGGATAATTGTCCATTGTGAGTGATGCAGTGGACCCCCAGTGTTTCTCACCTCCACTTTTATTCTGATACTGTGGAGTCTAGTGCTTGTGTGGGAGTTGCTTCAAGCAGAAAATGCTTTCTGAGTCACACGTTCTAAATCTTGAATGTTCTGTCAGACAGAAGAGCAAGACAATTATCTTTTACCTTGGAGCTGTTTTTCTGACTTATTGTTTGGTCAGATTAAATTGGACTTTGGATTTTGCCTGAACATATTAGAAAGGTTTTTTTTAAATGTTAGTGCATCTTGGCTGGAGCAGCAGAATTGCTTTTGAAGTCGTTATAAGGTTTTACATGGGGCAGATGGTTGAGCTTTATTCTATACAAATTCAGAATCATTGTTGCTTCTGTTTCTATTTTATAGGATTCCCCTCTGTGCCCTGATAAATCAGCACCTCAGTGGACTTGCTAGGAAGTTTCCTGACGTCAAATTTATCAAAGCCATTTCAACAACCTGCATACCTAATTATCCTGATAGGAATCTGCCCACAGTATTTGTTTACCTTGAAGGTGATATCAAGGCTCAGTTTATTGGACCTCTGGTGTTTGGTGGCATGAACCTGACCATGGATGGTAAGGGTCTCTGTGAGATCACGTGAGAGATAGTGCGGGGACGCTTCTGCTGACAGGGGTGCTTGTTTCCCAGACACGGGGTAGGGTGGTTCGTCACATTCACCTTTGCCCCCGTGTGAGATTGTGAAAAGGAAAAAGCGCATTTAGTCTCATCTTGGACGAGTCATTGGGGTTGTTTACAACTGGGCTGTAGTAATTCTCAGTTAAAACAGGGGACAATGGACTTTAAAATGTATATGTTAATATTAATGTCTGATGTGTTTTACTTTTCCCTGCAGTTGAATATGTTTTCAGCTGTAGCTCAAGTTCGCATCTTTCATTTCTTACTTAGTTCACGTGAATATATTAGATGCTTATATGTATCTATGTACATATGTGAATCTCTATAGAAATGTTTTCTCCATTGAATAATAGCTTTTAAATTAAAAGTTTATCTAATTCTGCCTCTTAACTCCTGAAAGATATGTTTTTATTTTTTTCTACCTGTTACACAAGGAGGTGTCAAAATGCATAGGCACACGTAACGTGAAAGAGAGCCCCTGAGGCCCGAGGGCTTCCTGCTGAGTCCAGTCCTTTGTCTCTTTAGCGCAATAATATGTCCAACTATGCTTTGTTAGTAGTCTTTAAAAACATATCTTAAAATATGACTTTATATAACTCTTTATGTAAGATACTCAGCTGGGAAAAGTATAAACATACACATACACACACACATAAGTTACATTAGTGTGCATTAATCCAGTGTTCAAAAGCATATGGCATTTCAAACTAAATATATGTTTGCCTCTTAGTCTTTTTGAACAATACCATGAGGGGAGAGAGATCGGTGTACAGTAACAACTATAGTCTTTATTTCTAGAAATCTCATTTGAAGATTAGTGAACTTCTAAAATAATGACTACTGCATATAAATAATGACATTAAATACATACACTTATGTATATATGTGTAAATCTAAATATATTCTTAAGAATCAGAAATGTTAAGAAAAAAATTTTTTAAGGAATTTGTTAAAATTTTATAATAATTGAGCTGGGACCCCTAAAGCTGAAAATACTGATGTTACTCATCTCCATGGATGAAGACTTAATATGACTTCAGTAAAGTTAGTTTTCAGGTTTTAACAGAAGTTTCCTTATTAGGAGAGCATCGCTTTTAAAACAGGCTCTTTGTTGTAAGGGCTCTCGTACAGTTCCTTAGTTCTGCCTAGGGTCTTCTCTGCAGTGGAAAAATACAGCCCTTGATTTTGCTTCTCAAGGTTTCCCATCCATGTAGAGTTTGATTGTAAGAGTGTCAAATGTAGGAACTGAGCCTTTAGTCACTGATTCTTTATTTTCTGGCACTTTTCAAAATGATTATTACTTGGAACAAATGTATCAGTGCTAGGATGTCATCATGCACTGAGCCTTTGACTCTAATAGATTGAGATATTGGACAGGAGGTTTAAGAATTTCCTTTTGTTAACTAAAATTAGATTTAACGATTAGATTGCCAGCAGGTCTGTGAAAAGTATTTCCTTTACACGTTTCACACTGAGTTCTTTTCTGGGAAATTGTACAAGCTGAGAAAGTGGTCATTAGAGGCTAGGTTTAGTCTTTGTTTTGTGTGGTTTCTTTTGTTTGTTTTTTTAGTTATCATACAGGTTCAGATGTATGTAATGTCTCATTTGATCTCATCTTCTGAAAAAGTGAAGATATTTTTGTTTTCCTGCTTAAGGGCCTGATTTTTCCCTTTCTTGCAGGCGCCTTATAATTATGTCTCTAAAATTAAATTGTCATCAAATGATGATTGTAGTTTCTGCTTAGAAAAACACTGGCCTGACAAACCTGAGGAGGAGGGCCCCACGCAGACTGTGTCTTAGGCAATTTGCTTTTTCTTTATCGCACAGAGTTGGAGTGGAAATTGTCAGAGTCTGGAGCGATCAAGACAAACCTGGAGGAAAACCCCAAGAAGCCCATTGAAGACGTGCTGCTTTCCTCGGTGCGGCGCTCCGTCCCCGCCAGGAGGGACAGTGATTCGGAGGATGACTGAGGCTGCCGCTCGGGTAACCTGCTGAACTTTCTTGATGAGACAAATCCTCTGAATTTTTTTAAGAAGGAAAAAGTAGGAATATATTTGGGGTTTTAGCCTTTTAATTATGTTTTAAATTTTAAATCTCGTAGATCTCAGAAATAATCATTGCTGGGAATCCTATTAAATGTCTTTGAACTCTCTTTTTAAATTAATAACATTTTCTTAAAAAAATAAAAGCCAGCCATTGGTATGGCAAATGTCTGTGTTTTCCTCACTTGTATTTTAAGTAAGCCGTAAAATTATTGACTCTTTATTCACATAAAAATATAAAAAAAAAAATATGGAGGGTTTTTAAAAAATAATGTGAATAAATTATACAGTGGAAAAATAGCAAACTAAGTTTTGCATTTATATTATAATATATTTTTATTCTTTTATAAAGGTAGCAACAGGATTATTAAATAAAATCAAAGAATGAAAGAAAAAAATCTTAATATCCTATTTGGAAGAAATAGGCAATAATTTTTGTGAAACAAACATTGTCTTAGCAATAACAAAAAGATTAATCCCATTTTGGGTAAAATATTTCTTCTGGTTAAAATTTTTTGTCTCAGACTGTTGAGATGTCAGCTAATTTCAATTACTGTAAAAGGCCACGTTAAATTCTTTTTTGGAAATAAATAGATGTAAGCATACAAATAGATCAGCTGTGTCTCAGTCAGTCAGTAAAAAACATAGCAAGATGTTTTATGAACCAGAATCCTCTGAACATTTATCACTTCTTGTCAAATTGGCCAAAGCAGAAAAATTAGGAAAACTGTCATTCCCTAGCATTTTGTTGAGTGATGTCGTCCTCAGTGCTGGTTTGCATCTTAAAAATATGAGTCAGAGAGGGCACTGAGTTCCTTCTGATTATTGTGATTTATTTTTGCTGTAATTCAAAGAACAACAGGTGGCTGTGACCCATTTTATCTGTCAGAAGTGTCCGTGTCAGTGACATGTGTTTTTCTACACACGAGGGCTAACACTGATGATAAAAACAGACTCTGTGTCACAATCTTCCTTGAAGGGTTTTTCATGGAATTCTTATTGCAGGCTTAAGTTTGGTCGGTTCTGTCACTCGTCTGCGGGTCCCATGGGTTTTGTGGGAGAGCTGCCTTCGTTGGTTTTCTGTTGTCAGCTGTCGTCAGAGTGAAGTGCTGTGGTGAAGGCTTGGGTGCGCCTATATACGCCTATTCTCTTTGTACACTTTGATCTTTGTTCCTGTGGAATCTTGTCCCCGTTGTCAGGCTGAGACACTCAGTTTGAGCTCAGAAGCTCACGTGTCCAGTGGACTGGGTAAGTCCTGTCTGGCCACACGGCTCCCAGGCCGCGGGACGCTCTGTGCTCATGCTGACTGGGCTTGATTTAAGGAGGGAGAGGGTGGCATCTCCGTCCTGAGATCAGTATTGTGATTTTGAACTTCATCTGCAAATCTCTACAGGTTGGTTAATTCTGGGAGACTTCCCTACAGCACTTACCATTAATCTCCTTCTGTTTCATTTAGAGCATTTGTGATGTGATAGAGGTGATACAACTTGGCTCTTATGCATTGAGTCCGTCTCAGTCCAGAACAGAAACACATAGTGACCGGGAAGACAGGCAAGCGAGGTGCTGAGTTCGTCTTCCGGTGTTCAGAGGACGGGGTTACAGGGAAGGGCGTTAAGCAAATACTAGGTAACCCTTTCTTTAGTGATTGGTGAGAAATGGTTCCAGGAAGTAGGGATAGAATGTGACTGGGAGAAGTTAAGTGGGTAAGACTATAGAATTGTCCCTCGGTATCCGTGGGGATTAATTCCAGGAGCCCCGTGGGGCATCCGTGGGTGCTCAGGTCACTTGTGGCTGGCTCTTCAGGTCCGCAGAGTGGCTTTACCCCATGGCTGGTTGAATCCGCAGATGTGGAGGGCTGACTGTGTAATCAAATAACAATTGATTCTTCCTGATTTTCCTTATTTTGTGGAGGAGAAGAAGGGTATAGTTAGGTCGCACAGACCTGCCTCACGCACACCTGAATCCACACTCTCACGTGCTGCGGTTGCAGACAGTGGCTCCCCAGGGGGTCTCCTTCCCCAGGTACCTCAGAGAAGTTGTCCTGGATGCAAAGGCCCTTTATGAGAGATGTGAAAGGGGTGCTTAGGAGGGGGTCCTCTGTCACTGATGCCTCAACCTTTTGTCATTTATCACCTCCAGCTTTCAGTTCAGTTCTCTTCTGTAACAATCTCAAATTTTGACAGTTTTCAGGTGTGACAGGCCAAATGTGTTGTGAGTTGTGTTGCCTACTTTAGAAACATGTTCCTATGACAGCGATTTTGTCCTGCTTACGGGAATCAGTTGTTATAAATAAATACAGCCTTTTTGACAGGTGGCTTTCGACACGCATTCTTGGTGTTTGTGTTCACACCGCCAGGGTGCAGGCTTTCTACCCTCTGCACACTGCCCCCACTCAGTGACTCCACGGGGACCTGTCCCTTGTGTGCTGTGAGGAGTTCCCTGGGTCCAGCCCCCACCTCCCGCTGCTGCAGCAGCCTCGTCTTCTCTTCTCTGCATTGTCTCCAGTGAGGACGTGTCTAAGCCATCCCTCTGCATGTTTGACCCTGTTCTCTCCCACACTCTTTAGGACTTTGTTCCAGTAAATCATCATCTTGTCTCCGTCTCTCCCTTGATGTGAGGCCTCAGGCAGTAAGTGTTCTGATTGGGTGGCGGAGACTGTTCCCTGCCACAGACTGAGATTCTCCAGCTCTGCTCGAGCAGCAGTGGGACCAGCTAAGAGTAAACCCCCAGCCTCCCTGCAGGCTCGGACTGCCAGAGGGCGGTGGCCAGAAGTTGGCTGGGAGTTCTGGACAAGCTTCTTAAGAGGGACAGACACGTGGCATGTGCCCTTTTTGGGCTTAACCCCCTCTGCCCTCTAACTGAGGTGTAGATGTGATTGCAGCCCACCTGGGCCACAGGTGTGCTTACAGAGCCAGAGTGGGGGGATGATATTCCTGATGACACTGGAGCCCCTGTAGGCCAGCTCTTGACTGCCCTCTCTGGACCTCTGTTACTGAGAAAGAAAGAACTTCCATCTTGGTTTCTCTTAGAAGTAGCTGATGCATCTCCCGTTAAAGCCCCCGCCCATCATCAGTCAGAACTACAGCCGTGCTCGCTTTCCACTCTTTGCTTTCAAATTGCTCCACAGAACAGAGCAGTGCAGAGTCCCTTCCTCCACTTCATCCTCATTGCCTTTCAGTAACTTCATGGATCAGACTCTGTGAAAAGACTAGGTACTCTGAACGGCCCACCTAATGATAACTCAACATGTTGGATGAAACTTTTTTTTAATGTTCTTAAATGTGCCACTGAGTCATCAAGAAAAGAATTCATCCTCTGAGGCCAAAAACAAAGTGAAAGCTAAACTGCAGAAAGGTCAGTGAGCCTTCAGCTCGTTTACTCCCAGGGGCATGTGCCGGATCTTGGTGATACTGAGCTTCTGTGAGAATGGACTTGTGGGGGACAGGTGGCAGGAGGTAAGCCTGGGGAACCCTGCAGGAGGATCCTCTTGCAAACAGCTGGAATCCCAGAGGACTGCCTTCAGTCTTGGGGGGAACTGGCAGTAGTTGGAAAGGAGAGGAACACAAGTAGGGATCCCTAAGAAGTCACTTACACGCCTTCTCCCATGTGGTTTGAATTCCCAGGGTACACGTGGTCTAAACATTTCTCATGCCAAGTTCTTAAAGAGGTCCTAAGTTGGTAACACCCTCGGGCTGAGGGCCAAAGCAGCTGCATACCCACACGAGAAGAGCAACTTTAATTTAGGCTCAGACACTCTCCATAGGACATGAACTCAGAGTCATAAATCAGAAACCCACAAATCACACTATGCCTCATATAAGGCATCCTGAATGAAAGCCAGCAGAAAACGGTGCAATCAGACTGCAAAGATTTAGAGAAGTAGAGTTTTCAAGACAAAAAAAAAAAGTGAGTACATTTAATATGTTTAAAGAAAGGAGTAAAGAAGAGTTGCTCATATAAATGCCTTATAAAAATATCCAGTGGAAGAAAGAACTAATAAACTGGAAAGCAGAGCCAAATGATCACCCTGTGGGTAACACACAGAGACAAACAGGAGGAAACGTAAGAGGCTAAGAGATGTGGAGGAGAGGCTGAGAAGGTCTAACATATCTCTTAGAATTTTAAAAGGAGAATATTGGATATAGGCAATATTTGGGAAGATGAAGGTTGATTTTTCCAGAATTGATGAAGGACATCAACCCTCAAACTCAGAAAGCTGTATAAATGTCAAGTAAGTGAGGAATCCACAGCATATATATAGTGAAACTGCAGAATGTCAAACGCAGTAGGAAAAGTCGGATTACCTACAAACACATAACAGGCCCACTGCCTTCTCAGCAGCAGCAGTGAAAGCCAGAACACTGGAACAGTGATCTATGGGCCAAGAAGAGACAAGACAAAAACTACTAATCAGGAATTGTTTTCTCTGACATAAATCATCGCAGTGTTCTCCTAGGTCAGTCTACCAAGGATATGGAAAAAAATAAATGGGACCTAATTAAACTTACAGTATTTACACAGCAAAGGAAACCATAAACAAAACAAAAATACAATCTATGGAATGGGAGAAAATATTTGCGAACAATGCAACAGACAAAGGTTTTATCTCCAGAATGTGCAAACAGCTCATACAACTCAATAACAAAAACACAAACAAACAAATCAAAAAATGGGCAGAAAACCTAAAGATTTATCCAGTGAAGACACACAGATGGCCAATAGGAACATGAAAAGATACTCAGTATTGCCAGTTATCAGAGAAATGCAAGTCAAAACCACAATGAGGTATCACCTCATACCAGTCAGAATGGTCATCATTAAGAAGTCCACAAATGATAAATGCTGGAGAGGGTGTGGAGAAAAAGAAACCCTCCTATACTGTTGGTGGGAATGTAAATTGGTGCAGCCACTATGGAAAACAGTATGGAGATTTCTTAAAAAACTAAAAATAGACTTACCATAAGATCCAGCAATCCCACTCCTGGGCATGTATCTCGGGAAAACTAATCTGAAAAGATATATGCACCCCAATGTTCATAGCAGCACTATTTACAACAGCCAAGACATGGGAACAACCTAAATATCCATTGTTAGATGACTGGATAAAGAAGTTGTGGTATATTTATACAGTGGAATACTACTCAGCCATAAAAAGTAATCAAATAATGCCATTTGCAGCAACATGGATGGACCTAGAGATAATCATACTAAGTGAAGTAAGCCAGACAAAGACAAATATCAGGATATCACTTATATGTGGACTCTAAAAAAATGGCACAAATGAACTTATTTACAAAACAGAAACAGACAGACACAGAAAACAAACATGGTTACCTGGGGGCAGGGAAAGAGGGATAAATTAGGAGTTTGGGATTTGCAGATACATACTACTATATATAAAATAGATAAAAAGTGAACACCCACTGTTTAGCACAGGGAACTGTATTCAGTATCTTGTAATAACCTATAATGATAAAGAATATGAAAAAGAATATATATGTATAACTGAATCACTATGCTGTACACCAGAAATTTACACAACATTGTAAATCAACTATGCTTCAATTAAAAAAATCATTAATACCCAGTGAAGCTATATCTTAGGAATGAGGTTGAAATGGATATTTCAGACATAGGGTGAGTACATTTATCGTCAGTAGACTCTCACTAAAGGAAATGTAGAGGATTTACTTTTGCAGAAGGACAATGAACTAATGAAAGCTCTGAGACTCGAGAAAGCATAGTGACCAAAAGATGGGTAAATCTGAATGAGCATTGACTTCACAAAACAATATGAATAATATGATATTAAGACAAAATAGAACTGAAAAACAGGACAAAATAACACAAATTGAAGGGGGCTTAATTGGGGCTTAAATGTTCTTAGACACTTATAAATAGTCAAGAGGTTATGCATGTTAAAATATTCAAGTAGCAGTGAAAGAAAAAAAGTATGTAACTTAAAGTAGTATATGTATGTGTGTGAGGGGGGCTCAGTCAATTAAAAAAAAAAGACTAGATTGAAGAATAAAAAGAAACAGAAAAGGCAGAATCATAGAAAGCCCAAAAGAGGATGCTAGAAATAAACCTAAAACAGTAAGCACAGTAAGTATGAATGGATAATAAATACTCTTCATAGTCTTACCATATGATCCAGGAGTCATGCCCCTACGTGTTTACCCAACTTATATGAAACTTACGTCCACACAAAAATCTGCACACAAATGTTTATAGCAGCTTTGTTTATAATGACCAAAACCCAAACAACCAGAATGTCTATCAGTAGATAAATATCTAAACAAATTATAATTTGATACAATGGAAGGTAATTCAGTGGTAAAAAGAAATGAGCTACCAAGCCACAAAAAGCATCAATGCTGAGTGAAATAAGAGTCTGAAAAGACTGTCTGTGGTGTGATTCTAATTATTTGATGTTCTGGAGAAGGCAAAGCTGTGGAGATGTTAAAAAGATCAGGGGTTCGGGGGCGGGTGGGAGGGTTGAATAGGTGAAGCACGAAGGATTTTTAGGACAGTGAAACTATTCTGAATGAAACGATGGTGGAGGTACGACATTTTGCATTTGTCAAAACCCATAGAACTTTACAGCACAGTGACTCTTAATGTATGCAAATTAAAAAAATCTCTAAGGGAGTCAGGGGCTACATGGATGGAATACAGAATGTAGTAAAACAATTAACTCTCTTAGAAGTGTTTGAAACAACCTCATGGAAGGGGTTAGGGGAAAGGTGCTGACCCAGGTAACCTTGGAAATGAGTGGAGTCTGTAAGATGAAAGACAAAAGAAATGTGTACTTAAATACGGTACTCCAGCTGATAAAGTTATTTCTCACATTGGCACATGTTAATAGTTCTGATACTGCTGTCATATACCAGGTTTAAACAAGTGGACAGCAGCTGATGGGAGCCAGGTTTCTCACTTTTGGAGCATGAAGTTACAGATAAGCTGGAGGAGGAGGCTGGAGCGATCCAAGTGTAATGGATTAGAGTTGGAGCCATCAGTGTGAACTCCTGTCTAACTTAATACAGGCACAAGTGGTAGCATATGTAGATAGTGTGTATACGCAGATTAGTAAACACATTTCCTTGCTCTCAGTTGCAGGGACTGAAAAGCAATGACACCCCAGTAATAAAGACCACACCTATCACTCAGATATTAATTTCTAATATTGCCAAAAAAAGGAACCAGAGCTCTTTACAGAAGTGGCTGAATCTAAAACCTGAGCAGCCACTGTGGAAAACAGTATGGAGATTCCTCAAAAGACTAGGACTAGACTTACCATATGACCCAGGAATCCCGCTCCTGGGCAGTATATCCAGAAGGAACCCTACTTCAAAAAGACACCAGCACCCCAATGTTCATAGTGGCACTATTTACAATAGCCAAGACATGGAAACAGCCTAGATGTCCATCAACAGATGACTGGATAAAGAAGATGTGGTATATTTTTACAATGGAATACTATTCAGCCATAAAAACCGACAACATAACGCCATTTGCAGCAACATGGATGTCCCTGGAGAATGTCATTCTAAGTGAAGTAAGCCAGAAAGAGAAAGAAAAATACCATATGAGATCGCTCATATATGTGGAATCTAAAAAAAAGAAAAAAATACAAAACAGAAACAGACTCATAGACATAGAATACAAACTTGTGGGAAGGGATAGACTGGGATTTCAAAATTTGTAGATACTGACAGGCATACGTAGAATAGATAAACAAGATTATACTGTATAGCACAGGGAAATATATACAAGATCTTGGTAGCTCACAGTGAAAAAAATGTGACAATGAATATATGTGTGTTCATGTGTAACTGAAAAATTGTGCTCTACACTGGAATTTGACACAACGTTGTAAAATGACTATAACTCAATAAAAAATGTTAAAAAAAAAAAACAGAGCAGGAAATAGATTAGCCTGGATCACCTGGTAGTGCCAGAAAGTAGAGAAGTGCTCAAAACAAAACGAAAAACCACAATGATAGAACTGTGTCAAAGGGATGCAGGAGGTGGCTGAAGGATCTCATGGCTAAACATTTTGAGCAACAAAATATCAGATTATAACCCAGAGTATAAAGTAAATATCCAACTGATTGAATAGATAAACATGTTGGGGAGAAGAGATCACCCCCCCATGCAGAATTCTGAATAATTTATGCAGATAATCTGCACGTAAGCTGTTCCATTCTTCAAGCATGAGCTGCACAAGGTGACTTCCTTCCGAAGTGTTCAGTTTGGAAAGGGTTGGGGAGAATGGCTTGGCAGTGCAGAAAGTTGGCAAGTTCTATCTCAGCCAGGTGGCCAAGGTCAAGGTCACTGGCGATAAGGCATGTTGTTAGTATGGACCCTGGATATGACAGGATGAAGATAATACAAGGTAAACGCTTCAGTCTTTCTCCCTCTAAAACTCATAACTGTGCACAAACATCTGACAAATCCCAATTGAGGAATGTTCTGTAAAACAGCTGACAAAATTCAAAATGGTCAAGGTCATCAAAAACAAGGGAAATCTGAGAAACTGTGACCTCTCAAGAGGCGCTGAAGGAGATGTGACTACTTAATGTGGTGTCCTGATGAGATTCTAGAACAGAAGAATGAAAGAATTCTAAGTAAAGTATGGACTTGAATGAATAATTATCCATATTGATTCATTAACTGTAACAAATGTCCCATATTAATGTAAGATGTAATAATAGAGGATTTGGGCGCAGGGTGTATGGGAAGTCTCTCTACTATCTGCTTAATTTTTCTGTAAAGCTAACACTATACTAAAAAATAAAGTTGACTTTAAACAATATGGTGGTTCATCAATCACATCAAACCAGAAGTTGTAACTAACGTAAGAAAGGTGGTGCTCAGTTCTTGATTGTCATCTGTCTGTGGTCAAGTGCCAGAATTAAATGAAAGGGCTCAAGTCTGCCCACATGTGGAGCCTGAGCCAAGATTTGGGGTGCAGAGTAAGAGGAGACCCAGGAGGCAGGGGAGGGGACAGGCCAGCATGAGGGTGAGAATCTGCAGTCAGTGCTGTCAGCAGTGGGAAGTCCATCCCTCAGGGCCTTCCAAGAAGCACGCAGAGTTGTCCACCCACAGGGAGGAGGCTGGGTCACTTACCTCCCAATCCTGACCCACTCTGTTGACAGTGCTCCCAGGGGAGCGGACGCCCGTTCACTTCTGGGCTGCACCTGCATGAAGGCTGAGCAAGTGTTGGTGTCCGAGGGAAGGACCTGGACAGACAGACCCAGTGTGAGCCTTTAGGTGGAATGCTGGTGGTGTAATGCCAGGGTGAGCTTGCCTGGAAGCTCATTCTATTTTATACGTTTAAAGAGCTTGCTTACACATATTCAGACATCAATTTTTGTCATATATCACTCTTGTGCAGACATACAAAGGAAAACAGAAGCAAAATAAACTGATTAAGGCAGTCCTAAAATGTTGTTTCATTCAGAGTCCAGCTCTGACGCCCTGTCCTGCTAGTTTGGATGCTGGCACTTCCTTGATCCTACCAGAAGGTGGCAGGCGAAACAACTTGATCCCCACAGCTGCCTGGGCAGCAGTCACTGCAGACGCACCCTGACCTCAGAAGTGTGGGGAAAGGTGCTTGGAGTTGATGAAATGAGTAGGTTTCATCCCACAGTAGATGTGGGAGATGCATTAGGCTATTCTAACTTAACCATTCTAGCTTTTAATTTTAAAAGCAGATCATTAACTCTGAACCCATTCGTTGACATTTAAAATGTTGAAAATACCAGCTTCCTACTAGGAAAAAAATGCTGCTACTATTCTTTGTATACCTATTAAAGCAAATACAGTGTTTTTTAAAAATTAAAAACCAATACTTCTTTTTTGTAGGTAACTTTTTCTGAGCTGGTGATTTTAAAAATTTTAAAGAAACATTTCAAAATATATCTATAAAAAGTTGTAGTTAGTAAAAAGTTGAATAATTAACAAATCAGTCCTTTGCCTTTTTGCAAATGTTATAGAAAAGAAGAAACAACTTGCAACTGTTTGTTCTGTCCCTTCGATTTGAGATACAAATGAAGTAGAGTCATAAACACAAACACACACACGTACACACACACCCACAAGCAAGTTGAACTGGACTGGACTACATTCTAAGTGCAGTAACTAAATCAGAGTCGGGGGTAGATCTGTTAGCTCCTTGTTACCACTCCTTACTGACTTTGAGTCCCAAAGATTTTCTGATTCTGTTTTGGTTTCCCAATGCTACCGAAAAGAAAATGTGAGAATTTCCTGTACACTTGGCAGTTATGTTTCTTACAGTAAATTAACGCAGTTCCCAAACTCTGTGCTAAATTACCCCAGATTCCAACAAGTTAATGGAAACAGGATAGTCTGCGTTGTCAAGGGAAACAGCAATACTGCACATTTATCCAACACTGCAGGAGCTACTAGCTCCAAGGGGTTCACAGCTTCCTCATCAGCTTGTGCTGCCTCTCGTTTGATGATGTCATTTTTCCAAAGCTGGGTTTTCGGCGGTTGCTGAGCTAAAAGCAGGTACAGCCGAAAAATCAACATGGAGCAGGAAATGAGGGTGGCAGCGTCAAATTCCAAGGTGGAGGAAGTGTGCCGTGGCCAGCAGGCACTCACATCACGTTAATAAGTCATAAATGTATTTTTCTTTCAGTTTATATATGTATATTCAAACAGCTAAAAGTTTTTAGGGCATAAGTGCTTATTAAGTTGTTTGGCCTTAACTACTGAATAAAAGAAATTTACATATTTCTTTCGGCTTAGGGGCACAGTGAAAAAGTTTCTGAGCTGTGAACCAATGGAAGTTTAGGAACCTCTCGTAAATTTGTGTCCTGGTTTATAATTAAATCTGAATTATAGTGGTTAGTACAGATCCATCCCTGAGACTTGATAATCTCTAAATTAAAGGATAACCTTGAATATCTCAGGCTGAGGACTACACCCTGAAACCTGGAGTGACTCCAGATTACCCCAAGGACCAACCTTCGTGAGTGGAGCACACAGCTTCATCTTTATCACCACCCACAGCAGAACTGGTCGCTTCTCATGGTGCCATTATAGTGTGTTTAACCTCCCTGTGCCTCAGTTTTCTCATCTGTAAAAAGGATCCAACCCAGACGGTTATCGTGAGGATTAAATGAGCTAAGATTTGTGACGAGCTAAGATTTGTGACGTGCTAAGAACAGTCTGCTGATGCCTTAGTGTCTTTGATGTTGTAATAACAGTAATCACCATCGACAGCAGCAGCAGCCTATGTTTTGAAAGCCTAGAGGCTTTGGCATTGAGGTAGATTTGCTCATTTGAGGTTAATTGCTTGGTTCTGGTACTTGTGATTATAAATTGGGCCTCACATGACCCAGAAACTCTTACAGTAAGTTTGTCCATACAATTTAGGAAGAATCTTAAATTACATCTCTTAACGTTCTTATTTGGGGAACTTCATGTAGTTTTCTTCCCTTTTATATTTCCACCATAACGTAATTCTTCTCTGTATTCTATTTTTTCTCTGCTCTTTTACATTTTGCTTAGGATGTTAGGAAATACCCATCCCTCTCTAAATTATCCTTTACTTTCTTGATGTCCTAGTGAGTAAAATTTCTCTGCCAAAAGCATATGAGACTTTTATGTTCTCACAGAATTTCATTTATCACTTTCCAGGACAAGTCTCCTCCACTTGGATTAAATGCTGGGATATTTTTGCATTGATTTTTCTCTCTTTGAAGTCTCTACTGCGTAACAGTTGATCATGTTATCTCAGTGTTATCTTAATGGATGCACCCTCTCAGTTACAGGACCGGCCTCCACAAGGAAGGAGGACCAGGTGCAGGGCTGTGAGGCATCTGGGCTGTTGCTCTTCTCTTCCGGGACCCAAGCTGGGAATTCTTCCAGAATGACGTCCAGCTCACAGAAGCCTGTGACCACGTGCAGACACAGGAGGAGAAGGATCGCTGGGCTCGAAGGCACGTTTTCCATTTTCCATTGGGTTAGAGCGAGTCAGAGAGAGAAGCAGCAACAGCTGGCAGGTCGCTAAGCAGATGGAAGTCCCCTGAACTTGGGAACTCCCTCCAGGGCTTCTTGTGCACTCTCCCCTCACTTCCCTCAGCAGACCCTCCCGCCTCTCTTCAGCCAGACATATTTTTGGCAGTGGGAGGTCTTGGGAGAATGAACTTTCAGTGTTAGTGGACACATTTTATGCTTCCATCAGTAAATAATGGATTGGGTGGGGGGTGGCGAATTTCTTCAAAATGAAGTCTGAGTCACATATGATCTGCCGTTCTAGCGATTTTGCCACACAGTATGATTTACGGTAGATGCCATTCCACCCAGCACTTTCCCAGCACCTGCTTGTGTTTGTGACCTTCCATAGTTCTTACCCTAAACCCAATAAGCACATCCGTTTAAAGAAAGAAAAAAGGAAGGAAGGAAGAGAGGGAAAGAAGGATGGAAAGGCAGAGGGAGGGAAGAATCAGTGTTGTTTGGAGGCCCTGTGTTGGTGACTATTTTTAAGTTAATAAGTTTGTTCTTTTGCAAATAGGACAGTAGGTGGGTAAGAAGCTTTGCCAGTTTTGTTCGGTGCTTTTACTTGTTTGGACAGGGAAGGTTTTGATAATTTTCGGTTGGTGCCTAGCATACAGGAGACTTCTGCATGGGATTTTTGCATGATCTAATGGCACCACGATCAGGGTTTGTGTCCATGTAGATTTAGGAAAAACTTTTAAATGGCAGAAGTAGAGTTTAAGAAAGGAAGTTGCTGCTGAAAGTCCACAAAGATTATCCTTTATTTGTCAGGATTTGCTCATGGGTGCGTGTCAGTGTTTGCAGAAGCAGAGAAATGCAACACGTAAGAGCTCGTGAAGGCTCTCCAAGGCCACCGCCACACGGTGTCCTCTTTCAGAGACAGCAGGCCTGCTGAGTAAATGCACAAGAACTCGGGAACTCAACAGGCACCCAAATAAAACGGCTGCTGAGCAGGGGCTTACAGCTCAAGAAGCAATCTCTGGTTGCATGTGTGGCTGCAGCAAAGTAAATTAGCTCCTGCCTGGGGCATGCAAAAAAAAATCAGGTCAGGACCAGGAGCCACTGAGAGGCTGGTCTGAACGGTGCATAATGACCGTGCCCTCTCCTAGGGAGAAAGTGTCTTCTTGGTAGATTTTCCTCGAGGTGTGCAGAATAGGTCGGTTTCCCTAGAGCATCTGATCACAGCTTAGCGAAGCAAGGCAGGAAGAAACAAAGGAGACTGACTGGATTCCGGGGTCTGTAGGTAGAGCTGATACATAAAGTTCAGACTGCAAAGATCTGGCAGAACCGGAGGACCTACCAAGTGGTTTAAGGGTGTGTGTTCCAGAGCGGGATCACCCCAGTTTGAAAGCTACCTTTGCTGTTTGGTGGCTGTGTGATGTTGGGCAAGTTACTTAACCTTTCTGGTCTTCAGTTTCCTCCACTGTAAAAAATATATATGGTAATAGCATGGACCTCACAGGGCTGTTGTAAAGATTAATATTATAATTATGACAGAAACTCCTGTTTGTGTCTTGCTCAGTACTGGGCCTCGCTCTACTAGGTACTAGGTAAGTATTTATTATATGAATTCATTCATCAGACCTAGAGTACCAGCCACTATTACTGCCCACAGCCCACCACAAACGTAGTGGCATAAACAACCACCCTTTTGCTATGTTCACAAATTCTGCGGATCAGGACCTAGTAGGCGTGGCTTTCCTTTGCTCCACTATGTTGGGGCCCTCAACCAGGAAGACGAGTGCTGGGAGTAAGTCGGGTGGCCAGGGCCATGACATACCAAGGCTCCTTCATGCACGTGTGTGGGGCCAGGTCGGGCTGGCTTGAAGACTGGGATCACTGGGACCATCAGCCAGAACCTACTTGTGCCTGGGTCATGGCCTTGGCTTTGCCCATCTTGGATGCTCGAGAGCCAGAAGGAAGCTGATAGCCTGTTGTGACTGAACCCCAGACGTCACAGGAGGTCACTTCCACCACATTCTACTGGTGGAAGCTGTCATCTGCAGGCTGAGATTCAAGGGATGGGTATTTGATTGGACAGGAGAGCCTCACCAGCCCCAACCGCTCTGGAAGTCCCCTGGGCATTGCTTGAGTGGGCAGAACTGGCACCCCAGATTCCTTAGAGGAGCCAAAGCCCCTGGTTGACTTTGGTCCACCCCCTGGGTGGGCCTGACCAAAAGGAACCTCAGAATCACTGCCCTTTTTCATAGGGACTGAGTGCAGGACCTTGGAGTGGCTCGCAAGGCCGCAGAGCCGGGATCAGAGGCTTGTCTCCCATCTCCTGCCTTCCAGCACCGCGGCTGACGGTCACGCTACCTGAAGTCAGCCCCGAGTCGCTATTCTTATCCTGTGAGGTTGCCTCTGCGCCGTTGTTTTAATTACAGGCTGTTATTCCATTTAAAAAATCAGCACTGGGATTAAGTAAAGGTGCTGTCATTTTAAAAGCCAGACTCATGGCCTAAAAACTCATCAGTGAATCAGAGGACAAATGTTCCCATTGTGCTGGTTAAAAATAGGAGCCCTGGAAAAAGTGACAGAATGAGATGAATGCCATTAAAGTGTAATTACATTTACTGTAAATGTGAGCCTGGGGAAGCGTCTATTCTAAGCAGAGACGCTCTAGCAGAGCCTGTGACACGGAAAACCCAGAGCCTCGGCTGATGGCTGCTTTTATGTTCTGAATCATTATAGTGCATGTTACCGTGCATCGTTCCTCGTGTCCATTAGCCTCATTAGGGATGCTCGAAAGAGTCATCACTCCAATGGGAAGGAAGGACCGTGCAGTTCCCCTTGCACCTCAGAATGTGACTTTTCTGTTCTCAGAAGGCAGTGTTTCCATACATCTGTCTTCTGTATGTCCATAAATCTGTGTGCATATCTCTGGATCTCCTACCTCAGCAGTCAAGTGTAGTAGCTGGATTGGACATACTTGAAAGGCAGGGCTAAATTGTTTTTTCATGAAAATAGCTTGTGTTTTTCTGATTTTAAAACAATGCCTTCTTGCCATATAAAGATTTGAAAAAAAAAAAAATGAAGAAAATAGACTATCCTAAATCCAGCCACACACAGTTAAAGCACTGTTAACATTTTGATGAACATCCTTCCAAATCAGAATCTCTTTGTGGATTTAGAGACGGTCCTGACGTTTCTGTTGCTGTTGTTAAAGCTCAGTAATATATTCTGGTCCTATTTTTATGATAATCTAGAAGGACGTCATCATGTCTAGTGGCTAATAGGACAGGGTGCTATGGGATCAGTGTACCATCATTTACTTACTTAATAATGACACTCAATGTCATAATGAGCCAAATAAAATTTTGATTCAGAGTTAAAAATCATTCTTTTCCATTATTGAAAGACAAATGACTTCAAGTTAAAAAAATATATGTATACTATGCTTTGATGAACATGTTGCATAGACATCTTTAAACAGTTGGCCAATTATTTTCTTATGTATTCCTAGAAGTGGGATTGCTAGATAAAAGATATACACATTTACTATTTTGATATCTCTTTTACCAAATTTGCCTCTGGATATGTGCCAGTTTACACTCCCACAAACACCTTTGTCAATGTTAGGTATTATAAATCCTACCAATCAAGAAAACAGTTTTTAAAAATTTGTATATAATTGGCCATTTGTATGTCTTTGAAAAATTACCTGTTCTTTACCCATTTTTATTGAGGTATTCTTTTTTATTGATTTGCAACTGCTCTTTGCATATTAAAGACACTAGCACTTTGTCATGTGTTTGCTCTCATTTTTTCTCAGTTTATCTTTGTTTTGAACCTGTTTATTTTTGTTTTGTTTTAGTTCATTTTTGCCATATAGAAGTGTTACAGTGTTAAGCACTTTCTTGTTTTCCTTTATGACTTTTGAGAGCACAAAACTTGCCTGGGTCCAGATAAAAGCGGCACCTATGTTTGTTTCTGGTATTTTAATGTTTTCATTTTGTTTTGTTTGATATAATTTTAGTATAAGAAACCCACCTCTATTTTTGCTTCCCAGATGGTTATCCAATTAGGATTTTTTTTTTTTAAAGCTTTGTTGGAGAGGTAGAGGCCAAAGAGACCAGAGAAAATAGAGGCTGAAAAGCAGGACTGGGTTCTTTTTCTGACCTCTGTCCTCAGCATCCTTTCCCCCATAGGCGGAGGACTAAGGGAAGTCAGGGTAGCTTTCGGTGTTGACTTTCCAGAAATGTTGGCTGAAGCCAGGAATAAAATTGGGACAGTTCCCTGAAACTTGGCATGCAAGTTAGCTTTAAAGGGAATGATAAACAGGACGACGTTAAGAGGTAGCTCATGTAATAGAAAGGGTTTCCACTTCTCCCGGAGGCTACCTTCTCCACGCTGAGCCCACGACTATTAGAGACTTGGTGTCCTTCACCTCTCCTCACAGTGGTGTGATGCTAACACCAGTGCTGGCTCTCTGGTGACCAGCCATCAGTGCTTCTGGTTGAAAACCCCTTGAGGGTAGGTGCTGACAACTCACCCACATGTCCCCTGCAGTCACGTGGCCCCTGGTGCACAGCTGGCACTTGGAGGGCCTTTCCGACATGAGAGAAAGGCACTAGGGTAGTTCCCCTGATCTTGCAGGGTCCACAGTGGGGATCAGTCTCTACCAGGTGTCATGATGAGTCAAGCAAAATTTGGGCTTATAGCTAAAAATTATGCATTTGTTGTATTCATTTTATTTTTCATGTTCACTTTTGCAGTAGGCGTTGTTGAGTGTCTGCTGCATGCCAGGAAAGTGCTGGGTGCTGGGAGCCTACCCTTGCCATGCTCCCAGATGCAGTGGGGAGAAAGCACCGTGGGTGCGGAGAGAAGAGGTGACACCCGAGAATGCCCACAGCCTGGGCTCTGCTGCGCCCAGTGAGGTGGGAGCGGCGTCTGAGGGCGGTGGCTTCTGGGATGAGTCCTGAAGGATACGGACAGGTAAGACATTCTGTTCATTAAAAACACTTTCTCCCAGGAAATCCAGGGCAAAAGGGCAGCCTGCAAGAAGGCCCAGGTTTTGTTCTTGTTAAGGGTGAGCCCTTAAACCTGCCAGGAAGCTTGGGCAGAGGTTTGTTTCAAGTTTCTTTATCATCCGGACGTCTGTCGCAGTTCAAAGTCTAGATATCTGTGTCTGCATACTGTGCATCAGACTACACTGACATGGACCTCGCGGGCCCTGAGCACAATTAGGACACAGTGGCAGCCGGCTCGGCTGGACGGAACCGCGCAGTCGGCCTGCTCAGGCTGGGGCCTGGACGCTGGCGCTGGGCTGGGCTGGGCAGAATCCTGGTGGTCTGGTCCCCACAGGGTGATGGGGAACCACAGCTTCCTCTGTCCTGGACATTTGTCTCGTGTTTCTGCAAAATTTATGTTCATTTGGCAAGCAAGCATCCTGGTGTGGTCTGGTTCCTACTGCGCTGTATCCATTCAGATTTTCAGACCTTTTAAGCAGGAGCTGGTGTTGGCTGGGACAGGTAACTCCCCGACTCACTTACACAATTTGATTCCTTTTACTGTATTGTGATATTTGACACAGACACAGGTACCAATGTAAGAGACGTTACATTTGTGTAAATTATGAGGTTCAGCAACCAAATGGATGCTTGTGAACTTGCTGTCAGTACCACAACTGGAATGTTACCAGTATGTCTGAAACCACCCTGCCCCTCCCATCCCTCCCCCGTCTCTCCCCTGGAGGTAACCACTCTCTGATATATTGATTTTTCATTATCTTGCTCATTTACAAGTAGCATCACCATATAAGTATGTATGGGTAAACAATAGACCATGTCTTTTTGCTTGATGTCAAGTTTGGTAAGTATGTTGCCTTCTGCGACTTCTTTTCCCACTCAGCTTAGGTTTCCAAGACTCAGCCATGTGTTTGCGCATGGCTGGAATTCCCTCCCTTTTCCCAGCAGCATGCTATTCCTCTGTGCACCTCTACCATGTGGTGTCTGATTCTCCCTTTTAATAGATGAGCATTTGGGCTATTTCCAATTTGGGGGCCGTTGCAAACACTGCTGCAGCCAGAGAACCAGGTATTGCTCCTCGACTCTGGATCCACGCTTTCCTGCCCTGCTTTGAGATGCTGGAGCTGGGCCTTTAAACATGCTTCTTTCACCAGATTTGTCACAAAAAGTTTCTAGACAGACATTGCAGAAGGAAGGAGCTTCTCTTCCTGGTTCAGAGCGCTGTCCCTTCTGGTTCTGCGGCGTGGCTGCAAGTGGTGTCTGACACCAGGGGCTCCACTGACACCTAGAGGGAGGTGTCCTGCTCTCCAGCCTGGGCCCTGCCTGTGGACCAGAGGTGGGCCCCCAAACCCTGTGAACACCCTTTCCATGAGGTCGGAGTCCCAGCCAAGTCCTCTCCTTCCCTGGACCGCTCCCTGAGTCCTCGGTGTTCTTCAGAGCTCTTATTCCTTCCCAGTGTGAGGCCTTGTCACTAGTCAGCACACCTTTATATTACATTTTCCTTGTTCCATTTACTTGTCTGGCTTTTGTCTCCAGTCTGCACGCCAGCCGATGTAATCCACACCCAGGTCCTCTGGAGCCCTGTGGACCAGGCAGGGCTGAGCGAGGTGGCGGGTGCAGTGGCCTCGGTGCACGGGGTGTCGGGCTGGCTCCTCTCCCAGGCCCTGGCGGCCAGCACCCTCAGGCCGACACCCTCAGGCTGGACTCTGAGCTCCTCACTCTCTAGACCTACTTATTTACTGTTGCACTTTAACCTCGATCGATACTGCAAAAACTTAATCATTCCTGTGATCGGTTTTGAGTTTCCAGTTTTTAAAAAATACCTTCACTTGTAGCTAGTATCTGCGATTCACAATTCACTGGGTTTAGATCCATTGATAACTCGAGGCTGAATTCTGGAAACATCAGCAGGGGTAATGCGACCACAGCCCAGCTTCCAGGCATCCTCTGAAAGATGTCTTACTCCTTCCCACTCTCAGCCATGGTGGGTGGGGACAGGATTTCTAAAAAACTCCTCTCTCAGGAAAGCCAGGGAGATGCTCTTCTGAGCAGAAATCCCCCCTCCTTGTTTTGCTTGGAATAGTGGAGGAGTTTGAAATCCTCTTTCATCCAGAGTTTTTTTCCTTGTCAGTGCAAGCACCTGGACATCTTACGTGTAGCCCAGCATCCTTTTAGAAGTAATCTGTAGCACCCAGGCCCTGCTGTCTGACAGGCCTGAATTTGCACCGAACCTGGCGTTTATACCTGAAGAGGTCATGTTAGTCTCTGAGCATCCATCTCCCCAGAGCAGGGATGGCAGTGGGATGAGCCTTCTGGGTGACTGAGCACACGAGACCTTGGAGAGGGTCAAGGACTTGGGGAGTCTGGGCCTGACTCAGCACCAGCTTGATTCTGGGGGCCGGTGTGGGGGCCCAGTGTCCAGCATCAAGGGACAAAATTTGACCAGTTGTGAAATTCTGCCTACAGGTATACCTCTATTTGTGAATTCCTTTTACATGAAAATTTTCATTGAAAAAAGGGAAAGGAAGGAGGGAAGAAAGAAGGCTCGCTATGTGCTATTGACAGTCACAAAAATGTTTTGTTGTTTCTAGGTGGTGGGCTATGGGGTAATTTTAACTTTTCTATTTTGTGTTTTTCCATTTTTTGAATAGTTTTACAGAAATAACGTTAAATTCTGTAAACAGAACTAGAAATAAAAAGGCATTTTCCTCATGGAGGTCAAACTGGCTGGGGCAGCAGAGTTTGGAGGACAGTGGGGCCCGGGGTCAGTGGGAGGAGAGGGATGGGGAGTCTCCTGGCGGGCCCGAGATGGACGCGGCAGGCAGCGGGCGGGCCGCCTCTGTGCCCCTGGACCAGCGCGGAACCGCGGCCCTTGCGCTGACCGCCGGCCCCGCGGGCGGAGCTGTCATGCGGGAGGCGGCCGCGCGAGGGCGCGGTCCACCCGGAAACCGCGCCTGGTCCTCGGCGCCACGTTTCATCCGCAGCCGCTGGCCCGCCGGATTGAAGAAGGGCGGTGGGGATCGCGGGGAAGCTTGCGAGGCGCCGGGAGCCGGAGCGTCGCCGCGGGAGCCCGTTCCGGGCGTCCTCTCTCGCACTAGTTGCTGTACTGGCCGTGTCTCACGCAGATTGCCCAGAACTGTTACTGACCCGTGAACCTACCTGAACCATGATGTCCCGACCTCACGCGGTGCCCTCGGGGCTGTGCCACATTTATCACAAGGTCCCCATGGCCCTGTCCCTAAACCCCATCTTGCAAGGAAGGGAATTACGTTTCAGAGATGGAGCCTCCAATGCAGTCTTAGCAGCCGAAGCGTCTGGAACATAAACTACCTGACGACTCAGACAACTGGCCAAATGTTTCTCGTGTTGAATTTCATTCTTTAAACCTTTTCTTTGCTCTGTTCCCTTTGCTTGGGGTACTCGCCTCCCGTCTGGGCCCTCAGTTCTGCCTGTTCAGACCGCCTCCCCACACACACCCTTAGGGCAGTATCTCATCTCCCATCCCTCTTGGGGTTAGAAATCTGGTGAGCTGCTTGTGAGTCTGAGTTCTGCGCCTTTACTGTGTGCATTCTAACCTCTCCCAGCTTCCCCTTTTCTCTCTGAGTCCTTATGGCTGAACTTGGAACCGAGGCCACAATAAAGCCTGTTTGGGAGTCAAAGAGCCTTTCTTCCCTCCCATGTGCTGTTGGAGCAGAATGCAGCTGGGTGTGTCCAGTGCCCCCGCCAGCCTTGGAAGTTCAACTTCTGTCTGAATGCTGACGATTCTTCCAGTGCAGGCTGCTCTGCTGGTCCGCCTTTACCATGGCAACGTCTCTGCGGCCAGTCTCTGGCATGGGAGGACTTCGTTTCTCCTGATTGTCCCGGTGGCTCTGAGCCTTGTTACCCTGGCAAGTGGAGGGAGGCAAGTATCCACCCCTGCTTGTAGCACCCCTGTGCCCAGAGGAGGACCCAGGCTGGGGCTCACACCACCAAGGCTTGGGTCTTGCTTAGAAAGTACTGCCAGCCCTTGAGCTCTGGACGGAGGGTCTGGGGGATGCTTGTCTCAGGTCCTCAGAGGCTCCTGGAAGACAAACAACACTTGATGGGCAAGGGAAGGTGACAGAGGGGAGGGTTCTGCTCCCTGTCCTCAACCCTGGCATCTGGAGGCCCCGAGCTCAGCCTCTGCAGGGGCTCTACAGGGAAGGAGTGATGGGGTAGGAACCGGGCTGTCCCACTTGCCCAGGGAGGGTCTGGCTGAAGCCAGGACCAGTTGAGGCCGCTTTCTGCTTGGGACTAGCTGCTCAGGAAAGTGCTAAGGGCATTGGAGAAACTCACCCCACAGCTGGAAGCTGGGGTCGCACCATGCTGGGGAGCCTGGCGTAAGGTACGCAGACATAGGTGTGAGAGCCAGTGAGCACCCACCGCCCCGCTTTCTGGATCCCATGAGCTCCTGGACTCGCAGTGTAATTAGGAAGTCAGTGCAACAACCTTCCCTCTGTTGGCTGAGGACAGAGGCTCAAAGAGGTGCAGTGACTTGCCTGCAGTCACACAGGCTTAGCTAGAAATCAGGTCTCCTTGGGCTCCCATCCACTCCCCTTTCTCCCACAGCTCACTGCCCACTCACCTCACCCGCCTCCTCCCCGCCCTCATGTACCGCTCCCTCCGTGAGCACCAAGGCTCAGCACTTTTCAGCCTGGGAACAGATGGCTGCCTGAGAGCAGGCGGTGGACGTGGGGCTGGGGCCTGAGGATCTGGAGCCAGGCGGCAGCCAGGCAGGTGGTAGGACCCTTATCCCCTGGGCAGCAGCCTGTGGCTGTCTCCCAGTGGTGCTTAGAATCAGAGCTGCCCTGTGAAGGGGCTCAGGAACGCCTTCTGTGCAAACTCCCCCAGCAACCCAGAGTCTGAGCCTCCCCACCGCTCTGGCAAGAGCTCTCACCTCTTCAGCATCTCTGATGTTTACTGGGCCCCTCTGCATCCCCGCACTCCAGATCCACTCAGACTGTGTCCTTCTTTCCTGGTTTATTGCCATTTCTCTAACTGCTTTCCTGCATCCACTTTTGTCCCCTTGCTGTGGACTCCCCACAGGCCACAGAGTGAGTCCTAAAATACACCAAAATACACTCCAGCCCTTCACATCTTTCACAAGGGGCCCCAGGGGCTCCTCCCTGGAAACCAGGTCCTACCTCTGTCTCCCGCTCACCTGGTGAAGGCATCACTCACCCTCACCGAGTATCGCTGCTTTGTCGTTGCCTGTTTACTTCTCCGTCCCTCCCTGTGGGGAGGACCTGGAGGGCAGGGGTGGGTCTGTCCAATCCTGTGCCTGGTGCAGGGTACTTATTCAACAGTATCAGCCAGAGGTGTGATGGAGCCAGTGTAGGCGCAGGAGCGAGTCCAGCTGTCGGGGGTCCAGGCCTGGTCCTGAGGGTGGGGGCAGTGCATGAAGCTAGGGGGCTTCCGCGGGGTCCCCCAGGCCTCCCTGCTACTTGGTGTGGGGTCAGTGTCTCTCCCTCAGCATCCTCCCGACAGAGCAGCAGCCAGGAGGGTGGTGGGACCCCTATCCCCTGGGCAGCTGTTTCAGGTGCAGTAATTCTGGTAGGGCCTCCTGAGCTGGGCATCGGACTTGTAACAGGGCTTCGTAGGGAAGTAATTTCCTTTGTAAATGAATGTTTTGTATGAAAGGAGAGAGGACGTAAACTCCGTGTACCCTAGAGCTGTACACATCAGCTGTACAATCACACAGTGTTTGGATTTTTCTCTCCAGAAAGGGGACACCCCTGTCATCATCCATCCACTCAATCTACTGAGCACACGTAGAAGGGGGTGCGGAGAAGGGGGAGCGCTGTGTCCCTGGTGTATCTGGACAGCCCGGAAGTTAGAATACCAGTGAGTTCCAGTCGGCAATGAAGCTCTGTGACTCTGGCACCCTCATCCCCCATTTCCGATTCAGAGGTGACTAACATTACTACAACCCCCCCCCCAAAAAAAAACCAAAAAACACTACTGGAGTGATAATGGAAGAAAAAAAATTCCTGGGCAAATCCCCAGTTGCGTCATCTTTCGGTTTCAGTGAATAAGTGTGTCTCAAACTGGCAACCTTTTTACCTAAAAATGAAGTTTGGCAGATCCAAAGAACTGGCATTCTGGGGCTGGGTGCCTGGCTCGGCACCCGGGGGTGGCCGACCTGAGTGAGTTCTCTAGACGATCACACGTGAGGATACCCCCTCGTGGTCGCTGATCAGCATCTTCCAGGCCGCAGAACCAGCAGAGCCCACGTCTGTTGGGAGGGAATTGAACTGAGCTGTCTGCACTGCCCCAACCAAAAGCTTAAGACCTGCCAGAAATGAAGAGATTCGCAGGCGAGGAAATCACAGACTTTCCGAGAACCTCATTCCGAACTCAGCAAGTTGACCAAGCTGTGGGCGAGGCTGCTCTTCTTTGTTTTGCATTAATTGATGTGTTTGAAGAATGAGATTTCAAGATGCATTATACATTCCACCCTGATTCCTGCAGAGACTTTGAAACACACCTCGTTAGCTTTGCTGGGTCCAGCCATCAGGTCAAGGGGTGTTCCTTCCTGTTGAATTTTTATGCACATGAGATGGAATCGAATTTGTTCCCACTTACTGATCTGCGTAAATGTGCTGTGATGTCTGAGGATTAAGGTAACTGGATCCACTGCCATAATCATCTGCTAACATTTTCAAGGAGAGAGGCTGAGGCCAAGGCCATCGAAGGCAGTTTATTATGAATAATGCCATCTGGACTTACTTGGATAAAATCATTTTCTAACATAGGAGCTGTCTGCCTCCAGAAATTTAAATCAACGATGAGTCATTCACTTGAGTTGCTGATTTTCCAGGTTGGGTCACATGCCCACCAGAGCCTGCGATAGTCAGGTCGACCCAAATCGGATTAACTGAATCCAGAATGGGAAAGAGATGGAGCATCCCTGAAAAATCAGGTTGCCGATTACTAAGAAAGGTGGGGGGGACACTGGGCAGGCAGGACCAGCTGGTGCCCACTGAAGTCGGCAAGAGGCAGAGGAGGGTGCCTTACCCCCAACCCTGTCCTCCAGCACCTCCTGGGCAGATGCTTTTAGGCCAGATGCTAAGGACACAAGCTGCGTGCCCTTGCTCGTTCATTTAGCTGTCCAGTCATGGACCAGGACCTGATACTGCCAAAGACTGCCAAGTGAGCAGGCTGTGTGTGGTCCTGGTTCTCAAAGATCTGAGTGTTTTCATGGTTCATACTCATAGACCTATCGTGAGCCAGGAGCCAGGGGTGAAGTGATACTTTCCCTCTTGCTGGAATCACCTTATTTCCTCTTTCTAGCAAAGACGGGTGAAGAAACCTGTCCATTATCGAGAAGGCATCAGATGCTCACCGAGGTCATGAATTGTCCTCATTACGCATGGAGAAAGGCAGTTTCAATGACAGTGCGCACTGTGGTCCTTGTAAGTGGGGCCAGGCAGAGGGCACTGAGAACACACTGGTTCAACCCATGTCATGATCTCTGTATCCAGGACTGGTCCCTCGTCCCGACCCAAGCAAAGGACCAGCCCTGAGTGAGTGTTTGCTGGGCCACAGCAGCGTTTGCCCCGACTCCTTCAGTTTTTAGTTCCCTGCATACTGAGCATGTTTGATTTTTTAAAAATCGTCGTTTTTTTTTCCTTCCAATGAACTTACTCATGCTCTTTGAACTTCAAGATGGAAAAATCAAAGTCAGAATCCAGAAGTTTCCCGGGAGCTCCTGACCTACTTCTGGGGAAACCAGTTCTTGTGGGAAGTACACACAGGGAACTGTTGCCAAAGGTTTCACACAGATGCTGGCGCAAGCGTCCCTGAGGCTGGGCACCTGGGGGCCCCTCCGGGAGTCAGCGCACGAGCAGTCACGTCCAGCGCCACGCTCGGCTGGGTTCTGCCTCAGTGTCCAGACCAACACTGAGGGCACGGGTGGGACCTGCCAGGCCCTCTCTCCTCTCTGCCCCCCCTCCACCTCTCCATGACCTCCAGCACAGCCCTGGGCTCTCCCCGGCTGGAGCCAGGCGACCTGAATGGAAACCAGGACTCAGTGTCCCACTCATCTTGGAGCTCAGTCCCCGCAACTGGTTACCTTGCTGCCAACCAGGTAGCTGGGCCTTTGTGCGCAAACCCTGGTCTGGACAATCTCTGTTCCCGCGGACTCCCCTGGCCCTGCGCCGGCCCCAGTGACTGGAGGTGGCTTCTGCGCCTTTGCATCTGGGGCCTCACCCTGAACCCTGGTGACACACGGAAGCTCTGACGTGGCCTGTTCCTGGATGCCTGTCGGGGCACATCCTTACTCTCACCACTCCCTCCTACGTTCCAAGGCCACAGCCAGTGACCTGACCACCGTCTTGCATATGATACCATGAATGGACTTTGTAATCCTGATGCTTCTTTCCTGGAGAGGAAAATTAATTTCCATATTTGGTGATTTCCTTTGATAGATTTGACTGTTCATCTCACACACACACACACACACACACACACACACACTCTCTCTCTCTCTCTCACAGTTTGAGACGGAGCCCGGAAACAAACTGCACAGAAAGGCTCATGCTGGCTCAGGACTTGCAGCTCTGAAAGCCGCCCTGCCCACCCCCCATGGCCCAGTGACCTGTGGGTGGGCGTTTGCCCCACTTCGTGCTCAGAGGGGGTTAAATTGCCACTCTGAGTTAGAGCACGTTCTGCCTTCCCCAAACTTCTGGGCACCGGGTTTCTGCTTATGAGATGGAGCTGGCCAGGACTGTGGCGTGGAAGGTGGACATGCTCGCAGGTGCCCTTGCTTCGTGGGGTTCCCGTGAGGATTAGAAGAAAACTGGAGTGAGGGCCGAGCCTAGAGCCCGGCTCCCAGCGTGTGCTCAGGGATGCCAGGTGTGCCTGGTAGTGCCCCCAAGGGGGCGCCCGCTGGTGGGACTCGCTCTGAGGCTTCCACAAAGCCTCCTCTGCCTGGGTCCCGCGTCTCTCTGTGAACTGCATTCTGCCACCCGGCTGCCCTGGGTGGGGCTTTCTTGGTCTTTTCCTACCTGACTCTCGGGCTCATTCCAGGTGGTGGGGGACCTTCCATTCGGACAGGACTCTCCCCAGGTCTGGAGAGCTGCCTTGGAGTTGGAGACCCAGTTCAAACTCCAGCCCCACCCGGGCCAGCTGAGAGGCCCTGGAAACACCTTTGTCTTCCAAGGCCCGTCTCCCCATCTTTGAAATGATGAGAACAGCACCAGACTTATGGGCTCGCTGAGGAAAGGAACCATCCGGATATGGGCAGCACTTAATTCCAGCTCAGCCAAGGACAGCTGCTGCTTCTGGGTTATTCAGTGACTGCCCTACACATGCCTGTCATCGCTGTCACCTGTGACATCTCTGTGACACTCCTTGCTGAGGAGGAAACCACGGGAGGTTCTTGAGAGGAACCCATATCAAGAAGAGAGTCATGGAGTTATCTTCAGAGGGTTTCCAGTGGCCCAGCTGCACCCGTCCCTTGCACGAGCCTTCCTGAGTGTGCAGGAGCAAGCACACCGGCTTCCGCACCACGGGGCTGTGCTGTTCGCTGTCCCGCTCACGTCTGCTCTCAGCTGCCTTGTTTATTCCCTCCTGTCCTCATCCTGCAGGACTGGAGGCTCCTTGGGGACAGAATCCCCTTCAAATAGAACATCCCGTAATCTCTGTGATTTGATCTGCTCTGCGTGTGATGACCGCATCACTTCTCCACTGTGTGTGGGGTGGCTGAGTGAAGCTGAGAGCGAAGGTGCCTTGATTACTGATACAAAGCCATGTGTTCAGACTCGCACGCAGGGACCCCTCCAGGTCCCCGACCAGCCCCCGGCCCCTGTTAGTCGTCATGACCATCCTCCTCACCTGTCAGTAGGGCAGCCGTATCATTGGTCACTCAGACGGGCACAGTTCTGAATGTGAAAGCAGGGCTGGTGATAATTCCTCCAGGACAGCAGGTGGGACCAACTACGACTGTCACCCCATTTATTGAACAAACACCGTGGAAGACTCCATGCTGAGCATTTTGCTTACCTTATCCCTAATCTGTGAAACGCTCTGTTAGGTGTAACTGTCTCTTCTCACTGTATAGATCAGAGTTCTGAGGCCCAAGAGAGGAAAGGACCCAGACCAAGGCTGTCTCACCTTTGAGGGGCAGAACCAGGCTGCCTGTGCCCGGAGCTGGGCCTGTGACCACCTGCTGACCTGCCTTCTGCTCACTCACTGGACACAGCAAATGCCCGCGGAGTAGCCACGTTACACAGACAGTTGGCGAGGCACAGAGACCAGGAGCATAACATGGAATTCTGGGACCTCTGGCCAGGCTGGGAGTCTGACAGCTCTCAGGGCCCTTTGTTTATCCAGCTCTGCCCAGACCTCTTGGGGTAACTCCCAGATCCCGGGGTGATGTGAGGAGCGCTCTGGATTTGGGCTTCTGCAAGTGTTGGTGGTCCCCTCAGGTTAGTCCAGGAGCCGTCGTCTCTGGCTCAGTTGCATGGCTGGGGAGTGGGAGGCCCTGTTCCCACCGAGGGAGCTGGAAATAGTTCAGGCATTTCTCATTCTTGTTCAAAACAGGGATTAGCCCAGGTGACCCCAGTGGCCCCACGTGGGCTCCGCATGTCCGTTGACAATAATTGACAGCGGGGCAGCTATCTCCACATGGGCCATCATGCTGCAGCATCTCCATGTGCTCACCAGGACAGAAGGCCCCTGGGAGTCCGCAATTGCGTAGCCCACCTGCTGCTCCTCCGGCAGCCTCCTCCCGGCTCCCCTCCAGTCTCTGCAACCCTGCTCTCCTCCAGGAACCAGGCAGCCAGAGAGCCCGCACTCCAGGGCCACGGCCACAGCGTGCTGTACGGTGGTCATGAGCACCCAGGGTTGTCTTGAAATGCACTTACCCAAAGTGCCAGTGTCAGAATGGACAACCAGGAAAGAAGACACAGAGAAATACCACAATCAAATTTAGAAAAAGGGAAGGTGCATCGATTTTCTTCTTTACATTTCTACTTCTAAGTAATTGAAAAGTCACCCTGCGTGGTAATTGTCTCTCCATTCCTGTGCTCCTGGCGCATGTTTCTAATCCCTCTTCTTGGGCATTTCCTGAGTGTGTTCTAACACTATTTTACTCCTCATAAAGAGCTGTTGTGACCAAAGACACAACCCAAAATACCACATGCTTCTCTACTCTGTATTACTGGACGATTGTAGGTTGTCCGGGCAGTGGTGCTAGGGACTGGACAATAGGACTTCCGCCCCATGCATGCCTCATGCGTGCACAGCGTCCAGATCTACCACATGATTTTTATAGACACTTCTCCTTCCTAATTACACGACAGTGTGATATTATTACTTTCATCACCTGTCTCTTTGCTAACATATATCCAGCCCTGAATGTCCCAGGTTCTGTCCTGATTCCTCTGTATTTATGATCATATTGAATGCTGCCAACAGCTTTGCGGTGGAGTTTTAGTGAGGATAACAAGAGCTACTTTAAGAAAGAGATGCAAAGAGGGGAGGGTATAGCTCAGTGGTAGAGTGTGTGCTTAACATGCACAAGGTCCTAGGTTCAATCCCCAGCACCTCCATTTAAAAAAATTAAAAATAAACTGAATTACCTCCTCACAAGGTCCTGGTTCACTCCTCAGTCCCTCCATTAAAAAAAATTTTTTTAAATAAACCTAATTACCTCGTCCCCCCCAAAAGATATTTTAAAATAGAGAAAGAGATGCAAAAATGCAATGGCTCTAACCAGATTGAAGGTGACTTCTCCCTCACATGACAGTCTGAGTTCCAAGTTGGAAGGCAGCATCGTGGGGGCGGACGGTGGCTCTGGTCTTGTCTATGTGTGCCTTCCAGAGTGGCTCGGTCCCTGCTGCTCAGCCATCAGAAGCAGAGAACAAGAGGGCGGAGGAAGACACCTGGAAATAGCACGCAGCAGCTCCACTCCTCCCAAGGGAGAGGGTGGAGTCACGGGACCATGAGGTGAGGGAGGCGGGGAACGTGGTCCAGCACCAGCCCTGCCCCGCAGCAGTCGGAGGGTGTGGAGAAGGGAAAGAGCCAGGGGCTTCCAGCATTGGGAGCGGCCTTTTCCTGATGAGGAGACTGAGGCACAGGTGGAGTGAGGAGCCCCTCCAAGAGCCCAGACAGTGAGTGTGGAGCCGGGTTGGTGCTCGGGTTGTCCAGCCTCAGATCCATGCTTTCAGTCATCATGCTTCATTGGATTTATAATTAAATATTAATTGTGACAGATGACACCGATCTTCACACCTACTGTGTCCTTCTGCCCCAAAGTGTCAAAGCCACTCTTTCGTCCTGAAATTACCCTGAGACATCTGACATTGGGCTGGAGAATGGGTGTTACCCAGACTCTTGAGTCTAAAGTGAGAGCCGAGACTCTGCAGAGCCCTGAGGAGCCGGCAGGGACTGCTCGGACAAGAGACTGGCCAGGTGGGCAGGACCAGTTTCCCAAGGGCCAGGAGGACATGACTTTGTCCTCTGTCAACTCTGGGCTGTGGGGATGCTTCAGCCAGAACTGCGAATCAGGAGAACTCCGGGGCCGGCGGCAGCCCGCAGCTGCAGTTAACACTTCCTTCAGCCAGGCACCCTCTCCTCGGAGGAATTTTCACACTCGTTGCATCTTAAAGAGCTCATTGCTACTCTCAGCAGCTCCTTCTTGTCGTGGACCATTGCACAGATCTCTTCTCTCCCCTTGGACAGCATCGTTAGTTCGGGACTAGGAGGTGGAGAAGTTGGGAAGTCAGAAGAACAAAGCAGCAGATGCCATTTGGTGGCAATTTCCAGTTACGGGGTGTCTCTTTCCAGTTGTGGGGCATCTCCCACGTGCAGCCGGCAGGCGGGCAGGTCTCCAAGGTCCTGGCCAGGAGGAGGGGAGAGCCTGGCAGAGGCTTGGAAACCCATCCCTGGGTTCCCTATGCAAGGACTAAAGCATGTCTCCTGAATTTCTCCCCTTCGTTTATTTGTTAATCCCACCTATGAAAGTGGATCCATTCAAATTTTTTTATCCGTAAGAGGGTATTAGGACCAATCCCTGGGATGAAATATTCTGCAGCAATTCCAAAGTACAAGATAGATACTCTATACAGCAATATATAGGGCGGGGAAGGACCAGACAGCGAGCAGTGAGGTAAGAGGAGAGCCTGGAGAGGAAGAGCCCCGGAGACCAGGGCAGAGGAGCTTCAAGAGGGAGGGAGAGGCCAGCTCTCACAGATGCTCCAAGTACAACTCATGCAGGGTTAGCGAGAGAGAGAGATGTCGACATGGATACACAGGCCCACCTTGGAGATACTGTGGGTTCAGTCCAGACCCCAGAATAAAGCGAACATTGCAATAAAGCAGGTCACACAAATGTTTTGGTTTCCTGGTGCATATAAATGTTACGTTTATGCTGCATGGTAGTCTGTTAAGGGTACAATCTCATTGTGTCTAAAAAACAATGGAAAAGACTTTTTTGCTAAAAAATGCTAGCCATCCTCTGAGCCTTCTCCCAGTCATAATCTTTTGCAATAGCAATCACAGATCAACATACACACGTAGTAATAATAATGAAAAAATTTGAAATACCGTGTGAATTATCAAAATCTGACACCAAGACACAAAGCGAGCAAACACTGTTGGAAAAATGGCACTGAAAGGCTTGCTTGGCACAGGGTTGCCACAAAGCTCCGGTTTGTGAAAAACACAGCATCTGTGAAGCACAATAAATTGAAGTATGCCTGCGTGTGTATATATATTATATACACACTCGACACCAGACATGTAAATGCATGGAGAGTTCTGGAAGCATACAAACCAAACTGTTAGGGATTGAGTTTGCATTAGGAGGAAAGGGAACTTCCTCTTGTCCTCCTGTGTCAGGCGTCTGTGTGGTCCTCATGTAATTAAAAAACGGGAAAAATAAATGTAAAAGGTAGGGAGATCTCCAGTGGAGAGGGCCTCTCCCTGCAGGACCTTCCTGCAAGGGGGCTCAGGGTGCCCCAGCCCAGACTTCTCCCTTCCATCATCACAGGCACCCACCCTTCCTTCTCCATGACCTGGGGCTGACTGTGCTCAAGACCTCTCGGCACAGCCCCGTTCTGACCCCTGTCTGCCTCCCTGCCCCAGCAGCTGTCTCCTTCCAAACCAGTTAACACAGGCAGGAAAAAGTAATTCCACGATTGGTTGCAGTTCTCTGTGAAGGTATAAATTATATGTGACACTGTGACATTTGCAACAGACTGCCACGTTGATTTGGTTTTTGTCTGTGGCAGTTCTTTTATCAATAAGCTTTTTTTCCCTGAGCTGTTTCAGACTCTTTTTTGTGCAGATGATTGAAGACATTCTGGAAATTTCTTTCTTTTTGAACGGTGCATTTCATCCAGATATCCTAAACCTCTGAGGCAAAACAAATACAGCTCATGCGCATGCCCACATACAAACACACACACGCTTTTTCAGTCTCTTGTCAGGCTGAGAGTCTCAGGGTAAATGAGCCAATTTGTTTTAATTTAAATATGAAAGTAGGAGAAGTAAACCTAATGGACATGCATGAGAGAACACAGAGCTCTAAGCTAGGGAAAAAAAGAAACAAAGATGAATTTGTCACATCTCTTGTGATAAATGATGTTTGTGCAATTAAACAGAACCAGCCCGGCGGCTGTGAACACCTCAATGCATTATATTTTTATCTTCAGGGCCGTTAGCCTCATGTTTCCTGTCATAGACTCTAAACATCACAGGTCCGTGGAGGAGGGGTGCTTTGACTGCAAGGATGCTGAGTTATGCCAAGCCATACAGAAAAGTAGGTCAGTGGGTCACTCATGCAAACCTGAACAGAAATGAAGTTTGACCCCTGTGAGCGCAGTGCTCCCAGAGCCCAAAGAGTGGCTGATGGAGACCCTGGATGGAGGAGGCCGGATGTGAGGCAGCTGCATCCCAGGGAACAAGAAAACTTGGGGGAAACCCAGGGTTTACGTGGAGATGCAGGAAGAGTGAGAGATGGGCCTCGAAGCATTCCTCTGGAGCTCAAAGCTGTGGACATCTGTGGCCCAGAAGAGAAGAGTGCACACGTGGGTGGAGCCCAGAAATCTGGAGGACTCGCCCCTTACGGCTGTGGACACCATGGACGTTGCTTGGAGCTGAATCCAAGAGCAAGTAGATGAACGAAGGTCTAATATGAACTTTCAGCGCTGTGAGGGAGCTTAGGTGCTATTAGGCTCAACCTCCCACACTGAGCAAGAATTCCCTCTCCAGGACCCTGGACAGCGGGCCCGAATGTCCAGCTCCTCCCAAACTCAAGGAGTGGTGGGCGTTCAGGGGTACATGGGTTCCTTCATGATGAAGGTTCCTGGTCCAGAGTGGGTGGGCTAATCCACTGGATCAAGCAGTCCCCCTTCCTCTCTCACGTCCTGTGCGTGAGCCTTCCCCGCCTGCAGCTCCATGCATGGCCTCCCCCTACAGACGCCCTCCTTGGGACAAGTATGTGCAAGTGACTGCGCTCCCCTGGGGAAACCCAGGACTGGTGACACCAACATTGGTTCCCCAATCCCCAAGTGGCCACCTTTTGGTCCTGCTTCTGTCCTTGGAGCCGCAGGGGCCACATCCTTTCCCTTCCTCTCGGACCCTGAGTCCACAGACAGCACGCCCTCAGTCCTCCTGTTACTCAGCTGCGCATGGTGCGGTGGGTTCTCCTGTAATGTAGTTTCTGGCACCTTCAATGTGCTGGTCACCTTCAGATCTGGCTGTGCCTCCTTTCAATTCCGAGTTGTGACCTGCGCATGAATGGAGGGAGAAAGCCAGGAAGCCTTTATCCAGTCAGTACTGTGTCTGACTCCAGAAGCGTGGATTGGACTGAAACAATGTAAGCAGTTTTTGGAGATTTTCCAGAACAGGTTGAGAAAGATTGGCAGAATCCCAGGAGCTGGAGAGCTTGTGACTCAGAGGAGAAGGACCACCTCCCGGGTGTGGACACCAAGAGAGGAACAGGCGGCTAGAACCGCCCTGGGCCACGGAGGCTGCTTAGGGGCAGAGAGGCCTGCCTTACCTTGTCCAGGGCCAGTAGCCCTTGACCTCCACCGTGATGCTTCTCAGGGCTACTTTGTGATCAGCTGCAGAGCCTTCTATGCCTGGGAGCTGCTCTCTCTAACCAGGAATCTTCCTTCACACCTGGAGAAAATACTCCAGGTCTCAAGTCCTGGGCCTCAGGAGAATGTGCCTCCCATGTGGACTGTGGGGCAGGATGGGACCCCAGGTTCGTTCCCTGTGTGTCCCTCACTGGGAGAAAAGGGCCCCAGTGTTCCTGCTCTGAGCCCGCCTGTCCCCACCATCACGCGGCTTCCTACTCCACCCACAGGCTGCTGGGCTCTGGGCAGTTACTCCTCATGTCTGACCTACCTTCACGTGCTTCACTGGGAGGTGATCTCAAACCTTCCCCTGGAGAATCCTCCTTTTTTCTTGTGCTCACTTCCACAGCTTCTGCCCTTTTCTGGACTTCGGGTGGCAAAACTTAAGCTGCAATTTTATCACAACTGCCTTACCTGCAGTTACTGCTTCCAGTCCCCAGGGAGAGGTGGCTTCGTGGAGGCCTCAGACCCCTCCCCAGGCTTCCTGCACACTGGTATCAGTCTGGAGAGCAAGTAAATGGCACACCTTTCCACTGTTAATATTCCTTCTGAAAAAACATCTCTTTATTACTATGTTTAGACAACTTACTAGGACTTCAAACTGACGATGCTTAAAGTTTTCATCTCAGATTCTAAGCGATGGCTGGTTCTCTGCACAGAGGACGACTTAGTATTGGATGGACATCAGAACTGAACCCATCGGCTTTGCTGAGTTCCAGGGTCTGAGGTGGGGCCACTGGACACAGAGACGATTCATACTTTGATGTGGTCTGGGCCACAGGACAGTGAGTCCATGGAAGGCCCGCTCTGTGTCCCAGCACCCCTACAAAGCTGGCTCAAAACAAGGAGGAAAAAGATGCTTTTAGCCTCAAGAAGCAATTTCTCTGCCTCCCTGACTCCCCGTCCCCCAGGAAACTGAGGCTCCTTCCTGGAGATCAGAGACAGTAACTGCACTGACACTGTTCCCACAGCACAAGTGGTGAGCTGGGAGCGAGCAGGACACATCTGTGCCTGAAGGGGGTTGTGGTATGACAGGCCCTTGCCAGGTCTCTCTCTGGGTCCACACTTGTCGTGGGAACTGGCAGAGAGTCTGCATAAAACACTCCTCCTTCTGCAGCCTTGCAGACAGCCAATGGCAGAGATGAACCAGTGACAAGGAGATGAATGTGGTGATGGGGGCAGAGGCCACCAGCAGGCTTAGCCCATGTGGCTTTTGTCCTTGGGAAAGGGCTGGTCCAAAGGCTGATGGGTCTGTGCATAAAGCCTGCTTTAGGCAGCTGTACAAGGACCGTGATGACCACGAGGCATCCGTACAGGCCTCCGGGGTGAGATCCACCCTGGTCTCTTCCAGCCGTAGGAACGCAGCCTGCCCTGTGCTGTATCTGCACACGCGTCTATCACCCCTAGTGGATGGAGAGCAGCTCAAGAAGAGCACTTATGTTTTATTCATCTTTTTTTCCAACCAGCTAAATAAAAAGAGCCGTCATTAATGACGCACTTACTGTATGCCTGGCTCTGTGCTAAGGGGGTCATGTGCATTACCTTTTGTTCCCCACACGAACCCTGAGTGGTTGGTAGAATTTTCCTGATTTTAAAGATGGGCAACTGGCCCAAGATTACCTGCTGGTAAGTGGTGAAGTCAGAACTGGGATTAGATAGGCTGATCTAGTGATCAGGCTCTTAGCTATCGTAGACCACGGCTCCTTTAGTAAACCTGTGCTTCTCCCCACCCTACCTGCCCAGCAGGAAGTCATGTCTCCCAGGGCCCCCAGACGTCATATCTGTCCTCACGCACAGCTCATCCAAAGCCAGTGTTTTATTTCATCATTGCCACAGAGCCCCTCCGTGTGACGATGCGAGCTGCCTGAGAGGAGGAACCACTCTTTATTCACTTTTGTTGCCTTAGAGACCCCCGGTTAGTGCCTTGTACTTAGAAAATGCCAACACATTAACTGAATCAAATGTAATCGTTTCTCATCTAGGATTATAGATGGGCTCAACATAGAGTCCTTTGAAACCAAATAACATTGATTATTTATCGAACTGTAAGCATGATATGCTGGATAATAAGCTGAAAGATGAACACAAGAAAGAAATACTCCTGGCAGAAGGTGGATTGCACATACGAGTCGCGTCCCGTGATTTTACAAACCCACATGTGAAGTGGCTCTTTGATGGTTTCCATGAGAACAGCACTCGGGAACCTGTGGTACCACAGCAGCAATGCCGTCTTTGCATTGTGCGCAGGTCGTGGACATGTGGCAGATGCAGAACTCATACGAGAACATGTGTCAGTGGTCGTCCATAGATAATTTCCAGCACAGAGAACCTGTACGTGTTTGGTTAAGTGTACACCTAAGTATTTCATTTTCTTTGGAGTGATTTTAAGTGGTCTTGTATTTTTTATTTCTGTTTCCACTTGTTCATGGTCAGTCTATAGAAACGCAATCATTTTTGTTTGTTGATTTTGTGCCTTGTGACCTTACTGAATTCACTTATAAGTTCTAGAAGGTTTTTCATGGATTCCTGGGGAGTTTTTATAGAGGCAATCATATCATCTATAAATGTAGTTTTATTTCTTCCTTTCCAAAATGTTTGCTGTTTATTTCTTGTTTTTGCCTTATTTCAAAGCGGGCGGAACTTCCAGTACATGTTGAGAAAGAGTGGTAAGAATAGGTATCATCATCTTGTTCCTGATTTTAGAGGGAAAGCATTTCCTTATTAAGTATGATATTAGTCATAATTTTTTGGTAGAAACTTTATCATGTTGAGGTGATTCCCCTCGATCCCTTACTTACTGAGATTTTTATTATGAATGGTGGTAGATTTTGTCAAATGCTTTTTCGTATGTCAACTGGGATGATTATATGGTATTTCTATGTTAGCTTATTGAAGTGGAGCCCAACATTGAAGGATTTTTTTGAATGTTGAACCATCCTTGCATACCTGGAAGGCATTTTACTTTTTTACCCATTATTGGATGAGGTTTATTGAGGACTTTGACACCTAAGTTCATGAGAGATTTTAGTCTGTAGTCTTCTTTGTAGTATTCTTTTTCTGGTTTTAGTATTAAAGTAATATTGGCCCTTATAAAATGACTTGAGAAATGTTCCCACCTGTTCTGCTCACTAGTGGACTTACTAGTAGAGACTTGAGTAAAATTGATGTTAATTCTTATTTGAATGTTTGGTAGAATTTTCCAGTGAAAACTTGTGCACTTGGAGATTTCTTTTCGGGGAGTTTTTCAATTACTAATATGATTTCTTTTATGGCTATAGGGTTATTCTAATTATAAACTTCACCTTGGTTGATGTTGATGTGGTAGTTTGTGTTTTCAAAGAATTAGTCTATTTCTTCTAGCTTCAAATAATGTGAGTTTAATGTTATTCATAATATTCTTTGGTTATCTTTTTAATGGTTGGAGGATCCACAGTGATAAACTCCATTTCATTCCTGATATGGATGATTGGTGTCTACTTTCATTTTATTTTCATCAGTCTTGCTAGATAGAGGTTATCAATTTTTGTTTTTACTGTTTTTGAAAAACCAGCTTTCACTTTTTAAATCAATTTTTTTATTCCTTTCCTAGTTTCAGTTTTATTAATTTATACTTCTTTCCTTTTGCTTGCTTTGGGCTTATTTTGCTCTTCTCTTTCTAGTTTATTGAAGTAGGAACATGGATTATTGATTGGAGAACTTCTCTAATTTAAGCCTTTAGTGCCATAAATTTTCTCACAGTATTCCTTTAGCTGCATCCAACAAATGTTCCTTTGTTGTAATTTTCTTTTCATTCAGTACTATGAAATTTTTAAAAATTTCCCTTTAGTCTTACTCCCTGACCCATGGATTGTTTATAAATGTGGTGTTAAATTTCCACATGTTTAGTTATTTTTATATTGTTTTTCTGTTATTGATTTCTCATTTGATTCTATTATGGCTGGAGATCACAGTCTATGCTTTTAATTCTTTAAAATGTGTTGAGATTTATTTTTATGTCCCATGGTATGATTTATTGTGGTGAGTGTCCCATGGACACTGGAAAAAATATGTATTCTGCTCCTATTTGGTGGAGTGCTCTGTACATGTAGATCCTACTGTTTGGCTGTGCTGTCCAGATCTTCTGCATCCTTGCTTATTTTCCATCCAGGGTTCTGTCAGTTGCCGAGAGGGGACCAATGTAAACCTCAGGTGTGATTGTGGATTTCTGTTTCTTCTGTCAGTTCTATCAGTCTTTGCTTCATGTTTTTTGAGACTCGACTGTTTGGTGTGTTCACATTTAGGGTTAGGGTTGTTACATTGTTTTGATGGCTCCATCATGGCTCCATTTTGGCATCATGTAATATCCATCTTCATCTCTAGTAATTTTCTTTGCTCTGAAATCTACTTCATCAGATATTAATATAGCCAGTCCTGATTTTTTTTAAATTAATGTTTGCATGGCGTATCTTTTCCCAATCTTTTACTTCCAGCTTACCTATATTATTGAATTTGAGATGAGTTTTCTGTAAAAGGCATAAAACTGGATCTTATTTTAAAATCAAGTCTGTCAATTGGAGCATTTATACTGTTTACATTTAAGGTAACTATTGATATGTTAGTATTTAAGTCTGACATATTATTACTAGGTTTCTGTTTGTTTCTTCTTCTTTTCATTCCTCTGTTTCACATTTCTTGACTTCCTGCAGGCTACTTGAGCAATTTTAGGATTCCATTGTGATTGATTTATAGTGTTTTTGAGTCTATTTCTTAGTATAGTTTTTGCAGTGTTTACTCTGGATATCATAATACACATCTGTGACTTGTCACAGTCTACTTATATCAATATTTTATCTTCAGCTGAGGTGTGGAAACGAAATCTCAGTTTCATTTAAGTCCCTTTACCTTCCCCATTTTTAAATATCATTGTCTTGAGTATCAGGGGGTGCCATAATTTTTGTTTCAGTTCTCAAATATGATTTCCAAAGCTCGTGAAGAAAAGGAGAGTCTATAGTGTGTATTCATATTTCTGTTCCTTTCATTGTTCTTTTTTCCTCCCCGATACTCTAGGATTCCTTTTTTCATTTCCCTTCTGTTTGAAGAACTTCCTTTAGCCAGTTTTTTTGGTGTAGGTCTGGTGGCAATAAATTCTTTTAGTTTTTCTTTGTTTAAGAATATTTTTATTTCCTCTTCATTCCTGAAGGATAATTTTGCCAGATACAGAATTCACAGTTGGCAGTTCTTCTTTCCCAGAACATGAAAAATGTGCCGCTTCCTTCTGGCTTCCATGATTTCATACTAGAGATCCAGTGTCATTAAAATTACCATCCCCTGTAGGGCATGTGTTGTTTCTCTTTGACTGATTTCAAGATTTGTTTTCTTCTACTTCAGTTTTAGAAGTTCAGTTACCATGTGTTTTGGTGTGGACGCTTTGGATTTATACTGTTTGGGGTTCACGCAGCTTCCTGGATCTGCAGGTTTGTGTCTTCTGCCAGTTCAACACGTCTTCAGCCATTGTTTCTTCAGATATCCTCCAAGCCGTGCCCTCTTTCTTCTCTCCTTCTGAGACTCCAATGATGTGAATGTTGTGTCTTTTCTCACCATTCTCTGTGTCTCTGTTTTGTTTTTTTGTTTTTTTTTTTTGTCTGTTTTCTCTGTTTTCAGGTTGGGTGCATTCTATAATATGTCCACAAATTCACTAATTGTTATCCTCTGTCATCTCCACTCTCCCTTTCTCCCTATATGTGTATGCATGGAGAGAGACAGCCTATTGTTCTGACTTCCTGGAGAATCCTGGCTAATAGCTGGAGAAGGACGGCCTTGAACTAGGGTCTGATGGAAGGAGGGATGTGGTATTGAATGTGACACAACACGGAGTCTAGAAAGGGAGATTATTTATATCTGTTATGTCATCTAAATGATGATAGAGGCTGGCAAGTCCAAAATCTGCAGGATGGGCCTGCAGGCTGGAGCCCAGGGCATCTGTGGTTCAGGTCCAAAGGCCATCTGTCTGCGGAATTCCCTCTTCCTCAGGGGAGATTGGGTTTTTGTTCTTTTCAGACCCGCCACTGATTGGATGAGGCCCCTTTGCATGGTCGGCCTGGCGGCCACCCTCCCACCCTGGGTGACACGTGTCAGTTTTTTGCTCTCATTCTTTCTGTCCACATACGAGGCATTCTCAGGGTTCCCTTGTTCCTGTTCAGCTGGGGGTCCTCAAGGTGGCCTGTATTGTACAGGACCTGAATTTAGAGGCTGCTCATCCCACTGGGCCGAGTTATCTTTTAAAAACAGAATTCTGAGATCATGTGTTTAATGTATGGAAGGCTCAGAGATCGACATTCGTCCCTAAGTCAGCTGTGACAGTAGCCATCCCTACACAAAACATTTCCCCTTTTAAACATCTCAGGCAAGTTCAAAATAGCTTTACACAATGCTAGTGCTTCTCACGGAGATGAATTTTTTCTTCTTTTTTTCCCCTAATCCTTGACCTACTTCTTCCCTCTGCTCAATATACCTGATGCGTAATAACGACTTCAGAGGGGGAAGCGCCAGAGGAGGCCAGGGTGAAGGGATGCCTTCAGAGCGTGGCTCCGGGGCCCTGGAGCCCAGCCAGCATTGCTGTCGGGGCAGAATCGGGGTGTCCATCTGAGTCCAGGTTTGCCCACATCCCTATGGCTGCGCTGTGCCCCTGTCAATAGGTGGAGTGTTGCCTAGCAGGAGCTCATGTGCAGCAGGCAGAGAGGCTGACCTACACGTGCAGACACACATACTCACACGCACACACTTACACACACACACACACACATTCAGAAACCCACCCAAGCTGTCTGGTGCTGTAATAAGCAGGCTTCAGGGTCTGGAACAGCAGCTCCTGTCTAAAGATGTTCTTCTAAAACAGATTCCGTTTATAATGTGATCTGTGCTGGGGGGCACAGGGCCGCTTCTCTGTCTCCGGAGCAGGTAAGCCCGAACCCTGGAAGGTGTGGGCAGTGGGGGAGCAGTCGGACAGGTCACTCAGCTCACCCAGTGCTCTCCAGCCCGTGTCCCGCGGAAACCACTGCTGCCTTCGGCCCCAGCACGTGCTGGCCCCTGTGAACCGGAGTGGAAAGAGGTGTCAACGCACAGGCTTCTGTCTTTTCTGAGCTTTCTCAGAGAGGTGGTGTGGGGAGAGAGAGGTAGAGGACAGAGAGGAAAAGACATGATAGAGAAGTGACAGGGAGAGAGAGAGAGGTAGCTCCCAGGTCTGGGAAGCAGCAGAGCTCAAGACTCTCATAAGTGGTGGCCCTCTCCCTGGAAACGCTCTGGCAAGCGGGCAGGACCTCCATGGAGAAAGACTTTGGTGACCCTCAGGGGCTTGACCACAGACCCCACAGCTCCCAGCACGGGCTCATTCTGTGTGGCTTGGAAGCAGCAGAGCCCCCTTCAGTGTACCTGAGCTCGAGACAGCGAGCAGGATGGGGCAGTCCTGGGCCTGAAGGGATGTGGTCTCCCCCCTACTTCCTGGCTCTCCACAGGCTTCCTGGTTCCTGGGGACTCCTGGGGTTGGGGCTGAGGGGCTTGGATAGTGGCTGAAGGTGAATTTGAGGCTCAGCAGAATGGAGCCCCAGACTCAGATTTCACTTGCTTTCAGAGCATGAGGTAGGCTTCCTGGCATCTCTGTACCTGCCCCGTGGGTGTGGGCCTCTGGGAGTCTCTTCCTGACCCAAGACTCCTGCCTTCTCCACAATAGGGAGGCTTATGTGGCCCTAGGCTGTCACAACCAGTTCAAGAAAAATGACCCCTAGCTAGCCTTCAACTGTTTGAAAACCCAGGGAATTTGGTGCCTCTTTCCTGGTCCACTGGGCACAGCAGGTCTCATCCAAACAGAGCAAGACATCACCTGCCGTGGTCCCCATCCTGCGGGTGCTCTGTGCGGTGGGTACAGGACAGCACAGATTAGAACTGTGTCCCTCCCTACAGCTGTGCCCTGTGCCTGACCTCCTGGCCTGACTGCAGGTCCCTGGGGTCGGGAGACCAAGAGCACATCTCTGCTCGTCCTTTGGGGTTTTTTTTTTGTGTGTGTGTGTCACTGAGAGGCTAATACACAGGAGGGACTGACTGGCAGAGAACAGCAAAGCACACGCTGAAAAAGATCGACAGGCATGTGCCCGGAGCCAGTGATCTCCTTGCCAAGAAATGGGAGCTGTTTAGTTTGCTCGGGCTGCCAAAACAAGGCACCAGTAGACTGGGGGCTTCAATAACAGAAATCAGTCTTCTCACAGTTCTGGAGGCTGGAGGTCCAAGACCAAGGTGTCCAGCAGGGTTAGTTTCTTTCGAGGCCTCTCTCCTTGGATTCTAGATGGCCATCTACCTGTTCACATGACGCTCTCCCTTCTGTGTGTTTGTGTCCAAATTTCCAGTCTTACTGGATTAGGGCCCACCCCCATGACCCCACTTTAACTTGATTATCTCTGTAAAGGCCAAGTAAGGTCACATTCTGAGGTGCTGGTCGGAGGCGGGGATTAGGGCTTGAACATATGCATTTGGGTGGGAGGCGCAATTCATCCAGTAACAGCAGCACCGATTTAAACCCCCAGGGGCTCCACAGTTTCATTTGCTTCATAGAGAAAGAATCCATGCCTTCTAGAAGGCTCTGCCTTTTTCATTCCTTCTGAGTTTGGTCTGTTGTATTATTAGGACAAACGCTAGAAAAAGAGGGAGTGAATCCCATATGTACATGTATTTAGTGGACTTAGAAGACACCAAATAGCCCCAGCCATGCTGTTTTCCAGCCACAGATGAGGATGGTTCCTGCTCACTGACTCTCCTGGAGGGATTTCTTTGGTCTACAGGTCAATGTCTCAACCCCTTACCCCCCCAAGACCACCTCTTAGCATTAAATCACCCCTGTTCCCCTACCATCTCCACCCCTTTGGGAAATCCCCTTCCAAAAGGGAGACCCCATCCCACCATGGGAGCTGGCCCACGTAAGGACAAATGCCCTTCATCCCCAGCTGGCTTATACTCGTTCTTCCCAGCCTTTTATCTCAGCATCAGAGCAGCGCTCTACTTTGAAAACGCTCTCAGACCCATTTGATGTTCGCGTCTAGGGCGGGGGAAGGAAGCACATTTATTGATCTTGCTGCACATTTCAGGCTTATTGTTAGTGGTTTTACATCTGTGGTTTCTTTACTCATCACATCAACCTATGGCATGGCTGTGCATCAGGAAAAAAGATGTTATTATGACGTGGAAACCCGCCAACCCTGGCCTTGCCCCACTGATATGCTGCACCCAGAGAGGGTGGGGTGGAGACCAGAGAGGCCTGAATGTCAGGTTACACTGAGCTACAGAGCAAACGGCGCAGAGATCTCAGGAGGAGGAAAATAGTCTTGAAGGCGGGGAGAGGGGACCTAGCGTGGGGAAGTGGGGAGGGGCGAGAGCAGGTACAACTCTGGGGCGTTTTAGAAAGTTGTGCTGTGTACTGCTGGCGTCCTTCCCTCCTTGCTGTGCCATAAAAGGCTTTCATGATGTCTCAGGAGGTGTCAGAGAGCTGGGACTGGGCTTGTCACGTTTAGGGATAGTTCTTGTGAGCATCATTTCATAAAAGAGGAAACTGGGGCTCCGAGTGATTGAGTCGCAGCTCATCAGAGACAGACCCGCAGATTAAATTCAGGTTTGTCTGATGCAATCTGGTATATAGTTGACACCCCATTGATGCTTGTGTGAGTCTGTTTATTTTTTCCTATTTTGGCCAAATAGAAAACAGAGGCACTGCTCAGAATTTGACTTTCCCCTGGCCCATCAGCTTTCTAAAGTCATCAGAGGTGAGCAGGACCATTGCCCTGCTCTGCATGTGCCCCCGGCTCTTGCCCCCGGCTGTGCCATGCTTTGCACACAAAACTCATTACTTCCTGGTGTCTCTGCCGCGCCACCCCCAGCCCCACCTCAGTGGGCAAAGAGGATCTTCTTCAGTCTCAAAAAGGATGTAACCCATTGACTTCATGCTGTAGAATTCCCGTACTGTTACTTTCTACCTGTTCACATTTCTGAGTGTTTCCCACATGTTTTTTTTTTTTAATCAACAACATATAATAAAACTTATTTTACCAGGTTCTGTCTCCAGGGAGAAGACTGGAAGCTTTGATTTCCTCTCACAACTTGGTCAGGAAAAACAAGTCCCAAAGCCAGCATTCTTGAACTTCAGTGCTTATGATTCCCACTCCTTATTGGGTTTTCAAACCAGATGGTCAGGTTAAAAAACAAAGCAAAATGGCTTTTTATCCCTGAATCCAAAGAGGGTGAATTTCATATTCAGAGCCCTGCGGGAACAGAGCCTTCCTGGATAGCTGACGAGGCCTCCCACACAAACGAATTAGGCTGGAGTCCATGCTGTTACATGCTGCCTCCAGACCCTCCGCCCCTCCTTCCTCTCTCAGGTATCATGGGGAGAAAGAAAACTGCCACCATGGAGCAGGTTCTGTCCCCTCCCAGAAGAGCCAGACTCAGGAAACAGCGAATTATAAGCTATCATTTCAGTGAGGCTTGGATGATGCCCTCCCCAAGCTAAAGCAGTTCCAGAATTTCCACCATCCAAGTTTATTTCCCGGATTGATGGATTATCTCCCATCAAAGTGCAAATGTACTTTAGAATCGTATTGCTTGTGCACAGAGAGAACTAGTGGCTAGGCAGCCAGGATTTAGAATGAGACTTGGTCTCGTCCTGGCTCTTCCATCTCCTGCTGTGTGACCTGGCACATAATACCTAACCTCTCTGAGTGTGGGTGTGCTCCTGTGCACACTGGGGATAAGTCAAAGCTGCATCTTAGAGATAATGGACTTAAAGCCATGAGGACATAATACATGCTGGTTAAATACTAACTGCATCCCATATATTTTGATATGTTATGTTATTTTTATTCAATTCTGTGTATTTTTATATTTCCTTTGAAATCATTGCGATTCAGAGCCTAGCCTCTGAAGCTAGACTGTCAGGATTTGAATCCCAGCTCTGCCACTTGTTAGCTGTGTGACTCTGGGCAATTGAATTGACCACTCTGTGCCTTAGTCTCCTCATCTGTAAAGTGGGATCAGAATTGTACTTCGCTCATAGGGTCACTGACTCCTTAATGTGGAGCACATTTTCCCTCTTTGTAGTTAAGTTTTAAAATGAACAACGTTTCTTTAATGTAAATTTTAGATGGAAGAATATTCCCTTATCTCTTTCAGATTTTGATGTCTTAGGTATCTATTTGGTATACAGTCTCCCCTCTCCCCCCCACCAAAATATCCAGTGCTGTTTACCTGCTGAAATGACTCAGACTGTTAAGTCATAAAACCCAGTGACCTTTCCCGGAACAAGATCACAGTATTTCTGAGATTGGACAGCCTTCCAGCTGCATGCTGGAGTCACATGGCACTTCCTGTAAATTTTAATGTAATGCCTAGAGGGATAGAGCAGCACATATCGCCCTTACCCACCACCAGACCCTGCAGCAATGCCTCGGTGCCACTGTGGTCATCTCCATGTGCTCTTCCCCACTCACTGCCTGTCCCAAAGACATGCATCTGACTGTGAAAAAAGGACAAAAGCCACCCAGATCAGAGTTTAGTGGGACAGATTTGGTCTAGTGCTATTTTTTTTTTCAAACTGTGCCCCTTGGATCTATGGAATTCATGTGATGAACTTTAGGGGTTCTTGAAAATGAAGCCTGATTGTGACGGGCAGGGCTCAGGTGTCTCATTTTATCACCACCAAACTCTCCTCCAGAGCCCAATCTGTAAAGTAGAGAAAGTTTGTCCTTGGTGCATTCATGTCCACACACCCCCCTGACCTGGGCAGGACGAGCTTTAGGGTGTCTGCCCCATCTATAGTCCTCTTCTGCGAGTTCCTCCCATGGGAGCCGCCATGTTGGAACCATGATCACATGACCTCGAGGCCACAACCAATTGGACAAAGGCATAGCTGTAGCTGATAGCTGATAGCTGATTGGTGGGCACCAGAGGAGAGACCTGTTGGGAGCTGAATGACTGTAATGGCAAAGGGCCTTCTCAGGACCCCTTCTGTGAGACAGTGACCACCCTAAAAGGCCCTCCAGTTCCTGCACTGCTTTCCTGTCTTTGGGAGGCACAGTTCTAAAAATATTTCTGGGGTCCCATTGAAGCTTGCATATGCAATCTGCGTTCTGGCTTCCTTTATTCCAGAACGATCCTTATAATAAACACCTGGGCTTACTGAGAGACCTGAGTGTAGCTCAGTTTCTTGACACCCACCTAAGACTAACACACCTGTTGTCTCTCCTTGTGGGCACTTCTGCCCTTAGCCTGTGGCCTGTACCTAAGTGCCATGCACAGGCCAGCTGTCAACCACTCCCAGTCTGTGGTCACTTGAGATTCAAGAAGGGACCCCATCTTTCAAGCCCAGTAACCTTCCATCACTGCATTAGAAACTGTCTCTTCTGCCCCCTTCAAGCCTAGCCCTGACCCTGCAGAGAGGTGATCGAGCAGTCTTGCTTGATGATTTTAGCCTTTTCTTTCCCCAAAGTTCAAAGTTGTGTTGTTCCGTAAATCACTTTCTCCCATTTTGTGCTTCAGCTTCCCCATGTAGAGATGAGGGACCTTGAGGCACAGAAAGGTGAAGTAACTTTCCCCAGATTGCACAGCTGGGAGGGCACAGAGCTGAGACTTGAACATGAAGAGACTGACTTTCATCTGCAGGGGCAGAGCCCTCTGCATCCATCCGTGTGGTCCCCAGGCACGTTGGAAACCAGCACCAGAGAGTTCATGTCTCCTCAGAGGGAAGAGAGAGGGTGAGCCCTTTGCTCAAAGTCGAAAAAAAATCTGTTCCCAAACATTATCTAATGGCTGGTATTCCATCACTTTAAAACCATTTTCCTAAGGTGAAACCTTTATGTTGTTCCCAAATTTTCCACATTTCAGACAGGATCACCTTTGTGCTTCCATCCTGGTCTGCCGATCCCTCTCACTCCTTTGAGGTGGGTGACCCCAGGTCCATCCCATGAGGGGGGTGACTTTCCCTCCAGACTTCCTGCAGCCTCTCTGCGTCACCCGTGGGTGTGGCCCACCGCCTCCCCGTGACCGCTACCTGCTAGCAGAATGCCCTGTGGAGATTCAGCAGCAGGCTTTACCTCTAGGTGATGGTTACCAGCCAGAGTACAGGCCGCCTGGTTAAATGTGGTTTTCTGATAAACAAGCAGTGATTTTTAGTATAAGTATATCCCAAATATTACACAGGATATACTTACACTCAAAATTTCCCTCATGTATGTGAAATTCACATTTAACTGGGCACCCTGTGTTTTTATTTGCTCAATCCAACAATTCTCTTTCAGAGGACTTTCTTCCTCCTGCAGTTTTAACCAGCTGAGCACTTGATTTCATTCTTGTGGCAAACAGGATATGACTGGCTTTCCCTCTGCTCCAAGAGGAGCAGTGGGGAGCTGGGGCATCTCAAGAATCAAAAGGATTCATTGCTCACACCTTTTCCACTCTGATCTTCCTCGGCCTCAGATTTGCTGCTGTTTCCTCACCTCACCCCTGGTCCTGGCTCTGGGCCCAGATGGGTGGCTTTCTATCCCTCGGAGTTGGGAGCCTGTGTTTGCTTCCATCAGGGGTTGTTTATTGACTTCTTCCAGGCCCACCTGCCTCCCGGGTCAGAGCGAGGTGGACGAGGAGAAATGCATTAACCCTCTGCCCCTGAGGCTCCAACTGGTGGCACCTCAACTTGAGAGTCACAGCCCGTGCTGGTGAAGGTCAGAGCCAGGCCGGGGCAGTTATTCTGGAATCAGTGGAACAGCTGGCCTTGAAGAATGGAGGTGTCAGCATAAATGAGGGAGGGCGGAGGAGAGAGGACAGCGAGGCCCATTTGGTAGCCTATCACGGTTCCCCAGAAGTACAGAAGGGCCCAGAGCCCTCCTTAAGCCACCTGGCATCGTGCACGAGCTGTGTCACCTGAATACCCACTACATCCATTAAGTTCAGCACATCTTTATTGACCACCTACTATGTGCCGAGTACCCTACCAGGCTCATGTTATAAAGATGAGAAAGATGCAGTCCCTGCCTTCAAAGAGAGACACACGAAGGGGACATTTCAGCCCCATGAGGTGGATGCTTCAAGAGTGACATGCCCGGAGCATCCCAGGAGCCTCGGACACACACCTGGGCTGTCCTGCCTGCCTCAGGGAGTGACATCTCCCCACCACCGACCCCAGGAAGGAGTCAATACCTGTCATTTCAAACCATGAGATGGAGGGGAAATACTTTTTTTGAAAGCCTGAATTTTCAGGAAATAACCAAATACTTTTTTTGAAAGCCTGAATTTTCAGGAAAGGTGCCCCAGTCTCCCCAGGGGCACCTTTTGCCTGTGGAAACCCAGCACAGGAAGCTGCTTGTTCAAGTGCTCATTACACCCAAGCACCCACCCCGTCCCCGGCTGCCTTCCTGTGCGTGTCCCTCCCTCTCTTCACCAGCAGACTCATCTGCCTGGGCTGGTGAGGGCTAATGGCTGGGCAGTAAAGGGTCTGATTTTGACATACTGGTTCTGCTCGCAGCCGCCAAGAACATTCAGAGTGGGGCCAGGTGGGAAAGGAAAACATGTTTTTTCATTATTTTACCTATAAGATTCATTTGAAGTGAGGGAAATAGGCCTGTTGCCCTAACTAGCTAGTTAGATGAGAACAAATTCCTCATTAATTTTAAGTATGTCAAATGGAGAAGATGATTAAAGTGAGAACGGCTGATGACGGCCGTTCCTGGAAACACAGCAAGGCACACACAGGAAACGGGATGGGTCCCCTGTAGGCCCTTGGCATAAACAGAGCTGCCCTCACCAGCTCTGCAAGGAAGGTGGGCTCTGGAGGGCCACGGGGCAGGGGTACCAGGGGTTCTCCCTCACACGGCAGGGTCCAGTGCTGCCTGGTCAGCGGGCGATTACTACACGGTGATTAGGACTTGGCTCCGGTGAAATAGGAACGAGAGACGACATACTGCAGGATCTTGGCATACGCCTAAGTGGCCTTGGGAGGCGTAGGTGTCAGTAAGGGAACCTGAGCCACTTAGTGATCACATCCAGCCGTCCCAGGGCAGGTTGCAGAGCTGCCGGCCTGTGTTAACTCATTTATCTTCTCGGTACTCTGTAAAGCAGGCAGGTCTGTGGTGTGTTCAGGAAGCGGATGCTGCTTGGTTCCTTAGGGCAGCTTAGAAGTCCAGCCCCTGGTGGCATCCTCAGAGTGCTGTGTGGCTTAGAGGGTGGCCCTCAGTCCCTGCGAAAGGGGCAAGAAAGGTGCGAGGAGGGCATATCAGCAGGAGAGGGGCCAAGGTCAGAGGAAAACTGGGACTGTAGATTCCAGCCTCTTCTCCAGCCCCTTCGGAGGAAGACCTCCAGTCTTCCCCACTCTCAGTCCAGACGATTCAGTCAGGAGTGGGCATGTGACCCAGACCAGACCAATCAGAACAGTCCATGCTCCTGGGCATGTGACCCAAGCTGAACCAATCAGAACCCATCTAGGACTTTTCTAGAGGTCTTGGAAAAGAGATGCTTTTCATGGGGTTGCTAAGCTGTTGGAATATAAGTTACTTTGCCATCATTTGGGAAGAGTCTGGGAATAAAACCAATGCAAAAGAAGGCAGGGCTAAAATGAAGAGAGATGAACTGACAACATGGTTTTAGTTCCTGGGTCAAGCTATGCCTGAAACCCTTGGGCTTCAGTTACCTGAGCCAATGCTACATTTTTCCTTAATAAGCTTGGGTTCGATTTCTATAATTTACAACCAAAAAACTTCTTTTCAATAATCTACATATATAATCATGGACATGTTGTATTTTGGAGATTCAATTTCCTCACAGGTAAAACGGGAATAATAATGCCCCACCTGTAGTTAATGAAGAGACCCAGATGTATGACCAAAGGTATAATATTTCCTTGGCCACATTAACCATTTTTGCCCTAGTTTCCTCTTTTGAAGCCAACAAGACTGTTCAACCTCCTGGGAATGGGAGGAATTTAGATAATGGATATGCAAAGGAATCTGTACACTTCTATGGGAATATTTTTCCCCAAGGGTAACTGCACTTTTAAGAAACTTTAAAATCTGAGATGATGGTAGATTCACGTGCACTGATAGGAAGCAATACAGAGAGACACCATATCCTTCTCCCAGGTTCTCCCAGTGGTAAGTGAGAAAATTGGCATTGATGCAATACACTGAACTTACTCAAATTTCACTGCTTTGATATGCACAGTTGTGTGTGTTTGTGTGTACTTAGTGCTACGCAGTGTGTAGATTTGCATGACTAACACCACAGTCAGAATATAGAACAGTGCATCACAAGGACCTTTTTTACCCGTAGTCACCCCTTCTCCCACCAGACTCCTAGCAGCCACTGATCTGTTCCATCTAATTTGATAATTTCAAGAATATTCTATAAATAGGATAAATATAATATGTAACCTTTTGAGATCAGCTCCTTTTACCCAATATAACTCTGCTAAGATCCATCCAACTTGTTTATCAGTATTTCTTCCTTTTTATTGCTGAGTAGTACTCCATGGTATGGGTGTGCCATGGTTTACTTAATCGTTCACATATTGAAGGACATCTGGATTTTTCCCAGTTTTGTGCCCTTAACAAATAAAGCTGCTATGAATATTTTGTGTGCAAGTTTTTTCTGAGCATAAGCTTTCATTTCTCGGGGATAAATGCCCAAGAGTATGACTGCTGGATAGTATGTTAAGTCCATTTTCAGTTTTAAAAGAAATTGCCAAATTATTTTCCAAAATGGCTGAATCACTTTACATTCTGCTAGCAAGGTATAAGATCCAATTTCTCTGCGTTCTTACCAGCATTTGATGTTACTGCTGCTATATTTTATTTTAGCCATTCTGGCAGGTGTGTGATGATACCTCATTGTATTTTTTTTTAAATAGAGGTCCTGGGAATGAAAACCAGGACCTCATGCATGCTAAGTGTCTACACTGAGCTATACCCACCCCCACTGTAGCTTTAATTGACATTTTTTTCTAGTGGCTAATGATGCTGAACATTTTTTCATGTGCTTATTTGCCATCTGTATATTCTCTTCAGTGAAATATCTGTGCATGTCTTTTACCATTTTTGTCCGTCTTCTAATTAGATTCTTGAGTTTTAAGAGTTGTTATATAGTCAGATATTCATCCTTAGTCAAGTTTGTGATTTGCAAATCTTTCCTCCCAGTCTGTAGCTTGTTTTCTCATCCTTTAAACACGAGCTGTCACAGAGCAAAGGTTTCCATTTTGATGAGGTCCAATTTGCCAGTTTTCCCTTTTGTGCATCATGCTTTTGGTGTCAAGTTAAGACCTCTTTGCATAGTTCTAGCTCCTGAAGATTTTCTCCTGTTTTCTAAAAGTTCAGAGTTTTGCATATTGCTTCAAAAATCCATGATCCATTTTGAGTTAATTTTGTATAAAGTGTGAGGTTTGGGTCACTTTTCATTTTTTTGACCTACAAATGTCCAGTTGCTCCAGCATGATTTGTCGAAAAGTCTGTCTTCTATTGAATTGCCTTTGCATCTTGTCAAAAATTCGTTGGCATATTTGTGTGGGTCTATTTCTGAGTTCACTGTTGTTCCATGTCTCTCCCTCTGCCACTGCCACGCTTTCTTGATCACTGTACTTACATACAAGCCTTAATAACGGGTAGAGGGATTCCTTCCACTTTATTCTTCTTTGTCAGGATGTTTTAGCTATTCTAGGGCCTGTGCTTTACCATATGAAACTTAGAATAAGATTGTCTTAATGGTCTCATCTACCTTTCTGGGGAAACCTTGCTTTGATTCTGAGAGCAATTGCATTAAACCTATAAATCAAGTTAGAGAGAATTGACATCTTTACTATGTTGACTGTTCCAATCCATGACCACAGTATGGCTTCCCATAAATTTAGATCTCCTTTGAACTTATTTACAAAACAGAAACAGATTCACAGACAGATTCACAGACATAGGTAACCAACCTATAGTTGGTTACCAGGGAGGAAAGGGGGTGGGAAGGGATAAACTGGGAGTTCGAGATTTGCAGATACACACTACTATATGTAAAATAGATAAACAACATATAGCACAGGGAACTATATTCAATATCTTATAGTAACCTATAATGAAAAGGAATATATGTATGTATATGGGTGACTGAAACATTATGCTGTACACCAGAAATTGACACAACATTATAAACTGACTATATATCAATTAAAAAGAAAAAACTCTGGAAACTTCTAAGTTTAGAAGAGCAGAAAGAGCAAAGAGCGTAGGAAACACTTCAGAAGAACGTGCTGCTTCAATGCCACAGAGTGAGGGGGAGTTTACTTGGAGTGAGAAGTGGGCCTTGATGTCTCTAGGCTCAACGTGGCAGCGGGGGTCAGCGTGGGGGGCCAAGGCCTAGGCTGGCTGTGCTGAGACCCCTCTTAACAGGCGCTCTGGATGGCCACATGGATTAAGTGTGATGAGAGCGTGTCTGCAGAAATGTGCCCCTGGGAAATCCCTGTGAACCCTCACATACAGCATTTCCAGAGAAACTAGACTTAGGTTTAAGCTGAAAACACTTACCCTGGGTTAAGACCCTGGGCTTCCATAATTAGTCTATTTTAGGAATAGACTGATCACCATCATGCTAGGAGGTGAAATCCATCTTCTCTAGCTCAGTTTTCTGAGCATGAGCTACCTTTTTGGTTTCCTGAAAAAAAAAAAAAAATCTTAGGACCAGCTCAAAACCACTAAAAAAATGACACATTTATGGGGGCGAGGTGGGGATGTTTCTTCCTGTCTTAAGGGAATTTCTTAGAGTCATAGAATCTCAGATTTGGAAGTTGCTTTAAAGACCGTCTAGTCTAGATGAGATGAGGCTCATCCGGGGGAATGTGTGAAAAACATTAGTGCCTGCTCCCCAACACTTCCGAAGATTCTGATTTTAAACGACCGCAGTTGGAGCCTGGGTGTCTGTGTGTCTGAGAAGCTCCCCCGGCGAATCCATGGGCAGCGGAGGTCGAGGAGAACTGATGGAGCCCAGCCTCTCCCCCAGGCTTCAGTCTTAAAAGGTTCAGTCACAGGATTTCTGAGCTTATTGCCCTGCATGGTGGGACCTCCTGTCCCAGAATCTCACTTCCCCTCAAGGTAGCCCTGATCTAGTTTTGGTCACCTGTTAGGAACACCTCTGCATGTCAAGATGTACTTCTGTTCTCCTCTGCTCCCCACTGACATCCTTTGGAACAACCCTGGTCCTTCTTCCTCAGGCCAGCTCCTCAGGTACTAAAACCCTGTGCTTCCAGAGCCTCCTTCACTCCACAGCAGTCCTCAGATGACTCATGGACTCAAGGCCCTGGTGGACTTCAGTTTGTCAGTCTAGCCTTCTTGTAGGTCTGCTCTTGGGAATGATAAATTGGAAGCTGATCTAGTAGGTGAGGCTGGAGCTCTGGGCAGACACGTCCCATTGAGCCCTGGGCCTCTTGCCTTGCAGGGTGCGGAGTAGGGACCCCAGAGCACAGGGCTGAGGGTGGGAGCACCCCTTGCCCAGGCCTCAGGCTGGCACTGAAGCTGCAGGCCAGGCAGGAGCAGTCGTGCTGATTTCCTCAGGTTACTGAGGGGAGTTGGTTTCAGAGCCGTTGTTCTGCCAGCAAGTTGGTGACGTGGGCCAGGCCTCCTTGGTAGCATCCCCGAGAGCTGTCACACCATCACTCACCCCCTCCTTCCCTCTCTGACCCACTACTTCCAATATCCCAGGCCTCCTCAGGATGTGAAATGTTGAGGGGGAGGTCTCACTCTCTCTGATGAACAGAGCTGCTCGTCATAAACTCCCTGATTTCTCGAAAACACGTTCTTTGGCCCACAGTGGAATCGGACTCTCACCCCACCCCCTCGCCCTCCCCAGGGACATCTCTGACACCGTGCAGAACCAGCACTGCAGCCAGACCTGGCCTGGATGGCATGGGTGCCTTCCTGCATTCCCTTATTCCTGCTCGGGTGACTCCATGGATGGCCCGTCGGAGGACAGAATGTTACTTTTCACGTCAGTTCAGCAGCTGGATTTGGGCTGGTATCTCAAATGCTGTTGCTATAGTTGTTGGATAATCTGTTTTCCGTTTGCTCACTCACCAGCGATTTCTAAGGCTCTTGTGGAAATCATTGTTAGTCTCCCTGTATTTAGCCTTGAGCTGAACCAATTTGATGGCTTCAAAGCAGGGAGAGGAGGGAGAGAGAGAGGAGAAGAGAGAGGGCTATTTGGATAAGGATGCACTTTTCCAAAATTTTCCCTTGAAAAAATACTAGTGCTAATTCCAGAGATGGATGTGATTTTTGATAACAGATGCAGTCAAAGAAAATTATTTCAAATCACATTTTATGGCTAACTGACCATGCAGTGACGAGCTCCTCCCCACACCGTTCGATTCAAATTACCATGGGAACAGGCAGCATCTTCAGAGAGGTGCGTCAGGAAAAGCACTCTGGCAGCCAGTAGCTTCTGCCCCCGCCCTGCCCTCCCCCAGGACTCAGCCCTTCGTTGAGTTATTCATCCAGGGTCTCAAGATGAGGCCCCTGTGTCTAAGGGTCAGGGCACTTTGGGGTCCTCGGGTAGGACTGGCAGGTCAGCGACCCCAGCTCAGGCTGAGCTCAGATTGGGACAACACCATCTGATTGTAGTCTTTCTCTTGCTTTTACACCTAAGAGCTCAAGGGAGTCCCACCTGGCAAATATACTCAAAGCAGACCTTCCTTCCTCCTGCCGCCTCCCAGCCCCCAGCTTAGTAACTATAAAGTGCATTTTCTTCCTCTTATGTATTCAGTTAATTTGTATTACTTTAATTAGTTTCAACCCCTGTGTAATGTGCAGATCTTAAGTGCACAATTAGATGATTTTGGACAAATGCACACAACAGTGTGATCACACTTCTGTCACGTTAGGGAACACTCGTACCCCCCCGGCCAAGTCACCTTGCGTTTCTCTCTGCAGTCACGTGCTCATCTCCTGCCATGAGAAGCAACATTTGTCACCATAGATTGGTTCTGTCTGTTCCGGAACTTAGTATAAATGGAATCGTACAGGCTGTACTCTTTTGTGCCTGCCTTCTTTTGTTCAGGATCGTGTTTTTGAGATTCATGCTTGTTGTTACGTGTATTAGAAGTTCTTTTTATTGCCAAGTTGTAGTCTTTCGTACGGATAGTCTATAATTTGTTTACCCCTTAGACGAATATCCCAGTTGTTCCTAGTTTGGGGCTATGATGAATAAGCTGTTATAAACACGCTGTGCAGGTCTTTTTTTGTGGACATACTTTAAAAAAATTTCTCTTGGTATAATACCTAAGAATGGAATGCTGTGTGGTAAGAGAGATATAGGTTTAATTTTTACAAGAAACTGCTAAAGAGCTTTCCAAAGTGGCTTCACCATTTTACACTTCCACTACTGACAAATGAAAGTTCTGGTGCCTCCACGTAACTCACCATAATCTTTCATTACTTTGTGTCATCAGACTTTTAAAATTATAGCCATTTATGGTTCAATTAAACCACCATGATATAATTTGCATTTCTCTGATTACTACTCTGAACAGTTTTTCATCTGCTTATTGACCATTTATATATCTTTGTAAAGTATCTGTTCAAATCTTTTGCTTTTTCTTAAAAAAAACTTCATTTTTTAAAAATCTTGAGTCATAGTGGGGCTGGCTAGAGCTCAGTGGTAGAGCATGGGCTTAGCATGCATGAGTGCTGGGTTCAATCTCCAGTCTCTCCATGAAAAAAATAAATAAATAAAATAAAAATAAATAAACCTAATTACCTTCCCCCACCAAGAAAAAAATCTTAAGTCATAAAATATTTTTAATAGATACTACATACAGTGCATCATCAGATATATGTGTTGGGAATATTTTGTCCAATTTGTGGTGCTCTGTTAGGAGACGTTTTTGATTTAGATGAAATTCAATTAAAAAATGTCTTTGCTTACTCCCCTGGTCATGATGGTGATCTTCCATGTTTTATTCTAGAAGTTTCATAGCATTTACATTTAGATCTGCAATCCGCTTTGAAATTTTGTATATGTTATGGGATAAGGACCAAGTTTCACTTGTTTTTCCTGGATGAATATCCAATTTTTAGCTCGCTTCATTGAAAAAAAGTCTTTCCCCATTGAGTTGCTTGCTTCTTTTGTTAAAAACCAGTTGACCATGTATATATCTGTCTACATCTGGACTGCATTCTGTTCCATTGATCTCTTTGTCGATTTGTATGTAGATATACCACTATGATGCTAGCTTTGTAGTTTTCAAATCAGGCAATATGCGTCTTCCAACTTTTCTTTCCAACAATCGTTTTGGCTATTCTAGGTCCTTTATATTTCCGTATAAATTATAGACTAATTTTATCTTATATTTTCTGGAAGAATGGTTCCTTGATTTCTACACTAAAACATCTGCAGGATTAGGGAGACTCAATGCCTCAATCATTTTGAGTCTTGCCACCCATGAGCATCCTGTTTCTCTCCATTTATTTAGGTCTACTCAGTCTCAGTAATGTTCGAAGATTTTAGTGTGTGGGTCTTGTGCACCTTTTGTTAAATTTACATTGAAGTATTTTTATTTCGTTTACTATTGTTAATGAAATTGTTTTTCTTAAATTTCATTTTTTAATTTTTTAATGTTAATATATAAAAATAGAGTTGTATATATTGTCCTTTTATCCTGCGACCTCACTAAATTCACTTATCCTGGTAGCTTTTCTGAAGATTCCTTTGTATTTTCTATGCACATAGTCATGCTGTCTGTCAAACAGAGACAGTTTAAACTTAAGTTCCTCCTTTTCAATTTGTATTTTTTTTTTCTTCTGGCTTTATTCTGTTAGCTCAGGGATCTCATTTACTACAAGGCTGAATAGAAATTCAGAGAGCAAGTTTTGTATTTTCTAACCTTGTTTCCAGTCTTAGGGGAAGCATTCAATCTTTTACCATAAAGTCTGATGTTAAGCAGGAGGTTTTCCACAAATGCCTTGTATCAGGCTAAGGAAATACCCTTTTATTCCTGGTCTGCTGAAAAGTTTTCTTTTTTGAATGGATGTTGAATATTTTCAAGTGCTTTTTCTGAGTTTATTTAATAAGTATAGGGTTTTTCTTTTATTCTGCTAATGTGGTGAATTACATTCTTGATTGTTGCTTAATTAACATTGAATTTCTATGATAAACCCCACTTGTTCCTGATGGATTATCATTTCGTATGTTGCTAAATTCTATTTGCTAATATTTCCTTAAGGATTTTTATTTCTATGTTCACAAGTAATATTTGTCTGATATTTTTCTTATATGTCCCATAATTGTCAGGCTTCAGTATTCACATAAGTTGAGTCAGGAAGTGTTTATGCCTTTATTTTCTGAAAAATTTTGTGTAATATTGGTATTATTGCATCCATCAGTGAAGTCAAATGGGCATGGAATTCTCTTTGAGGGAAAGTTTTTAGTTACAAGTTCAAGTTCTTTAGCAAATAAGGGAAAATTCAGATACTCTGTTTCTTCTTAAAGTTCTGTTTAAAATTTGTATCTTTCAAGGAATTTATTCATTTCATATAAGAAGTTAAATTTATAGGTATAAAATTTCCATAATATTCCTTTATTATTATTTCACTCTCTGTAAGGTTTGTAGTGATGACTCTTCTTATATTTATGATATTAACAATTTCCCTCTGTTTCTCTGCTTAGTATGACAATAGAGTTATCAATTTTATTAATAATTTTTGGAAAATCAATTTGTGATTTTATTTATTTCCTCTGTTTTTTCTCTAATTATTTTATTTTCTCATGTTTCTTATATTTTTCTCTCTACTTTCTTTCTGTTTAATTTGCTCTTTTCTGTCCTAACTCCTTGAGGTAGTATTTTATATTATTGGTCTTAAGTCTTTCTTCTTTTCACATATAATCACTTAATGCTATGTATTTCTCTCTAAGACCTCCTTTGGCTGCCATCCACAGATTTTAATATGTGGTGTTTTTATTGTCATTCATTTAAAATATTTCTAATTTCCCTGTGATTCCTTCTTTGGCTCATAGTATACTTAGAAGTGTGTAGCTTCATTTCTAAATATTTGAAGATTTCTAGATATTTATTGTTACTGATTACTAATTTAATTCTGTTTTGGTCAGAGAAGATGCTCCTTATGATTTTATTACTTTATCATCTATCTTGGCAAATGTTCCATGTGTGCCTGAAGTGAATGCGTACAGTGTTGGATATTGTGTTCTATAAATGCCAACTAAGTTGTTGATACCCTTTTGCCTGTTCTTTCTATTAATTGCTCAGAGAGTGTTAACATGGCTATGATCATGGATTTGTCTCTCTTTTCTTCAGAACGTATTTCGAAGCTCTCTTATTCAGAGCACATACATTGTCCTGTCTTCATGATGAACTGACCCTTTTATTATTGTGAAGTTCTGTTTAAATCTGTCCTCATCATCTCTGGTAATATGCCTTAAAGCCTGTCTCGACATATTAATATAGCTACTCAAGCTTATCGTTTGTGTTTGCATGATATATCTTTCCCTTTTGCTTTTAAATTCTCTGTGTCTTTATTTTTAAAGTGTGCATCTTGTAAACAGCATAGAGTTGAATCTTGCATTTTTATCCAGCCTGACAGACTCTACATTTTAATTGAAATGTTTAACCAGCTTTGCTATTTGCTTTGTATTTGTCCCGTCTGTTCTTTGGTCATTTGCTTTCTTTTATCCCCTTCTATTAAATTAATTGAAAACTTTTTAGTGCTCCAGTACAACTGCGCTATTGACTTTGGGCTTTGTAGTGATTGCTCTTGAGATTAAAATATATATTCTTTATTTATTATCTTTAGTTAATATTATACCACTTCATGTAAAAGGTAAAAATCCTACAGTAATATTCCATTTATTTCCATTCCATCCTTGTGCTTTTTTTTTTTTTACTACATTTTAATTCCAGGTATAGTATAGACCCCATAATGTATTCTTATTTTTGTTTTAAAGAGACAGTTATCTTTACAGAAATTAAGAAACAAAAAACAATTATTTTACCATTCCTTCTGTCTTTGTTGCTTCATGTAAATTTTGTGATCCCACCTGATTTCATTTACCTTCAGCCCAGATGAACCTCCTTTAATATTGATGAATTCTTTCAGCCTCTATTTAATTTGAAAATGTTATAGTTTTAATTTTTTAAAAGGATATATTTGGTTTTGGTTTTTGTTTTTGTTTTTGTTTTTTGGAGATCAAAAGAACTTTAATCAGAAATTGGTATTTGGGAAACTTGTTAAAATGTTTCAAAACACTCGGCCAGTTAAAAGTATAGATCACTGTGAAATAGTACTTACTCATTAACAAGAAAATATTTCAAAGGTAAAGGCACAACAGATCACTTAAGGAGTATAAGGAGCTTTACAATCTGTTACTGAAGGCCGATTAACATTTTAAGAAAACTTTGTCTTCTTAACAGAGAGAAAACCAAATCTAGTCTTGTACCGGGATATAGTTGATTCTTTAAAATAAAATTCTATTTTACTTTAGAATTCTAAGTTGATGGGTTTTCTCATCAGCATTTCAAAAATGACATTCCATTTGCAATTACCCTTACTGCTCTGTATCAATGTGTCTTTTATATCTGTCTAGTTAAAAATTTTTCTATCATTGGTGTTTAGAAATTTTACTTACCCCAAGATGCAGCCTTCTTTTTGTTACTCAGGGTTTGTTGAGCTTGTTGGACTTGAACTTGTTGGGTTGATATATTTCATCAAATTTGGAAAATTTTCCACCATTTTATTTTCAGTATTTTTTTGCTCTGATATCTCTTGCCTCTCTTTCCAAGACTACAGTTACACACATGTTAGAGAAGTGTGTCAGTTTCTCTTCTAAACCTCCCATTTATTTGCTTTATCATATCCACATTTTTCTTATATATATCTTTGAACAGATATGTTATAATTATTTTAAATTGCTTGTCTGCTAATCCCACTACCTAATCCATCTCTGTGTCTGTTTCTATTGACTGTTTTTTCTCCTAGTAGTAGGTCATATTTCTTGCTTCTTTATTTGTCTAGTGATTTTTGAGTGTATGTTGTACACTGTGAATGAAATACTATTGAAGGCCTGAATTACATTTTCTTCCTTTAAAGAAGGGTGAGTATTTTTGGCAGGCAGTTAATTTACTGACAGCACAGGTTGGTTTTAGGCTTTGGTATGACTGGCTAAGAGTAGGTAGGACAAGAAAGAGTAGTCCTTAATTTAAGACATAGCTTTTCTAGGGTCTTAACTGAATGCTTAGGGTGCTGAGTGAAGTTTCTCCCCTTTGGAAATGAGGACCTCCAACACTTCCCGGCACTGTGTCATCTCCAGAATCTCCATTCAGTTCCCAGCTCCCAGTAATTGTCTCTGCCAGGCCTTGTGGAGTCTCCCCTGTGCCTGTGTAGGTTGGTGTTTGTCCATCAACTCAAGAGGTCCATTATGCAGCTTTCTGGGACTGTTTCTTCCTGCATAGCTTCCCCTTCTTTGGTATTCTGTCTCTCAAATTCCAGCTGCCTTATCAGCAACAATGAGAACACTAACCTCTATTTCAGTGCCACTTCCACACCATGATTTAGGAAGTGTCCTCGGGCAGAAAGCCACATAGCTGTGAAGTCATTCCATGTGTCTTCTCACAGGGACACTGCCCTGCACTGTCTGCTGTGGCTGAAAACAGTCATTTCAAAATGTTTTCCAATTTTGCAGTTGCTTATAGTGAGAAGGTACATTCCATACCCAGTAGTGCATCATGGCCTGAACTTGAAGCCTCTGCTGGTCCCCATTTTACAGATGGAAGTGCAGAGGCTTATGAACTCCATATGTTTTTGCTTAGTGAGGTCACTCAGGCTACAAATGTCAGAGTCCTGACCAGAGCCCTGATTTCTACATCTGCTTTCAAATCTCTCTGTACCACATCTCACCCGAGGTCAGAACTTGGCAGATCAGGCAGGGGGAGCCTCCGGTCCTTGTCCCTGGTGTGTCCTGTACTTGTGCTTCAAGCTTTTGGAGACTTTGGGTGGCAAAGTGTACCAGGTGGGGTTTGGGTCTGTCAGGCCTGGGTTGAAGTCAGAACCTTCACTTACTGAGTAATTCACTTTAAGCAAGTTTCTTCACCTACCTTCATTTCCTTATCTGTAAAAAGCAGATAAAACACTCACCTTGCAAGGGAGATATGATAATCAGATATTCATTGCTCAGCACTGTGCCTGGCAGAGAGACATGCTCCAGAAAAATGAGCCAACCCCTCTCAAACTCTGTGACCTGGGGGTTGGTCACTAACAAACGCTGCTCCCTCAGTTCCCATGCACGTGGCAAGCCCGAGTCGTTTTGTTTATTCAAGCGTTTTTGAGGCAATAGCACTTGGCGAGTCCCAAGTGTTATTAATATCTTTGAATCACTCTGTAGTTCTATAAATACCTTTCCTAGCTGTTATTTTTTCCCCTTATCTCGCTGAAATGTAAGTCAGCAAGGAAGTTATGAATGACCAGCTCCCTTATTCTCTGCTCCGTAATTAAGGAAGTGCTAGGTAAGAGCCCTCGCTGAGGAAGGAGGGGTGGGTTAGTGCAGCAGGCAGTGTGAAGGCAGGAGCCTGCCCGCCACCCAGGTGCCTCCTGGAGAGTCATGGAAGCAGCTGGACCCAGAGGAGCAGAGCTGGGTACGCAAAGGCTGACGGAATAACCAATCTCAGTCCGTGAAGATTCTCCTCGTTGGGTGTTAGTCTTTCCTGTTTCCCAGCCTGGCAAGCACTTTGTTTTAGGCCTTAGTGTTTCATCAGCCTCTCTTTTCGCTTACCCAGGCCTACCAGAATCCGCCAGCCAACATTTCAGTTGTACCCCAGTTTCTTTATTTTAAGTTGGAGAAGGAATAGCTTCAGCACAATTTGATCCTTTACAGCAATCCAACTTCTTAAGACCAAGGACAGGAAATCTTGTAAAACTACTCCATCTCTAATCCCATGGATTTTTCAAAGACCTTACAACAGTGAAAAGTGCTGTTAGGAAAAAACGTAATTTCTGGAAAAAAAAGGAAACCTAGTGCATTTGTTTTCTTTGACCAACAAGATGACTTCTCTCTTAATTACTCCCAGTTCTTAGAAAGAGATAACTGTAGTCAGTCACCAAAAGAAAGTGTAGAAAGAAGCTGTGAAGGATCCTTCTTTGAGGGAGGTCTGTGAACACCAGGGGCTTTGGAATTAACCAGACACGAGTTCAGATTCAACTCTGCCCTCTTCACATCCTTCTCACATGGTTCTAGCAGAGACATGGGGGTCCCAGAGATCCTATGGTAGAGCCAAGGCTGGACCCTGTTGAGCTGTTCAGTCCCAGCTCCTGACCACGTGACTACACTGAGCATTTATAAGCTAGTAAGAAACCTGTCTGTAAAATCTGAGCCACATGGGCCCTTCTCTTGCCTCATCAGCAAAGCAAGTCCAAGGAGACAGGACAGCAGAGGTGCCAGCTCCAGAATGCCACTAAACATGGCCCTTGTAGAGGAGTTACTTGGTTTCTCTCAGTCCTTGACATTAGCAAGGACCCCTTACATGGGAACAGGGTTATGTTCCAACTGGCAAGAAACTGTCTGAATAGGAAAATAATGCAAAAGGCGTGAGCTGGGAACTTCCAAAATGGCAGAGTGAGGAGCTCAGTGGGACTTCTTCCCAACAAAACTGCATTTAACTGGAGAAAACTGGAAAACAACAATTATCCAAAACCCTCTGAAAACTGCCATAAAGGTATATAGAAAATGAAAAGATATTAGTTCAAGAAATCCAGGAATATCCACACCAGTGGTTCCTCCAACATCCAGCCTTATGCCTTGGGACCTTCAATCCCCAGGGTCAGATCCTGCATCACCACTCCCACAAGTATGGTCACCTAGACCTTCTCCCCTCAGGGAGCCACTGCTCTTGTTGCATTCCCTCTCTTGCTTAGCGTTCTTCCTCCCAGCCCCACCAAACCTGTCCATCTCACCACCTTCATCCCTCTTCAACACTGTTAAACCACCATCTTAGGAGAGGAAACTCTGAGAGGCTGAGATCTACTGCACACATCTGGGTCCTCCTTCCCTGAGCAGACATTACTTCTCATCCACCGCTCTAGCCTAATGCCCACTTGGCCCCCGACCTCAGTCTTGGCCACTGCTCACCCTTGAATAAGACCGCAGATCCCACCTTTTTGGCATGGCCATGGTGGTTCTCTCTGTAGAGTTTTTGCATATACCCTCAGGCTCTGTCCTTCCCTGCATCCCACGCATTAACCAGCCCTCCTGCTTGGCCCCAGTTCAGCCCTGTCAGTCTGCACAGCTGGCCTCTCTGCAGGGTGGGATCAGGCAAAATCTACTCTTCTGTGTCCCATAGATCCCAATCCCTCACCCCCCAATCTAATCAGCTCCCTCAGTGGGTTCTCGTCACCCCCCACATCATCTTTCCTTGTCTTGTTTTCCCATTCCTTCCAGCTACTGCTCCAGTCTCTGACATTTCCCTCCCTCACGGGAGTATCCTCCCTTCTTACTTAACTCGGGGGAAGCATGTAGCGACCTCATAATACACATTCGTGAGAGTGGGACTGCGTGTGTGTCCGGGTGGCAGAGACCTCTGAGCAGGTGGAAGCACTGATGTGGAAGGAAGAAGCAGCCCTGCGATGCTCATTTCTGGCAGGAGCCTCCATTCCCAGGCCGGCTTCCCCAGTCCTGCTGCAGGAGCAGGAACACAGGAGCCTGGTGCTCAAACTCAGCCTGAGACCTTGAAACCCTCATGAGAAGAATAGAGACGATGGAACCTGGTGAGCAGGTGAGAAGTAGGCTCAGCGGCCAGCAACGTGGCATCTCACGGACCACGATTTCTCAGGATGTGACAGATGGACTCCTGCTTTTGGCTCCTTGGGGAAAATGTGCGTGGGTTCCTCTGTTAGCCCTGCTCACTACAGGCTTCAACATTGTTTTCAGGTCAAGTGAGGTACGGGTCTGGGGAGAGGGCCATTCTCTTTCCTTGTGTGGAGACCCCAAGTCCTCCTGGAGCCCGGTGACAGGAGGCTCTGGGAGCATCTGGGAGCATTATTGTCATCCCTGGTGCTGCTGTTCCCACGCAGGGCACCGGAAGCCTGGCAGAGGCAGGTGCATTTCGTGACAGTGTCACCGATACTGCTTTCTAACCACAGATGAGCCACAACACAGATCAGCCAACGTGAGACCAAAATTCTGACTGTAACTTTAATGGGAAAAAATTTTACCTTAGTTAAAAGCTTTCAAACTCTTCTGTTCTCTAGGTAATTATCTGTTGTATTACTACTAACTATTGTCCCGATCATAAAGCTGATGCACTGATGGGTGATATGTCGTCTCTGTTTCCTGCCAGCCCCGTCACACTGCCCTCTTCCCTTCCTCCACGTACATCAGCAGCTTGGCCATCCGAACCCTTCTGGCATTGTTGCTTCTGTTTCTGGCTGGCACCCCGGGGGTCACCCACTTATTCCATTTTGAGTTTACCGTCCAGGGTGTCAGTTACAGACAGGTTACAGGTGAGCCTTCAGCACGGGTGACATTTCTGTTCTGTATCCTCATGACAAAAGGCATAATGTGAATTTTGCTGTAGTTTTCTTGCTGATGCCAGGGCGGAAAAGAGGATAGAAGTATATCCGTGTTACCAGTCACAGTGCCTCCGGCAAGAACCACTGTAACACCAAAGGCAATTCATTTTCTCACCCTACTTGTGGGCGCAGGATTTGTTTATTCGTGGAGAGACAAGCACACAGTAGAATATAAAAAGTGAATGCCTGTGAGTCTGCAAAAGGATTTTAAAATGGTGATTGCATTCCTATTAAAGTTCAGTCTGGATGTCACAGCAGGAAGGCAGAATCACAGAATTAAATGATGTAGTTTAGAAATAATAGCGCTGCCATGGGATGAAAGGAGGATGGACCCGGAGGGAGCAAAAGGAGGGGAGAGAAAGATGCTGGTGTGTGTGTTGGGGGGATAGGTTAGCGGAGAGACGGCGAGACCTACGGTCACCAAGCCAAGCCTAACCCCTCTGTGTGAGCCAGTTCCTGAAAGCCTTACCTTTTCTTTCAGAAAGTAAACCTAATGACTCTGAGGAGAGAACTGAGAATTGGGGCAGAGAGGGATTCTCTAAATCTGCAGCCGCCTCAAGGTTCTCACTGGATTTCCTAGTGACTCTCTTTCCTTTTCTGTGAAATACAGTTTGTGATGAAGAAAAAATTTTAATTGAAGTTAATTAGTCAGTTTACAATGTTGTGTTAATTTCTGGTGTACAGCATAGTGATTCAGTTATGTTTGTATATATATTCTTTTTCTTCATATGTTATTACAGGATGCTGAATATAGTTTCCTGTGCTGTACAGTAGGACCTTGTTGTTTATCTACTTTATATACAGTAGTCAGTATCTGTAAATCTCAAACTCCCAATTTATTCTTCCCTAACCCCTTTCCCCTCTGGTAACCATAAGTTTGTTTCCTATGTCTGCCTGTTTTGTAAATAATTCAGTTGTGTCTTTTTTTTTTTTAGATTCCATGTATAAGTGATATCATATGGTATTTGTCTTTCTTTATCTGACTTACTTCACTTAGTATGTTGGTCTCCAGGACCACCCATGTTACTACAAATGGCATTATTTATTCTTTTTTATGGCTGAGTAGTATTCCATCATATAAATATACCACAACGTCTATATCCAGTCATCTGTTCATGGACATTTAGGTTGTTTCCATGTCTTGGCTGTTGTAAATAGTGCTGCTACAAACATTGGAGTGTGTATCTTTTCAAATTAGAATTTTCTCCAGATACATGCCCAGGAGTGGGATTGCTGGGTCATAGGGTAAGTCTATTTTCAGTTGAAAAAAAAATTTTGAAATCCTCTGTACCACCTTTGCATAGGTGGTTCATCTGAGTGGGTGCAGAGGTGCCTCCACCACCTTCACTCAAAGGGGAGGGGAGGCTCATGCTGTCAGAATGAAATCAGAATAAGAGGGGTCATTCAGTCCTGTGGAGAAGTCAGACGAGGGCCATCCTACTATTTCCTGTGTTTTACTAGGTATGACGCAGGCTCTTTTTGATACTAATTGTGACCTTCCATTTGATGTAAACAGAGATCCAAGTATAGCATCTTAATGCTAAGAAACCGTTTCCACCAACCCTTAATTCAGGTGCGTGCTGAGCCTTGACAGTAGGTACTTTCTCCCACTGGTGTCACTGCACACAAATAGCCTTTATAAGTTGCACGCAGTTCGCGCTCCCCCAGCACCCCTCCCCTAGCCCCTGGAAGAGACTGGCCAACCTTCGCTGAACCAGCGTGTCTTGCCTTTCTCCATACACTCCCTCCTCTCCAAAGGGCGTTCCCAAGAGCATCTTTGTTTAGCCCAAACCCTTGCCATGTCTGAAGGAGAGAAAAAAGAGAAGTCCTCTTTGCTGTGATCCAGCATAAGATGAGGAAGGGGAAAGGATTCTGTTTCAGTTCAGGTCTGTTTGGATAAACCGCTGCTCTGAACACGGCCACAGCTAACAGCATGTGGGATTCAGCCTTCAAGCTGAACTCTGGGGTCCACGGTTATAATTTGGCACCCAATTCCAACGTGTGTGGTTTTTCCACGTTACACCAAGTAATTCTCTGACACCAGCTGGGTATCCTACAGTTCCACTCAGTTCTGACACTTACCTAGAAACAGTGTCAGATCCTACTGGTTGAGAGCTCAATCCTACAAGACCACCTCCCACCCCTTCAGAGGCCAGCTGCAAATCCAGGTTATCACCTGGGCTTCCGACTATAGATTGGAGGTTCCGACAACCCTGTCCTCGGGTTCGGTTAATTTGCTAGACTGCTCCCAGAACTCAGAGAAACAATTTACTTATGAGGTTACTGGTGTGTTACAAAGGATGTGACCTCCGTCTGGAAGAGCCAGAGGGAAGAGTGTATGCATAGGACAGGGGAAAGGGATGAGGCTGGAGATTCCGTGCCCCTCTCCCAAATCTCCATGTGTTCACCAACTTGGAAGCTCTCTGCACCCCATCCTTTCGGGTTTTTATGGAGGCTTCCTTATGTAGGCTTGATTGATTAAATCATAGGCCAGTGGTGGCCAGACTTCAGCCCTCTCTCCCCTCTCCAGGGGCAGGGGGTTGGGACTGAAAGCACCAACCCTTTGATCACATGGTTGGTTCCACTGGCAACCACCTTCTCTCCCTCTGTGCTTCCCAAAGTCGCCTGATTAACATTACCGAAGACACTTTTCTCACCTTCAGCACTTGGGAAATTCCCAGGGTTTTAGGGGCTCTGTACCAGGAAGGGGACAAAGACCAAATCTACATTTACTATAAATGACAGGTCACAGTGGTCTTGTTCCCGCCTCTCAGCCTTATCCAGTCCAACGCTCAGCACCTTCCCCCTCCCAGCAACCCAGACCCCCCCCCCACCTTCATGAACCCCCAAATCGCATTTCTAGGGCACTGGCTTTAAGGGGAGGTTTCTCAAAATGGGATCCTGGGACTACCCACACCCAATCCCTGGAGATACTTGGTTTGAAAAAAACGAAAGACAGAGACAGACCCTCAGTGGAGCTGGGGCCCAGAATCTTCATTCCAAGCAGCCCCCAGGCATTCAGAGTTTCAGAATCTCCGTGGTGGGTGGACCCCTGATGTTTCTTTTCTCCCCTCCCTTGTTAAGTAGCAGAAATCAGACAGCTGGGCCCCGAGCCGGACACCCAGAGGAGAACAGAAATGCTTCCTTGTCTCCCCAGCGAGCATCGGGTGTTGGGAGGCCTGGGCTGAAAGGCCGGAAGAAGGAATGGTTCTTCTCCGAGGCGTGGCATTGTAGAAAACCCTGCCTCAGCACCCTGAATTTTGAGGCCTGAAAACAGTTATTATTTTCGCCCTTGTTACCTTCCTTCCCTATTTAAAATGTAATCATTGTCAGAAGGAAGCTGCAGCTCTGCATACCCCTGCCACAGCCTCACACAATAGACGCTAAAAATAGGGCCCTGCCTCCCGGCTCCGCGGAATTCTCCCAATGAAATATATACGCGCGCACATTACTGGAGGTCTGTCCTGTGTCCGTCTCCTGACATCCGTCTTGCCTTTTATTCCCCCCAAATAGTCACTGCTTCTTTTCCGAACGACCTCCTTTTCCTGACGTGCGCTGGTCAGTGGGCAGCGGGGGCCTGGCCTGGGCTCCTCGGCCACTCTTCCTGGGTTTTCTCACTTGATTCCAGTTAGCTGGGGACAGAGCCCGTCCATCTGGAACTTTCTTGGCAAATGTCAGCCTTGCCGGCAGCTGCACCAACACCATCCCGTCCGCCCACCCTCACACCAGCCAGCGAGGTGAGGGCACTTGGAGACCAACTTGAACCTGGGCCTGGCTGGCGGCTGCAGGGGTCGGAGAGCTGGCCAGGCGCTGAGAGGGGGACATTAGGGAGGAGGCCACACGGGGACCCCAGGGAACTCCAGGAGAGGCGGATTACTAACTGGGAGCCCCCAGATGAGCTCCAGGTCTGGAGAGCCAGAGTTTTGCTCAGGCAGACACATCGCGGTCTCGCCGTTCTGGGAAATTCTAACACCCGAAATAGCACGACTTCTTTTAAATTCCTCCTGGCATCTGCCCACAGCCCCCACACCCAGGAAATGGGGGGGGGGGCTGCTTGGACCCCCTGCAGTGAGCTAGCCCCACTTCACTCCCTCGGGGAGAGCGTATACGCGGGACAAGAAGGCGGTGCCGCCGGAGGCGGGGCTTTCACTGAGCCGGTTCGTTCTCTTCGCCTTTCCCATCTGTGCTGGGGCCCTGCCGTGGCTGCCACGTGTGCCTTCGGTCACAGGCCCACGGGGGGCTCTCCGGCCTCCACCGATGCGAAGCCCTGACCCCACCAGCATCCAGCTCCCCCACCTGGCCTCTAGAAGCCGACTTGTCCCATCCCGCTCCAGGGCCAGGGGCCCCAACACTTCTGGGGCCTCCCCTGGGTCTGGACCTGGTTTGCTTCCCTCTGCAGCACTGCCCTGAGCGCCTCGCTCTGTGAAATGGGCTGAGCAGGCCGGGCCGACTCCACTGTGGTGTCTTAGTCTCCCAAGAAGCCCAGGTCAGTCATGTTAGCCCGGGTTAGTGCCCGTCATCCTCACCACCTTCCCTGGGCACCCCTGGGTGTGCTGTCTCCTGGGCAACAGGGCTGGGTTCCAGAAAAGAGGTGGGAGATGAATCTTCTAAAGCTGACCTGGTGCTCAAAGCAGATAATTGACTCAGTAGGTGAACTTTTGACTTCATCTCTTCACCTGTGGCTCAGCTGGGACTCTGCAGTGACTTCCCCGAGACCCGCACAGTCACTCAGTCCCAGATTCTGTCGGTCCCCTGCTACTGTGTGAGAAACCACTCAGGTCTGTGGGCAGAAAATAACCATTTTATTGTTTCTCATGATCCAGTGGGTTGACTGGGCCTCTGCTGCAAGTTTCTTTTGCTCGTCCTGCGTGGGGTCTCCGGTGGGCCTGCAGTCAGATGGCAGAGCCGTCCAGCGTGGCTCTGCTCTGGTGCTTTGCTGGGGCTGACCAGAAGGCTGGGCCTGCTCATTGAATGGTCACAGAGTCTCTCCATCTGGCTGGCTTAAGCGTTTTACAGCATGGCAGCGGGTTCCAAGAGCAAGCCTTCCCAGGGGGAGGGTATAGCTCAGTGGTAGAGCGTGTGCTTAGCATGCACAAGGTCCTGGGTTCAAGCCCCAGTACCTCCATTAACAAATAAATACATAAACCTAATTACCCACCCCCCTGAAGAATAAAAATAAAAAAGCCAAAAGAAAAAAAAGAGCAAGACTTCCAAGAGAATAAGCCCTACTTTGCAAACCTCTGCTTTCATCCCTCTTGCTGCTGGCCCTTCACTCAAAGCAAGTCACATGGCCAAGTCCAGAGACACCATGGACAGTTCTGGGGGGCAAGCATCCTTTGGAGCCACAAATGTAACCGTCCATCTCTCCATCTCTCCAGTCATTCCGCTGATGCCACCCACTCCAGGTTGACAGCGTCCGACACGTTAAACACCATCAGCAAATCTTGGGGCACCTTCACCTCCACCTGCTGCCCTCCACACCCCACCACACCCCAGGCAGCACGTCACTGCATCTGTAAATACGTCAGTGAATCTTAAAATAATTATGCCGAGTGAAACGAGCCAGACAAAAAGAATATATACTTTATGAGTCTGTTTACTTAAGATTCTAGAATGTGCAAGCAAATCTATACTGATAGAAATTAGATCTGTGACTGGGGACAGGGGTGGGGGTGGTGGAGAGGGGCTGATTATACAAGAACATCAGAAACTTCAGGGGTGATGGATACGCTCACTACCTTGACTGCGGCGATGGTTTCACAGCTGGCTACTTACGTCACGCCTCGTCATGTTGCACATTTTAAATACGTGCCATTTATTGTGCATCGATTATATTGTCACAAATCTATCTTAACACATTAAGACTGAAGACTGGGTTTAAAAATAATCAGAGTTTTAAAACCCGAGTTAGATGTTTAGAGCCTTTTGTTTTTTTCTTTCTACTTTTACTGATGTAGATATTTAAGGATCTGCGTTTTCCTTTGACCTCTGCTTCAGCTGTAACTCACAGGTTCTGTTGTGTAGTCTTTTTGACTGTTGTTTTCTAAAATTTCTGTGATTCTGGTACCCGTTTCTTTTTTGATCTAATAGATGTTTAGGAGAGAGTTAAAAAGTTTCCCACTACATGTGTGTTTATCTTTTTAAAGACTGAATATAGAAGAATATTTTCTGTTGCTCTGTTTTGTGATCAATGTCTGGGTTGACAATAGGATCAGAGGATCTTGCCCAGTAATATTTCTACTTTGGGGAATTTGTTGAGATTTTCACTATGATCTATTCTGTAATCAGTTTTCTTGGGTGTTTCATTGACCCTTGAAAAGAAGGTAAATTCTTCATTTGTAGGAGCTAGATTTTGACACATATCAATGAGATCAAGTTTCTTAATTTTTACTAATTTTTGCTGTTTGATATTAATTCTGACGTGAATTAACAGGGTTGAAAAGTTTCCTACTACCAGTGTGTTTTTTTCCCATCTCTTCTGTAATTTCTGTCTCATGAGAATTGCTGCTATGTGATTTTACACTTAGGTGTTCATGAACGTTTCTGTCTCTATTGTGTGTTGTACCCTTTAGCATCATAATATCCCCGTCTCTGCCCCACACAGTGGTGTTTATCCTGAGCCTCCCCTTCTCTGAAGGCAAACTGACATTTGCTTTCCTTTGGTTTGTGCTTGCCTGGTACATCTTGTTCGTCCTCTTCATTTTCCACCTTCATGGTTCACTGTTTCAGATATGTTGCTTTTAAACAGTGAAAAATTGGGTGATGCTTTATGATACAGTGTGAACATCATTTGATCCCGTTTATATGAGTTAATCCCATTTATATTTGTTGATGTGATAGATGAGTTTGATTTTATATCTGTCATATTATTTTGTTCTTTGAATGTATTTTTATTTAAAAATCTTTCTGTATAAGGTCTGTTTGTTTCCTGGAGGGGTGGGGGTCAGGGGTGAGGAAAAAGAGAGAAGGAGGGCAGAGGGGAGGGGAGGAGAAAAAGCCTCAAGAGAAGTTCTCATATTTAGGAGGATTTGTAATATTGTTGTAATGATTATCTTTATTGTGATATCATCATACAACCCCCTTGGCTGTCTGCTTTTTAAACAGTTTTGAGAAATAATAACTGAGTATGTGCTCCCCTTTCTCCCACCTCTTTTCCACCCCCTGACCTTGCTCAATAACATTATTTGTTAGTTTTTACTTTGGAATCTTAAAAATGTTTCTGTGTGTACATTTGATTGATCTTTAGCTTTAAATTTTTCCTTTGTCTCCCTGGTTTCATAGCTGTGGCAATGATGAACTTCCTGCCATCGCATTTTTTGTTAGCTGTACCATTTCCACGTCATCAGAGCACATACATTTGCAGGTCTATTTTGTTACTCTCATTGAGACAGGAGGGAAGGGGGCAGGGCACAGCCATTAAAAGAATGACACAGCAATGAGCACCAAGATGGTGGAAGATTCGACTCCCAGTCGACCTTGAATTTCAAGATACTCCCATTAAAATACAATAGGATGCTAAATGGTTGTCCCACAGGGCCATGACCGTTTCAAGTCTGACTGTAAAAGGCCAAAAAGCGGTGGATGGCCTGGTTCCTGGGACTCCCAGCCCCTTCCCCAAAGTAGTTGGGATAATTCTCCCACTTGTCAGCATATGAAATTACTGAGCCCATAAAACCAACAACCCCACACCTCGTGGCTAGTCTCCTTTTTCCTAGCCGACCCCATGCTCTGAGTCCGCTGTTCTCCCTTCCATGTCAGATGGCCCCCATTCTGTTTATGGAATGTGTGTCTCCTAAGCCTTTCCCTTGCCTTCTGAGATGGCCTGCACTCTGTCTATGGAGTGTGCGCCTCTCCAAGTATATCTACTTTTGCTCAACTATGGCTCACTCTTGAATTCTTTCCTGCGCAAAGTCAAGGGCCCTCACTTGGCGGGGCATGTCCCAGGGACTCGACCGAGACCTGGGACACAGCCATCCTCTCATGCCCCACAGTTTTTCCTGTATCATAATCCCCACATTTCATTTACTCTTAGATCTAAACTAAATGTAGTCAATACTTACGGTAAGACATTTGGCTAAAGTTTCCGTAGCTGACTCTCAGTTGGCCAAAGTCCATTTTCTGGTCTTTTCCTCAAGAAAGTTCATGGGAACAATACTTTCCGAGTTCTCACATGTTCAAACAGTTTGCTAGAGTCTTTATAATCATCGAACAGCTTGGATGATATATAATTTTTGGTTTACGCTTTTCCTTAAATATCTTCTAGATGTCTATTCTCTTCTAAGGTGAAATGCTGTTTTGGCTAAGTCTGAGTTCAACCTGACTTCTTTGTTCTTTGTAAGTGTCTTACTTTTTTATGCTTTATGCCCTAAGGATACTTTCTGTAAGTCCAGTAACTTGAGTAGACTCTGTCTCTCATCTGGAGACTGTCCTGAATCAGGTTTCCCTGGTACATGGTGTGAACATTCAATAAATAGAGTCAAGTTTTGTTTGATTTTAGGCAATTCTTTTGAATTATACTTTAAAATATTTGCTACATTGGATTGCTTTGGTCTCTCAGGGACTCCAATTTTGAGTGTGTTGGCTTTCCTTTGACTTCTTGCCATCAGTGTCATTTTCTCTCTAATTCTTTTAAATTCCTTATCTCTAGTTCATTTACTTTGCATTTTGTGTTTCTGCCATTTGCTTCCCTGACGGTATTTTCCACATTGACTTTGCCCGCTTTTACTCCTTCCAGTTTTGTCTTCATTCATGCCCTGGCTTTATTTTTTTCTACTTCTTTCCTGGGTCTTCTGGCCCTGTCTTATCACCTCTCACTGCCTTGTCATCTTTTATTTGAGTTCCTGCTTTTGTGCTTTGTGGTTTCCCTTTAGAGAAAAAGTTGTTTTGTTAAGATTTTTTGGTTCTGTTTCGCTTTTAATTCATGGTAAAGTGTTTGATCATGCCTTTATGCCTTCCAGGCTGCATTCTTCTGATGCATGTCCTTCTGTTGACATGATTTGCTGCTCTTTGTGTCTTATGTTTGTATCAAAGGTGTTCTGTTTCCTTTTAGATTGCTTACAGAGCATATCGGTCTAACTTTCATAGATAAAGCTTTTTTTTTGCAAAAAGTTCTGACTAGGAGTGGGGCAAGAACAGCCTTCTACAAGTCTTAATCCCAAAGGATCTTTCTTTCTCTGTTTCTCAGAGATGGACTGCTCCCTGAAAATATTGTGTGACTCTTTGTAGGGTTCTCCCTTCTCAGCTCCTCCAAGTCAAACTTGGTCTCTGAAGGCTTCTGCTGCCCATCCTAGGACCTCCAGTTCCTTCACTAGCCAGTGCAGACAAGGTGCAGGTGAGCATCTCACCTTCAGGGAGTATAGTCTTGCTTGCACTTTCTAAGCCCTGCTGCCACTGGACCCCAGACACTCCTGCACCTCTTCCTGTGGGGTTTCTGCTCTCAGCAGCCCTTACACATGTTTTGGAGTCTACAGATGATATCTGCCTCTACGTTGCAGTGCAAATGAAGCTGTGTGTGCTTTCCACAAGGAGAGGGAACACAGCACCCTGCTCATTTCCAAATCTGATCATTTGGGGGACTTGACGCTGACCTTCCATGCTCTTTCCCCAAGGCATTTAGCAAGGTGCAACTGGAGGCGTGATGGACGTTCTTTCTTCCTTCTTCACTTTCCTTCCCCTTCTCTCTGGCTCCAGCACCACTGTTAAGGCAGGTGACGTACATTAGTGAAGAGGATGGTCAATGAGGACACCCAGGAGTGGCAGGAGTTGTAGCAAAGAACACATGTGTCATCTAAAAGCCTTCAATATCAACTAAGGGGAAACACACACACACACACACACACACACACACACACACATGCACACATGTGGACTGAATAGGACACATTGGCAGACCTTTGGTGTACCATCTGGTCTAAACAGTTTCTAGGGTCCTTCTCTGTTCTCTTGCATCAGGAGCCCACCAGGACTGTATACTGTCTTGGTGGTTTCTCTACCCTCCTCTCACCCCAAGGCCATCCTTGATGCTGACTTCATCTGGTCACAATGAGTTTGTGGAGAGACCTTGTTTTTTGCACCTACCCTACCACCCCCGCCCCCTCATTTTGGCCCAGTTCCAGTCCCATCTCTTTGCCTTTAACAGGTACTTTTCTATTGTGGACATCCTTAACCCAGGCAGCTCTGTGCAGGCTGGAGTTGTCCTGGGCACACACACCACCTCGGAGGCTCTAGTTGATTCCAAAGTTAGACTGTGCCCTCCCCTACCTCCCAGTCTCCATGCTTCCACGCAGAGTGGAGACAGCAGCGTGGGCCAGCCCTGTGTGGAGAGAGAAGACTGAGTGATGGACAGAAGGAGACGGGGGATGCTAACTTAACAGAGCAGCCTGGGTGGGCCCAGAGGGGAACTGAGGACAGGCCCAGGAGGGGCGGCCTGTGCCCCTGCATGCCACCTGGGGCTCTGCACGGGGGTTTCCGGGCTGCTGTGTGGCTCCAACAGCCCTGGAACAAAGTTGGAATGTTGTTGGACAGCAGCCTCGGCAGGACAAGGGGCCAAGTGTTCTGGACACGTACCAGCAATAAACAGACTGCCATGAAATAGATCAAGAATCCCTTCCAATTAGGACAGTTGTGTGGGTTTAAAAAAAATTTTTTTTTTTCTTGAAGGAAGAAAGGGAACAAAATGCAAAAATCTGTTCTTTTCTTCCAAAAGTATTTAAGTAGCAAATAAGCAAGGTGTCAGGACTGGGAAAGCCTTCTGTCTAGGCTCCCAGTAAATGAACTTGCCTTTTGGTAAAGAGCTTGAGTTAAAATTAAACAGATACATATGCATCGCTTGCAATAGGTTGATCCTGCAGGCAACGCCTTAAAAAGAAATCTGAACATTTTCCTGAGTAGGGCAAGCAAAGAGAATCAAACAGTCCCTCCTCCAGAAATCCAGAAACAGCGCTCTCCTTCCACAGCAGAGGAAGTTTCTCAGCGCGGCCCACCACATGTCCTCCTGATCTGAAAGCAGACGGCACAGGCCTTTCTCCAGGTGCTTCTGAGCAAAGGCACTTAGCGTGCTCCTGGCGACAAAATCAAGTGTCTAGGACTGCCACACCCACCCCACGTTCGACCCCTCCCCGGAATCTTCCGAGTCTGCAGAAACATCTTTAGTCTTTATATCAATTTCCTTTGTTGGCCCATTTTGATGTAAATTTGAATCCAGTTTCAAATTCCAATCTAGACTCTGTATTCTCAAGACTGAGAGCAGTGCTGGCTCATGGTTGATGCTCAGCAGACATCTGGTGCGCGGATGAATTACGCGCCTTGCCACTGCGTCCTGTCTTCTAGCTTCCTTCCCGCGCCTGCTTCCAACCATAACTGAGTCATTGAAAACCTGATTCCAGGGAGGTCAGTTTTCTTCGGTATGGTCACAGGCACCGCCCAGCGGAAGGCCATCAGGGACTGTAGGGAGGGCCGATGTGAAGGCTTGCCTGACACCCAGCTTTTCGCCCCACAGAAGCAAGCGCCATGTCAGGCTGACTCTGGAGACACTGGCAGATGTTACAAACAGCCTGACCAACGAAGGCTTAGGAAGACAAGTCGCTTTTAGAACGAACTCATCACCAAGGGCAAGCGGTCTAGAAGTATGGTGGTGGGGCTGGGGAGGGGCAGGGCTCAGCCATTAAAGGAACAACACAGCAGTTAGCACCAAGGTGGCAGAAATGCCAACTCCCAGTAGACCTGGAGGCCCAAGATGGCGGGAGCTTGAGCTTCATTATACACGTCGTTAACGTACTAGCCTGGTGAATGACATACCCACAGGCACCGTGACAGTTCCAAGGCTGACGTGAGAGGTCAGGGAGAGGGTGGTGGCCCAGTTCCTAGGAATCCCGGCCCCTTCCCCAAGGTAGCTGGAATAACCAATCCACCTGTTAGCATATAAAAACTCGCAACACAGTGCCTCACGGGCCACTCGCTCTCCGGCCTTCTGAGACTCACACTCTGTCTGTGGAGTGTGTATCTCTCTAAACAAATCTCCTTTTACTCAACTATGTCTCACTCCTGAATTCTTTACTGCGTGAGGCCGGGGACCCTCACTTGGCGGGGCATGTCCCAGGGACTCAACTGAGACCCAGGACACAGCCGTCCTCTTGCGCCCCCCACATTTTCCTGTATCAGAGGGAGGCTGTCTGCACTCGATCCCAGGACAAGTCACGGAGGGGTGGACAACCACAGGTGTTTTTTTTTTCACACGCACACCTGTTTCATGATCCCTACATTCTTATTCATTGCTTCTCTAAGTAGACAGACCACTTGAACTTCACTGTAGGGTCTGGACTGACTTGGCCCAGGGAAGGGAGGTGCCTGGCACCGTCACACACGGAGGGGAGGAAGAAGCCAAGGGCCCCAGGGCCACTGGTGCAGAGCACAGCTTCTTTGTCCCTCAGCATTGCCACGGCGCTGGATTTTCCCCCAGAACAGCAACACAAGTCAGGCCCCCAAAGAAGCCTGCTGCTCTAAGACCATCTGCTTGACGCATGGACCCCCCAGTTCCATTATGTGTGCCTTCTGTCCTTCAGCAGCCCCAAGCCTGTCCGCACCCTTGCCCCCAGGCTGGCAGCTCCGCCCTTTGGGCACCTGGCTTTTTTGCCAGCAGGAAGGCCCACCAGGACTCCCGGGCACTGGATATCTGCCCTCCCTGCTCCCGTCTCCCAGAAGCACCATTTGGCTCATTTACACTTTGCCTTGTGTGCACCTGGCAAGTACTCCGCCGTCCCCGACACCAACCTTATCACCTCCTTGCCGCTTGCGTGGAAGTGGCCCATGGGATGCGTTTCAACTAAAACCTTTGGTGAGTAACGTGGAAGTCTGCAGGCACCGGGAGTCGCTTCCCCTTAGTTGTGGGAAAACCGGAGGCCCTTTTTCCCTGTCAGGCCTTTCCAATCATCAGTGCAGCTCCTCGGGAAGCAGTGTTAGCTCTTGTTCCTGGAGTGCTGCGTGGGAGCTGGGCGAGATGCTGGGAGGTAATAGAAAATAAATATTTGTCTCTGCCCCCGGTTCCTGGCACTAGCTCCTAAAGCCCTTGTAATTCCCTACGTGATAAGAACACTAGGAACATCTCTTTTCCTAAGGGGGCGACTCTCCGTGGGTTCCTGGAAGGGGGCTGGTCACTGGCAAGATTAAACCGTGATTAGAAGCTTGGAGTTTTCAGCCCCACCCCATCCTCCAGAAGGGGGAGAGGGGCTGGAAATGGAGTTAATAATTGATCATGCCTCCGTGAAAAAGCCACCATAAAACCCCAATAGTAGGCGGTTCAGAGAGCTTCCAGGGTGACTGACACGTGCATGCTGGGAGGGTGACGCACCCCGACTGCCCCCGAAGCCTCGCCCTGTGCATCTCTTCCTCTGGCTCTCATCTGTATCCTCTGTCATTTCTTTGAGTAGACTCATAAACATCTAAGTAGGTGTTTCCCTGAGTTCTGTGAGCTGCTCCAGCAAATTAGGCAGGGGTCTTGGGAATTTCTGATTTGCAGCCAAATTGGACCGAAGTTGTGGGGAATCTGAGACCTCCCACCTGCAACTGGCGTCTGAAGTGGGTGGGAACAGTCTCATGGGACGGGAGCCCCCACCTGTGGGATCTGATTCTCTCTCCAGGCAGTGTCAGAACTTCCCAGTAACAGTTCTAGGACCCCCCGCTGGTGTCACAGAGAATTGTTTGGTGTGGGGCCCTCCCCCTGGCATCTGCTGTCAGAAGTGTTGAGAGTGTTCTGTGTGAGCAGGAAAGGAGACACAGGAAGAGAAAGATGGAGAAAACTGGGCTTTTCCCTACAAAGGAGACTGACTTTTTCCTTTATAGGTGCATCAGTGTTTGCCAGACACGTCCATTTCAGAGAGGTCTGCCAGGAACGTTCAGGGGACGTGATTCATTTTGGCCACATTTGGTATTTGGCTTTACATTCCATGAAGTTTACCACCTTGCAGTATAATTTTCTTAAAAATCCGAGGGGATTTTTAATGGATTTTAGTGTGTTTCAAGGATGTCATTAAGGCAAGAGCTATGACTCACAGAAACCACAAGCTATTTATGACGCAGTTTTTATTTCCATTGTTAAAACCCCACTCAGTGTCCTCAAACCTCGCTATAAAAGGGATACAGAGTACCATCTAGCTTCTAAACTTTCCTAATCCAGGCCTCTCCTTGAGAATGTCCAAATCTCACACTGTTCCCACCCCGACCTCAGATCCTGAAAGATTCCCAGCTGGAAACCACTATCCATTTATTTGCACATTTCCTCCCAAAAAACTTCTGTTTAACTTTACTTTGGGTAGTTTACACTGCAAGCACTAATAGCTTTTTTAAAATTTTTAAATTTTTTTATTGAAGTGTAGTTGATGTACAATATTAGTTTGAGGTACAGCAAAGTGGTTTAGATATATATACATATACATATATATATATATAAAATTCTTTTCCATTGTGTGTTATTATAAGAAACTGAGCAAGGGCTAACAGCTTTTTAATCTGCTTTTTAGTACTAAATGTTTCTACCATACTGATATGCTTTTTTTGCATCACTCATGCCTCCTTCTGTGACTCTGACTGGGGCTGAAATCGGACCCTCACCTCCTAGACAATCCTTGTTCTAAGAAACAACTTCCCGTTAGCAAAACGAAGAGTCAGGGTTTTGAGTGTTGCTTTTGCAGGCATTTTACCTGGACCGGCTCCACTTCCTGCAGGGAGAGAAGAGGGTGAGGGGTTGGTGGGGAAGCAGCCATGACAGCACCAGCCAGAATTTCCTGGAACAAATGAGTTGGGAAAATCATCAGCAAATCTGGATCGTTTAGAAAGGGTTCAAGTTACCCACGGCCACTGGACCACTCCCGCCTGCCTGCCCCACTTCTCCCTGCCGCCCGGGTTTTAATTTCAGAAAAAAATTGAGAAGCATGCTTAGATATTACCGTGTCATCAGCAGCCTTTTCCTGGTCAGTGTTCTCACAGACGTTTGTAGGAATCAGCTGTAGCTGCACCGCTCACTACCGCACCACTCAGTGGCTTAAAGCAATATCGACTTACTGTTACAGCTGAATTACCCCTGCCTTTGGTTTTCTGACTCTTTGATGTCCAAGAGGGCTAACTCCTAGAAACAGCAAGTGACCCACCTGCATGGGGGCATTTCAGATGCAGACCAACCAACCCAGAGCTCATGTCCTCACTGCCTCCTTTATGGGGAGGCTCCCACCCTCTGGACCACTGTCCTCTGTCCTAATCATTCCAGGGCCAGGTGCCAGAGAGCTGGGGACAGCCCTCATGCCCCAGAGCCCACCAAAATCATCCAGACTAGCAAATCCTAAGCCTGTTACCCTGCCTCGCCCATTCTTCCCATGGAAACCATGGTAAAGGCTGTTGCCCACGTTCCCCCCAACCCCCTGCACCCTGACTGACCCTGGTGCTTCCTCATGTGGCCCCACCATGGACTGGCATGCCCTTTCTCTTGGGATCTGTGCGTATAACACACTCTTTTCAGTGGCAGCCATGCCCCAATCTGTTGGCCTCACAATACCTGAATCATAGTAAAACCTGTATTTTAAAAGCTACAGTTTGCAGGTCAACGAGGCAGCTCTGCAGGATTCAGTGGGGTGTCTGCAGGCAGCTGTGGGTCCAGCAGGCAGCTCCGCTGATCTTCACTGCGCTGCCTTGTTTGTGTGGGGATTCGCTGCTTTGTGGCTGTAAACTTCTGGAATGTTCACGGCTGGGCCAGCTGGGCTCCCCGTCCTGTGGTCTCTCTCCTTCCAGCAGGCCAGCCTGGGCGTGGTCACAGGGCAGTGGCAGGGAGCCAAGGGAGTAGGAGTGGGCGGGACCTCTTCAGACCCCAGCTTAGAATGGGCACACACCACTTTCCCTGCATCCTATTGGCCGAAGCAAGTCACAAAGCAGCCTAGATTCAGCAGGGAGGGGAAGAAACAGACTCGGCCTTTTGACGAAGGGGCTGCAGAGTCACACGGAAAGTGGTGTGGGTGCAAGGAACGGTGGAGAAATGGAGACATTCGTTCCACTGTTTTGCTCAAAATGTTTTGCTCAAAAGAGAAAATTACCTAAAACACAGTTTCCCCCCATGGACTCAAATAAGGGCATTTACATTTTAAATTACAAAAGGAAAAAAGGAAAAGGTGGCTTGTGTGTGAAAAATTCTTCACGGTTCCCACAGAACTAGAATGAGATGGCATTTCATTTCATCACTTCAGTGGGAGGAATCCCATCAACATAAATGATGGGGACAAAATATGGCCCTCAGACTGGGAATCCCTTGGGATCATCATTAAAATGCAGGTTCCTGGCCCCAGAACATCTAATTCAGGTCCAGGAGTCTTCATGTTAATGAGCACCTCAGGGAACTCAATGCAGGTGATCCTAAAAACCTTTGAAAAATGCTGGTGTCGAAAAGTGTGTGTGTGTGTGTGATAGCATCTCCCTTTTACAAAAAGGAAACTAACGGTCTAAGGCTTAGACCTGTTTGGTGACCTGTTCAAGTTCACTTGGACGATTAACTTCAGAGCTAGGATTAGCACCCAAGTCTCTTAGCTTCTGACCTGTGAGGTGTGGTTTGAGGGGTGCAGAGAGCCCCCATTCCCCTTAAAAACATTTCCATCGAGGTCTTGCCACAATGCCCGAGAGTCTCCAATCAGCCATCCTTGGTCTCCTCTTCTATGTGAGCAAGATTATCACCCCCTTCCAAACCTTGCAAGAGGTCTAGACCTACAGGCACTGGCAAGGTAGGGGCACAGGGAAGAGGAACATGTAAAACCTGCTGGCCTGAAAGCCTCACACCTCAGCGTGGTCCTGGAGGAGCAAGCGGTGAAAAGAGAGCAGGAGGGAGAGAGGAGGAGGAGGAAGGGGAACACCTCTGCGGTCCGTCCTCTCTCTGCACGGGTGGATCCTCGTACCGCCACGACCATGGGGCTGTCACCGTGCCCATTTTACACGTGGAGAAGCAGGACGCACAGAGGCTCAGGCACATTTCCCAGTGGAGACTGGATCCTGCCTCTTCTGCCCTCCTCCTGGAAAATGATGCTTGACAAATAGAAATAACAGGCATGGATGGTTTCCTCTGGAAGAGAAGTGAGGAATCAGCTCACTTTTAAGATAAATTAAGTCTTTCAGCTTGCTGTGGCAAATGACACCCAGGACAAACACCCAGATGGGAATTTGTGATCACACAGTTCCACCCTGACTGCCCTTAGACACGCACAGTGTTGTCAGGACAACAAAAATGTGCTTCTGTGCCCAGTCTGCTCAGAGTTGTACAGTGTCTAACTGCTCCTCACAGTGAGTAAGAAAATAATCCTCGTCAGCTTGCCATTGGCTCTCATCGTTGGCCGGGTTGTCCCCTTGGGGCTCTGTCACCACCTCCGATGGTGTGTTAGGTTCTCAAAGAGGATGTGTGTGTATGCTACATTATTATCTCTCAATAGATAAAGAGATAAATAGGTTATTTCCACCTATCTGTCTAGTGATCTGTCGATCTATCATCTAATCTATCATCTATAGAGAGATTTATCTTAAGAAATTGGCTCACGCCATTGTGGGACTGGCTAGTCCAAAATCTGCAGGGCAGGCTGGCTGGAGCCGGAGGGAAGAGCTGGTGTTGCAGTTTAAGTCTGAAGGCTATCAGCTGGCAGAGTTCTTTCTTCACTCTGGGAAGACCTTATTCTTTTTTCTATTAAGACCCTCAGCTGACTGGACGAGGTCCATGCTCATTCTGGAGGGTAATCTGCTTTACTCAGAGTCTCCTGATGTGAATGTTAATCTCATCTAAAAATACCTTCACAGCAACATCTAGACTGGGGTTTGTCCGGAACTGGGTACCACAGTCTAGGGAGGCTGACAGATGAAATTAACTCTCACAGCTGAACAGAGTATCCAGCGATGAGGGTGGGGATCTGTGTTTAGAAACAGGCTTATTGCTGAGCTGGACTTGATGGGAGGAAAACAGGACACAGGTGCCACCCCAGCAACTCCTGCCTCTGAAACTCAGCAGAGTCGAGGCCGGGAGCTGGTGTGGCCTCCCGGAGAGCAAGCCGAGTCCTTCCAACTGTGCTTGAGCAGCTGGCTCTCACTGCAGGTAGGAGACGGCGCGGCTCTGCTGACAGCTGTGTTATTCCCCCACCCAGCCCCCTCCTTGTGTGGGCCGCACACCCTGTCCTCCCAAAGACACACCCAGCAACACACCCCAGAGAGACCCCCAGGGGCCTCAGAGTGACCAGGGCCCTGGATTGTTCTGGATTGTTCCCCCTTGGCAGTGTGCATTCAGCCGACCGGAGCCGCTGGAGCCCTGGTGCTAGGAGTGTGACAGAAGAGCCGGGGCAAGTCCAACAGGGGTGCTTTCAAGCAGCGTGAACCCCAGGGAAATGTTGGAGCACCGAGGGAAATAGGGAAGCGACCTCTTTTGGAGGGGGTGGAGAAACCGTGGAGGAGGTGGGGGTGGGTGGAGCTGCCGGCCAGTCAGGGGAGATGGGGGGAGGGGGAGGGAGGACGAGCTGGAGAGGAGGAGGGCAGAGAAGGGTGGGGACCCTCTGCAACAGTGGACTCCGGCTCTGGTCTCCGGACAAACAGGACAGAATGAACTGGAGACGCGTCATCTGGAGCCCCGGGGGTCCGGGCTTAACTGGGGCTGACAGCAATGCTGGACGTCACTATCTGGCTATTGCTGGTGAAAGTCGGATATTTTTAGCCTCGCTTATCTGAGTAAGTTACTTGAACAGCTCTAACCTGAGGTCAGGTTTGATTGGAAAAAGAGAGAAATGTAAAGACCTGGGGAGGGAGCTCTGGGAGCAGGGCCGGCCTGAGGCACAAGCGGAAGCTGGCACCTCATCTCTGTGGCTGTGGAAGGAGGTGAAAGTTAGGAGTAAAGGAAAAACAGTCTGGTCCTTCTCAGATCATACCACGTGGGCAGTCAGCTCTTCTGCTTACTTAGGCTGCACAATAATTTACCCTCCATCGACCTTAGGGGCTGGCTGGAATGACTGACCAGCTCTTACAGGTTTGGACGTGGCAGGGAGCTCAGAGACCGTCTCGCCATGGGACGGTGAATGTGGCGCTCTTCCACGCATGTCCCTCTCCGCCTGTGGACGGTGTCCCCCCCAGATCGTCTGTTCCTCTTCCACTCCCATCACTGCGGATGAGGGGCAGGTTCTAAATCCTTTCACCCAAGAGCTCTACTAATTAATGGCAGTGGTTTAAGGCCCTGTAATCAAACTGGAATCTGAAGACCAGCACCCAGGGCGTCACCCTGGAGCTGGTTGGCAAGGCAGAACCTCGATCATGTGCCAGACCTACCAGATCAGAATCTGCCTTTTGACAAGCTTCTAGGCGACCCACATACACCACGAGTCTTGAGAAGCACTGGGTTAACTTTCCTCCCCTGCTAAAACCCAGAGAATATTCTCAGAGCGATGGCACAAATATACTGTAGAAGTGGCAGAGCAGGGAGTAGAAAGGTCTGGAGACTGAAGCCAACCCCTCTTGCTTCACCTTTGTCACTAATTAGCTGTGTGACCTGGAGTAAGTCACATAAACTGAGCCTTTAGATTGAACACTGTCCAAATTCTGTGTCTAATTCACCTCTGCACCCCTGGTACCTAGAATATGTAGGAGGCTATAAATGCAAAGGAAAGGGGGTGTATAGCTCAGTGGCAGAGTGGGTGCTTAGCGTGCTCAAGGTCCTGGGTTCAATCCTCAGTACCGCCATTTAAAAAAAATGCAAAGGGAAAGACTGACCTGTGGGCCTGTTTCCTCAGCCCCAGTTGAAGGTATACCAAAGAGTGACTTCCAGCCCCCACATCCGTGAGTCTGTAACATGCTGACTCGTGTCTCGGTTGAGCTAACGTGAGGCGAGCGGGTTGGCGGGGAGCCAGCAGGAAGCGGAAGCGTCCCCCCTCGCAGCCCCCTTGAGCTCTGTTTGGGAGGGCAGACTCTGGGCCAGGAAGCTGTGGGTCGGGGTCACCGGCCTTTCTACTGCTCAGTCCCAGAGACCTTGGTCAGGACCACCCCGGCCTCCTGTGACCCTCTCCTTCTTGCTCCAGACCCCACACCTTCCCTCGGTGTCTCCCCGACACCCTGGGCACCCTGGCTGCTTCCTTCCTCTGCCGCAGCCCCGATGTGGAGTGTGAGGCTGTCTTCCCGGTGCCCGTTCCCTCAGGCACACGAGCACCCTGGGGTTATTTGGGTTTATTGCCCATCGCTGCCAGTGAACCTAGGCTGGCGGTACCACAGGAGTTCCCACAATGCCCCTGGAGGCCTGTCGTCTCCGACTCACCCTTCGCACCCCTCACCTCCCACCCCTTTCCAGATTGACGAGGCCATCTTCCCCGACAGTCCTCTTGTGCCTCAGGTGACTTGCAATACTCGGCTCTCTGACCCTCACCTGGAGCCCCAGTAAGCTGAGTCGTCCTGGGTCTTAGCTGCTTTTAAAGAGGGACCGGGAGGAGGAGAAGAAGAAGGGGAGGGGAGGAGAAAAATAGAGCCAGAAAAGAGACAAAGACACCCTTAGCTGGCTGAGGAAATTTCCTTCAGTCTGATCCTGTACCTGACATCTCCCCACACCTCCTACCCCTTCGACAGATCGTCACTGGGCCTCCTCCCGGGGCTGGGACCCAGCATCACTCGTCCCACCAGGATAATTTCCCTCTAATGCTGGCCTCTTGGGTTTCCCATGCAAATGAGTCACAGATTAATTTGACAGAAGGATACTTTACCTTACACACAAGTTAGGTTCTTAAACCAATATTTGAAAAGTGTTCTTGTACTCTTGTTGAATTAATAGCATAATTTATTGGAAAGTCACAGGACAAAAAAATGAGACATTGAAGAATGGGCACCCCAAACGCATGCTTGCAAAGTTATCTCCCAAGGAACCTGCTAAATTCAAAACATTTAACAAATAAACCAACCAATCAGAATGGCCATAATTTTGGGGTACTGGGAAGGCCACCCTGGAGGCTGGGTTTCTATCAGCGCTGCTTAGGGCCCTTAGGTGTGATTCACATGCTGGTTATCTTGACCGCTGGTTCTGCCCTCCCCTGCAAGCCTGTTAACTGAAAGTGGAAAAAATGGGATTTCCAGGGCCCCAAGAATTTTGAGGTGACAGAAGACACGTGTGGTTATCAGGGTGAGAAAAGGACCTGTCTCCAAAACAGTATCCTCTCACTGACAGTGCGGGGAACGGGCCGTTCCCATTGTAGCTGGATGGTTTATTGAGATGTTAATTCACTCTTGTTCCTATTACTATTAGTGCCAATAGAGTTAATTTTTTCCTTTGCCAGGAGTCCTGGAGATCTGTGATGCCCTTGGCAAAGAAGAGAAGGATCCAGCCTTTGGTTTCTAAGTCTGAGGCTCAGAGGGCTGTGGGGCTCTTTATCTGAAAAGAGAAAATTTCCAGCGAATAAGTGACACAGGGCAGAAGGTATGGCTCGACCTTGAGGGCTGGGATTAGGTATGCAGTTTGGTGAGGGGGGCAGCCCACATGTGCTGGAGACCTGAGCTCCAGTTTTCAAGTGTCCATAAGGAAGAATGGCTTCTCAGAGGGCTGGGGGAGGCAGAACTCTAGGGGACTCTTGGGTCTTTTTATCAAAGTGTGGTACATGAGCAACAATGACCATCGTCTGGGAACATATCTGAAATGCAGAATCTAGGGCTCCTTCCAGAAACATTGAATATAATCTGTATTTAACAAAACAGCAAGTGCCTAGTGTTCACATTCGAGTATGAGAAGAACTTCCCTAGGTTACACTCTTGGGGCCTCGGCAGTGGTGCCTGGACAAACTCAGCACAAAAGAGGAAAGTGGGGCCACATGATGGGAAGGCTCCCCACTGGCTCAGACAAGATACTTCACAGCAGCAGTCATGAGCCACTAGTATCTCCTTACCACCCAAGGAGGGCAGGGACCTCAAAAACATGCCTGAGATGGAATTTCCCACCAACTCAAAAAGTGGGTTAGTGAATTTACAAAATATAAAGACACCTGATGTGTCTTCCACCCGAGTGCTGTGGAGTTAGTTTATACCCTTGACCTGGTTAAATGGATTTCCTGACAAGGTGTGTGTGAAATACCTAGTCCCTCCTATCAACACACACAATAGATTTTAATTATTTTTGTTGAAAAGTCACCAAAATACATGTAATTAGTCAGTTTTTGCTGCATAACAATCTCAAGAGCTTAGTGACTTATAACAAATGTTCCTTTCCTTGCTCAGGGGTCTCAGGCCCCATGGCTCTGCTGGGATCAGCTGGGCTTGACTCTGAGCCACAGTGGAGTTCATGTCCACTCCACATGTCACCACTTGGCAGAACCAACAGCAACAGCCACCCAAAGCATATTCTTCTCATTGCAGATGGCAGGTGACAGAAGCAAAGCATCCAAGCCAAACCATAAAGCAGCTGCTAGCATCACTTGCTCAGATTTCATTGGCCGAATCAAGTCAGATGGCCACACCCAGGTGAGTGAGGACGTCTGCCTCGCCTACCCTATTGAGAAGCAATGTGAGGTCACATGACAAAAGAAGAGAAGAGAGAAATGGGAACCAAAATCCTATCTTGCACAATACATCAGCCCATTTCCTGCCTTGGTAAACCTAATGCACCCAGGCAAGGCTGTCTGGGATGCTGAAGGCTCTGACCAGCCAGGTTTGGCTTAGGACCAAGAATGTTGGCAGGAAGAGAGAAGTCTGCTTTCTCTGTAGAATGCTGAGGCTGTCATTTTAAATATGCTCTGCTCATTTCTTATTAACCTGATCTGAAGGCACCAAAAAAAAAAAAATTAACTTTGGGATTAATCTCTGCAGTTTTGGTTAGTCAAGATTTTCCTGATTGAAAGCAAATGGCTTTATTTTTTCGTATTCAATAATTGTGAATTTTAAAAATGATTTAGTACAAATTCAGAACATGCTTTCTTATAAACAAGTTTCAAATAAATAATATATGGTATAAGTATAACAGCAAGGATGATGGCAACATTTATTGAATGCTTACTATGTGCCAGACATATTTAATTCTCAAACACCCTGTAAGTTATATTATTATCTTTATTTTACAAGTGAAGAAACTGAGACTTAGTTACTCATTAAGTCGTTTTCTCAGGGTCAGACAGACAGCCAGAAGCATGAAAAACTCTTGAACTGAACATCTCTTAGCCTCATTGTTCTTGTCCGTGAAATGAAAATAAGAATCCCCACCCTGATATTATTAGCAATAAAGATAAAATCTATAACAGCCAGCTATATTGCAGGCTTTCTATAAATGACATCTACTTTAAAGGAACAGAGCTTCTTGATCTGTGACAGGAAGGCAATCCCTGTGCCCCTTCCTCACTGTAGGAAACAGGTTTAGCTATTCTGAGAAGTGATTCCCAAGAAGAAATGATAACAGATAACCAAATTATTAATTTCTTCCAAACTTCTCTCCAAAATACTAAATAAGGACTTGGAAACAATGTTAAGGCAGGGTTGAAGGTTTTCTAAGAGAGAAGTACTGTGCTTTCATCTCTTGCCTCTGATAGGAGGGGGAGGTTCAAGACATGGGGGGAAGAACTGAAAACAAGTGGTTGAGCTTGTATTAGTCTTTTCCTGGGAGCTAGCTGGCGGGAGCTCTCCCAGGCTGGGGATGGGGTCCTGACAGCAGCAGAAGACTCACATACCAGAGAAATCAACCGTCACCCTATATTTGGTATCTAAAGATGCCACTCCTGTTGCAAATCCATTTATAATCTTTAAAGACATGTAAAATCCAAAGACCATAAGAGAATGTTATTAGCAAGTGGAGAAGTCACAAGAATCAACTTAATGTGCCTCTTTGTGGGATGTGTTTAAAAGAGAATCAACCGCAGACCCCACAGCATTGAAAGGATGGTAAATAAATACTATGAACAACTCCACATATATAAATTCAGCACCTTGGGTGAAATGGACCAATTTCTTGAAAACCACAAACTATTTAAATTCAACCAAGATGATGGGATTAGACCTTCAACATATGAATTTTGAAGGGATACAGTTAGGTCTGTAACAGTGAGTTTAGTCACATTCTGGGATACAAGTTCAAAACACAAAACTCTATCATATTTCTAAATACTAGAAGTGAACAATTGAAAGCAAAAAAGTACTGTATATGAGAGCTCACCCTAAAAGGAAATAAGTAAGTATGATTATAACAAAATATATGTGGAATATATGTGCTGAAAACTCTAAAATGCTGATGAAGGAAATCAAAGAAGACCTAAATATATGGAGAGACATACCATGTTCATGGATTGGAATATTCAACATAGGAAAGATATCAATTCTCAAACTGATGTATGGATTAGATGAAATTTCAATTAAAATTCTAGCAGAATTTTTTATATTTGAGAAGCTGACTCTAAATCCACGTAAAAGGCACAGAAACTAGAATAGCCAAAAGAATATTGACCTTGGAAGAATCCACTATCCAAATGTAAGACTTACTTTAAAATGACAATAATTAAGATAGTGTGGTATTGGCAGAGGGAGAGGCTCAAAGATTAACACAACAGAGAGTACAGACATAAACACAAATATGCACAATTGATTTTTGCCAAATGTGCAAAGGCAGTTCAATAGAGAAGTGATAGTATTTTCAACAAATGGTGTTGGCATTCATACACACAGAAAAGTAAACCTCAGTCTAAACCTTCCACCTTCCACAGAAATTGAATCAAGAGGGATCATAGATCCTAATGTGAAGCATAAAACTCTAAAACTTTTCAAGGAAAAGCTACGAGAAGAATTTTGCTACTTGGGGTTAGGCAAAGTGTTCTTAGACATCACAGCAAAGGCATGATTTGTAAAAGAAAAAAGTGATAATTTGGACTTTATCAAAACTGAGAGCTTCATTCTGTGAAACACACTGTTAAAGAATAAAAATACAGGCTATAGACTGAGAGGAAACACTTGCAAATCACATATCTGACAAAGAACATGAATCCAAAATTGTAAAAACTGTCTTACTCAACAAACAATCCAGTGGAAAGAAAGTGGCAAAAGACTTGAATGGGAGACAGCCTATGGATGGCAAATAAACGTGTGAAAAGAGGTCCAACATCATTAGCCAGGAGAGGAATGCTAATTAAAACTACAACAAAATACCACTATACACCTATTGGAATGTCTAAAATTAAAAACGCTAAAAACGCCAGGTCCTGGCGAGGATTTAGCAATATGGAACTCTTACACATTGCTAATTGAAGTGTGAATTTTTGCAGCCACTCCAGAGGGACTTGGCCGTTTCTTATAAAAATAAATACACAGATACCATTTAGCCCAGAAATCCCATTTCTAGGTATTTACCCTAGAGAAATGAAAACTTATGTTCACTCAAAAATTTGTACACAAATGTTCAGAGCTGTTCTATTTATAGTTACCCAAAACTGGAAACAATCTAACCATCCTCCAATGGGTAAAGACACAAAACAGCACATAATTCATTAAAAAGGAAGAAACTATTGGATACACGCACATATATCCAGGGGGATGAATCTCAAAGGCAAAAGGAGCCAGTCTGGAAGGATTCCATACATATGATTCCATTTATATGAGATTCTTGAAAAGATAAAATTATCGTGATGGAGAACAAACAGGTGTTTGCCAGGGGCTGAGTCAGGAAGAGGGTGTGACTAGGGTGAGGCGGCACAGGGGTTTTTTGGATGGGATTGTTCTATGTCCTGATTGTGGAGGAGGTTATACAAATCCAAAGGTGTGTTTAAATTCATGGAACTGTTCATACCGAAAAGTCTATTGTCATGTATCTTAATTTTAAAACATATTTTTAAAATCATATTTCTTTTTTTTTCACGTAAGATCAGTATTTTTACTATACTGCTTGGCATTTTATATTTGAGTATTTTATGGTAATTTTAAACGGTCTACTAAAAAGTACCAAGACATTTCAGTATATGACAAACCAATAGCACATCTAGAAAGATACAGAGGGTATATTTTATGGAAAAATGTTCCAAAGGTCAGTCTTTTTAATCACCTCTTCCCTTTCCCAGAATCAGCCAGTTTTGCATGATAGAGCATGTACTCATACATAGCTAAAGGTCGTATTTCTTGATGGGGTAGTTTTTTTAATCAGGAAAAAATACACATTATGGCAGAAATTGTTATTGTCCCCTACTCTCTTCTTTAGAATAACGAGTTTTCTCTGTGCGAGTGTTGGAAGGGCACACGGCTGCCCAGCTGGAGCCTGGTTTCAGCCTCCCTTGCAGCTAGAGGCAGCCCTGTTAACTAGGTTTTGGCTCGTGTGATATGAGTCCCCCCTTGAAAAAGAAGCTGAGTCCCTGTCCTTCCTTATCTCCTCCTGGAGGTGGTGCTCATGAGCTGCTCTCAGCCACAAGCCTCAGGCCAGAGGACAGCCACCTGTTACTGAAGCAGAGGAGCAGGGCCAGCTGGGAACCTGGATGACCTCACGGAGTGGAGCCCGACCTTCTGTGCTGGACTGTTGAGGTGAGATAAAAAGACACTTTGAACTTGAGTAGGCAAAGGCGTTTTCACGATTTCTTTGTCCGATCAGCTTCATCCCTGACTCCTTTTCGGCCCTTAGATTGCAATAACCCGTGCAGGAAACACCACTATCTGGAGACTGCGCCACAGACGCACTATTCAGAGCCAGAGTAAACCCAGATTTGCAGCCAGTGCCTGCTGAGGATACGGTTGTGTACCATCCCTGGTAAAAGTGTTACCCAACCAAACTCGGGTCCGCTCGCCCATGCACGGACACAGAGCTGTGGTGAAGGAAGTGCGGTGTTTATTGCGGGGCGTCAAGCAAGGGGTCCAGGTAGCTAGTGCTTAAAAGACCCGAACTCCCTGAAGGCTTTCAGGGAAAGGTTTTTAAAGACAGGGTGGGGCAGGGGGTGGTGGGGTTCATGATCAGCTCGTGGACATTCTTCTTTCTGGTCGGTGGTGAGGTCATCAGGTGTCAACACCATCAACCTCCTGGTTCCAGCTGGTCTGCGGGTTCCGTGCTTGTGGGCAGCAGACAGTTAACTTCTTCCATCTGGTGGGGGTTTCAGTGTCTGCAGAACGGCTCAAAGACACGGCTCAGAATATTATCTACGGCCACTGAGGAGGAACTAAAGGTCCTTGACTTTGTTTAATGGCTAAATTATTATTATTTTGTCCTGCATGACTGTTTTCCTTTCTTTCTGCATTTTCTCATTTCTCTGATTAAATATCGTCTTTGGAACTCGGGGAAGCCTAGGAGACTAAAGTTTTTCTAAAGACAAGAGGCAGATGGAGGACTTGGGGAAGGGTCTGTTCTAAGAAGTCCCCATACGTCCTGCTCGGTTACAAAAGGAATGAGTACAATATAATTGTTAAGGGCTTGGTCTTTGGAGCTGGGAAGCAGTGGGTTCAAGTCCTAGCTCTACTTCTTACCACCTGTGTAACCTTGGCAGCTGTCTGAACTCCTCAAAATTTCCATTTCCTCTGCCCTAAAATGAGACTAAATAATAGCACCTTCCTCCTGGAGTTGTTGCGAGAATTAAATGTTATGATGGATGTAAAGGAACTGGCACATAACAAGTTTTCAGTCAATGTGGCTTGTTCATTCATTCATTTATACACTGCATGTCAATTAAGTGCCTGTTGTATGCCAAGCACTTTTCTAGGCACTGGGGTGCCTAGTGACACAAAAAAAAGATCCTTGCTCTCCTGGAGGTTACCCTCCAGCTGGGGACACAGACAATAACACAATGTTAAAATAATAATAGCACGGACGAAATCAAGATGGATGGAGAGGGACGTTGTTAGTAATAATAGTAGCTCTGATGTGCGTGGGGCTGTTTGGATACAGTTTCCTCCCTCAGTTCTGCAGGTGGTGTGGAAAGCTGGGCAGGGTGTGTGTGAGCAGTGAGGACGTTCAAAGAGTTGTGCAGGAGAACCCAGGCAGTGCACAGCTGTGTGAGCTTTGGCAGGTGCTCTGCTCTGGGCAGTGTGTGGCTGCAGCCTTCACCTCCAGAGCCCGTGACTACAGGGCAGGAGGACCAGCCTGGAATTCTAAGGACATGGGCAGGAGACCAAAATCTCTGGTCCACCAACAAGATTTCAGATCCTCTGGCCCCATCTTGGGAGCACAGGTGGCCTCCTTTGGGGACCAGCAGCAAACAGAGTTAACTTTGCCTGACCTAATGGATGGCAGGCTGTTTTTACTGAGATGAATTGCTCTGTCCATGGATCAAGAACTAAACAGCAGTTCTCAACCCTGCTTTTCATCAGAATCACTTCTAGAGCTTTAAAAAGCAACAATACTCAAGCCCTCGCATTCCCAGACAGCCTGCTTCAGTGCAGCTCAGGGGTGGAGACCAGGCGCTCTTGCAATGTTCCAGAGTGATGTAGAGGCGGCCTCCATGTTGGGAGACACTGGCCCTAGATCCAAATTTCATGCTTAAACCAAATCACAGACCCCTCCAGGCAGGAATGGTCCAGATGCTGTGTCTCTGTAGGGCCATCTCGTTACTTTTCTCCCCAGCCGTTCAGAGAAGGGCGACCACGATGGAGAAGGAAGTGGGAACATTCCCAAGGGAGAAGCGGGCAGCCTCCCACTGGGGCGGAGCTCATCAGTCACGCTCTCCTCGTGGCCCGGGATGCTCTCTCTTCACCTCCAAGGTCCATCCAAACTGCAGGCTCTGCCTTCCACACCTCCTCTCTGGCAACAGCAGCCCCTTTGCAGTTTAGCCCCCTCAGTAGTAACTAGGTTTTACAGCTTATAAAGAATCATTGCATATGTTCTGTTATTTAATATTTTGGCACCCTATGAGACAAATGCTATAACCATTTTATGAAGGGAGAAGCCATGAATTTAGAATATTAAGTGGTTTGCAAAGGCCCTTTAATCTGTAACTGGCCTAAGAGGATGCATTGGTGTAGGTCAGCCCTCCGCTGGCATCCACACTTCGGTCTAGTACACACATTTGTTTACAAGCTTTTAGCCCTTGGTCCTTACATCCTGAGTGCCTGGCACTGAGGTGTTTGTTGAATGAATGAAGTGGGCTGAAAAGATGAGGGCGGGCTTCTTCTAGAATTGGTTAGTGATCTTAGGAAACTGTAGAAGGGACAGGTTTTGCCTTCTCAGCTCAGAGGGTGGGTGACAAGGATGTGTTCATGCTCCCCACCCTGAAGAATGGAAAGCAATTTGGCACATGCTGAACAGAAGCTTTCAAAAGAGTCAATTCGGCAATTACACTTCTAGGAATTTTTGCCAAGAGAATCATCAGAGATTTATGCCAACATGTCTATACAGGTTGCTAAAAACACGGCTGTTAATCAGAGCGAGGATTGTAAGGACCATAACTAGCCACAGTGTTTGCTATTTAAATCCATTAAACGTGGCGGTGAAGAGACGCCGCTGCAGAGTGACCCGGGACCCGGGTCCTGCAGCCAGACCGCCCGGGCTCCCTCCTGGTCCTGCCACCGACCCGCTGTGCGACCCTGGACAAGTGCTTGATGTTTCTGTGCCTCTGTATCCTCCCTGTGAAGTGGAACGTGCTAGGCCTTTAATGCAGGGTAGCTACTTCAGTTGTTTCCCTCCCACGGAAAATCCTATTGTAGGAGGTTAATGGCATGAGAAATTTTTTCACAAACATGTTATTCATTTTTCTAAAACAAGATACAAAAGTGAATGTTTAGCACAAGCCTAATTTGAATTCTAAAATGTAGCTTTTAGAACTAGAGGAATATGCGTGGTAACCAACAAAGGTTCTCTCCAGGCAGCAGAGGTACAAGGGGCTTTTCTTTGCGTGCTTTTCTGTGTTTTCCATTTTCTGCAATGAACAGTTTCTGGCCACATTCATACTAAAATGATAAGGTGGGTGGCATGGTGACCGCAGGGAACCTTGAGCTGGGAAGGGTGCCCGGGTGCCAGTCCCTGCTCCCCTGGTAGCTGTGGGTCCAGGGGGCCCCCCTTTCACTCGTGGAATGAAGGTGGGGTGGGGGGCAGAGGCTGGCTTCCTGAGGCCCCTCCAGCCCTGAGCTCCTCTGAAGGGCATGGTTCCTACGCAGAGACATGTCAGCTGCTTGCTCAAGAGGCAGCATAGACAGCAAGCTGGGGAAAAAAAGTTATCTTTAATTAAACGACATGAAACCAGTCTCCTCATGAGGCCATGAGGAGCCACCCACCCTCCCCTGAGAGAGTTCATAATTGATTGCTGAAGCCTTCCGTGAAGGCTGCTTTCAAGAGCTTGTCGGATGGTTCCAACGCCTGACTCATCTCGAGGTTGGCATGAGGGCAGTGCCTCTTTTCGCTCAAGTGGAGGTTCTTCTGCTTCTTGGGTGATGTCATGATGAGTGGTGTCCGAGTGTATTCTGGGCATGTTGCCTGCTATGTCTGGAGACTCTGGTTCCTCATTAAATTTTCTATACCTCTGTGCATTTAGAATGGGGTCCTGGCCTGCTTATAAGGGCTGTGTTTCCAATGACAGATTTTTCTGAGCACTTGGGGTATTATTTTGGTGCTTGATTTCGCAGGTACTGCTGGGGATCCCATGGTCCCTGCTGGGTCCCTAAGGGGCGGAGTGTCTCTGGGTGAAGGATGGAGTCTGAGGCCTGTGGGGACAAAGAGGCTTCCTGGGTGGTGGTGGGGCCACCTTGCCAATGTCCCCCAGGGCCCCCCATCTCTCCGTGGGCAAGCAGAGTCCCGGGGCCTGGTGGAGGAGGGGAACAGGCAGTGAAGAAGGAGAGATTCTCAGGAGGATGCTGCAGGCCGCCCTGCGGGCAGCCAGCAGGTATGAGGTTCACAGCACTCATTTAAAAGTATACACAGCAAACTGAGTAGGTGGCAGCTTCTTAAGATGCTGCTGGCCGAGATGGTTGGCAGGAGCTTCCTGGGGTTTCTCGGGACTCTTACAGCTTCCAGGTGAGCTCCCAGAAGCTCTGGCTACTCAGCTGCAGGCTGAGATCCTCTGCTCTGTGCTCCTGCAGCTCTTCCAGTGGCTGCAGAAGACCCAGTTCTGTGTTAAAACTCTTCTTTTTGAAGCTGTGGCCTCTGCTTTCCTGAAGTGTGGAGCCACTGGTTCCCCTCACCACATGTTTCTGTTTTTCTTCCTTCTGGGCTCGAAGAAAGACTAGACGGCTGTGTATCTAGTTGAGTGGGTTGACCACTCAAATGCAAGGGCAAGTGACACATGACCCTACTAGGAAGAGGCTCGAAGAGCCAGTGCACCGTTAACTATGTTCCCTTCCCTCTACACTCTAGTGGAGGCCCAGTCATCAGACCTCCACTGCTGACTGTCACTGGACACGAGTGAGAAGTACATGGGCGTGAGTTCGTTACAGCAGCATAACCTTGCCTATCCTGACTGATACAGAAACAATAAACATGGAGTTGAGCAAACATTTCACTTCACCATATGGATTACACAGTTTGAAGGTGGCGTATAATTTCCAACTACGACCTGAATGAGAAAACTGAAACGGAGTCCATACATCTGCTAAACACAAGAGCCGCCAAAACAAAAACAGCACAGGTCCTCAACTGTCTACATTTGGAAGGCTGGAAGTTTCAGATTTGTGAATCTTTTTTCTCCCTTCTTTCCAAAAGTATTTCTGGAGCAACACCTAAGGGTCAAGTCAGGGGTGGACGTGAAGAGTAGAAAGACAAATACGATACAACTTCTGTTCTCCAAGAGCTTGTCATCCAGCTCTGCAGATGGTCTGCCGCCGAGTGAACCACACGTGATACATGGGGAAGGAATAGTACTCACCATTTCTCCCGCATCTGCCGTGCACCAGCTCTGTGTGCATTTAATCCTCACCCCAGGCCCTCTAATTGGGGGTTATGATCCCAGCATTGGACTTGAGGGAATCAGGGCTCAGAGAGGATAAGTAACTCATCTAAGATTGCCTAGCTGGTGAGTGGCAGAGCCAGGATTCAAGCACAGATTAGCATCTCTCCCAAGCCGAAGCTCTTTTCAATGCTCGGGGCATGGTAAGCGTTAGCACAGAGCCAGGACCCTGGAGCCGAGGGAACTGAGGCTGGGCTCACCGCAGTTCTCCTGTGGTTTGGGGATGAACAGATCCAAACACTCTGTCCTCAGACCAGCTACAAAAAGCCTTAGTACAAGAGAAAAGCTGTTCTCCTTAGGATTCCCAGAGGTCCCCCGCCCTTCAGTGATGGGTACCTGGGACACCAGCTCTTCCAGTGGGTCAGAGTGAATCCAGCGGGGAGGGAGGCTGTGGTGAGTGGGCACTACCTGAGAGTTACTTCTCCACCAGACTCGCTCTGGCAGCACAGGTCTGCCTTCAGTTCACAGAAATTCCAAATGAAAGTGCCCTTCTAGCACCCAAGGAAGGAAGCATGCAAGTCCCTCAGTCACCCCACAACAAGACCCTAGGAAGCTTCCAGAAGCAAAAAGAGAACTGGAGGCCACATCTCTGATGAGTCCTGAGCCTATAGGGCGTGTTGCATATATGTAAGCTGACTGCTGGCCAGAAGGAGAGCCCGGAGGCTGAGAGCAGAGGGAGGAACCTCTGGCTGCTGGGAGGTAGGATCAGGGAGCCTGTGACACCAGGTGAGTCCCGCCGTCCACACTTCTGAGAAAGCCCAAGGGACACCTTATCAGCATCATGCCTCCTAGTGTCCGGGGCAGTCCGGGCAGGTTATCATCCTCATTGTGCAACCGAGGAAAGGTCACCTAGACCAGTTAAGTGGCCTGCCCTAGTCTAAGGCAGTGCTCTTGCCTCTGACCCCAGAGATGGCCCCTCAGGCTCGAACCAGGGACCTGAGCTTCAAAGCAGGTTTTCCATGATGGTTCAGACAAAGATGGAGGGTCCTGCGCTGGGCTTCTGGGCTCTCCTGGGTCATCCACTAACATTTAGGTTAAGAATCAGAAATGAGCATCCATTTCCCCAGTGAGAGTGCCACCAGACCCATACTGCCCATTATTCAAGTCCTTGGGATCAATTAGTGAGTTGTAATGCCCAGTTTTACAAGACTCAGACTCTAAGACTCATTGAAGACCAAAGAGGGAATGTCCATTGTGGAAAAACCTACTTACACCTAGCTTGCAAGCAAATTTCAGGGTCCTTTGCAATAAAAAGTCAGTCTTTCAGATACTTCCATGATTCTTGCAGCATGATTCCAATGCAGGTAGATTTGCTTAGCGATGCAATCGTGTTTGCTTTTCTTTTCCTAGAGATTTCTCCTGAGATAGTTGGCAGCCTCTTTTATTCAAAGGTTGTCTGTTGATTTTAAAACAAAGCAAAATAAACAGACGAAAAACAAAACCTAGTTTGGTAACACTCAGTAATCCCCAACCACCAATCCAAGAGTAGCCTCCGTTTATTTTACTTGTTTGGTTTTATGATTTTTCTATTTTTACTACGTCCTGTGAATATAAAACAGGCTGGAGTTTTAACAAGACACCAGTTTCAAGTGAATAATATTGGTGTGAAGTTAAACCGCATGTTTGTTTGTATTTTCACTTTATTTTTCTAATATTTCTCACAGAGCCATATGGGCTACGTTTATCACCTAGTCTGTCCTTTGTCTCTGATTTTCTGATTCATAATCAGCAAGCTCTGAAAGAGAAGAGAAGAAGGAGGAATTGTCAAGTTATAAGAGTCATTTCACTCGAGTCTATTTTAATTTAGTTGAGTATCATCCTTTCCAGCTTTCTCAGACATTCTTATCTGGGAATTATAAGAAAGGACTAAATGGAGTAGAGTTTTATATTTGTAGAATACATGTGTGTGCTAGGCATTCCAGCAATAAAAATGCTTTCAACTGCAATAATAAACTCAACTCTAAATGGCATAAACAATAAAGGTTTACTGTCTCACGTCACAGAAGTCCCAAGGTAGGATAATTCCAAGTTGGCGAACTCAGCAACTCAGTGACATCAAAGCCGCCCTCCCTCTTTGCCATCCTCAGGCTCCCCGTCGCCATCACTGTGGGACTGACTGGTTCTCAAGATGACAACGCCCAACAGAAGAAGAGATAGACTCTTCCTCCACATCTCTTCCTACGAATGAGGAAACCCCTCCCTGAATATCCCCAGTAGATATTCCCTGACATCACTTCAACCAGAGTCTACCTCCAAGCCTAAACCCACCACCAGAAAGGGGAGTGGGACTAGCCAGTTATCTTAGGGATGATCCTGACCTCCTAAAGTTGAAAGATTATCTGAGCTAAACCGAGAGGAAGAAGAAAGGATGTGCGTGAACACTCAGAAGGTAGCGCTACACATAACTGATTTCATTTAGTCCCCTAAACAGTTTCACAAGGTAGCTGTTGTTATCCTTACTTTAGAGATGGGAAACGAAAGCCTAGAAATTTCAAATCACTTACCTGATTATCCACACGTAGAATGTAATAGAGCCAGAACTCAAGAATTGTCTTCCCAGTGAATTCAAACTCAGCTGGAACCATTTAAGATTCCAGCTTAGAGGTTACAGTGATTCTCTGTTCTTGATAATTAAGGCAAAGTTAGGCACTCGATAGATAAAAGCCGGTGGCACAAAACCTACAGAATTTTACAGGTGGTTTTGAGCATCCACTCTGTATGAGGCATCACACTGGGGGCAGTTTTTTTCATCTTAAATGGTCTTTACTTTTATTATCATAAAATGTAGCTTTGTTGGTTCTAGTACAATGTTCCAGCCTGATCTTTCATCCACCATTGACTAACTCCCCATTGCCTCCAGGGATTTTTGGAGGCACTAGGGATAGACAGATAAGAAGCTCACAGCCTTGTGGGGAAGTGGACACACGGACAAGGAATTATAAACCTAGTGTGACTATACATGAAGTAGGTTATGCAAAGTGTGATAGTGATTGTGACAATGACCAATAATTGACTAATTATAAGATTATGAAGAATGCTGTGGTTGTCTTGAGAGTAATGGAACAGCATCCCACCTCCCCGATCCCACATCCCAGCCCTTAAATTCCCTTTGGAATTGTATCACATCGGTGACTGTGAGCGCAGGGTACCCCGTTAAAGCAGACATAACTGTCAGTGGTTGATTTGATCAGGCTTGAGACACCGGCTGGGTGAGAATCAGGCGCAAACTGATGAAATTACACTGAGCAACTTAATTTTCATTTTATTCTGTGTGGAGCAGACGCCACTCAGCACGAGTGATGATTTCTACCTGCAGAAGAAAGAGGTGGTTTGTGGAGGGGCTGAGAGGGGGGTAAGATAAGGGATGGCCGGACAAGGGCCACTAAAGGGCCAGGGGACCTTGGGAGTAAGAGTGGTTTTCAAAAGCTTGTTTTTCAAAGAAATGGTGTTTCAAGTGGTGGACATCAAAATTTATCCCAACTCTCTGGGCTTTGGCGCTCTCAGTGAGCGAACATTTATGTGGTCCAAACCTGTAAGACTTCCAAGCGATGAGGAGACTCACTGCTGCACGGCGTTCAGAGTGTCGTGGATGGCACGTTTCACTGTCTGACCGTTCGGTTCGCCTCTTCAGCGGGAGGGGCATGCGGCTGGGTCAGCGTCTTGTCAAACAAGGGCCTGAAAAATGAATACACGGAAACTGTGAGCCACGTTTTGTTGGTGGTGGTGTTTGTTTATACGCGTGACTGAAATACCTGGCTGCTTTCTGAGTAACTGACTCATCGTCTTGGCGATGGACTCAACCCAGGAAGGCTCCAGAGGGCGGCTGGAGTGGGGTTCCTGTCTCGTTTTTAGGACTGCGTGATGGCAGTGTACAGCCAGCAGGTTAACGAGAGTGAAGAAGTCAGGAGAGAGGTGAAAATACGTGATGCTCAGAGTAAATGGGACAAAGAATCCCCTTGATATAGCTAAGAGGTTTATTTATTTTCATTGAAGGATATTTGATTTATAGTATTGTGTTGGTTTCAGGTGTGATCGCAAAGTGGTTTGGTTATGCATATGTATGTGTGCGTATATATACTCTTTTTTCTATTCTTTTTTGCTACAGTTTATTACAAGATATTGTTTATAGTTCCCTGTGCTGTACAGTAAATCCTTGTTGTTCACCTATTTTGTACATTGTAATGTGCATCTGGCAACCCCCGCTCCCAATATACCCCTCCCCCCACCTTCCCCTTTGGTATCTGTAAGTTTATTTTCTACATCTGTGAGTCTGTTTCTGCTCTGTAAATAGGTTCATTTGTACTATTTTTTAGATTCTGCATATAAGTGATAAAAAGATTTATTTTTTAAACGGTGACTTTCAGTTCCTTTTTTTCCTAGAACTTACAAGAAATGCATTTAGATAATGTATTTTTTTTATATAATCCAATTATACATGCACAGATAAATAAGGCAAGTTTCATAAAATGACACTGACTTCCCTGGGAGCCCTGACGATTTTCATTCTGTTTACTTACATTTCACTCAGAGAAATGATGCAATGGCTCACTCAAGGGTTGGTACTCGTGATTGGAAGAATGCAGATTTTAGATCTCCGAATCGGTGTTCTTGGATACCGTGGAGTGTTCCAGGGGTTGTAAAGACAGTTGCCGGCATGTTGCTGTTCTAGGTCAGAACCCATGAGATTGAGTAAGTGACACTTTTTCTGCAGGCTTTCGCCTGTACCTGTGTTCCTCGGAAGGCATAAGGTAGAAATGGTCACCTAGGGACGGCCTCACTTGAAAGGAGAAACTATTATATTATATTTATACTATTATATTTCTCTGAAGGAGACTGGAGTTAGATTTCCCATGCTTAGGATTTAAAGATTTCTGAAATAAATTTAAGAAACAAAGTTCAAAATCCATATACAGCTTGGATAAAACTCTTCTCTCCAAAACCTTTTTTAAAACTCTTTTCTTCCTTGTGTGGTTCAGGAAGAGTGGCAGACAAAGGGTCAGAGGCAGTTACGTGGTAACTAGGGAACTAGAACGAGGTTCCAGGAATAAAAGGCAATGTTGCAGCTTTATTTTCTCCTGCACAGTCAGAGGCTTTATTCTCCAATTAGCCAAGGAGGCTGCATAGAGGAAGGGCTGCCAGGGCAGAATCTCAAAATGTTGGCCTCGAACCGGTAAGTCTTATTTTATTGCCAGCCTCATGGGGACGTGTTCGTGTACCCCAAAGAGCTTGATGCCTCAAGACTGGTTTTCAGGCTGGAGCTCACATCCCTGCTCTACTGTTTATTAGCCTTGTGATCGGCTGGTTCCTGGAAAGAAGACACTGAGACCTGGGTTTGAGCGCAACAACTGATGGGAATGTGGGACAGGTTAGGGAAGGAAACCAAAGGAAGGTGGGGATTTTTTTTCTTTTTTTTTTTAATTGTAGTAAAATGTTCATAACATAAAATTTACCCTTTCTGAGTGTACGATTCAGCGGTAGTAAGTGCATTCACGCTGTTGTGCAGCCGTTACCCCTACCTGTTTCCACAGCTTTTTCTGTCCCACGCTGAAACTCTGCACCTAGAAACGATCATCTCCCACTCCCTCCTCCCCTGACCCCTGAGTAACCGCTGTACGACTTTTTGTCTCTGTAAGTTTACTGTGGAATCATACAGTATTTGTCCTTTTGTGTTTGGTTATTTCATCTTAGCATAAATGCAAGGCTCACCGAAGTTGTAGTGTGGGTCAGGATTTCCTTCCTTTTAAAGGCTGAATAATATTTGATTGTATGTATAGTCCACATTTCATCCATCTGTCCATCCATCCATCAAAGGACATTTGGGTTGCTTCTGTGTTTCAGCTGGAATAACGCTGCTGTGAATACTGGATGTGCAGTATCTGAGTGTCTGCTTCCACCCCTTTTGGCAACATTCCCCCAAAGTGGCATTGCTGGATCCTGTGGTTCATTCTGGGTGTAACTTTTTGAGGAACCACTGTAGTGTTTTCTGCAGTGGCTGCACCATCTGACATCCCCACAAACACAGCACAAGTGATCCAGTTTCTCTACACCCTTGCTGACACTAATTATTACATAAAAGGTATTTTAAGGAGCTGTTACCACTATGTGTACTCAGTCCTCCTGGGGCCTCTGGGAGGCACCTTGGAATTGTTCCATCAGAGGGACAAGGAAGCTGGGGTATTCGCCTACCGACTCCTGTCCTGTTGGTTGAGGGCCACCTGCGATGGTCCTCGGGTGGAGAACTGTGGGTGCCTGCAGGAGAAGGCTGCGTGGTGCTGGAAATATGAGAGGACATGGACAGACCATGCTTCCTGAAGCCTCAGCTTCGTTTGACTCGGCTTCCTCATCCGTAGCCCAGGGGTGAAATCACCACGTTCATATCCTAGGATGGTTACAAAAATACATGTGGGAGCCTTGTAAACTGGAAAATTCTCTCCACATGGGAAATGATGCACTTCCTAGGAGGCCTTCTGTGGGGGTTGATAAATTTCTGAGGCTGCTGGTGACTTCAGGGAAACTACCGATGGTCCCGCTGCACCTGCCATGGAAGCACAAACACTGTGGTTTCACTGGACCAACAATTCAAGTGCAGTGTTCCTGTGCTGGCATGTGGCTCAAGCCGCTAAAGCCAGCTTTTCCATTAAGTCAGGGCGGCTAATACGACATATTGTTCATTCATTCAATGTACATCTTGTGTACCTGTCATTGTGCTTGACCCTGGCCCTCGTGTCATCTGGTAGGAAAGAAAGTCGTCATACTCATAATTACCTGCAGTTAGGGTGGCCAAGATCTCAGCCTGCTTGGGACAGTCCTGGTTTACTCCTGTGACCTGGTCTAATTATGAAGAGATCTCCCCTTCACTCGTGAATATCTAGGTGTGAAAAGTATGTGCAAAGCATGTGGTCCCCACCCACACGTTATCAACATGCCATCTGATTAACAAACTCGAGGAGTTGTCACACGTCTCTCAAACACACACGTCAGTGCTTGTACAGCAGTTCGTTCATTCACTCATCATTCATTCATTCATTCATTCAGCATACACTTTGAGTATCTACTGTGTGCCAGGCATTTGGCACATGGGGTATTTGGGAAGACCACCGGAGGAGGTGAGACCTGAGTTCAGCCTTGAGTGAGGAGAAGGAGGAGGAGAGGCAGCCACACAAAGACGTGAGGGAGGGACATCCTGGGTGGGGGGAGCGGTGAGTACAAAGGCCCTGAGATTAAAGTCCGGAGAGGTCAGTGTGGCCAGAGCACAGTGACTGAGGGGACAGTGGCCAGAAACGAGGTCAGAGATTGACCAGGGGCCAGATGAACCCTGAAGGCCATCTCAAGAGGTTTGGCTTTTATCATGCTTGCAGTAGAGAGTTATTGGAGAGCTTCCCACAGGCGCTCCCTGACTGCGGGTGGAGAACTGACCGTAGGGGCGAGAGTGGATGCAGAGAGACAGATGTGGTCATGCTAGGAGCTGATGTGGTTGTCCAGGCGCCAGATGACCGATGGACCAGGGTAGTAGTGCTATTGCTTCTCTTTAGTTCAGATGGTAGATATTTTATGAGCTCAAATAATCACTTTTCATCTTTCCAGCCCAACCTCCAATGTGCAGGCCACAGAAGTTTGATTTCTGATATTAGGCAAAGTCTCAACTTAACCAAGAAGTGTCAAGGAGGGCCAGGGAGAATCCAACAGAAGGTTCTTTTTCACGGAATCAAAAGCAGTGCTCAAAGGGCAGTGGATCATCGTGGGTGTCATCACTCTTGGCTTCGGATATCTGGCACTGTTTCCCATGGCTCCCTTTGCAATAAGACAGTGAACTGTAGTCTGAGTAAGGTGGATTCATGGCTGGTTGGACTTCTTTACCGGAGAGTGTTGATTTATGGCTCTGTGAAGTCCTGGAGGGGGTTGCTGCCGGTTTGTTCTAGCCAAAATACTCCTCAAGGACTTGAGAGGTGTGGGAGTTGGTTTATCCTTTTTGCAGAGACCTTAGGCCAGGAGAGATGAGTCATGGTTGGAAGACAGACTCACGATTCAAAGAGCCCTGGAAGTTCATGTCCTCCTTTGTGCTCCTCTGTTGCGTCCATCTCTTCGTAGGCGTCCAGTTCAACGTGCGTCAGAATCAACCTGAACGCAGCGTTAAATGTTGGCATCTGGATTCCATTCTCAGTATGTCCGGGGAGGACAGGAACATCTGACTTTTAACAAATGCCAATAGGATTCTGAGATAGGCGATCTGGAGCCCACTACCTCCTCACTACCTTTGAACTCCTTGAAGGCCCAGGTGGTCTTGTATTTTAGCAGTGTGGTGCACAGAGCATTCTGCTTGGCAATGAATATCCCAGCATCCATCCCCTTCATCCTGGGAAGATGGAGGCCCTCTGCCAAGGTTCTCTCAGCTTCCTTTCCTGCTACTTCAAAAGGCATCCTAACTTTGCAGAAGACCCATATCTTCTCATTACCTCTCATTTCAGATGAGTGTGGACATTGGAACCACATGGGCCTGGGATCAAATCTTAGCTCTGTTACTGATTATCCAGGCCAACATTTCTCAAACCATTGCACCCACCAACCAAAGGACGAGCTCGTGAGAACAGATTCTGACTCAGTAGACCAGGGGCGGGCAGGGCCTGGGCTGCATGTGTCTAACAGGCTCCCAGGTGATGCTGAAGCTGTTAGTCTGTGGGCCACGTTCTGGGAGCGCATCTTGAGGTCTCAAGGCTGCAAGCAAGCTTGCTCAAGCACTTTAAACTCTCTGAGCCCACGCCCTCCGTGGGGGAAAAACAGGAGGTTCTATTGGTCAAGGTTGCATTGACTCCATGTCATAGGAAGCAAACAGCGGAAACAATTCTGGGGTTTGTTTTTCTCACTTAAAAAGCAGTCTAAGGATGGAGAGGCCAGGGCTGGTGCCCCTGCTCACGGAACCAGGCTCCTTCACTCTTCCTGCTTCACCAGCACATGAAGTTTAATCCTCAAGGTCACGAGATGGTGGGCAAAGGGCAAAAGCCACGTGCCAGCTGACCGTATTTTTTAAAAAAATCAGAGTAAGTAGCAGCTTACCCAGAGCCCCATCCTGACAACACACTGGTCAGGTCTGGGTCAAGGGACACTCCTGGCAGCTTGGGAGTGTGACAAGATGTCTTTTGGCTGGGCACGCTGCTGCCCTGAGCAGAATCGGGGAGTAAGGAAGCAAGGAGGAGAGGACACGGTAGCCTCGAGCAGAGTAGGGTGCCAGTATGTGTTTTGCGATGTTGTAATGGGGTTGGTGAGGCTTAATGAGGTGCAGCCTAGCACCTGCCACAGAGTAAAACTCAACACACGTGGGTTTCCTTCCTTCCTCTCCTCTGGTCCTGATTGCACTCCCTCCAGGAATCCCTGCGGGTAGGACTGCTTCTCTCTGGTGTCTTGAAAATCTGTTGGCTTTTCCCCTTCAGCCTGCCGGCTTACCTGTCTCTCCTAGTCTAAGAAACCACCCTTTCTTCCTGGTTTCCCTTCCTGCTCCCCGCCATCTCACACACCTCCCCACCCGTCACCTTGACAACCATCTGCATTGAATGGGCTTAAATGCCTATCCATTCCCTAAAACTGCCGTTCTCAAAAATCGGAAATCTCTTCCTACCAACGAATTCCAACTGCCTCTGTTCAATGCCCGTCCCACGGGACCTCCTCGCAGTGTTCTAACATCACTGCACACACATCCTCCTTAAAACACCAGCCTCATCTCTGAAGCACTCTGCTCTCTGGTTCCCCCCTCCTCCCTCTGGAAAGGCTTCTCTTTCCTTCCCCAGCTCTTCCTCTGCCTTTTCCTTGGAGGTGGGCATTTGCCAAGGTCTTTTCTGGATACTGTTCACCCTTCACACTCATTTCATAATTTCATTCATTCCCAGAGTCTAGAGCCAAGGTCAGCAAACCAAAGCCTGTTGGGCAAATTTCACCCGTCCCTGTCTCCACCCCGGAAGTCACACTCCAACCCGTTTTTTAAATAAATATTGGAACACAGACACACCCAACTCATTTACATATTGTCTATGAATGCCTCTGCACAGCAATGGCAGAGTTGCTACAGTGACCCTATGGCCTATAAGCCTAAAGTGTTTATTGTCGCCCTTTATGAAAGAACGTTGCCAATGTATGCTCTAGACTCTAAACAGTGTCCAAACTCACTCTGCTCCCTAGTCCTCCCTCATGCACTACAGACTCATATTTCGATTACCTGCTGGACAATTCGACAGGATCTCCTCCAGCATCTCTAATCCAAGTTCCGAATTATCTTCCTCCTCAGAACTGTTTCTACACTTGTTCGCCATCAGTTTCCATCAGTTACATCATCCATGACCTACCTGAACCTTTGCAGCCAATTTATGGCATCAGGACCACGGAGTTATGAAGGGCCCCCTGTTCAGACTTTCAAGGGTATCCATCATGGACATTGAACTGGTTTTGCATTTAAAAATCAGTACGACGTTAGCAACAAAAAACAAAACCAAAATATGACACTTGAATTCAGTTGTTTTTTCCTTAAAATCTCTCTCTAAATCACAGTGCTGGCATATTCACTTTAATGAAGTTCCCTATCTTCATGACAACAGAGGAGACGAAATTCCATAAACGTGATTTCTCTCCTTTGAGACAAAGAGCAATCAGTCAACATTTAAGTGCTTCCTTCCTGACTTCTCATTATTTGATTAGCTGCAAGACTGCATTACATATTACTGAAGAAAACCTAAGGACCAACACATACACAATACCACAGTCAAGTTCAGCATATAATTTACTTTTTCTACTTCCCCCGGTGAATAACCTTCTTGATGTATTACTTCTCAAGTTATTGGAATGAAATATAAATTATTTGGCCTATTAAATTCTGCAAAAGTATCAAGTGAACATACCAAGATCTCTGGCAGTGTTGGGAGTCCCCGGGAAAAGCTCTTTGAGCTTGGCTGGCTTTTTAGCAAAAAAGTATTCAGAAGACCTTAAAAGCATTAGCAAAGACAAAGAGCCACCGTTGCTGGCCCTTGGTTTGTCCTTTCATCTGTCAGATCCCCGGGCATCTGCTTTTTGTCAGACAGCCGTGCTGGGCGCTGGAGTTGCCAAATGAATGAACCACAGAGCCTCCCTAAAAGACGTACAAGGACTCAGTGAGCCCTACTCACATTGTCAAATCAAATCCATGAGGCCGCAGAGCAAGTGATGCGCAATATTTACAGAATGAGTGAATGTAGGAATGGCATTCCCTGGATACGACTTCCCATCAATAACTGAGGGAAGGAGGTGACCATTTAAGTGCCTATGACATGACAAGTGTGTATTACTTCCTCAGTCTGCACTAGAGGCTGGGTAAAATTCTGAGCCTTGTCAGGGAATGATGGCAAGTCAAGAGATGGGCCGTGATAATCAGATTTCCGCACCCAGGGACCACATCATCCTGTCATGCAGTGCAGCAGTCTTCAGCTCCTGTGAGTTCTTGTTTATATTTGAATGACTGATTGTGGTTCCAAAGCACTTTAAAATATGCCATATCCTTATTCCACCCTATAAAGCTGTGAGATATGTACTTTCATCCACATTTTGTAGGTAAAGAAACAAAGCATCAGAAAATTAAATGAATTGCCTACGTCCAGCTAGGGAGTGGTGGGTTAGAACCTGGAGCCTTAACCCCCTGTCTCAGTGTCTGTAAACCTTGTCACCCAAACTCTCCAAAGAGCCACAGAGCTCACGAGTTGGCGGGGAGTTGCCACCTTCATCTCGGGCCCCAGCTACTCACCAGATTGGAGTTGGCCCTTTCTCTCTTGCTTTTAAAGTTTGAAAGTCAAGTTTGAACATGAGACCTTGTGACCCCACAGTACATCCCTTCTTCATGGCTCGTCAGTAAGAATGAAAAGGAAATAATAGAACAGGAAGTAGCAACCAAGGCTCCAACACTGGGTTCCTGTAGAAGAGAGAAGGTGCTCAGGTTTGGGTCCCAGCATGCGCAGCTGCAGAGCAAGGGGCAGGGGCCTGTCAGCTTGTACCTCAGGCCACAGACTCTGCGAACAATACACCAGTTCCCCCCAGCAAACCAGCCACAGGCCAGGCAGGCCATCAATCTCTCACCCGCATCCCGTTTCCTCGCTCCTCAGAGGCAGCCCATTCTTGGGCTTGTTACCTTACCCCAACTTACTGTACTGTCCCAGAATCCCATCTCTGTCTGGCTTCCTTGCACAGAATAATCAGAGGCCCCTTCCCCACACAGCTCAGCGAGGACCCTGAAGCCCCGCCCACCTAACTCAGCCATAACCTCCAAGGCTGGAGATCCTTGAGTCAGCTGCCCAGCTGGCCTTCTTGGCTAAAGGTGACTGACTCTCACATGAACTGAGAACTTTCCTAACAGTGGAAAACAACTTCATCAAAGATAAATAACAAGGAACTTGGTCTCTGCATCGCAGCCCCTGCTGGAGGAAAGCGAGTAAACAGTGATGACTGCCTCCCATGGGCAGCCCCTTGGCCAGACCCGTGGACCTGGCTCTCGGATTCTCCATGCATACAAATAAGAAGCCTGCTCAATGAACTGATCACTTAAATAGGCTTTTCCATCTGTGGAGTTTCAATTTAAAACACCAACAAAGCCATCTTTGCAAAATGTTCTCTAGTATTTATTTCTTTCAATTCACTTAAATTAATTAACCTGCAATTGTCCTCGCAGCCGTGTGACGGGGAGAGTTTCTAAGAATTGAGTTTCTTCTAAGAACATGAGCTTGCTGGCTTATTTGTTTCGCCAAGGGAGCATTGTCTTTTCCCTGCACTTTCCTGAGAGTTATTACAGGGCTACTGATTTGTCCTCTGTTAAACTGGGCATCTGTAGCCCGGGAAGGGTGTTAGGAAATGAAAGAAGAGAGAGGTCACGTGATCATACTCTGTGAACAGAGTTCACCCAAATTGGTTGAAACGTTTAACAAAGCTCCCCCAGAATTTTAGAAATCACAGTGAACAAGCAGTGGAGATGGAGCATGAGATAAGACTGCTTGCAACAGACATGCAGTCAGCAAGCTCATTCGGCCTAACTACACCCCACCAGGCAGAAAGAAAATCAAGTTCACTAACTCACATGTAGGGAGAAAAGGAGGCGAAGGCGAGGTTCTGGCTGAATCAATGCCAACCACACTGTCAGTGGTTGAGAAGAAGAGCAGAGCTGAGACAGGAGGGCAGGGGGCAGGACACAGGAACGACACAGCAATTAGCACCAAGATGGTGGAAAAGTCAACTCCCGGTAGACCTGGAGGCCCAAGGCGGTGAGAGATTCAACCTCCAGTGGGCCTTGCGCTTCATTGTACACATTGTAGTGTATTAGCCTGGTGAATGACCTGAGGCTGACCATGAGAGGTAGGGAGAGGGCGGTGGCCCAGTTCCTGGGAATCCCTGCCCCTTCCCCAAAGTAGTTGGAATAATCTCCTCACTTGTTAGCATATAAAAACTAGCAACACTGCACCTCGTGGTCACACGTACTCTCTCTCTCGTCTTCTGAGACGCCCACACTCCGTCTATGGAGTATGTAGTCTGTATCTACCTTTACTTTAACCAACTCCCCCTCCACCCTCCAGAGTACATCTCTCTAAATCTACTTTTACTCAACTATGGCTCACTCTTGAATTCTTTCCTGTGTGAAGCCAAGGAACCTCACTTGGCAGGGCATGTCCCAGGGACTCCACTGAGACCTGGGACAAAGCCATCCTTGTGTGCCCCCCACCCACCCCATTTTTCTGTATCAGTCATTAGCTCAAGTCCCCTCCATGGTGGGAAGTGGTTAAGAGCAGGAGCTTGGGAACCAGACTGACGGGGTTCAAATCCCAGCTCCACCACTCACTGGGTGGCCCTGGGCAAGTTACTCACCTCTTTATGCTTCAGTTTCCTCCACGGAAAAGATGAGAAGAATAATAGCATCACTGATAGGATAATTGTGAGGACTCTTTGATTAATGTATATAAAGCTGTTGGAATATTGGCATAAACCATCTGTGTGTTTGCTAGGATTCTCTGCATGCAATAACAGAACCTCCATTCTCCCGGGCCTTTGTGAAGGAACTCTGCGTGGGCTGTACATGAACCTATACATTCTTGGAATTTTTTCCACTATTAATTTAATAAGCATTTATTGAGTGTCTGCTACATGCCCATACTGGTCCAGGTAGAGCAGATTAAAAACATGAGCTAACCTTCAAAATTCCCACCGCTTACTAAGGAAACAGACATGTAAAGGAGAAGTTAGACTTCTAGGATGGCCAGTTGAGGAATTGTAAATATGCCCATCCAACAAAGCAACTAAAACACTGTCTGAAATGGTCAAAATCGACTATTTTAGAACCATGGCTATTAACCAAAGGCTTGTGACAATCTGAGAAGCATTTATTGAGGAAAAAACTGAGCCTCTGTAAGAACAGCACTGCCCATTGTTGACCTACTCGCATTTTTCCCTTGATCTACTCCCATCCTTCTCTCCCTAACTCCATGGTAGCTTTGAAAACCAGCAGCCTCACAACCACAGTGGGTGTGAAAGCGGCAGCCTTGAAGCTACCAGATGGAGCAGATCATGTTTGGGGGCCTCAAAAAGTTTCTTCAGACAGCACTGTCACTGTTTGATCTATTTCAGCATTCCCTGAAGAGGCGCAGTGACAGTGCTTCCTGACTTGCACCGGGTTGTGGCAAAAGCCCTATCCTTAAAGCACTTTTAAAAAATAATCAGCAGCAGCTACTTAACATTGCAGCTGCCTGAGGCTTCTAAGCCGCTTGGGGTAAACAAGAGCTTGATGAAGAAGTTGAGAAGAAGATCTGGAGCAGGATGTCTGTAGGGGTATTGGAAAGTTCTGAGGGGTATGAGGCATTCTTTCCTGGGGATCTAGAAGGTTGTGCATATTCTTGAGTCTTTGTACATGCCAGGGAGGGACCTGTGAGGGCCCCGGTATTTCCCCGTGGGATGACCCAGAGGCCTTGCGCAAGCAGGAAGTAAAGGGTAAGGCAGGTTTTGAACAATTTGAATATTGAAGGTTGTACACAGAGCCCGTTGGCAAAGGGTGGAAGACATAACGGTTCAAAGCATTTAAGAAACTCTCTGATCAGTCATTAGCTGCTCGTAAAGCTAAGCAGAGACTTCAGTGACCAGACCATTATAGACTTTAAATAATTAGTCCAGGAAAGTCACTAAAAAATACAAAAAGTAACAGCAACAATAATTTTTTTTAAAAAACCTAGGGAGGGGAGAGATCTGATTCTCAGAGTTGCCACATTAGATTGTAAAAAATCTCCAGCTTTCAATAAAAGATTATGAAACACAAAAGGAAATAGAAAAATATGGACCATACACAGGGAAAAAAAAAAGCAGTCAATAGATTCTGACCCTGAGGGGCGTCCAGATGTTGCACTTGCTAGTCAGAGACTTTAGATCAGCTATTTTAAATATGTCCAAAGAGTTACATGAAACCATGTGTAGAAGAATTAAAGGAAAGTAAGACAATGATGTTGCACCAAATAAATATCAATAAAGAGATAGAAATTATTCTATCCAGTTCTGGAGCTGAAAAGTACGGTGACTGAAAAGTCATAAATTCACTAAGTGAGGCTCAATAGCACATTTGAACTGATGCAAGGGAGAATCAGTGAACTGAGCAAAGATCAATGGAAATTATCCAACCTGAAAGATAGAAAAAAGAATGAATAAAAGTGAGCAGATCTTGACTGTGGTGGTGGTTTCATTAGTGTGCACATCTATTAAAATTCATCAAATTCTACATCTGAAATATGTGTCGTTTACTGTACAGGAACCACACCACAACAAAGGTATTTAAGAATAAACAAACAAACAAATAAATAAAATGAGCAGAGCCTCAGAAACATACGGGTTATTATCAAATTCCCAACATATGCATAATAGGAGGACTCTGGAGAGGGAGAAAAATGGGGACAGAAAAAATATTTGAAGAAATAATGGCCTCAAACTTCCCAAATATAATGAAAGACATGAATCTATACATCCAAGACAGTTAACAAACTCCAAATAGAACAAACTTAAAGAAATAGACCTAGACGCATTATAGTCGTATTGTTGAAAGATGAAGACAGAGAGAATCTTGAAAACAGCATGAGAGAAGTGACTAATTATGAGGATAAACAATCCTCAATAAGATTAACAGCTGACTTCTCATTAGAGACTCGGGAAGCCTGAAGCAGTCAGATGATACATTCAAAATGCTGGGAGAGGAGGAGAGAGGAAGGAAGAGAAACTGTGAGTCAAGAATTCCATAACCAGAGAAACTATCCTTCAAAAATGAAAAAGAAATGAAGACATTCTCAGACGAACAGAAACAGAAATGTGTTGCTAGCAGACCTATCCGACAACAGAGTAAAGGAAGTCCTTCAGGCTGAAATAAAAGATGCTAACTGGTCATTTGAATCCACACAAAGAAATTAAGAGCACTGGTAAGGTAACTCCAAGGTAAACATAAAAGAGTATAAAGTATTTTTGTACATCTTGTCTTCTCTTATATGCTCTAAAAGACAACCCATAAAGCAATAACTGATGAGCTTATAATGCATAAAGATATATATGACAATAATACCACGACAGGGGAAGAATAAAATGGAGCTATATGGGAGCAAAGCTTCTGAACACTATTGAAACTGAGTTAGTGTTAATATGAACTAGACTGTTTTAAGATGCTAATTATAATCTCCTGGACAACCACTAAGAAAATAACCCCCATAATAGTAATAAGATGAAACAATAAGTCAATTAAAATGGCACATTAGAAAATATCTAAAAATCTGTTTAACTCAAAAGAAGCCTTTGTTGTTAGGTGCAAATGTTTATGATCCTCCTGATGAGTTGACCTTTTTTAAAAAATCATTATATATGTCCCTCCTTGCTGTAAATAACATTTTTTGTCTTAAGGTCTCTTTTATCTGGTATGAGCATTGCTGCTCAAGTTTTCTCAGTTCCCTTTGGTTACTATTTGCCTGCTTTCCATCCTTTTACTTCAATCTTAACTGTATCCTTGAATCTAAGTGTGTCTCTTGTAGACAGTGGGTAGTTAAACCCTCTTGTTGTATCCGTTCTGCCAATCTGCCTTTTTAAAAAAAGCATTTATTTAAATTGAATGTAATTGCCAATAAGTAGAATTTACATCTGCCATTTGCTACTTGTTTTCTCTGTTTCTTATGTCTTTGTTTCTCTACACCTCTGTTACAGCTCTTGCATATCCGTATTTATCCTCGTGGTTCTGTTTCTCCGGAGAACCCTGACTAATACACACTACAGTGGAATTAAATTATAAATGAATAATAGAAGGACATTTGAGAAACTCACAAATGGTGTGGAAAATAAACAACCCACTTCTGCATATATACCAAAGAGAAATGTAAAAAAAAAAAAAAGTCCACCCAAAAAATTAGACATGAACATTCATAGTCATATTATTTATAATAGCCAAAGGGTGGAAAGAACTTAAAATGTTCATCAACTGATACAACTGATGAATAGATATATAAAATGTGATTTATCCATGCAACAGAATGTTATTCAGCAATAAAAAGGAATGAAATTCTGACACAGGCTACAACACCTATGACCCCTGAAAACATTGTGCTGAGTGAAAGAAGGCAGACACAAAAGACCACACATTGAATGATTCCAGTCACATGAAATGTCTAGAATAAGCAAACCTATGGAAAGAAGGGACTGATGTAAGGGGTGCCTTGACCTAAGAGGTAGAGAACAGCAGGAAGGATGTTCCAGGTCAAGAAAGGAGCCACACTGAGGAATGGACGAGGCCAGGGGTGGAATGAGTCTGAGAGTACACAGAAAGATGGGTGGGAGATGTGGCCAGAAGCAGGGAGAGAAGAGCTGGAGAGGGAGGGGATCCTGGGGGCCCCGAAGATGTGCCAAGGAGGCCAGATTTTATCCTGGTTTGAAGGAAGCCAGCGACAGCTCTTAACAAGAGCATCCGAACTGTTTTTTTGAAAGCTCACCTCAACTACGGAGTAGATGATAAATTGGAAGGGCGGAGGGGTGGAGAGACAGAAATAAGTGACTGGCTAGGAGCCAGACGCAGCAGCCCAGGAGAGAGAAAGCGACTGTTCCAACCTAATCAGAAGGCAGCATTAGAAAAATTCATTCTTCTTATCAGGCATCCATCTGTAACCTGAAAGATGAGAGTTTGGGCTGTCAAAGGGTGGTGTTCAATTCTATTACTCAAAGAGAACATCACTCCTCTGATAAAAAGATTTGAGAGCGGAAGCTGTAATGAGAACATAACAAGCTGAAAGAGAATGCACTTCTAATCCCCTGAGTCTTATTTCATTGGGCACATTTAAAACTCTATCATTAAAATAAGCTTCAATTCTGTGATGGAAAGAGATGTCATTTTCATCACCGCGTTAATGGAAAGGCTCACCTTAGAGGCAGGGAGATACTTAGATAATGGATGAAGGAGGCTTGGTGTCTCTAATTGGGAGAGGCAGGTATGAAATTTTGCAGGTCCAATGACTCTAGAAGACTAGGGTGTGGGCTGTTCCTGTTGAACTGCTTCATTTCTTAAGGCCTCTATTTTTCTAGGTGCTAAATAGATTGTGGACTCTTATCGCATAGATGAAGTAGATTATGAGAATTAACACACTTCCATTGGTCAAAAAGAGTGTTGGGGCCAATACATAAAAGATCTCAGCAGACACGATCATCCTTTAGGAACAGTCTGCCTCTCAGAGAAACTGTAAATCCACGGAAGGGCCCACGTGGAAATAAATGGAAGCATTCTAAGTGCGGTTCAACACAGAAACAGAATTCTGAATGCTTGGTAAGAGAGGAAATCAACTGTCAGAAAAATACTGCTACATAACTATACTCATTCCTTCCAGGAGAAGTGGCAGACCTTGGAGGCCAAAGCTTTAGGGACTATGATTTCTCTGTAAGACGCCCTCCAAGGCGAAGGGGTCATCCATCGTACCCATGTTTTGATTTTCTACGGTCAGAAACAGAGACCCATCTGAAAGACCTCAAGAAATAGAGGAGTTATAAAAAAAATGCTAATACTATTTAACATTTGAAAGCACTCACCAGGTTCCAGAATCTGAGCTAAGCCCCTTATGAATCACTGAGGCCTCACAATAACCCCATGAAGTTAACAATATTACTCTCCCTCTAGCATAGCTGGAGAAATTGAAGTTCAGAGAGGTTAAGGGGCTTTCTCAAGGTCACACAGCTCATAGGAGGCAAAGTCGACATTCAAGTCAACGTATTGGAGACCCTGAGCCCAAACTCTAAATGACTTGGTAATTGCTTCAAATTTTAAGAGCAAGTGCCCTGGACCTGAAGCAGGAAAGCCACCCAGGCCCCAGGCAGGGTCAAGGGTCATCTCTCTGTTGGCCTGCACACTTCTGTCCACACTTCCTCTCCCTCTACACTAGCACATCTGCTCCCTCACAACTTTGACTCACAGGGGGTCTGGCTTGTCCTGCCCGGAATCAGTCTCACAGCACCTTTGTCATTGGAGCCCTGCTGCCAACCAGCCCTGTCTCCCAGGGTCCATTGCCAAATTCCCGTGAAGAGAACCTTCTAGATCCAGCTCCTCCTTTCCAGCCAGTCTCACAGGTCCCCGGCTAATCTCCCCAGCACTAATCCACCCTTGTGTCAACTGGTCCAGTCGGCAAGGCCGAGGCGGGGTCCCAGCCAAGCAGCAGGTGGTGGGCGGGGGGTGATGCCCCTGGAAGGAGTTGGGAGAGGGCAGCAGGGCAGACAGAGGTCAGAGCCCCGGGGCACACCTGGCAGGCACAGTGTCACAAACTGTGCAGAGAAAGAGTTAACCAAGCAGGCCTGAGACTGATGCACGAAGAAAGGCCTGCTTGCAGGGGCCCTTGGCTGGTGTCTGGGAACCTGGCCCCAGAGTGTCCCTGGTCATTAACTCCCCGAGCCTTGTCTGTCTGCAAGCAATGCAGTTTATGTGAGGACTTGCTTTTCTGCCGGGGGTCTGGGATTTTGGTGCCAGACCAAGGGTGCCTATGTGACCAGCCTTCAGTAGAAATCTCGGGTGCTGAGTCTCTAATGAGCTTCCCTGGGCAGAAACATCACGCAGATGTTGCTGCGTCTTTGTTGCTTGGGGGATGTGCCCTGTGACCCCTCCTGGGAAGGGGGGAGAGCATGAGGAGGCTTGCAGCGACTCCTCCAGGCTCCGCCTGTGTCGTTCCCCTTTTGGTCCAGCTGTGCATCCTTCCTTTGTCACTCTGAGCTGTGAGTCCAACTAAACGCTGGGGCCTGCGAGTTCTAGTGAATCTCCAGTGTGGGGGTGGTCTTGGGGACCCTCAGCACACAAGCTACAGTGATGCTATAAAGAAAGAACACAGATGACGTGAGAGAAACAGGAGCCCAGTCAACATGGGGGCTCCAGAAAGACCCTCCCGTGGATGTTCTAGCTCAGCTGAGATCTGGCGGCATTCAGGAGGCAAAGGGTAGAAGGAGCGCATTCCAGGCAGAGGAAGAGCCAGGCCCAGGACGGGACAGTGAGTGCCTGGCTCCCTGGGGGGACCGAACCATGTGGCTGTAGCCCCGGAAGCCAGGAGACCCGGTGAGGTCAGAACCGCAAATGGAGGCTCTTTAAGGTGGGTCCAACTCTTGGGCTTCACGCTAGGCAAGCAGGGGAGAAACGTGATCGAGTCACTTTTTCAAAGATCATTCTGGCTGCTGTGTGCAGAATGGACAGAAGCAGGGAGAGCAGCTGGGAGGCCGTTCATGGTCCAGGTGAGACCTGACGGCGGGGGTGGCCCTGGATGAAGGTGCAGCTTGAGGGGCGTTTTAGGAGAATGAGTTCTGACAGCGCCTCCTAGTGTCTGCTCGACACCCTGCTCATCCGACTCAGGCCAGGCGGGTCCCCAGACACCCACTAGGGCTCCCTGCTGTGGCTGCGGGCTGCGGCAGCGACAGAGCTGGTCTGCGAAACCTGCTGGTCCACAATGATGTTCTCCGGCTTTGGCAAGCGTGTGCTCGAGGTTGCCGGCTGTGCTTCTCAAAAACACTGTCCTTTAATTTTGACACCTAATTCTTCCCATTTTTTTTTCTCAAGGGGATTAAAAGGCCTTTTCATTAACAAAGACACTACAATAGTTGATGGGATTAGTTGTGTGCGCGTCTGTACATGACAAAATAATGTTGGTGGCCCATTTTCATTCCTTCCCACCTTAGTCCTACTTAAAAAAAAGCAGTGGTCTGTGGAACCCAGAGGTCTGATGACCACTTAAGTGGGGCTAAGTCCTGAGTCCTCAGCCTGTTCGGGGCTCTCTGTAACCTTGCCTGCACCTCCCTTTAGCTTCCAGCATCCTCTCCCCCGACGCCTCCTCCCTTCGGCTCCTGGTTTTTCACCCCAAGTCCTCCTCCGCCAGCCCCTCCTTCCCAGGTTGCCTCAGTCCTCCCGTCTCTCACCTGCTCCTTGGTCTGCTCCTTCCTCTCGACCTGGAGGGTCTGCTCCTCCCACTGGGCCAAGCGAACCCCTCCTGCATCTCTCCCTGTGCTCCAAACCCTCCCTCCTCGAGGCGGGAGCTGCCCACTCTCAGAGCCCTCTGCCCTCTGTCTGAGCGCGGGGCGGGGCTGGTGGCCCAGGTCGGGGTTGGACCCCTCCTCATCAGCTCCGCCTGATGCTGCCCCGACTGTGGTTGTCCTGCCCTCAGTTTGCCAAGGGAGGAAATGGGTTCAAGGCTCGCAAAGCAGTAGTCAGGTAAGCAGTAACCACACCCCTTCCTCAGCGCTGCCCTGGTCCAAGAGGCCACTGACAGGACATCATCGCACTGCTGATGGAGAGAGATTGCATTTGACCCAGCCCACCTGTCCCCGAGCTCTCAGAACACGGTTCAGATAGATGATTCTAGGGCAGTGGAAATAGTTCTCTGACATCATTGTAGTTATGCAAGCTATCATAATGATACGTTTCCTGAAAAACTCAGATTTCAAGGTATAAATAGATTGCTTTCAGGGGATGAGAAAAGAGCCTCCCACGTATGAGGACCTGCTCCCCCACCCCCTGCTGGGGAGCTTCCATTTTCTCAAGTGCCAATGTCACTGTCCTAAGTAAAAAAAGTACAGAATAAATAGGTGAAAAATCATCGATCCAGTGACAAGGCAGCAGTGTACAGGGCACAGGGTCATGGGTGGCAGAACACGGGCTTACCTGCAGTTGTGGGGACAAGAGAGCAGCAGTAAACCGTGTGAAAGTGAATATTCTTAAATTCTGCAGAACCGGTGCTGGAGATGTCCTCTGTTAACACTCAGCAGCCTTTCCGTGAGGACTTTGGGATAAGTTCAAATATAAAGCCGAGAAAATTGTTTGCTAAAAAAATAAACAAAGCTTCCCCGAATGAGGACCAGCTCGTCAGCAGTCCCCACGAGCTGGACCACCCCGCGGCCTGCGGGTCCAGTGGTTACCTCGCCCCAGACCCAGTTGGATGGGACTCTTCTAGCTTTTTCTTTGCCTCAGTCTCTGCTGCATTCTCCCACTGCTCCCTTCCTGTGCCACCACCCCGCCCCCCCAGCACAACAGCTCTCTAGAAACGTCTTTCTTCATTCTGCTCTTCCCTTCAGACCTCACAGCCAGCTCAGCCTGATTCCACCCCTATCTGAGCCTAGGCTGGGCCACCCCGGCCCTCCCCTGCTCCCCCACCGTTGTGGGAGGCTGAGCCCTGCAGGCTGCACGTGGGGCTCCCACCCGGGCTCAGCCGTCGGAGGTGGTGGGAGGTGGCGGGGATGGGGAGCCTTGGGCACAGTCAGGGGACAGCGGCTGTAGCCCAGGCCCCTCCGTGGCTCCAGCACCCTGAGAGCGCCCTGACTTCAGTGACACCACCTTCTCCTTCCCTCCTTCTCTGCGAGTGGTCCTGGCCTCCTACCTCCCCACCCTCTGTTTGCCTTCTGAGCTCCCCTCTCCCCTTGGCATTCAATCCCCTCTGTTGTAGTGGATCCAGTCCACCCCTTTCCCCATCTCTTTCTGTAATGGCCTCCTCCTGGCCACCAGAATTATTTCATGCTCCCAACCACATGTCTGCATCGACGGACACAGTGATGCTTTGTGTGTTGTCCCTGCTTACTTACGTGTTCATGGAAGCCTCAGTTATCCTGGTGGGGATGGTAAGTTATGTGCACCTTGTTTCCCACACAGCAGCCAGAGGGATCCATTAAAAACACAGAGCAGGTCATGACACCCCCAACTCAAAGGTACTCACTAGGTTGGCTATCTTAAAAAATGAAAACAGGAAACAACAAGTGTTGGCGAGGATGTGGAGCTGTTGGTTGGAACACTTGTGCACTGTCAACAGGAATATAAAATGGTGCAGCCACTGTGCAAAACAGTATGGCGGTTCCACAGAAAGTTAAAAATAGAATTGCCCTATGATCCAGCAATCCTTCTTCTAGATATAGACCCAAAAGAATTGAAGGCAGGATCTTAAAGAGATATCTGCACACCCATGTTCATGGCAGAATTATTCACAATAGCCAAGAGATGGATGCAACCCAAGTGTCCTTCAGCAGATGGGTAGATAAGCAGAATGGGGTCTATACACACAATGGAATATTCTTCAGCCTTAGAAAGGAAGGAAATTCTGACACACATTGTAACATGGATGAACCTTGAGGACATCATTCTTAGTGAAATACGCCAGCCACCAGAAGGCAAATACTATGTGGTTCCACTTGGGTGCATAAGGTGGTCAGATTCAGAGACAAAGCAGGACGGTGGTCGCCACGGGTTGAGGGAGGGGCGTGGAGAGTCAGTGTTCTGTGGGGACAGAGTTTCAGTTTTCCAGGATGAGGAGAGTTCTGGAGGTGGATGGCGGTGATGGTTATGCAACGTGAATGTAGTTACTGCCGCTGAATTGTATATTTGAAGGTAATTGTAATGGTACATTCTGTGCTATTTATAATTTACCGCAGTTTTTTCAAAAACTCTCCAAAGGCTTTTCATCAAAACTGGAGTAAAATCCATGAATAAAACCAAGGCCTGAAGGGCCTGTATTAGTCTGCCTCTCCAAGGGCACCCCAACCCCCTCACTGCAGGGTCCTCAGCCTCTGGGAGACACAGCCTCCTGAGAGGGGCCGTCCGGGACCATCCCCTCTTTTATTTCTAGCCTTGTTGTTTCTATCTGAATTGTGTGAAATAATTACCTGTGTTAATGGAGTTTCAGCGGAGGTGGTTCAGGATACCAAAGCCATCTTGGGGATGGAGGGGAGAAAGGATGGATCCCATGAGGGACTGATGGGAAAGAGAAGGAACTGAGAGGCCAGGGGAAGTGGCTGAGTGGTCTTGGGGCCCATGGTCACTAACCTGCCTCAGGTGTGACTATAAATATTACTCAGAACACAGCAGAACCATTGTTTGATTTTGTCCAAGATCTAGTTTTCCCACACAGTCTATCTCAAATACCTAATGAGTTTTCAGTCCTAGAGCCCAAAGTAACCTTCCAGGTGAGCACATGTTCCCTGGTGGCCCCCTTCCTGGAAGGAGGCGGGGGAGGACGGCACCTGGTGAGAAACAGTCAGGAATGCAGGTCCCAGAAAGGATGGAAGGGCCGGAGCCCAGGGCAGCCCTCGGGGAGGCAAGGTTTCTGGCAGGGTTGAACATTCACTCACTGTCACTCTCTCTCTTGCTGGGGCGATGCTCTGAGACCATTCACCCTCGGGCTGAAGGTCAGTCCCTGGCGCTGCTCGCCCCAAGATTATAGGTCTTGATCACCTCCCAACTGCACTCTGTTAACGTGGATTGAATGACTAACTAGGAACATAAAGAAAATGAGGGGGAAACCTCGCCCAGCTTTGTATCAAGCAGGGGCAGTGTTTCCTTAACAGAGACGGAAACCATTTGACTTCCAGAAACCAGAAAGACTGAGAAAGAACTGTAGTAACCACTGTTGCCAAGCATCCAGCCGGAACCTCACCGAACCTCCATTTTTTTCTAAATAGCGTGAAAGCCTTACAATGCAAGGACCATTGGTGCTGCTTGACAGATCAGGAAACTGAGGGGTGGAGGTTTCAAGGATTTGCCCGAGTTCTTCCTCCAGGGCCTCCTCCTCGCTCTGGCCCGTCTCCTGGTCTCACAGCCGCCCTGTGGAACCACACACACAGCTCATTCTGGTACTCGAGATAGAAACAACCAAAGTAACTCACTAAGGTGTTGCTTTATAACTTTTTGAGGGCGACTCAGCTGAGCAGCCTAGGCCAGGCCTCAGGAACAGGTGTGTCAGCAGGGAGGATGCTAGCTGGATGTCGGCCCTGGGCGGGGCCCCTGCCGGGAACCGGGACACCTGTGCAGAAACACTGGCCACCGCGCCTGTCTTCTGGAGTTTCCAGTTGGGCCCTAAGATCCTGGTGTTCCCGAGGCTGCCCTCGCCCTGTGCACCCAGTGGCCACCCTGTCCTGTGGCCTGTCATGCCCAGCGCTGTCAGTCACACCCAGGTACCAGCCCAGGCGGGGTCTGCCCTCTGCTCGGATGTGCTGTGAACTTCGCCTGAGCCTCCCTGCAGACTAGGCCGATGATCTCTGCCCCACCTGTCTCGAGGGGCCACTGAAAGATAAAACGAGGCATCAGACGTGACAGCCCTGCAGAGCAGAAAGCATCCTCCAAGCCTAAAATGATCCTGAGAGTCACAACTGGAAGTCTTCACCTTCTGCTTAACGGCCAGTCCTGCTTGTTCTGGTCTGAGCTGAGTATCAGGGTCATTACAGAACAGACTCCCCAGACTCCCACGTCCTGAACTCCTGGTTTGCACCAGGCACCTAGACCACCTCGTTTCGTCATCGGCACAGTGGTGCTGTGGTGAGGCGGCTCCTGTGATGGTGCCCGTTCAGCCAGGGAGGAGGCTCAGCCGCAGCGGGTTTATGTAACGTGCTGCGGGTCCATGTGCTGCCATGTGGCTGTGGGTCAGTCTCTCCAGGCCCACGCTGAGCCTCCAGGATCCAGCTGCCTTAGGACTGAGAACAGGTGGTCATTTTTAACCCACTGAACACATCGGCGCTCAGGCACGCCTGAGGCCCCTTGCCGTGGGCGCTTGCTTGAGAGGAAACCGATGTGGCAGGGGTGGTTCTCCAAATACCACAGACAAGCAAGGACACCCGGATTTAGAAAAGCAAAGCTCACTTCATGCAGACCCCCCCCCCTCCTCCAAGCCCCAGGGTTGGACACAAACAGAAACACAGACATCAAACTTGGCTGGGCCAGTCTTGCCAGGCTCCTCAGAAACTATTCTGTATGTCATCTTAGATATTTGGTTTTGCTTACAAGCTGGGTACCGATGTTGGGACAAATTCTTTTGTATTTTCCCAGTAATTAGATGCCATTTTCCCAGAAATTACAGGGAATCTGCTGTCACAGCTGGACTGTGAGGCTTCTCCCTGTGTGCTGGGTCCCTTCTTCCTACCTGATTCTGTTTGGCTCTAGAAAGATTCCTTCTTGGCTTCAGAAAAAAAAAAAAAAGAAGAAGAAGAAGAAGAAAGAAATCAAGTTGATATTTTGCCGAATCTGTCTAGCAACCAGAAAAGAAGGTCAAGTTTTTAAAGAAGCGACATGGGAGGGGACTGTAATGAAATCCGCTCTGGGCTGGGTACGGATGATTCACTTCAAGCACATAACATTCTGGAAAGCACGTGACCAAAGGTATTTTTCTAAATAACCTCAAGTGCTAGCCGAGTCATTCTGTAAATTGCACACCAGCGACATCTCCTCACTGGTATTTCACTTGGCAGGCACTCAGCCCCACCACGGCCCGGATTTTCCTGCAGGCAGAACCCGGCCTTGTTTTGATGGTTGTTTCTACCGCTCTCCACCTCTGCCAGGAAGGGTGCCCAGCCCAGGGAGGGGCGTGCATGGTGGGCTTCGGACTGGCCAAGGCACCTCTGCTTGGACACTACGAGGTCCTCCCTGGGGTCCGGGGCAGTCTCAGTTCTTCTCCAAATGATGGCACTGCTGAAATTCCTCTTCCAGGTTCAAGGTTTCCATCAAAACAGTTAGGACCCCCCACCCAGCAACTGTATTCTCAGAACCCCCTGAAACAGCAACAGCCCCCACCCCACCACTCCCGTCGCCCAAACAGCCCTGGAGTTGCTCCAGGCAGTAGAGGGTGACGCTGCTGTCGTAGGTGTTGGCACAGCAGCCTGACCCGAGATGAGCCCATCGGGGTCCTTTCCAAACCAGGCTCCATCCTGAGGATCACAAAAGTGGGGAAAGCTGATCTCAGGGAGAGAGGGAGTATTGATCAAATGTGCAGAGAGGAGCAGGGATAAAGCAGAGGAAGAGGACTGGGACGGTGTCTGAGTCCCCAGTCCCGGTTTACCCTGAAGCTCAGCTCTCCTGAAATCCCACAAAGCAGCAGAACGTCCTTCAAGTTAATCTCCTTTTCCCTTAGGCTTGTCCAAGTGGCACCCTGTCGCTTCCAACCAAAAGAGTCCTAACAATGCCACCTGACTCTCTTGCACTCATGACTTCATTCAGGTGCGAAGTCTCTGTAGCTGCTCCTGGTCTACCCGGATAAGGAAACTTGCTGGGTGGGCTCACTTTAGGAAAACTCGATGTGTTAAAGTACAAATGATCAAACCCCAAAAATCCATGACTAAGTATTCCTACCCTCAAAAGAATTGTTTGTTCTCTGAAAAGGAACTTACCGGAAAGGATTGTTTCTATTACACTTTGCCTACTGCACTTAAAATACTCTTTTGGAACCAAAATGTCCTTTAAAGGAACTAGTAAAATCCATTTTGACGCATCTGTATTAGTTTCCTAGGGTTGCTATTACAAAGTCCCATAGACTAGGTATTCTTAAACGATAGGAATGTATCCACTCACAGTTCCGGAGGCTGGAAATCCAAGAAGAAGGTGTTGGCAGAGCTGGTTCTTTCTGAGGGCCGTGAGAGAAGGGTTTTGTCCAGGCCTCTCGTGAGTGGTGGTCGCCTCCCCGGGCCTCTTGGTAGTGGCTTCCTTCTATGTGTGTCTGTCTCTGTTCAAATGTCCCCTTTTTCTAAGGACACATGAGTCATTTTGGATTAGGGTCCACCCTCATCCCTTTAGCTTGATTATCTCTGTGAAGACCCTGTCTCTAAGTTACTAGCAATTAGGACTCCAGCTTATCTTTTCGAGGGAGATACAATTCAACCCGTAACCCCTCATGGTGGGATACTATGCAGTCAGGCAAAAGAGGGAGATTCATCTGCATGTGCTGAGACCACACACAATGTGGACAAGCCAGTCTTTATGTCTGTTTGTGTGGATCTCTCTGTTAGGGCCAGTATGTGCAATGACATTCACACTGGTATGTATAGGTGTATTTCTTTAATTTCTGGAAGGAAGCAAGACAAGTTCACAATAGTTACCATTTTGAAGAGAGAGCTGAAAAAGGAGGGAAATAGACTTTGACTTTTCTTTTGTATTTTATTGACTTTCTTTTTCTATATTGACTGAATCTCGTGTGTATACACACTTCTTTTCTTCCTTATGCTTTTCTTTATTCTATGTAAGCTCTGTATTGTCTTAACAATGTGAGTTGGTTTACATACAGGTTCTCAGGAGTAGATTTTAGATGCCAAGCATAACCTACATTCTGTGTATCTGTCTGTACTTGTAAGCTCTGAAAAGCTTACATTCAGTCTTGCCCTTGTATGTGGTGCTTAGCGTGATGGGCCAGGAAACCGGGTCCTTTCTAGTGTCTGGAGGCAGTGATGGGGAGAGAGCAATGAGGAGGAGTTTGGTAAAGAAAGCAGGTTGGTCATGGCTGAGGCTGGCTAGAACTGCTTCCTTGGATGATGAAATAAAGGCTTAAAAAAAATGCCAGAGATTCATCAGGCCAGGCCTTGGACATACCACAGGCTCTTACTCCATTCAGGTGCCAGTGGTGTTTTTGTAGGTCTGGGAGAAATGTCCTTGGTAGGACTGAAAAGGCTGAGAGTCAGTGCATCATTTTTACTTTTTAGAGACCTCTGTTTAGACCAGTCTTTCTCAACCCTAGTTCCAGGAGAAAAGTAAGCCCCAAGATCCTGAGACGTCCACTGAGTGCAATGAATTCTCTTTTTCCACCCTTGTGTGGCTCTCAGTTACTCAAAGTCTACAGTTTTTTAAAAAAATTGAAGTATAGTTGATTTACAATGTTGTGTTAGTTCCTGGTATACACCACAGTGATTCAGTTATATATATGTACAATATAATATATAATATAAAATTATATTATATATAATATAAAACTATATAATAAATGTATGTAAATTATATAAAATATATAATATAAATAATATATTCTTCTTCAGATTCTTTTCCATTATAGGCTATTACAAGATGTTGAATATGGTTTCCTGTGCTATTACAGTAGGACTTTGTTGTTTATTTTATATAGTAGTGTGTGTCTGTTAATCCCAAACTCCTAGTTTATCCCCTCCCCTTTCCCCTTTGGTAACCAGATGTTTGTTGGCAATGTCTGTGAGTCTGTTTCTGTTTGTAAATAAATTCATTTGTGTCATTTTTTTAGATTCCACATGTAAGTGACATCATATGATATTTGTCTTCCTCTGTTTGACTTACTTCACTTAGTATGATGATCTCTGGGACCATCCATGTTGCTATAAATGGCATTATTTCATTCTTTTTTATGGCTGAGTAATGTTCCATTGTACAAAAATACTACATCTTCTTTATCCATTCATCTGTCGATGGACATTTACGTTGCTTCTGTGTCTTAGCTATTGTAAACAGTGTTGCTATGCACATTGGGGTGCGTGTATCTTTTCAAATTACAGTTTTCATCTTTTCTGGATCTGTGCCCAGGAGTGGGATTGTTGGATCATGTGGTAACTCTATTTTTAGTTTTTGAAGGAAACTCCATACTGCTTTCCACAGTGGCTGTACCAATTTACATTCCCACCAACAGTGTGGGACGGTTCCCTTTTCGCCACACCCTCTCTGGCATTTGTTATTTGTAGACTTCTTGATGATGGCCATTCTGACCGGTGTGAAGTGATACCTAAGGAACACAGGGCTTTAAATCAGATTAAACACTCTTTTCACCATCAGGAGTGATAGATTTTCACCAAGGTGTTTCTTCTATTCAATGTTGAGTGATTAGGACCGTCTTGCTAGCAAATTATTTTTTTACAAAACAACGTTTACCTGCCTTCCTTAATAATCATATGGCTGTAGGTGTCATGATTCCTGAGACATGCTTCAGATAACCCTAGAAAGTCTTAAAACATAACGTATTAATGTTTTGGTTAATCAGCTCTTCGTCCATCCCTGCACTCAAAATGAACTCACAGCATGTTTGTTCTCTTTTTCCTGCCTGAGGCTGATACCACTCACCATCCTTCTTTGCACTGAAATCTCCAGGATGATTTCCCACACTTGGAACTGCCCCTTTGCTCTCATCTCTGGGGGCAAACACTCACAAAAGCTTTCCACGGTTGCTGTGGCTTGAACTGTATCCCCTAGAAAGAGATGTTGATGTCCTAACCCCCAGCGCCTGTGAACATGACCTTATTTGGAAAGAGGGTCTTTGCAGATGTCATCAAGTTAAAATGAGGTCATTCTAGACTAGAATGGGCCTAATCCTGTGAGCAGTGTGCTCCTAAGAGGAAAGAGAGAGAGATTTGGGCACAGAGACACCCAGGGAAGGTGCCAGGTGACAACAGAGGCAGAGATTGTAGTGATGCTCCTACAAACAAAAAAACTCCAAGGATTGCTGGCAACCAGCGGACATTAGGCAGAGGGCAGGGAGGATCTTTGCTAGAGCCTTCAGGGTAGCAGGGCCTTGCTGACATCTTGGTCCTGGACTTCTGGCCCCCAGAACAACGAGAGAATAGATTTCTGTTGTTTTAAGCCACTCAATTTGTGGTCATCTATTTATTACTGTAGCTTGAAGAAACGGATACAGTTGCTGTTGTTTTCTGAGTCTCTAAACCTGAAACACAACATGATTGGTTTCTTAATACTTCAGCAAACTGCACCCTACTCTCCAAATCCCACCTGACTTTGCAGGCTCCGCCCAACGCCTACCATTTTGGGATCGTTGTGAGGGAAATTTTGCCCTGTATCCAGGGGCATCAGGGACTTGTGAACCTCCATCATTCCCTGGAGGCCTAAGACAGAGATGAGAATCTATCGGGACACCTTTTCTTGGTTGGGGGGAGGGCGGAGATTCACCCTTATCACTGACTATCAGCAGGGGGTCGGAACCAGGCCCCAGGTGCTGGAAACAGTGTTTCGCATGAGCAGGGGGCTGGAACGTGGCTTTCCTCTGACCCACCCTCCCAGGTGCCTTCAGAGTCTGTGATGTGTCTTCCCTCCCGCCCTGGGGCACCGGGGAACCAGAGGGGAGCGGAGCAGCAGTGGAGAATACTTGCAGGAGACTGGGGGCGGGCGGGAGGGACACAACACAGGGAAGCCCCGAGCTGCTGGCTTGGAGACTCAAGACAAAGCAGGCCTCCCCTGAAGCGGGCCAGGGAGGTGGGCTGTGTGCCGCATCCGGTGGTGTGATGGAGGGGGAGCTCTTGGCAACCGTTGGGGAAATAAACCCTGACATCTCACCGCTGCGATTTTCACCGTTCCTCTCTCCCTCCCATGAACATAATCGACTTCCGGCTTGCAAGCATCATTATGGCATAAAGAGTGTGGGGTGTGGAGCATAAAAGATATGTTTGGGTCGAACTTCTCTGAGCGCTAGAGATTCTCCTGAGGAAACGAGCACCACTGGCTCCTTCTGCCCTGGGAAATTGTGCAGATGAAACCGGGCACTGCAGGTGAAAAATGCTTTGCAGGCGGAGAATGTTGTACACGCGGGCAGGTTACTTATTATCATTGTGGTTATCCATCAGTTAATCAGTCGAGGCTCCTCCAGAGCAAGCCTGGCTGGCTGTGCAGTGTGATGCAGGGGCCGGTGAGGGGTCCCACGTGTCGTTGGAACTTGTACAGAGGATGCTGAGAGAGTGAGTGAATTTTGCTCAAGAGTCAGCCTCTCCATTGCCCACCCCACCGCCTCTCATCACGCCTGCTGAGCCTTGCCCGCCAACCTGCCCCTTTTGTAAGGGACCAGCCCTTCTCAGGACCTGACTGAAGTCCGCCCCTCCAAGGACCGCAACACAGGCTGGGTCCAGGCACGACCAGCTGGACCCACGGGACCACCCACTCACTGAAGGGCCTTGGGAAAACCCCGCTGCCCCCTTCTTTGTTTCATTCACCCATTCCATGCGGTGACAAACAGAAACGCCAACCCAGGGGAAAGCCAAAAGCCAGGGAATATTCATTCTTGCAGACAGATGCTTCATGGCGGCCAACTTCATCGGGGGCTGATCAGTGTTTTCTGGCTCCCTGGGGCGTCAACTCTCTACAGGCATCTTGCCAATCAGCCCCATGTGGCAAGTAAAAAGCGCGTGTACCATCCTGGCCTGATTCCTCCTGCTACCCTGGCTTTGTTAAGGCAGAACACAGGATAATGATGGTATCGGTTGCCAAGCTGTAAGACCTCAGTTGAAAAATGCAACATCTTCTCTGCCATGCACTGTCATTGACACATATACATTTATGTGAAAATTCATAAAAATCTGCATGAGCCCTCCACACACACACACACACACACACACACACACACACCCCTCCCAATACCAAACCTCCCACCTTCATCTACTCTTGTTCATATCTTTATGCCCAGAGAATAAGATATGTGGGAAAAAGAATCTCTTCCTCAAGAGTCACCAGACCAGACTTGGACTCTGGAGCTGCTGTGTTACTTTAAGCAAGTCACTTAACCTCTCTGAACGTCAGTTTCCCCATCTCTAAACTGAGGATAATTAACCTAGCCCACAGGGTGGTAATGGACATATGACGGATACACCAGCAGAGTAAAAACATGATGATACCATTGCTAGTGCCTGCCTCTTTCAAACAGATCCATAATTCTCTTAAAACCTGGGGATTTTTATGAAAGCCAAAGAAGAAGTGGCAAAGAAAATATAAAAGGGAGGACTGTACTATCACGACGTGGCTTTCTCAGGCCACACATGGAAACAAGCAAGTCTGATCTTGTTCGTTGCAGTTCGGACCCTGACGTGGCTCACACAGGGGTGCAGCTTCAGCGGAAACTGGGGACCTACGGATCAGACAGAGGCACAGGCAACTCGGATTCTGAACAGAGTTACAGGGAGAGAGGGCTCAGCTGCTTGCAAGTACCAGTTGAGGCAAAAGAGACATGGTCCCTGGACAGCAGCTGCTCAGGAGAGAAGCATCAGCCTCTCTGTGTATTTTATATGTTCTTCCTGTTCATTTATTGCACAGCCTTTTTTCCCTCCACCCCAACGATTCTGAAGGCTAGCTCTATCTAGACATAAATCTCCCCCTGCTTAGACAGAGCAGATTCTGTTACCTGCAACAAACAGCGTGGACCAATACTGTCAGTTACATTCTGCAGACCCCTGAGACAAAACACCCCCTTCAGTGTGCCAGGGAAGATCTTGGTCATGATTTTCTTTAAAAAACATAATGTGGCATCAGCAGGTTGATACATTATGACATGTCTAGCACCCAGTGTGAATAAATATAACCAAGACTTCAAAAAAGCATCATTTGCCTCAGCCCTCAAGTTGAAAATAATTTAGTTTACAGAGGCGAGTAGGAAAGAAAAAAAGTCACAGAAGTGAAGGGTTGCGCAAAACGGCACCTGAAAAGGCTGGTTTTCATTTACCTTTTGTGTGACGTGGGCATTCAGGCTGGACACGTAGATATCCATCGCCTTTCACAGATGAAAATTCACTATTCTAATGGGAGAGAGCTGCAAATTATTTAGGCTCTCACATCAGACATCCACATTTGTGTTATCTCCAGAGCTAATACCACGTTTACCATCATCTGTTATTATTTCTATTAAGAATGTGCACACAGTTTCTTCTGCTGGCAACACTACCCACAGGAGTAAAACAAGTGATCTGAAATCAGTTTTGTAAGATTCTTCCTTGATATTTTTAGGAAAAGCCATTTGAATTTTGAAGTTGTGTAAGACAGTCTGCTGTCGGGCAGGGAAGGGAGCCTGTTCACCTGAGAGCCATCTCGGCGTGGAAAAAAGGGTTCTATCCTCAGGCTGCCTGCATCAACCCTGGCAACGCTGACGCACAGAGTGTTGTTGGAAAAGGTAACCTGAGTAAACTCAGCACTTGGGTCTCTGAACCACAAGGATGACATGCGCCCTGGAGAGCCTTTCCGTCTGTAACCCTCTGTCTTTGATGAACGTGATGTCACAGATGAGAAGATGAGGCAAATAAAAAAGAATGAAATAATGCCATTCGCAGCAACATGGATGGACCTAGAGATGATCACACTAAGTGAAGTCAGTCAGGCAGCGAAAGACAAATACCATATGATATCACTCATTATGTGGAATCTAAAAAAAAGAAAATGATACAAATTTTATTTACAAACCAGAGATAGACTCACAGACATAGGAAACAAACTATGGTTACCAAAAGGGAAAGGAGTTGGGGAGAAAGGATAAATTAGGAGTTTGGGACTAACAGATACACACTACTCTATATAAAATAGATAAACAACAAGGACCTACTGTATGGCACAGGGAAACTATATTCAGTTTTTTGTAATAAGCTATAATGGAAAAATCTGAAAAAAATACGTATGTATGTATATGTATAACTGAACACTTTGCTGTACACCTGAAACTAACATTGTAAATCAACTACACTTCAATAAAAAATAAAACTGAAAAAAGAAAAGAGGAGGCAACTGTGGGATTGGGGACAGAGAGCTGTCTATTCAGAATGAATCAAGAGAGAAGAAATAATGACTTCCTCTCTGCAAACTTAACTGGTCCGACTGATTGAAAACTGGACGAAATTCTGCTTACGGTTAGGAATTTAATATTAAAAACGGCCTCGCCACTAACAATCCTAACAGAAAATTACCATATGGAAAAGTTATCAACGTGTCCTTTTTTGGAAGCAGGAAATCACAGCAATATTTTTAAGCATTAAAAAAAATCCATTAAACATGTTTCTGGGCATTTTTCCTCCCGTTGGGGTGAGACAGCATCCCCATGAGCAACAGAGTAAACTATACATGTTCTCAGAAGGGGCAGAGGGCTAATTGCAGATGAAGGATGTAAATTCGGCTCGAGAGCCCAGGCCCGGCTCCCACGCCTGCGCCAGCCTGTTCCTATTGGTTCAGGCACTCAGATGGAAGCATTACTTCTTTATTCCAGAAGCCTCAGTGGGTAGCCAGGCCCCACACGTATAATTTCCCAGCAGTTAGTGTAACCTTCTCCTAGGTCCGACTGTTCAGGAGTGGGAGATGCAGGCAGTTATGGGGGGGGGGGGGGGTCGTGTCAGGACTGAAGTCCAACTTCATTTTTCAAAACGGACCTTTTCTTATTTTCTTTCTCTGGCTACAGTGTGCAGTGGATGGCTTTGATGTATCTTTTCAACAATCATAGGTGAAGGGTCAAGGTGCGATACTTAGTAATTGCTTAATGGGGCATCAGTCAAAGGAGAGAGGCTCCTGGGGGTGAGAAGCGGGGGATGAAGGCACACACCCGAGCCTGCTCCATCCCCGCCAGAGGAGCACAAGGGCGGGGCGGGGTTGCTGGGGGAATGGTGCGCTCTGCTCCTCAGTTCTAGTCAAATGAACTGAATTTGAATGTGTGTGAAATTTCCCTGTTCTTTCCCCCATGAGGCTCCAAATGCAGCTGGGAGAAATCTGGGGAGCAGAAACAGGAGAGGACCCATAGCGGGGTTCCAAGTGGAAACGTCCCCCAGCTGTAGCTCAGAACAGACAGCAGGTAATTGATGTCTGATGGCCAAGTCCTGCCCCGAAAGCCAGCGTCCCAACCCCAGGTACCAGCTGGGGATGCTGTGCTTGGAACCAAGAACAGAGCCTGGGCCACAATTCAGTCCCAAATGCCTCTTCCTGGGGCCAGGCACCCCAGGCTTCCAGGCTTCCCAAACAAACCTGACATCCTATGTCAGTGATTCCGTAATCGCCATGCAGAAAGATCTTCCGAGCTGAATACAGGCTGCTCTCAGTCCCTTTATTTCTTTCTGTTGAGAATTCAGCAAGCATTTTATGAAAAAATAAAATTTTAAGAAGAGAAGGGTACATAGGGAACTATATTCAATAACTTGTAGTAACTTATGGTGAAAAAGAATATGAAAATGAATATATGTATGTTCTGATATGACTGAAGTATTGTGCTGTACACCAGAAATTGACACAGCATTGTAAACTGACTATACTTCAATAAAAATATATTTAAAAAAAAAAAAAGAAGAGAAGTGTGGGGAGGGAAGGGGACAGGAAGGAAGAGAAAGGACCAATATTGCTTCCTTTTGCCACCAGCACCTGTTCCCTGCCTTCAGGACAAGTTAAGTCACCTTGATGATAGACCAGCGGGGACTCCTCTGGTCCTGACACTTCTGAGCAGATGCAGGAATTTTCCATCTCTGCCCACCGCAATCTCAGGAAGCTGCCACAAAGAAATGAAGGAAACTAAGGCGTTCGGCATTGATTTTTAAAAATATATGTGCAACGCCCATTAGGATGGCTGTTATTAAAATAATAATAATAATGAGTAGCATTGATGAGAATGTGGAGAAACTAGAACCCTTGTGCGTTGCTGGTGGGAGTGTGAGGTGGTACTGTTGCTGGTGGTTCCTCAAAAACTTAACTGTAGAATGAACACATGATCCAGCAATTCCACTTCTGGGTATGGATGCAAAAGGAGTAAAAAAAGGTCTCCAAGAGATATCTGTACACCCACGTTTCCAGCAACACTCTTCACAATAGCCAAATGTGGAAGCAACCCAACTGTCCACTGATGAGGAACAGGTCTATCCATGCAATGGAAATTTTTTTTTCATTTTTTTATTGAAGTGTAGTTATTTTACAATGTTAGTTTCAGGTGTTCAGCAAAGTGATTCAGTTATACATATATATGTACATACATATATATTTTTTCAGTTTCTTTTCCATTATGGCTTATTACAAGAAATTGAATATAGTTCCCTGTGACTATACAGTAAGTCCTTGTTGTTTATCTATTTTATATATAGTAATGTGTATCTGTTAATCCCAAACTCCTAATCCATTCCCCCCACCCCCAGTAACCACAGTTTGTTTTCTATGTCCAAGAGTCTATTTCTGGTTTGTAAATAAAATTTGTATCTTTTTTTTAGATACCACATATAGTGACATCATATGATATTGTCTTTCTCTGTCTGACTTACTTCACTTAGTGTAATCATCTCTAGGTCCATCCATGTTGCTGCAAATGGCATTATTTCATTCTTTTTTATGGCTGAGTAATATTCCATTGTATAAATATACCACATCTTCTTTATCCATTCATCTGTCGATGGACATTTAGGTTGCTTCTGTGTCTTGGCTATTGTATACAGCACTGCTGTGCACATTGGGGTGCACGTATCTTTTAGAATTACAGTTTTCATCTTTTCTGGATCTATGCCCATGAATGGGATTGCTGGATCATATGGCGAAAGTCTATGCTGTTTTCCATAGTGGCTGTACCAATTTATATTCCCACCAACAGTGTAGGAGGGTTCTTTTTTCTCCACACCCTCTCCAGCATTTATTATTTGTAGACCTTTTAATGAATATTCATGCCATGGAATATTTTTCAGCCTTAAAAAGGAAGGAAATTCTGACACATGCTGCAACTTGGATGAACCTTAAAGACATTATGCTAAGTGAAATAAGCCTGTCATAAAAAGACAAATATGAGACGCCTAGGACCCTTAGACTCATAGAGCAGAATACAGAATGGTGGTTACCAGCGGCCAAGTTGGGGGCAACCCAATAGCTCTTGTTTAGTGAGGATACAGTTTCAGTTTGAGAAGATGAGGAAAGTTCTGGAGGTAGACTGTGGTGATGGTTGTACAACAATGTGAATGTACCTAGTGCCACTGAACTGCACACTTTAAAATGGTTAAAATGGTATATTTTAAATTTTATATATATATGTATGTATGTATGTATGTATGTATGTATATGCAATGGCCTGAAAACCCTTTGCATCTGGATTTGGAAGGAATCCTTTAGCTGGGTCACTGACCCCCGGTTCATTCCCTTTCCCGGCTAAGGAGGAGCAGAAGGGTGCAGGATGTCACAGGCCTGACGGTGAGCCAAGGGGCCCATCCAGCACAGAACAGAAAGGCATAACCTCCCACCATCCTTTTTACAGACTCAGAGAAGTTAAGGAACCTGCCCAGTGACCTAGGTGTTAAGTGAAGCCAGGTTGGTCTGCTTCAGAAGCTCTTGATCTTGCCATGGGCTGTATTTGTCCCCTCCTGCAAAATATATCACTGCCCCCCCCACCCCGGAATCCTCTTGCAGAGGGACCCACTTCCCACCATTGGCATCATCTCCTTAAGGGCTTCCTGAGCTCAAGTGCCTTGTGACTGAATCACTAGTCTGTGTGACTATAGGCCCCAAGTTCTGCAGTCCACAACCTGCTCAGCTGAATGCCAGAGCCCTCCTCAACTCTGTGTTACTTTAAAAAAGTAACGCAATAGCTACCCAACATGTTAACAGGATTCTTTTACTGCAGAGATCTCTCCTCTGGTAGAAAACAGGGCTCGCCTTAAATGGGAGGCTCAGAGACATCAGTGCCTGCTTTTAGATCCCATACGAAACACCCCAAGGGGCCCCTGGTGCCCCTTGGCTCTCCTCCCACCCCCACTTGCTTTTGTTTGACTCATAAATAACAAAAGCTGGATGGATGTGCTGCTTCAGGGATTTCTCAATTCATTCATTTGCTTTCAACACAATTTCCAAAAGTTCACGATCTGCCAAAATCTGAGCATTAGCAAATCTGAACCTGGGCTGCCCTGATGACCCCAGATGATTCTGATGGTAACATGGGTGGAACCAGACGGGAAGGGGCCATGGCTGGACCACAGCTCCTCTTAAAAGGGGAACAAACCTCCCTGGAGACCAATAAGGAGATAGACACTCTGGAGATTCATGGGCTGGGAAGGTCAGATGGGCTGATGCCGCCAAGTCCCCCCCAGTCCCAGGGGCTCAAGGGGGAGGGAGGTAGGTGATGGGTAAGTAGCCTGGGTGGGCGGGGGCAGCCGTCCCCAAGGGAATCAGGGGACCAGAACTCGGGGAGGCTGAGTGCATTAGTCACGTACAACTCCTGACCCATCCTCGTCTGCTGCGGACGTGGGAGGTGAGATTGGGAAATCACTCCACCTCTCCGGGCCTCCGTTTCCGCATCAACAAAAGGCGAAACACCTACCTCAGGAGGCTGTTGCGAGTGTTCAGTGAGCGTGGACAGAACACCCAGCACGTGGAAGAACTCGAGTTCTTAAAACGCTGTCCCTCTCCCACAACCAGCAGCCAGGTGTGTGTTGCTTACGGCCCTGTACTGCCCGTGGGCTGGGAGGAGAGGAAGTCAGCCCATGACACCCTGACCCTGAGATGCTGAAACAGGGCACTGAGCAAACCAGAATCCTCGGTTCAGTGTCTGGGATGCAAAATGTGAGCTCTAGTTCACTCAGAAACCCTTGAGAGAGTGTGGGATTTTTTTTTTCCCTCTTCTTCCAATAGGGTATTAACTTCTCCCTGAAACGTCCTTTCTGCTAACCAGTTCAGGAAAGCTAGAACAGTCCTTACCTTTAAAAAAAAAAAAAAAAAAAAAAAAAAGGAAGAAAAGCAAGCAAGCAAGCTATTAAAATAAAATGTTTTCTCTCAGACACAGTACAGCTTACAGCCCAAAGCACATGAGGTTTAATTTAAGACGAGACATTTAAGTATGAGGTGCAGCAGAGAAAGGCTGTGAATTCTGCACATGTTGGATGTCACCCTCCCACTGCCTCAGTTAGGACTCAGGAAGTTTCCTTTGCCAAGTAGGTGAAGGGGATGTAGAAGGCTGGACTTACCCACCTGGGAGCCACCCACCTGGGAGCCATTGGCCCATGGAATGGACAGGACCCCAGCCACAAGGCTGGGAGGTAGATAGAGGGGAGACGTGGGGCCCAGGCTGGGGAGACATAGTTGGTTTCTGGTCCTACATCCAAAATAACCTTAATTGATACAACTCTAAGGCACTGGGCTATAAAAATTAAATATCACATACTCAATTATATATATTAAAAATATATAAATATGTATTCATATATTAAATATATGTATATAAAATGTACAAATATATGTATATATCTATACATAAAATATATATGCATATAAAATAAAAATAAAATACATATATAACAACACATGTATGAAATATACATGCATACTTGTAAATTTTTTTTACATACATGCTAGTATCAATGAGGAAGGAAAAGTCCCTTCTGGCCAGAGGACCCTGGGACAACCTCTTGGTAGCATAACAAGCAAGACCTCAGGGGACAGGGAGGGTTTCAGGGAAGCGGGGAGGGAAGGCAAAAGCAGAATGTGGTGTGAGGATAGCGCAGGTCACGTCCAGGGAATGCCATGGAGGGAATATGGAAAACAGACCAAAGAGCTAGGTTGTGGTTGGGTTAAGATGGGTCCTGAGAAGGCCAAGGAGCATGGACTTGGTTTGGCGGCCCCCGGAAAAGTGCTGACGTGGAGACCAGGTGGTTATAGCGTCAGAGCCGTGTGACGGCATAGCCACCAACGGGCTGTCTAATCCTCGCTGGGTGGCGGGGAGTTGCAGGCAGTCTTGGGGGAGCAGCCGGGAGATGGGGGGCAGTGGAGGGCTCAGGGAAGTGGCTGTACCCATGAGCACTGGCTGGATATCAGGCCTGTCACAGGCTCTCTAAACCCACACCCTGGGGCATATGTGTCAATTTCCCCAAGATGACCTGCTTCACTGATTATTGGGTGTCTTTGCAGAACTTTGGGTTTCATCTTCTTTTGTATAGCCCTCTTACGAAATCTCCTGCATGGAGTTCAGGGCATGGAGTTTTGAAGCCCTTCCTTGGGTTACAACTCTTTGCCTCACAAGTCATGTTCTGTAGTTGCTTCCAGCCAGTTAGAATGCTAGCGTACGTTTCTGATTAGGGCTGGACTGCAGAAGAGAGAGACAAGGGGCACGAGCAGGAAGACAGGAGTGAACAAAACCCCAGGAGACAAGCATCTCCTCGTGGTTGGTTATTGAATGACACGGGAAGACAAGAGAGAAAGCACTGAAAGGCAGATTTCAGCTCTCAGCATAGGTAACCGGCAGAAAAGCTCCATTAATAGGACTAGGGAAGTTGGGGGAATGAGCTGGGGTAGGGAAACAGGGGAAAAGAGAAATCTAACTGGCTTAAGTGGGAGGCATCCAAATGGAAGTATCGGCGGGCCGTTGGCCCTGGGGGGGCAGAGCTGGGAGAAACTGTCAGGACCAGAGATAAAGACTTGACAGACTTTGGAGTAAGAACCACGGGAATGGATTCTCCTGGGAAGGAAAGAGCAAAATGGCCAAGATAGAACCCTGGGGACCCCCTCACTGCTGGGGCAGCAGGAAGAACAAAGGAAGAAGGAAGAGGGAGGGGTGTGGTGGGGAGGAGGAGGTAGGTCAGGGCCTTGGTGTGAAGGAGACATGATGCTGAATGAATGGATGAGGCTTCGAGAACGAAGAACCCGACAGATTTAATACTCTTAATGAACTTTTTCAATTTTGGTAACAATTTTATTCAGCTGCAACTCACATATAATACAATTTACCCATTTATAGTGTACAGTTCAGTGCTTTTTAGTGTATTCACAGTTACACAGTCATCACCACAGTCCATTTTAGAACACTTCATTGCCCCCCAAAACCTATAGCCTTTAGCCAACACATCCCAAACCCACATACCCCCAGCAATAGGCAACTATTATCTACTTTCCATCTCTAAAATTTGCCTCATCTGGGGTTTCATATAAATGGAATCCTCAGTGATTAGTCTTTGGTGACTGCCTTCTTTCATTAAGCATAATCTTTTCAAAGTTCAACCACGTGGTATGTATTAGCACTTCATTCCTTGTTACGGCCATATATATTCCATTGTACGGATAGACCACATTTTGTGAAGTCATTCATCAGTGGATGCACATTTGGGTTGTTTCCTATCTGGGGCTATTATGAATAATCCTGCTATAGACATTCGTGTACAAGGTTTTGTGTGCACATTTGTGTTCATTTCTCTTGGATATACCTTTAGGAGTAGAGTTGCTGGATTACATGGTAACTCTATGTTTGGTCTGTTTTCCAAGTGGCTGCATCATTTTACATTCCCACCAGCAGTGAGCATGTGAGGGTTCCAGTTTTTCCTCATTCTCACCGACACTTGTTTGTTTTCATTTTTTGTTTTGTCTTAAAAATAACAGCCAACCTAGCAGTGTGTGAAGTGGTATCTCCTCGTGGCTTTAATTTGCATTTCCTCAATGACTCTGGATGTTGAATGCCTTTTCATGTGATTATTGGCCATGCATTTATCTTCTTTGAAGAAAAATCTATTCTGATCCTTTGCCCACTTAAAAAACTGGGTATTTGTCTTTTATTATTGAATTGTAAAAGCTTTTTAAAAAATAAATTCCGATACAAGTCCCTTACCAGATATATGATTTGCATATATTTTCTCCCATTCTGTGGGTTGCCCTTTTACTTTCGTGATAGTATCACCATAAGTGTTTACTTTTGATGAAGTCCAACTTGTCTATTTCCCTCCCTTTGGTTGCTTGTACTTTTGGTGTCATATCTGAGGATCCTTTGACAAATCCAAGGTCATGAAGATTTACCCCTGTGTTTTCTTCTAAGAGTTGCATAGTTTAACTCTCACATTTATGCATTTGATCCATTTCAGGTCAATTTTTTATATGGTGTGAGGTAGGGGTCCAACTTCATTCTTTTGGGTATTGCTATCCCATTGTCCCAGCATGATTTGTTGTAAAAGACTATTCTATTCTCATTGACTGGCTGGCCTTGGCATCCTTGTCAAAATCAGTTGACCATAATTGTGAGGGTTTCTTTCTAAGCTCTCAATTCTATTTCCTTAATGTTTTATACTTGCCATCCATGTACTATTCTAATATTTGTATTTTTATGTGAGTTTAGAGTACAAATGTCTATTTCTTGATTTGCTGGCCCAAGTCAGTGTCAGTCCCCTTAGACCTCTAGCTCCCCGTGAGAGCAAACAATGCCCACGGAACCCACCTCGTACAGTTCAGGCACAGCTTGCCCCCTGGGTAATGTGCCTTTTAACTCAGTGTCCCTCCCTGCTGGCTTCACTTTCTCTGAAGCCCACAGTCAAGCCAGTAGGCTCTCAACACAGCCTGAGGTCACCAGGCATTGGCTCAGCTCTATGCCTTAGACTTGGCCAAACTGGACTCTGATGAAGAGTCGAACAGCACAAGGTAAGAGACAGGATGTAACAGTTTAAGGCAGTTCATTTCTCTGAAGAGGGAGGAGGGAGTGAGGGAGAGCAGGAGAAGAAATGACTAGAGGAGAAAGGGAAAGAAAAAAGAAATAGGAAAACAGGGAGAAAAACTGAGAAAAGGAGCTGATTAAAATTCTTAACAATCACCTGGCCGAGTGTGCCCACAGCCAGCAACAGTGCAAGGAGGTCCTAGCATCAGCCTGGGCAGCAGACAGACCCCTGTCCCCAACCTGATGCTACTCCCCGCTAGCATGTCACCTCTGCAAGTAATGTATGGTTGTGAAGATTAAATAAATTAATGCCTGTTTGTCCTTGGCCCACGGTCTGGCCCAGGACACACAATCAAATTAGCTCAAACTGTATGAGAACTGAACTGTCCCCTCCCTGAATCATCACCAACTGCCTAAATCAGTAGTTCTCCAATTTTATATACATCAGAATCTCCCAGATGGCTTCTTAATGCAGTTTGCTGGGACCCATCCCCGGGGTTTCTGATTCAGCAGGTCAGGGTGGGGCTTCAGAATTTATCCTTCTGACAAGTTCACAGGTGATGCTGTTGCTGTTGGCTGGAGGAACACACTTTGAGAAACACCGGCCTGAATCATAAGGGTCAAAAACCAGAATGCCACCCACTGGCATCCTAAATTCTTAAGTGAAAAGTCCTTAAATAAAAGCCCTAGAACTCAGTCAATCCCAGACGTAGACACTGGGATTGAACCTCGCTAATATCATAAAAAGGAAAAGTGACTTTCATGAGAAATTTCTGGAATGCAAAAACAGAGCCTAGTCCTGTTGCCATAATAAAAAGCATCTTTTATTGCGGGGCAAACCCTCATTTGCCTTGAAAAGAAGAAATCCAGAGAGATGTGCTACAGCACGTGTGCGCTCAAGACATCCAATGAGGCTGCCTTTACCATAGGATCATGCTCAGCGTCAGTGCAAGTGTTAGACTGAAGCCACTGAGAAAAGTTTCTTTCTCACCAAAACCTTGTCACAGAGCAGACGGATGAAATAATGCTCGTCCACACGGGAGAAGCGTCTCTTCTGTCTACTTTGGAGGGGCTATAAATAGCTCCTGGGAGAACATTTTTCTATAATTAGCTTTTCATTTCAAGTGAACTGTGTGTGATGAATTTTGTATCACTAAACATTCTTCCTGGGCAAGTAAATGGTAGATTATGCATCGGTTAGTATAGAAATTTAACTATTTGAACAGCGTTGCCCAGAAGTCAGAGAATTTTTAAATGAGACAGAAACCACTCTAGGAAATGAATTGAAAATGCCCACTTAAGGTCTAGGGGCTCTTCCAGACAGACACACGAAAATGCATTAAATTACCTCTTAGTTGAGTTAAATGGGACATGAACTGAGAAAAGCAAAAGACAACGGGGACTTGTGTGTCAACACAGCTGTCTCTCTGCCCTGTGTTTAAAGGGTGTTTCTTGCACTGGTTGGAAAAGCGCATGTCTCAGCAACTTATCCGGGCCTTTTTTCTTTTTCGTACTTAAATGTTTTATTTTATATATCAAATATCACAAATAATAATCAGTTGGCTTTAGACTAATTCCTTATTTTCACTTAGGCTGTTTGCAATGCAATTGAGAGAAAGTATTTTGGAACACAAGCCTACAGAAGGCAGGCCAGGCGCAAAGGCCTTATAGAGTCAAAGTGATGCCTTCTGTCAGAGTTGCGCCGTAGCTTGGACTCTGAAACCCCCTCAGCTAATTGCAGGAGCCAAGAAACACCCCTCCTCCTTCTGGCACAACCACAGCTCACCCCTCCTTGTGATCCTAGGCCCTTCCTTCCCCCAGCTGCAGGCACCCTGCATGCAAAAGACCTCTCCCATTCAGTTTTCTGCCTGCTTTGAAGCCAGTGTTCCTTCCCTAGGCCACGAGCTCACCATGTTCTACAGGCTGTGAAAGGCAGGGGTGGTTTGTATACTTCCTTGGAGCTACTCACAGTCTGAGCTGAGCACTTCCCCAAGGAGACAAACTATTTCCTGGAAGAAGGGCCATATCCCTGGCCACCACATGGAAGGACAACCAGACCTAACAGCTGCGCAAGACGCCCCCCTTGGGCTGGCCTGCACTGGTCTCGCTCTCACAGGCCATGAGGAGCTTGACTGTCCCCCCAATTTTCTCTTTCACAGGAGACCTTTCTTTTCCAGCCTGTGACCTAGAGCTGGTTTGAAGATACATCTGTTTACAAAAGGACACTCCCATCCAGGCCATCACCACAGTCCACAACTTGGCGAGATGCCACTATGCCAATAACACATGTATTGACCCAGGGACCTTATTTCCTTCTACAGTTTATCAGGACCCAGCATTGCTCTTTTGCCCACCCCAAGCCTGCATGCTGCAATTCTATTTTAGGCGCTTGGAAGATAGCTGCTTCCAGAACGGAGTAAAGATATTAATAACCGATGTATCGAGAGGAGAACAAGAGAAGACGGAGATGAGGAATGTGGATCCGCGGAGCAGCACATGCCTGCTTTGGCACCAGTTCATTATCCAGCAAGATCTCATGGGAAGTGAACGATGCCACGAATATCTCTGTGTTGGCATCCGACACAGCTGAGTGCTGGATCGGGTGGGAGGGAAGGAGGGAGGACCGGGAGCTGACGTCTTACAGCCCAGATCAAACCCTGCCCTGCCGTGTGTTTGCCAAGGGTCTGCGGGCACCCTGAGCCTGAGTCGGATTCCTTATCTGTCACCTGGAAATCATAAGCCCCTTTTTTACAGGGCCTTCTGAAGATGAAATGAGGTAATGAATACCTGGCATGTTACCTCTTCTTACTGAAAACATCATTTGCTAAAATATCAGTTAAAAAACCCTCTTATCCAGACACCGGAGTATTATTCAGTGCTAAAAAGAAATGAGCTCTCTCACGCCATGAAAAGACACTGGAGAAAGCTTAAATGCATTTTAGGAAGTGAAAGAAGCCAATCTGAAAGGCTAGATACTGTGTGATTCCAATTATCTGACATTCTGGAAAAAGCAAAACTATGGAAACAGTAAAACGATCAGTGATTGCCAGGGTTTTGTGGGGAGGGAAATAGAGCACAGAGGATTTGAGGGGCAGTGCAAATACTCTGTGTGACCCTCTAACGGCGGATGCGAGTCATACATTTATCCAAACCCATCACAGTACAACACCAAGAGTCAACCCTCATGTAAACTGTAAAATTTGGGTGACAATGACATGTCAATGGAGGTCCACTGATTGTAAGGATGGACCTCTCTGGTGGGGGTTGTCGATGGCAGGGAGGTTGGGGGGAGGGGAGTCAGGGAGTATATGGGAACTCTACTTTCTCATCAATTCTGTTGTTCACCTAAAACTGCTCTAAAATTAAAGAATTTTCTTTTTTTTAAAGATCATCTTAGAAGAGAAAACAATGGGATCTAAAATCAAACTTTACTAGAGACAACATGCTTGAAGGGACTTCCTCAAGGAGCTTAAGTGTAAGAAAAGATTACTCTCAAGTGGTCTTGTATTTTCAATAGTTTTACCACCTCTTTTTCCAGCGCACGTATGTCTGTGTGTGAGTGGTGTTTGCACACACTCACACGTGTGTACCATTTCCTCCTGTGGTCCTCGGAAGCACTGCATTTAACAGGTGGGGATTAGCTGAAGCTTTGAGGCTTTGTCACCTCCAGACTCTGCCAACCCAGATTTCTCTCTGAGCTCTCCATGCCAGCTTGGTAAGAAAATCTTACTTCATTCTTTAGCTTGCCAACCACCTGATCTAACAGGAACCAGTGCCAAGTCAAGTCCTCACTCTCCCAGGCAAGCTGCACAAGGCCTCGATTTTCCCCTGGTAGCATCCTCAGGCCCACGAGAGAGCCTGCTGCCGGGAACACATCCCTGCCCTGCACTTTTCTGTCCCTATGATGCTTCTGCACAACCAAGGCCTCCAAATTCTCACCTTGATATTTCACATGCAGGTGGACATCGTTGAATCTTTCTTCTGTCGCTGCTCTTAAGCCCTGCCCTCTGAGTATTCAGTCTCTGGCTACTGAGGCCTCTTCTTCATCCGGATACTCTCCCTCTTGCCTTGGTTGCAACAATTTTCCTCCCTCGCGTGATGTTATTTTACTTAATGATGCATGGTAGTGTGTTTTATCTTTTTTCAACTTTAAGTGAAAACTGATACTCAGAGGTAAGAATCCATAAAAGAGCTTCTGGACATTCATATATGTGTGTGTGTGTGTGTGTGTGTGTGTGTGTGTAGATAGATAGATAGATAGGGATGTATATATATGAAGGCCCTTCTATCTTGTCATTAAAGCCATGATGCATAGAACACAGGACATCGGCATGTCGTTCCTGGGTTTCCTTGACCAACCATACATGCCTAATGGGGTCCCCAGGCCTGAGCTACTGCTGTAGTCCTTATAATCACCCAGACATTTTTTCCTGTCTATAGCTGGATAGATGGACACCTCTAGTGTACATATTTTGAGAATTTAATTGCATAAATATTTTAAATTAGAATCTGCCCCAACTTCTATGAAAGAAAAGAACATCTGATTAGACTGCAAAAACTTTGAATGGTTTCTCTGCTTTCCTCAAAGACTGATGTAACTGACAACAGTGAAACATTTTGATCCTCCCCTTCGTAAATTCAGATTCTTTGAAAACTAGCTGGGGTTCCTGGATATACCACTGCAGCATTCAATTAATAAAGCCATGTTTTTTAAAAGGATGAACCACATAAGATTTGAGAAATTCCTCCAATTGGCAATGTGGTTTTGAGATGGTTCCTTTGCTCTGTGCTGCACATTTTCAATAGTGGCTAGATTATGATCCACCTTGACTTTATTATCCGGTTGATGAAAAATCCAAGCGCCAATGTCATCTCCTCCATGAAGCCCACCCTGATTCTTTCCTTTGAACCCATGTGGTACTTTGTCTTCCTGGCATGTGCCCTCTTTGGCCTCATTTGTATCCTGGCCTCTACATTGTAAACCCTCCTGGTACAGACATAAACTGCTAGAAAGTTTCCCTCCATCCCTCACAGGCCAAGCCCAACCTGATTCAAGACAAGCCTTCAACAAATGCCAATAAAAGGAACTAAAGTGCCAAATGCATAGAATCAACAGGAGGTAAACTTTCCTCTTCAAAGGTCCTTGACATTTTTGGGGACAGGGCATGTTGTGATCTGGTCCCAAATGGGTTCTGTGCTGCAGACTCCATTCTCCCCTTATGGTCAGACAGGTGTCCTGCCCCAGTGGGATTAACACTAGGAGTTTCAATGCAGTCTGGAATTAGTACAACCACACATACATCTCCATGATCAAAAGGAAGAAACCACACATTTAATAGGCTATCCTTTTACCAGGCAACAGGTACAAACAGACCAGAGCAAAAATACTTGTTGCACTATAGAATAACTTGATGTATTATTTCTGTAGGCCATTTGTTTCCTAAGAGATCCCTAATGATCGTTCAACTAGTTCCCAAAAGGGAGGAGGAGGAGGGAGCTGGAATCTCTTTCAAAGCAAGAAAGGAAGGGAGGTGGCTTTCAATTCTGCATTAAATCCGGTTAAAAGCACACAACTTTATCCTTTAGCAGATATTAGTCATGGCCACGCTTTCAGGGCAGGGCAAAACCTCCTGGCCTGAAGGAAAGGGAGGGGGTAGAAAAACAAAGCAAAATAATATAAAATTTTTAAATGTTCTGCTTTTGGAAAGGGAGCGACTTCAAAACCACCATGTGCCAAATGCCTCCTCCTCCTCCTTGAAAAGCCCTCCAAGTCAGAAGCAAGCCTGAGAATAACAGCTCCTCTTAGGATGAGCAAACCTCCTGCAGCTGATTATTTTTCAGGAGGAGAATTAGACAAAAATAATACAAGTGGGAAATAAAGAGAATGACCTACTTTACAGGGGGGAAAAAGGAGCTCTGTGTGAGCGTTTTGATCTAATTGACGGTGCTGAGGTTATGCCCAAATAAGGCGCTGTGGGTCGGGTCTGCGCGGGAGAGGGTTTGTCTTGAACTTGAAGGGGGAGAGGATAAAGTAAGGGCCCTGGAACCGAGTTGGGGGGGGGGGTGACTCCAGTCCACCTCCCCGACTGGAGGACAGAGGAAAGGCCCTAAGAGATTCTTTCTGGCCACAAAACTGAGTCTGATAGAAAAGGGCTGGTGGGGGCGCCTTCCTCCCCTGGGCTACTTGTCGGAATGTGAGAAGGACCCAGGGACATTCGAAAAAGGGCTGCTGGAGCCAGAACGCTGCGCCAGGCACTGTACCTCTGTGATGTCTGGGAAGGGTGACCTCCCGGGGGCTGCAGACCTCTCCCCTCCTTTGGGCTTCTCCCGAGGAGCCTCCACGTGGGGAACGCCGCCGCCCGGGATGGAGTCCGGGCTGCGGGTCTAGGGAACCTGGTCAGCGCTCCGGGCCTCGGCGGGGCGCCTGGTCTCCCTTTCCCACACGACTCCGTCTCGGAGCCGCGCAGAGATCGGACAGCAGCTCCTAGCTCCTAGGGGCTATTGACGTGCATTTGTCTCTGCTGGGCGTTTGCGGGAGCCTTGCTGAAAGCCTCCCTGTTTTGCGCGCGCCACTCCAGCTTCTCCTTTTCTTGGATTCTCGCCTGTCTCCTCCCACAGAGGGAAAAAAAAAAAAGGTCACGTATGTTTGGAAAAATATGTAGGTCAGTGGAACATTTCCTGCACTGGTGCAAAAGGAGAGGAGGGCAGCGGGGGAGGGGAGGGAGCAGCAGCGTGGAGCTCTGGGTGCGCGCTCCTGGCCACATCCCCCCTCCCCAAGTGCCTCTGCCTAGGAGGCGGGCAATGAGCCGGCTCCTTTCCATCCTTGACCCATTTTCCGGACCGGCTACATTCGCCTTGGAAGAAACCCCTGATCGCTCCTCCCCAGCAGGCGCTGCGGTCCCCCGGGAACAGCGCTCGCCGGCGTCTCCCCGACCCCCGCCGCCGCCGTTCATTGAGAAAGCGCAGTGGTCCGCGCGCAGAGACGCGCCCGATGCGCTGGCTCGGGCTCCGCGTGCAGGCCTACCCCGCGAGGACCGCGTGCAGGGGACCACGGTGGTGTGCTCGCCCCTCAACGGACGGGACGGCGGGGTGGCAGCGGGCAGGGCGAGGGTCGGCACCAGGCAGGGGAGGAAGATTCTCTACCATCCCCATTGACAACTTGAACGGGACCTCAGCGGGCAGCCCCGCCTCCTCTGGCCTCCCCTCCGGCCAGTTCCCCTCTAAGCACACCCCTGCCCCCGCCCCGCGCCTAGCCGCGACCCCGCGCCCCTGGCCGGACCCCGCCGACCGTCCCTGGCAGCCCAGCAGAGGCGGTGGCGGCCTAGGGCGCGGGTGTCTGCGCCGCCCAGGGAAGCCGGGGATCCGGGGGTCCTTCTGCCCGTGCAGCGCGCAGGGTGCGTGTCCCAGGCTGGGTCGCGGCCAGGGCCCGGCGTGCGGCCAGGAGGGACCCGGCCGGCGGCGGCAGCGGGAGCGGAGGGAAGGAGGAGGAGGTGGAGGAGGAGGAGGAGGACTCAGAGGAGGCGGGAGGAGGGAGGGGGAGGAGGAAGAGGCGGCGGCGGCGGCTCTCCCCGCCGGCTCTGCGTGCGGAAGAGTTTGCCGCCCGAGCAGCCGGCCTCCCGCAGGAGCCAAAGAACCGGCGGCAGCGGCCCGGGAGCGGCGGCCGCGTAGCTCCGAGACCTGCAGCCGCGGCGGCGGCGGCGGCGGCAACAGCGAGAGCAGCGCCTCCCGCCGCCGCCCGGGAGGAGCTCGCCGCGCCCGCTCGCCGCTTCGGCTCCCAGCGGCGGCGGCGGCGGCGGCGGCGGGAGGCGCGTCTCCCCGGCCCAGTCCGCGCCCGGCCCCGCGGGGCCGCCCCGGCCCGCTCCGAGGTAAGGGCCGCGCCCAGGGACGCAGGGGGCCCGGTGGGAGGACGTGCGCGCGGGGTCGCGGGACTCGGTCACCTGCTCGCCGGCGCGGTGGACGCGCGGGGCCCGGAGCGGCGCTCGGGCCCGGGACTGCGCGGCGTGGGGGTCGGGGGCGCGGGGCGCTGGATCCCCACCGTCAGCCCCCGGTCCCGCGGCCCGGACGTCAAGTCCTGCGGGGCCACAGCGGCGGCCCGGGTGGTAGGCTCAGTGTGCGTCTTGCCGAAGGAGGCAGAGAACAAGACACCCCGAACCTCCGGATTTGGGGTGCTCAGAGAGTACCGTCGGGGTGGGTGGACGCCGTGCCCGGTTAGCAGCCTTGAGGGTCGCCCATTGGCCTCTCAGAGTCCCATCGCGCGCCCTCCGGAGAGTGGGCCGCCAGGGACCCCTGGAGAGGGCAGCGTGCGCGCCCCGGGCCCGAGGTCTCTCCGGGTCCCTGGATCGGGATAGGAATTGGTTCCGGGCCGGAATGGGTGCGGAGCCTGACCCCTGGACGCCTAGAGAGCGCGTAGCCCGGCCCTTCGCGTCGCCTCGCCACCGGGAGCTCCCCAGGTTGGATGCCAGCGTGGTGTTTTGTTGGGAGGTGTGCCCCCTCCCCGAGCCGAGGCGGGAGGCTTACCTTTGACCTTTCTGTAGAGCCGCGCAGGGTCGGTAACCAGAGGCTAGGGACAGGGACCGAGGGGCCAAATGAAAACCCAACCCCGCTCCTCTGCCTGCCACTCCTTAAGTGCTCAAGGTAAGAAAGTTTGTTTTCAGCCCTGCGATTCATAAATAATTAGTAACCAGTTTTGTTGATTAAGCAAGATGGAAACCTTCAAAATACACACGCACTTCCAGAAAGTCTAAAAGCTCCCATGGTTGTATCCGGTAGGCTTTAGCTCAGAAAGTTGAAAGCGGGGGGAGTTCAACAGGTGTTCAGAAGGGGTCGGAAAGGGGAGAGCTCGGTGAGTTTTTGTCTTTAGTCCCTGTTCCTTTGAGTCATTAAATTGGCCTGTTTCTTTACGGTAAAATATTGAATAGTTATTAAATTAACTTAATCAGCAGAGATGAACTGGTCATTCTTGATCATTTAGAGCCCAGACCTTCTTTTCTTTGGTAGGAGGGTTTTCCTGGTTTGGACTTTCTAGATAATTAGCTCTAAAGCAGTTCCTGGCGAGGTGTCTGTCTCAAACTGACTTGGTCCCTGATCAGTGAATTGACCAACTCATTATGGCTTGCATTTAAAACACAGCAAGTTTTAATTGCTTTTCCTTGGGAGGTGTCAGTTCAAAATTCAAGTAGTAGCTCTATCTTTCTGCCCCTAAGATTTCTTAAAGGAAGCGTTTGCCAAAAATAACCCCCAAACGTATTTTAAATGACTCCCAAATATAGTGTTTAAAAGAGCTCTTCAGACTTGGGCCACTATTTTTCAAAAACAAAAATCTGTCTCATTGAACAGCTAAACCAGGTCAGGTAGACGTGTGGGCATTTCTCAGCAGTCTACTGAAAGATTTAGTTAAAAATAAAGTATGCAACATAGAGACTCTCAGTAATTGTCTTCCATCTCACAGAGAGATGTGGAGTGTGGCTTAGAAGAATTGTAAATGTGCTGCTTTTAGCCATTTTCTTCTTAGGAATCGATGCCTCTGTTTATTTGCTGATCTGTCCCACTGCGGCAGATGTAGGGTTGATTTTATTCTCACTGCTCCCCAGAGTGACTCCCGTGGAGGCCAGAGAAGGGAATATATTCTAGAGGAAATATGTTATTAATAAAACGCTACCCCCCAAAGAGTTAAACGTGCCAAGAAAAGAACCAAGTGAGGCTTCACTAATTAGTATGATGGAAAAAAAATTCCCTGATAGGAGGAGAGAGCGCTCAGATGGTGACTAAATTTCTTTCTGTAGAAAATGACAATGATTTTTAAGCTCATTTGGTTTTTTTTAAGAGTTTGGGCCCTTTTTACTATTTCTAGGTATTTAATAATGAAAATGATAAAAAAAAAAAGTAGTTAAAAATGACCCACATCACTTGATGGGTATCGTTATTAAGTTGAATTCATCTTATTTTTTTTAACGATCTTTCTTAACCCTTGATAGTCTTTAAAGCTGGCTCTAAACACTGCCACTAATTTTTAGGTTACAGATTCAAAATTAATGATTTTTATCAGATTGAGATAATAATGCATACATATGCTTTTTATGTCACCACTTTTATATGGTTTTTCATAAGTCTGGCTTTGGAACCTTAAACATCCAAAAGGCTAAGGCCTTTTTCTTAATGTTTAAAACAAGTATGTATTTTGTTCTTTACATGAAAAGTCAGTTTTTCCATTGTGATCCAGACACTGATTGACCCATGCTGATCCCAGGCAGGAGGCGGCATCTCTTCCCCAAGGGAGGTCGGATTGTGAGGTGTTGAAAATAGCCCAGTGACTCAGTATTGTTGGCTTTTTACACCAAGGTCTAATTGGCCTTGGCCGCATCATCAAAGAAGCATCTAATTGAGTTTTGCATTTAAATAGTGGAAATGGTACTTGATGCCTTATTTGCTTACAGAAATGTGTGATTAGCACGTTCCCGGTCTCCATTCTATCTGTAGCAAAGATAGGAGGTCAGGGACTGCCACATTCATATTCCCCCGCTCATCCCTGTGAGGCCTTGTTCATCTTAGATGCTCACTAAGTAGGTTAGGAAATGAGCTGACTTGTCGGTGATAGTTATCCAAAGGTTACAAGTTTCTGAATGCTAATGGGGTACTTAACTCTGAGTAATTCTCATTTAAATCTGAAGATGATTAATAGCGCCTTTGAGCACTAAATAAACACTTATTAAATGTGAACATATGTTTAAAAGGGGAATGTTTTTGAATGCAGCCTTTATCTAAGGCACTACTGTTTCTCACTGAATGCCTTGAGACTGGGGACCACTTGGCATTTGAAGCAAAGTAATCTCTTAGGTAAAGTTCCCCCAGAGATCACTTGAGCTTCTGTGGGTCATAAGACTGTGTGGTTTCCATCTGATGATTCAGAACAGAAATGGGAGAGCTTATCTTCTACCATGGTGTGAGGGGAAAAAAACATTGTATTAAGAAGGTGGAGGGTTTAGAACATCATGTCTCAAACTTTACAACAAGTGGCGCCGAGTTCCTGGGGACCTGTGAGATGCAGGCACTGACTCAGGACTGGGACCTGGGAATCTGCATTTCTTACCAGCTCCCAGGTGCTCTGGATGCTGTGACACTCACTAGGAAGTTTCGGGAATTTTCTTAGTTCAATTCAGCCTGTGATACCAAGCATCTACTGTGTAGTAGGCCCAGGAGATAGAAAAAGAAAGAACATGGGTCCTCTCTGCCCTCAAGGAGCTTACAAGTTGAGGGAGCTTCTTTCTAGACTGAAATGAGGCTGCAGGACACCACTGTCCAGTGTAGGGGCCAGAGAGGGCCCCAGGAAATGGAATTTTCCCATGCTACCGATCTTGACCTCTGGTCTTCTTTGAATGGAAAGCCTTGTGACTTGGCAGGAAATAAAATGCAGATATTGAAATCAGACAGATCTGGGGTCACCTCCTTGCTCAGCTACTGTGTGACTTGAAGCAACTTTCTTAACCTCACTGAGCCTTAGTGTCCTGGTCAGAAAAGAGTGGAAATAACGCTTACCATCAAGTAGGTAGGATGATTGGTGAAGGACACATGTTAGGTGTCACAAAAGTGACCCTTTTATTACCATTGATGGGAGAGAGGGGCTGGTAGGCAAGGAGGAAGGAGAGGTTCCTAAAATATTTTTCCGTGTAGGTCACCAATTAGAGATTCAGGTTGGTTAATCAACAAACCCCAGGCTGACAATAGAGAACTGTGCCTGGGGCTGGAAGGTGGGCAACCATGGAAGATAATCGGATGCAAAATGGAATGATGGGGAACACACACATTTCCACTCTTCACCTGCAGTGCCCTGGCTTCTGGTGAGCCTTGGTGGTACCCTGCTAGCAAGACATTTACCTGAGGCTGTTCCTGGTACTTAACCCTGTAGGTTCTGTTGATGAGGACCAACTGGTGTTTGTGGCAGTGAGGCACTGCTTAAAAATATGTTCCAGAGGGAAGGGCATTGGTGCATCCCTGGCCGGGCACTTTTAAGGGTCAGAGCCATCAATCAGTCCTCTTCAGTTGAGTATGAATTACCTGAAGGCAGTGCAGGATGGGTTGGAATTCACCACCTGATGTTTTATACTTCATGCTCTGAGATGATTGCTTCCTCTTGACGTCTGGGGAAGATGAATATACAAGGGAGCGGTCACTTTCGCCCTGGTTTTAGGAAGGGTGGTCTGGGTGGCTCTCAAAATACTTCAACCCCTGTTGCTCTAGTGTGTATGTTTTAGAGCGCCACTGATTATTTGCAAAAGCGATTTCTCCGCTACCACTCCCACTCCATGCTCCGCCAAAATAAACCTTGAAAACCAGGTGTAGGAGAAGAGCAACAGCCTGGGACATGTGTGAGGGAAGGACGCAGTAGAGCAGGGGTAGGAGCCAAGGCAGATCTGGGCAGGGGACGGGGGACTGGTTAACAAGGAAGGGAAGTGGGTGCAGGGAGCATCCGAGCACCCAAGATGGAGATCATAGCAGAGGCAGGGCCAGACAGTAGGAGGTGGGACCCAGGGACCTGCTGCTTTGCTGAATCCATGGAGGATTATGTCCCGGGTCACTGAAAATCGCCCGGGCTTCCAGTGGACACAAGCCCTCCCCAAGGAAGGCAGGTGACAGAGCCGAGCAGCGTGACCCTTCCAGACTCTTCTGAACCAAAACAGGCACTGCGTAATTTTCCAGGGGATATCTGTCCCCCTTGAAAGTCAAAATATTGAGAACTGGAGAACATTTTAAAAGTTATTATCTTTCTGTTATGACAGTATACTTATTTCTTGGCAAATATAGAAAAGATTGAAGAAAATGGAGATTACCCACAATCTCGAAGGTATTTCCCTTCAGTCTTTTTGCTATGCATTAAAATTTTTTTTATGTTAGATTTTTAAAAATTAATATAATCTTGTAAAATTTTCAAATAATCCAGAACTACTTCTAGGGGGAAGATCCCCTTTATCCCCTGATCCTACTTAAGAGTCACCCCCTTTTTTCTACCTGGTGGAAACCTGATTTTGCTTGGGAGCCTTCCTTCCTCCACATGTCTCAGGGGTAAATCCTGATTGGCCAAGCAGCCCTGGTGGACCTGCTGTCCTTGCCAGTGATTGGCTCCGGTGAGCATGTGGACTTTGTCCTGGCCAACTGAATGTGATTGGCTGCGTGCGTTCCTGGGAGGCTTCCCTGGCCCTTGGAAAGAGGCAAGGGAGGAAGGAGCGCTTTTCTTCTCCTGGACATGATGCCCGTAAGTGGGGCAGCCGTCAGCCACCAGAGCAGGCTAGGCCAGGTCCCAGCTGACCTGCCAAGGAACGCAAAGGTGAAGAATGTGGCCTCCACAGTACCCTTGACCTTCTGAATCACCAAAGAGGAGTCTCTGAGTTAGGATGTTTGGGAGATCCTGAAACCTTCCTGATCACTTAAAGCAGGGCAAGTTGGGTTTGTTTGTTAATCGTGGCCAAAAGCATCCTAACTGATGCAGCCCACCGCACCCCACCCTTTTCAGAAGGTGATTGCTGTTAACCATGCGTGTATTCTGCTAGTCATTTTCCCTGCATTTATGTGCACGTTTTCTTTTTAAGCAGACAGAATTCATTCTATGCATTTTATTTAGCAGGATTTTTTTTGGTTGGTGTGGCATGAGATTTTGGGGGGTCATTTCTTATGTCTACTTTATTCTTTTTAGAGGTTACATAGTAATATTCACTATGTATAAAATAGATGGACAATAAGTTTGTACTGTATAGCACAGAGAAGTATATTCAGTATCTTACAGTAACCTATAATGAAAAAGAGTATGAAAAGGAATATATGTATGTACATTGTGACTGAAGCATTATGCTGTGTACCAGAAATTGACACAACATTGTAAACTGACTATACTTCAATAAAAAAAAGTGACACTACAAAAGAAAAAAAAAGGAATAGCTTTAAGATGTCCGAAGTCACTAAACAACAGAAATGCAAATTAAAACTATACAATATCAGTGAGGAGGGTATAGCTCAAGCGGTAGTGCATTCTTAGCATGCATGAGCTCCTGGGTTCAATCCCCAGTACATCCTCTAAAAGTAAAGAAATCTAATTACCTCCCCCCAAATAAAATAATTACATAATACAATAATAAATTTAAAAAATACTAAGAAAAGAAACAACTCTTTAAAAAAAACTACAAGATACCAGACACAAGATATTAATACAAAAATGATCTAGATATAATTATATGAAAAAAGCAAGATGCCAAATAATGTGTCATATGTTCCCTTTTGTGTAAATATTCTATATACACTGAAATATAAAGGGATATAAATACATATAAAAAAGGTTACGTAGTAATATTCAGAAGTACTGCTGACACATAATTTATTTAACTCGTTCTCTGTTGTTAAACATTTACTGTGCTTTGTTACCACTTCTTTTGTTTGTTTGTTCGTTTTCACTTCTTGACTATTTTAAACAGTGTTTGTATTAACTTCCTTATCTATGTGTCTTTGGGTACATTTCAGATTTTTCTCAGGCAGGCACATAATAGTCCATAATCATTGTTTTTGGAGTGTTTTGGTGGTTTGTGAAGACACACAAGAGAATATTTGAAATTGAGGCTCTCCATGAAAACTAACTAGACATCATCAACCTTGCAGTAATCTCAGAAGAGTCGTGAACCGGTGTCAGGAGACATAGCCCTCCAGTGATCTGTTTCCAAGAAAACTCTAAGGAGATAGCCTTCCAGACCCTTCTCAATCCAGCTAGACATTGGGCCGCCCAAGCATCTCTAAGAAGCTTTGTTGTTTCCAGCATCTGCAGAGTTTTAACTCTGATAGACGTTCTTTCTCTGAATAGGCAAGAGTCCCTTAAAACAAATACTTTGTGCCTGGCGTGAAGCATGGCTGAAATGTGAGTTTGTTCTAGTCTTTGAAATTTTCCAATTCTGCTAGAGAAGACAGGAAGGCAAATGGGATGGATGAAACTCATAAAATATATTAATCGCATTCTTCCTCCTTAATTCAAAGAAGAAAATCTAATGTTTCGAGGAGGTTCCCAGGGACAGGATAATTCCATTTCGAGTCTGGTGCCTAATCATCGGGCCTCCTGTGGGCCTTTTGAGGCAGTTTCACCAATAGTCCATATCAGTGAAATTCAGATTTATCTTTTGTCCTTTATGGAAAATTCCGGTATTTTTTCCATTTCAGAAGTAGGTGGCTTTGACTTTCCATTGTTATGTTTTGCAAGGTTAAGGCTGGTTTAGGAATAGAATGACGGGTACGTGTTGCAGTGCAAACGGTCCACCTGCATGTTGTCGGAGTGCAGGAGGGGAGAGACATTGCTTGTGGCCTGAGAAGTTTTGGGGAGGAGGTGGGTTGGAGTGAGGAAGGGAAGAGCCCACCAGACTGCTGTGTTGATCTAACAGATCGTGGATTGGCCACATCAGCACTTCCATTTACGTGGTCCATGAAAGACATGGCCCATGGTGACGTCATCTGTTACTACATAAGATGCCTGTTTCCCTGGCGATCGTGTTCTAGTAAAACTATGAAGAAAACTGTAAACCCCTGGTGCTGGTGTGTGCTTGTGGTCAGGGTGGGATGTTGCCAAGAATGATTGCCCTGGAGCTCTGGAATATCCGTTCCCCTGAAGACCCAAAGCACAGATGACTCCTCGCCTCACCAAGGCTTTCTTTTTTCTTTTTCCTTCTCCTTCTCCCCAAGGCTTTCTTAATGGTCAGGGAGGATTTTATTTTTATAGTCTTCCCTCCCTTCGCCTTTACAACGAATGTGGGAGAGAGAAATTCATTCACAGCAAATTTGCATGGTACTTTGTAGCGGTTTTATGATCTCTCCAGTTAGAGAACTTTCTTCTATTTCCAATCTTATGTAGCCCTTGGCTGATAATAATCTCTTGAATTTATGGCTCAAGACAAACTGATTTCATTTGAGGGAAGAGAGCTGCTTATTTTTGAGTTGCTTTGGGACCTGCCCGCAGTGTTTCCACTCCTGGTCTCTGTCTCAGCTCCCTGCCCAGAGAGGGTGAGGCGGCCTCGTTCCTCCTGGTCCTGGGGTCCTGGAAGCCCGTCACCTGCCACACTCCCTCCTTGGGAATCTGTAACTCACTCCCACCCAGCAGGGCTGCCAACAGCGGGTGGCAGCTCAGAAAAAAACCTCCACCCTTTGACTGTCTCCTTTACTTCTGTTGGATCTGGAAAGGCTCCACTGAAGAGGTTGTGTCCGGGGAGGCACAGGACCCCTCAATTTTGGGAGTTAAATAAAGGCGGCCTTGGTGAAAACAGATCCCTCTCCTGTGTCGCCCTTCGCGGTCCTGACCTCTCCGCTAGCGCGATGCTTACTCTCGCCTTCTTTGCCATCACCCGCCCCGCAGCAGGCTGCCTCTCGGCTTCCCGAGCCCGAGTCCTTCGCCTGCTCTCGAGTAAGTGTCAGGATGCTTCCTGGCAGGGCCGCAGGCGCCATGCTCTAACACTTGGGTTTGGACACGGCCGCCCGAATTAATGCCCTGTCAATGTGTGCGCGTTTCATTTTATGACCAGGCCTGGGCTCTGGCTGGTCTGCGAGCCCCCTGCACCCCACACCTCACACAGGGCCAGCAGGTAGGCAGACAGAGCGCTCTGTGGAAGGAACGAGAGCAGACCTTCTGGGCATGGTTGCTGGCTGCCACACAGCAGATGGGCTCCACTCGGTCGTGTCCAGGGAAGTGCAGCATCCCCCAGCTTCCCACACCAGGGCCTCCTGCCCCTCAGGTCACCTTCCCACCTGGGGGCAGCTCCTCACTCATCCTCCTCCCACATGTCCTTAGAAACCCGCTCCAAGCACCTACCTGGGAGGTTTTCCCAATAGATCTGCCCTGGCAGGTGCTCCTCCTTCTCAGCCAGGGCTGCTGTCCCCCTGTCCTCTGCAAAAACAGGCACGTCTGGGCTGCGAGGTGGCCAGCCCAGTTTGTGCCCACTTAGCCGGACCTGTCTGCTGGTGCATGGAGTTGCACGGTGGAAGCAGCCCATTTCTCCTCTCTCTCATCTCCCCGGGCCCGACTCGTGGCACCCTCCCAGCACACGGGAGACATTGCAGCTGACCAGCCTCAGAGGCTTGGATTGGCCCCTTCTGACAAAGGCCTGGGAAATTGTGAGGATGTCTAAATTTTTTAAGAGAGTAGTTCCTGTCATGTGCCCAGTGTCTATGGAGCTGTGCTGTGTTTACACGAGTTAGCTGTTCAGAGTGGCCTCTGCTTTACAGACAAAACCTTGGGGCTCCCCCTTCCCTGTCTGACCAGTTACCGAGCAGCACAATCTCATCCCCAGGTTGTGGGGAGGTACCGCTAGCATGAGCTCACTTGAGGCTGTGTTTTGTGTTTTCCAACAGCTCAGGTTGGCAGCTCTGGCACATATTACAGCCTGTTTGTGTGAGGTACCTACACGAGCCCTCAGCTTTTACCCCTGGGCAGCGTTGGCCTATGACCCGATTTTTTTTTTTTTTTTTGATTGTTCGTTTGTTTTTATCTGAATGTTTTATTTCCACATTTGGTCTTGGGGAGCAGCAGGGTTTTTTTGTTTGTTCTTTTTAGGGGGAGCTAATTAGGTTTATTTATTTTTAATGGAGGGACTGGGGTTGTTGAACCCAGGACCTCATGCATGCTAAGCACACGCTCTACCCTTGAGCTCCCCTCTTGTGACCTGATTGTAAACCACAGCATCTGAGTGGCCATTGTCGTGTGGGCCAATAGTGCTTGCTTTTATTGTTATTGTTGTTTGTTTTTTAAGAGTCTGGGATTCCAGGCATCCTTTGTGGGGTGGGGGTGGGTGGCGGCAGGTAATTAGGTTTACTTGTTTATTTTATTTTAGAGGCGGAACCGGGGATTGAACCCAGACCTGTGCGTGCTGGGTACCACTTGAGCTACACCCTCCCCCACCAACAGCATTTTTCCACGGCTGTGACCTGTGGCAGAAAGCCTTGGCACCCCGACACGGTCACTGTGGCCAAGTGACCTCAACGAGTCACAGACACCCCAAAACTCAGTCTCTTCATCTGTAAGAGGGAGGTATTGATACCGAAGGGTGACTACCAAGAGGTGAGAGTGTTTGTGAAAGAGTTCCATAAACATGCAATGTGGCAGTGCCCTTCTTATTCCTTGCTGCGGTGACCAGCTTGTCACTCAAACTCCCCCGCATCCAGCTGGGTAAATTCCAGCCTTGAGGTGATTACTTTTTGAATGGAGTGCTTGCTTTTTTCGGTCAAGATACATGCTAACAATTAAAACCACAATATATGCCACTGTTCTCTTGAAAGCTAACGTCATGGAAAAAAGTAAAATCCTTCATCCAAAGAAGACAAAGGCTTAGAAGTTCTTGGCAGTCACTGGGGACTGCAGTTTGCTTTCGAAAGCTTCTGCCATTTATAAGAGCAAAGTAGCCTGACCACCTCTGGTGTCTGAAAATTCAGTCTAAATCAGTAGACTCAGCATATTCCCATCCTATGATTTGATGGGCTGTATGAGGCATTTCCCCATGACAAAGGTGACAGGTGCTGTTCCTTGGGACTTTTTGTTTTTTTCTAAAGAGGGTTGGCCTGCGGAATTGGGGCTCAGCTCCGATCACCCTGGAAGACCCCTGTGACTTTCCTCTTGTGTCACAGTTCCCTCCAGAGCAAGGATCATCTGATTTTTAGTGGGACCAGGAGTTTAGTCTTTGGATTGGACACACATGCATACACTGGTGAATAAGCTGGTTTTGAGATGGAAGGAAAGGACTGAATGTTTGTGCCCCCTCTCCCCAGAATTCACATGTTGAAACTCTAACCCCAATGTGATGGTATTTGGAGGTGAGACTTTGGGAGGTGATTAGGTCATAAGGGTGGGGTCTTCATGGATGGGGTTAGTGCCCTATAAGAAGATGCCAGAGAGCTAGCCATGTGAGAACACGAGATGGCCCCCACCAGCAAGCAGGAAGCAGATCCTCACCAGAAGTGACCAGGCTGGCACCCTCATCTCAGACTTTCAGTCTCCAGAACCGTGAGAAGTCAGTTCTGTTGTTTAAGCCACTCAGTCTCTGGTCATTTGTTACAGCTGCCTGAATGGGCATGGACAGGCCAGGACCCAATGCTCATCTGGCACAAGGGGGCTCACCTTTTCCAGATGAAAATGAGAGGTTCAGGAAGCAAAGGGGCCTTTCCCTGCAGCCAGGCAGTCCTGCTGACCCTTCCAGGAGGTTCTGTGCTTCCCTTTCGTGCTTCCCTTTCGTGCTGAGACCTGAGGATGCTGCTGCTCAGCTGAAATCCAGCCAGCCTGCAAGAACAAGGCTTTCCCCGGCCTCAGCACACTCACCACCCGGATGTACTGGGGGGGAAGGCTGCAGCCTGAACAGCCAGCTTCACCCCAGATCATCTTATCTCTCTGTGCGCGCGCAGTCTGCTCTCGGACGTGACTACAGGGAGATAAGGGAATCAGAGTCCCGGGGCTGCAGGAACAGGGAGGGACGATCACAGGCAGGACACAGACCGTCCACTTTCACTTCTGGAAGCCGCTTGCTCTTGGAGGCGCTGACCTCCGACTTCCTTCCAGATAAACAGAATCAAAGCACAGAACTCGCTCACGTCCCTGATGAAGGCTGAAATGTCTCTTTATTTTAACAACTTCTAGTGGTTCGCACGTATGGGGGGCAGGATCAACGGTAGGACTTCCCCACTGACATCTTTTATCCCTGTGTTACCTCCTCTGCTCGGGCCTCTCTTTACCATGTACCCTTGATAAATCAGGCAAAGGAAAAGATACCTAGGTCTGAGGTCGGGCTGTGCTCCGCTGTCACTATCACACACTCCTTGGATTCAGTCTCTGCAGGGAAGCACTATTTTATCCTTATTTTACAGACAAGATGCCAAGGCTCAGAGAAGTTAAGAGACTTGTGTAAGGATGTTCAGAGCAGGAACTTGAATGGAGCCCTTTAAAGAAAGACCGAAAATAGAACAGCCGGTTTTTATTTACTTTTTCTGAAACGCCACTTCCGAGAAGATAGGAAATGTATAAAATGAATTAAGCATCTTAAACAGGACTTTTTTTTTTAGCTTAAGCAGGTTTTCTTGAATACGAGGTTATTGTGCGGCTGCTGGGGTAGAAAACTCTAATTTGGGGCCCGTTTTCAATGCAGCTCTAGGAGGAGGCTACAGGGAAAAGGGCTTGGAAGAGAAGGCTGGCAGGAAAATCATTTTTAGGGCAAAATCATTATTCTGTTCCTTGCCATCTTTTAGTAGCTAACCTGCTTTTCAAAATTGTTTCTTTTGCTGTAACAAGGATTGCTAAATCAGGACACCCCTTACATCTCTCTGCGTTTTGTCTGGAGTCAGGTACATCTTTCTTTGGCTGAGCCCTGCAGGGGCACTACCGCAGAAAGGCTGGGCTACCTGGTACCACGTTTGCGCAAACACTGTTTCGCCTGAGTCTCGTCAGCTCAGGCCTAGAAAACCAGGAGCTGAACTTTGTTATGCAGGAGCCTCCTGGAAGTCACCTGGGTTAACCAGAAGGGCGTCCCTCCATCCCCTCCCCTCCACACACAAGCACGAATCTCAGCGCTCAGCAGATGTGAAGGAAAATCGGTGCAGGCAAGGTGTTAAAGATTTTTGAGTAACAGGCTTCTCTGAGTTGGTGCTTCTCGGTTTGACTCCAAGGGAAGTGTCTATAAAGCTGCTCACTTAACTTATGAAGGGCGGTTCGGAGCACCCCAAGCCCGCCTCCCTTCACCAACTTTGGGGGCGGCTGTGGAGAGGGCTGGGCTCACCTTGTGGGGGTGGCACTAGGGCCCTGTTGGGTCAGTTCTGTCCTTTCCTGTCCTCCTGTCCCCAGCCTTGATGGAAACAGAAGCAAACCCCAAAACAAACATTTTTTTCTCCATGATCCTTTAATAACGTCCATCTGAATTATCCTGGGCTGTGCATCATTTTAGAGGGCTCTGAGAACAAGCTGACTTAGGAAGGTGTTTTTCTGATGGCAAGCCAGACTTGAGCCTTGGACGATGATGATATGGGATGGGGTGCGGGGGTTGGGATCACTTGCTGTCGGGACCAACCGTGAACCGATCTGGCCAGGAGCTAATTATGATTCAAGGGGGACTGAGTTCCAAGTATGCTAAGGGTAGGCTCTACCAGTACATTCCCTCTTTCATCAGTTCCCACGGAATTTTTGACATCTTGGTTTCGATGCTTCCCTGCTTCTCTGGTGCTGCATTTTGTTCCTCTCGTGAAGGGGAGCCCCACCACACACGTGGCGTCAGGGGAAAGAGGTTTACAGGGTTTGGAAGGAATGATTCACCCCAGCTTTCCCAGAGGGGATAAGTTTAATCCAAAATATGAAAGAACTTTGGAAAGAGCATAAGATAAGGTCTGTAAATTGTGGAATGTGGTGCTTCTCTTAGTTCTGGGGCAGACTTTTCAGGATCCAGAATTAAAAGCAAGAATAACTTCGAGCGTGCTGATGTATCTTACCTGGCAGGAGCCCTTGCCTTGCTATTTCCAGTGAATTATGACACTGCCAGACACCTGAGTCATTCAACACTGAGTCCCCATCCTTCCAGAACTAATTAACGTTCTAGGGCAAACCTAGTGTCCCAAGGAGATTTTTTTTTTCCAGCCAAAGAAGCCTGAATTCACCTGAAGTCAGACAGAATAGAGAGTTCATTCAGGTAACTTGAGACTCACGGTGGATTTATTTTATTTTATTTATTTTATTTTTTAGACAATTACCAGATGCTGTTTCTTTTAAAATTGAAATACAGTCAGTTACAATGTATCAATTTCTGGTGTACAGCACAGTGTACATGTATTCATTTTCATATGCTTTTTCAATATAGGTTACTACAAGATGTTGAATATAGTCCCCTGTGCTAGACAGAAGAAATTTGTTTTTTATCTGTTTTATTTATAGTAGGGTCTGTTTTATATTCTGTGTCAAAGTTAGGTTGTAAAATGCCACATTTATCTTATTGTCCTAATCTCTTTGTCACACCTAACCACAGATTTCCATCTTTTAAGACAAACAGTTGACAGTTCACTTTTGCAATTTCCTCTTTTGGGAGTTATCAAGAAACTTCTGGGAAATATTTGGGGTTTGCCTCCAGTCTGAGTGGAGATAAACTGAATTTTCTTGAGACTGGTTTTTTTCCTCCTCTTCGAGCCGAAGTGAGGGGAAATTGGCCATGTGGAGAAGACTCTGGTAGAGACGCCCTTATCCTCGACTTTGATTCTTGTTGCAGAGTCCCCCCAGGAGTTTGTCCTCTGAAAAGGAGAGTCAGGGGGCCATTGAGTGGAGGGGACCTCAGAGGTCAGGCCGCCAGAACCGTCACCTCACAGAAGGGGAAACTGAGGCTCGGCGATGGCCTAATCCAGCTTGGAAGCCAGTCTCAGCTTCCCTTCACCTCCCCCTATTCTCACCCACTGGCTGTCCAATATACTTGCGGCTCGTTTTACAAACACAGCGGAACAGGATTACAGCTGTGAACGAAAAGACGAATCCTGCCTGTTTTACGTCCCCAGATTGCCACCATCGGTTTAGCTCATTTTTAGAATTTCCCAGAAGTGGGATGGATAACAATAACAATTTAAAATTTGCTTTTCATGATTGCATGCACGGATTTCATTTCTCTTCCTTGATGCTGAATTTGCATAGTCAATGAGTTGAAATGAGACATCACCAGGGCCAGTAGATACCCCCAACCCTGGGTCCAGCCCCATTTAGCCGTGGAAAGGACGTTCTTTCTCCCCAGCCTCTGAGACATTGAGTATACGAGGCCCACCTTCCGACCGGAAGACAATCTTTGAACAGATTTAAAACAGCTGTTGAATGTTTAAACCATACTTTTTCTCTTTGACGGAATTTAGGATATATTAAAAACAGCAAACTGTTAGTAGATACAAAGTATGTTAAGGCAGACTGTTCTCATCTATATCTGGGGAGTCTATATTTTGATATTTTACATGGAAAACAAATGTTAGTGGCATTATTTTGTTCAGCTCTCCGGACCCCTGGGCTTTTGCTCATGCTGTTCCCCCCACCTGGAACACCCTTCCTGCCTTCCATTTCTGCTCCCTCCTGTTCACCCTTTTAGACTCAGCTCTGGCCTCCCTCCCCTGAGAGGTTCTAATGTCTGTCCTCTGGGATCCTACAGAACCTCTTGCAGATCTTTTTCATGGAAGTATCTGGATTTTATAGTTTTGAAGTTACCGACTGCTGTGGCTGTTGACCCACTAGACTGTAGGTCCCTGGAATAGAGATCAGATTTTCCCCTTTGTCTTTCAGCAGCTGCTGTATAGTAGACATGCTCCATCAGTGTTTATGGAACTGAACCAAAGGACAGGAAGCCTCTGTTCATTGGAACTGGGACTTACTCTTATAAAGTTACATCAGTCAGTCATTTTAGGTCCTTGAGCTACTGTGATGTTCTTCTTAGCCAAGGGCAAATCCCCTTGTGTTCACAGGCCCTTCTCCCTCAAAACGAAGTGAGCTACCATCTGGTGGCCACCTCACACCCCAGACAATCATGCCTCTACAGCCTTTCTTCTCGTCTGAATCCTTTACAGCCCAACATTCCTGAGGCTTTAGGTTCAGAACCTGGAATCCCAGATCCGATATCTCAGAGATCATCAGGTGCTGAGAAATCACATGTCCCTTAGCGCTGGGGCAAGGGACACCGCCAGCCACATCCATCAGAGAAGGTCACACAGGCTAAATGAAAAGAGCACATGACAGATGATGGTCTGATTCCGTTTTCCTTAAAAGAAAAATGACAGGTATGATCTGTCTGTCAAACAGAAGCGTGGGGAGGTGGGGGGAACGCAGTGCTTACAAGTCAGGGGGTTGGCGTTTAGGCTGCCTGGGTTCAAACCCAGCTCCTCTCCTGACCAGCTGTGCAACTTAGGGAGGCTGCTTAAACCCAGTACCTGCCTTTCTTCCTCCATCAAATAGGGATGTGGTGGTGCCTGCTCCTTGCCATCGTTCTGAGGATTAACTGAGCTAATATATGCAAAGCCCCTAAGATGTGCTGGCACACAGCCACCAGGAGGTGCCACTATTAAATTCTCTGCAGTGAACATGTATGCTCAGCCCGATTATACCTATGAACATTTTGGGGAAAGTTTGGAGAGAGCAAGCAAGCATACTCCCTATCTGTGCGGCTGGATTTGCTGTAGGGTTGTGTAGGGATGGGCTGGACCAGTGACCAGTTCTTGTGTCCAGTGACTAAGGGATGAAACAGTCAGTAGCCAGACTGACCCTGTAGACTTCACCTGCACACGCACACATGCACACGCACACGCACGCATACACACACAGAGTTAAGCCCCCAGGTGCCAGGAAGACTGGAGTACTGTCTCCCTAGGTATTTATGTGTCCAAAGTCAAGGAGCCTTGGAAGCATCTCAAGGTCATAAAAGCCCAGACACATGAGACTTTCTGACTCCTGCAGATATTTTATTTACATTCCTAAAGGTCAAGGTTAAAAACCCAGAGTCCTTTCCCTCCCATCTCAAAGGAGCAAAGGTTTCTCTCTCTCTCCTTTCTAGACATGGAGGGAGGTAGCTGCTCTCTGCTGCACATGAGCAGAGAGGATCCTTTTGTTTTCCATCCCTCATCTCTGGGGTGTAACCTGCACATGGAGGAAGCCTCCATCGGCTCTTGTCACCGTGCCTGTGGGTCTGGGCCTGGGTCTGGGGGCCGACACTGCAGGGTCACTCTGGGTGTGAGCATCGGTGGAGCCCCTTCCCTGACCCGGCTGCTTTGCCTGTAGAAAATACTTAACTATAGGTGGGCGGCATCTTGGACCCTGTGTGGTTTCATAATCCATATGCCTGGGCGCTTTGCTGGTCCAAAGAAACCCGGGTCCCTGTCTGCGGACGTGTCTGGGGACCAAGGAAGTTAGGCCAGCACAGCATCCAAGGTATGTCCGCAGGACCAGGCGGCTCCAGGTGGCCTCACCGGCATTCCTCCTTTAACCAAAGACACCCCTCGTACATCAGAAAACAGCCATTTTTTATGAGTTGTAGCTGGATTCTTTTACAGTAAAGTACAGTTCTAATGAAATGACTCTGTCCCCAGCTGTTCCTGAAAGGAGTGGAAAAAGGCTGGCGTCTCCTGGTGTTTCCATTTTTGATCAGCCTCATCTGGGAATTTAATACATTTTCTGATCAAAGTCCAAAGTCTCTGCTTTGCTCCGGCTTTAATCTTTGGCTATAAAGCCTCCCTTTTCTTGCAGACATACATTCAAATCAGGTTACAGCCAAACAGCGATTTTATTTTGGGGGATGGAGAGGGTGGGTCAGGAACACGTATCTAGATAAAGAGGTGTTCAGTGCCTTCCTTAGGGGAAGGTGCTTGGACAGTTCAGGTAAATGGTAATAGTTTCTTCAATGTACGTTTTTGGTATATTTGAGAGATTTTATTCTACATACTGAATTCTGTTAATTGTTGAAATGGCCCTAAGTCATGTTTTCTGTTATTTTTTTGATGCTTATGTCAAGAAGAAGAAGGAAAATAATTTAAATTCAAATGCTCTTCAAATTCCAATATTAACTTGAATCTCTATTTAAGAAAAAAACAATGTTTGTTTAAGAAAGTAGATGACCTATAAAGATGTCTGAAGGGTCTGGAAAGTAGATGAGTTTATCAAGGACTCCTGTGTGAAGGGACGTCTTCCTTTATCTCACCCATCAGTGAGTTGCTCAGACAGGTGGCAAAATGGGAAGAGGGGTCCCCGATAACCCGCACCAGGACTGAGCGGGTCCTGCCCCAACGTCTTCCCCAGGGAGGAACGGAAGTGGGTGATTCAGGAGGTTTGAGACCCCAGAAAAGAAAAGAGAAACTGCGGCAACCTGCCTGGTCCAGTCCGGCCTGATCCGGCCCGGGAGACTCACACAGAAGGTCGGGTCAGCCTCCCCGTCTGCTGGCATCTGGAGACTTGCCAACTCGTGTTTTCTTCAGTGCTGCCCTGACGTGTGGCTTGTGTTGCGAGGTCCGGATCAGTAAAGTAGTTTAACTGCCCAACTCGCCCGGCGTTACCGGGTCCCAAACTGTGCCAGGCGCAGGGCTGGGGCTGGGATGTCCCTGAGGGTGGGCGCCGGGGGCTGGGATGGGGGTCTTGGTGCTCGGAGGAGCCCGCAGGCCCTTTCACCCAGGATGTTTGGAGACTCGGGGGCTCAGATCAGCAAGTATTTTGATAATTCTCTTCAACCACATACTTCATACTCCGAGCACCAGTTTTCAGAGAATTAGAAGCAACAGGTATACATAAACTCTGCTGAAAAGTTCACCTTCCTTTGCTCAGCCAGTCCCCAGCAGGGCTGAGGGGCCAGTGGTTATGAACCATGTTCCACATGGTTCCCCATCAGCTCTACAGGCAGAAGATGTGGGGTGCGGTGCGGATACACGTAGGCCCGAAGGTGCATTTTGAAACAGATCCTTAATATAGTTCCTTTTCATTTAGCTCTTCTACTTGATGAGTTAGAAGACCTGTCAGTTATTCCAGTTCCAGATCCATGAGCACCAGCGTCGTGCATTGCGTCTGGGCACGTCACCCGTGCGGCCTGATGGTCAGAAGAGGCTGCCTTGTGAGCGTGTGCCCTGGTTCTGAGTAGGTGCCCCTCTGCCAGAGCAATGGTTGGCCCTGCTGTTGAAATTGATTAATTCACCGTGTGCCACTTTGGTTAGGGAAGGGGACAGGGAGACAAGGATGAGGAAGGAACGAGAGACACTGGATTGCGGAAGTAAATGAAGACCAACCAGGTGAGAATCAACAAAGTCTATTCACTCAGAGCCAGTAAAGCAAGAGAGTCAGCCACCATCACCTGTGTCTTGGCAGCGACTCAAGGGCCAGCAGAGGAGTGGGAAAGATTTATGGTGGAAAAAAGGCAGGGCTCCTGGGTGCCCTGATTGGAGGCTGTCCGCGTTGGGAGGTTGGACCCACGAGAAGCCGGGCGTCCTGTATGATTGTTTGAGGTGAGTATTCAGCTTTCTCTGGTCGTTCCTAAATTGGAAGTGAGGGTTTGGAAATTTGGGGCACTGTCAGTTACAAATCAAGTCCTAGCCACTCGGGGCTGGTTATCACAGGGGTTATTTGACTTTTGGGATTGTTGCTGAAGGTAGTGGTCTGACCGCCTACAAGTCTGACTTAGAGACCGCAGGCTGGCTTCCTGGCTGGTTACTGTCGATCGTGGGTTGGTTTCCTGGGCAGATTGCTGCAGGTTGTGGGTGAGGGTTCTGTTTCTACATGTTGCCTGGCCATTGTTCGTTTGTATATTTAGTATCTCAGCACCAACCTAGCACTGGCTAAGAATAAACAAGAGACTCAGCACGCCTATTGGCCTGGGGGGGTGGTCTCAGGCTGGCCAGCACCAATCAGATACCAGCATCCAGGCCTCTGCGGTCTTCGCTGGGCAGGACCACGCCGTGACCATCCAACGGCAGCCTGTCGACAGCTCTGGACTTGATCATGAGGCTGCCGACACTGCAGTGTTCACACGCCATGAGCTCCTTCCCGCCTTCCTTATACTTGAGATTGACTCTGGCCAGTTGCTTCTCTGAGGGGCACACTGTCCCTCGGGCAGGGACTGCCCCATCCTGGCTTTTAGTCCACTTTTGTTAGTGACTGGCTGTCTTGAATCATCCAAGGACTCCCCTGACAATGAAAGCTTCTCTTATATGTCATTTCACCCCTGCTCTCAGCCCCGACCTGCAGAGGGGTTTCTGGCCAGGAATGGAGTATTCCAGACAGTTCTGGAATTTTCCAGACAGTTCTGGAATTTCTGTCATAATCTCCTCCTTCTTCAGTCATTTTCTTGCCACTCCTGGAAGTTTGGTGCTGAAGCCTCCCTGCTCTGGGCACCGTGTCTGGCCGGAGGAAAATGGATGGGGCCGTGCCAGCCTTCAGTGCCACCGCTCCTGTCCTGGCAGGCCACGTGGGGACTTCTGAGGTGGCTCCCCACCCACCTCCTAGTTTTTTTGTTTCTATGTTTGTTGTGCGTTTTGCTCTGGCATTTACAGAAAATTCCTGGATGCCAACATCATGGATAGCCAAAGACGATCCTGGAATATTTGACTTCTCTAGAATTTAAGAAAAAAAAGTGTTCAGAGTTTATAGCGTTAAGTTTTACATCAGATGTGCCTAAAGTATTTAAGTTTGTAGAGAAACCCTAAGAAGGTTATATAGGGTTTTGAAAGACACCCACAAAGTTCTGAAGAGGGGACAATTAAAAAGGCATCTTGTCTCCTGCCTGTGTGTGTGTTTGCGCTTTCAAATTACCTGACGTCCTCTGGGTGTGGAAGTTAAGTCAAAGCTGTCAAGATTTGCTTCCCTTCTGAGAACAACTCTTGTGCCATTGACGACCAAGAATAACAATAAGCCTTTTCTTAAGTTGAAAAAGAGTATGTATTTTTGTCCCTGAAAGAACAGCGATTATTCATGTCCTTTAGTTATTTAAAGTATTTTTGTAAATGCTGAGAATGAGAATTCTGAACTTCATCTTGACGTTCAGCCATACAAAATAAAAATGCTTTAAATATTCAGGGCCTTCACCTGAAACATTTAGGTTGGTGAGTCTCTTAATAATAATAGCTCTTTAGGGAGGACCAGTACGTGACGTACACGGTCGGAAATGCTTTGAACATATTAACTCCTCTACTTCTCATATTACCCTCACTTTATAGCTTGCACACTGAGGCCCAGAAAGGTTCAGCCACTTGCCCGAGGTCACACAGCCACAACTTGGACCTGGGCCATCAGACATCCACCTTAAACCTATGTTGGCCCTAGAAGCTTCCAACCACATTCTATCAAGGCACATAGTTTCTCTTGTTTCCTCCCAAAACATAAACTTGGAAAAGAAAGCAGCATTGACTATTCATGTGTTTAGCTCAGAACCCTTCAAGCCTTTGGAGTGTAAGAAATAATCATCGTTAGAGCCCCTCCTGGAATTGGGCCGTTGCAGGTCTGGTTGCTGCTGCTGATCTGCTGTTTGTGGAGCTCAGTCGGAGAACAGACAAGTGAAACACCAGGGAGGATGATGGTGGGAGAGCATAATGTATGATCATCTTCTTATCTTGGAATTCTTTTTTTAAAATAGGTTTTTAGCAGGCTTGCTTTCTTTTTTATTGTGGCAAAATAGTTAATGCCACCGAACTGTGCACTTAAAAATGGTCAGGTTTATGTTATATATATTTTTATCACAATAAATAAATAAGTAGGTTTAAAATTTTTTTAATCCAGTGAGCTCGTGGGTGACTCCCCAGCAGGCATGACGTCTGTAGGTCTTGCAGGTTGGGTTGGCCAAAGTGAGATTTTTTTTCCTCAAGTTTTCCAGGTTCGTGTTCTGCTTCGATCTCACAAGGAAGAGAAAACCTTAGTAGGCTATGAATGCCTTTAGAAAAAAGCCAAGAATAGTGTGTAAGTAACTTCTTTTGGAGCAAAATCTACTGGCTGATCTACTGGCTTCAAGGGCCAGTTCAGTTCCTGGTGTAGTTGGGGAGGATTTTTGTCGATTTTGCAAGATTCTGGTTACAAAGTATCATGGGTCCTCAGTGGTCTGCCCCAACCTTATGTTTTTCATCAGCCCTGGTTTTTCTTAGGGTGCAGTGTTTCAGGATCACATCAGTCATGTTCTAGAAGAAACATCTGCATCGTGGGGAGCGTATGGCCATGAAAAGTTCTTGTAGTAACAGGGAAAATCAAGATCTGAATCGGAGTTTGTGTTGTTAACCATTCTGGGCTCTGGGGGAATTCAATGGTCAGTGAAAAGAGAATTTACAGAGCCTTAAATGCCCCACACAATTTGGCAAAGAGCTAAGCCAGGTCACCTTAGCAGGTCACTTCCATCTAGAGCATATGCTGTCTCTCGAAAGCATCCTGTTGAATGACAGAAATACACTCATGCCATCATGTGTTGAAGAAGTGATCTTTTGCTTAAATATGTGGGTACTTGAGAGTGTTACTCACATAATCAGAGACTGTAGTGCTAGAGACACCTGGAGAGGACAGTTCTTTCTACTCCGTGAACACACAGGCCTGGAGCTGGAAATTCGTTTAGTTTGATATTCACACAGTCAAGAAACTTGCCCACATGTCCAATAAGACTGTCTCTGCTGAACTGTAGGCTGGATACTGGCAAAACTAACTCTGTTTCGGGAAAAGCTTGTTGTTGTTTGTCCTCAATTGCCCTGACACCAGTTCTCTGCCTTGAGTCACTTTGCCACAAGTCCATGCGCCGGGCAGATGGTCAACACACGGGGCCAGCAGTGCTGGGTCATCTTACACCCTTCCCTGGGCATTTGTCTCAGGAATAGGGATTTCCCGGTGTTTTGGTTTCGTGTAGCTGAGAATGTGAATAAAAACAATTAAGAGACCATAAATAGTGTCTTTAAATAAACTGTTAACCTCCCTGCTTAATTGTGACCACCAGTAAGTCCTGGAAAGGAGAGGCTGGTGGCCGCAAGTCAGTGGGAGGAACACAGTTGTAAGCAGAGACCAGCTGTGCACTCCAGCCCTGGGTCCCCTTAGCAGCAGGAATTTGAGCAGCTGATTTTCTGTCTCTGGGCATCATGTTTCCCCATAGTGACTGAACGACAAGCGATGATCTGGGGTCTCTTCAGCTCTAAAACCTCTGCCTCCACAGTAATTCAAACCATGAGATTCTTATAAAGTGATAAACGTGACTTTGTAGTAGCTGACCTAATATATATATAAAGCACAATTACGTATATTAGTGCATTCCCTAATCATCTCTAGGAAGAAATTAAAGTTGTTAAATTCTTAAGTTTGCTCTGGAGAAAGGTTGCAGAATGCTTCAGGTACCAGGAGTTTTCTCAAGGCTAAAGTTTGGGGCAAAAGAGGTTTTGAAAACCTGGCAAGGGGTCGACAAAAAGGAGAAGGGGTAAAGCCTGGCACAGTTCTGCCCCCATCAGAGACCCAAGTGTCTCTAAGAATTTGATGGAGGCTAAAAGAGACTTTGAGGGAGGAAGAGATCATTCCATGGGGCTGAGGGGTGGAGAAAGTGGTCAGACGTTTTGAAAAACAAAATCTAAAAGTTTACATCCTCCCTTTGCCCTACATAGCCGACTTAAATTCCAGATAAACAGTGAAACTTTTTTAAAAAGCAGTAGAGACTAGAAAAAGGAACATTTGTAAAATTCCAAAAGTGAAGAATTCCTTAGATTAGAAGAACAAAAACAAATTGCAAAAGAAAATATTGACAGATTTGACTTAAATGCCTATACTTCATTAAAAAAAAAGTAATCAAAATGTAAAGACGGTTAACCTAGAGAGGACATTTGTAGAAAAGAATGCAATCTTCAGTATGAGGAAAACCCTAGGAACAGGTTTTAAAACTCCCGCTCTAATTCAGAAATTTTCCAGTTCTGGCCCAAAAAGCGCTTGCATCAGCATGCGTTAGAAATGTAGATTTCCATTGTCTGCCAAAGTCTTCCGCCAATTCCCAGCACACTGAAGGGGTCCATCGCCCTACACAAAAAGAGGCAAAATGAGGAGTGACAGATGGTTAACAGGAAAATGGTCAGTCTCCTGACACTCGAGGAAGTACAAATAAAAACGATGATTTTTCATCAAACAAGTTATAAAAAAGGTACTAAAAGGTGATTCCTGGGGATGTGAAAAGGCTTTTCGCAGCATCACTTATGGCAGTGAATGCAAGGAAAGCCACCTGCAGGAGCTGTGAGGAGCCCCTGACATCATCACACCTTGAGCCCCACAGCTCTCCCAGGACCTCTCCTCAGGGAATCAGCCCAACTGAAGAAGAGGCCGTGCCCCGCACTGTGATGTTGTGTTAGCAAGAAGTTGGCAACCGAGACGTCTGGGAAGCTTGGTGTGGTTAAATCACCACTGAGCAACCAGTGGGTGGAATAAAATGCAGCTATTACAAGTATTTCTGGGGATGACAGTGTCGCATGGGAAAACACGTCTCATGTTAAATGAAAAAAGGACTGTGTAAAGTTATATCCGCAGCATGATTTCAACTACATAAAATGGACCCGTGCTGACTTAGGAAAGGAAATGAGACTTGTTAATACAGGTTATCGTGGGTCATGAGTCCATGGAAGAGCTGAAGTTTTTATTTCTCTGCTTCTCTTCTCTGGGTCCTCTGGGTTTTGGAATGAGAGTTCTTGTTTGTATGGGAGGAGGTGGGAACACCCTCAGGAATGACCTTCAGTGAGGAACAGTGAAGCAGCCCGCAGACCAGTGGAGCTGATGGTCCAGGGGGTCTCGTGTTGTCTCGGGTGGTCCTTGTGGCTGCTGAACCAGGGAGGTGTGATGTGCTCCCACTTTGAAGACGAGAAACTGAGGTTCAGGCAGGGTAGACCTTCGGTTCCTCAGCAAGAAAGAGCTTTGGGAACCCCCAGAAATGGGTGTCCTGGCCGTTTGGAGGCGAGAATTCTCCCCATGGGTCTCTCCCCACCAGTGTGAGAACAGACCCTAATTGGACAGAAGTTTGCCTCTTCTGAGATCTTGGGGCAGCGCAGGGTCACCCATCAGCTCTACAAACCTGTCCTCTCGCTCAAGTCAGGCAGAAGGGAGCCTGTGACGGGACCAGGCGAGGAGGACGTTCATGCTCCCAAATTGCAGAGGTGGGAGGGCTGTTCCCCGCCCGGGTCTCCCCGACTGTTCACGTCCAAAGGAGGATAATGAGCAAAAGAGAAAGAGTGAACCTTTGTGGTCTGCACTTTCCAGAAACCTCAGACCCGCGGGTTAGCGCTAGCTCCTCGGCGGGGGGGTTCAGTGATGGAAAAAAAAAAAACACTCACGGCTTGATATGAATTTCACTCATTTATTTTTCCATGTCACTTAAAACACTGAGCACACTAACGAAGCAGTAAGTAGTGTGCCGAACTTCAGAGAGGAGCAAGAAAATTTTGAGCCTGGAATTGTAATCACCTGTCCTGTAAACGCTTTCTGTTGTGCCTGGTGGAGGGAAGAGACCCCACCTGCTTCTCCGTGGACTTTGAATGGGGCTGGTTCAGATCTCCTAAGACAATGGTGTTAACCGCAGTGAGTGACCATCATCATGGGAATAGAATGACCCAGCACACGAGGGAAGACCCTCAGCTGTCTCCGAAACTTGCTTGGGAAAGAACAAGACCCAATCTGGAGGGACAGTGGATAGTACTTGGCCTAATGTTAAATCTTCAATCCGTTGCTTCCAAAATCGCCTAGTAGGTAAGCTGAAATTTACATTTATTAGAATTCTCTCAGTAAGTCATCCTCCATGGTGGGGTCGAGGCCAGGCTGGGCCTTATTCCCACAGCCCCACAAGGGGCTGCTCACTAGGACCCCGAGTGGCTGCTTCCTGGTGATCATACTTGCCATCACGCTGGGAGTATTTGTGCATGCCCCATGCACACGCGGAGGACAGGGCTGTCATCTTTGCATTTATAACCCCGGGCCAGGAACAGTCTCCTTTTGTGCTCGGTTGATTCTGAAAGGTCAGGGCTTCAGAATAGGCCTTTCATGCAGTTCACAAGGAGGCCAGTGAGATCCTAGTGGAAAGACAAACGCATGGTACCACTCCGCTTCTCGACCCAGGACACAGGGAGGGGGACATGAGGTCAGAGAGCAGACACGTGGAGGAGAACAGAGGGGCACAGGCTTCTGCTGCACGGTGCAGCAGCTTTGGTTTCTGGCAGGTGGTGACCGGGGAGGGAACAGGAGCAACAACGCCCTGATGACGTTTAAAAGATGAAAGTCCTGAGCCTGACTGGGGGCCCCTCTGTGGCCTGGCACGCCGCCCCAGGCAGCCCATGGCATGTAGTGGGAGAACATGAGCCGTGGCTGGCCTGGATCACGACTCTGCGGCTGCAGCACAACTCAAATTAGCTTAAACTGATGAGAGCAAGTACAGAGGGCTATGGAGCAGAGGCAGAGTCTTCGGAAGAGGGACCCGAACGTTGCCTCGGGCTGGCTTTCATGGTCCCATCCTGAGTCAGCCTTCCCCTGTGATGGGGAGCCCCCACATCCCACCCGAGCAGCCCCAGGGGACTTTTCCCCTGGCTCCTGCAGACCAGTCCCAGACAGGGACTCTGAATGGCCTCGCTTGGTCCCACACCCTCCTCTTGGACGACTGCAGAGGCGTGAATTATGATTGGAAGGTCAGGGTCGTGGGCTCACTCTGGGAGTCAGGTGACAGGTCCTGTGAGTGACCCTCATCAAAACCAGATGGCAGGAACCCACAGGAAGTAAGAGCAGGCCAGAATGACTGAGACCCATGAAGGGGTGCACTCCACAGCTGCTTCCTCGGGTGACGCTCGCTGGAGGTACGTTCGTTCATCCATCTGTCCTGCTAGACCAGTGCTGACGGTGCACCGCCACTGGCCACAGGTGGCTGCTGAGACCGTGGAATATGATGAATCCAGCCTGGGGCATGCGGTAACTGTGAACTACATCCTGGATGCCAAAGATTTCATAGGAAAAAGAGAATTTAAACTATCCTATGAATAACTTTTAAAGTTTGTTACAGGTTGAAATGATAATATTTTGTATATGTTGGGTTAAACAATGTATATTCTCAAAATCACCTCTCTCATTTTACTTTTTTCTTAAATTGATGTATAGTTGTACAATGGTATGTAAGTTACAGGTGGACAGTATAGTGTCTCATGACTTTTAAAGGTTATACTCCATTTATAGTTATAATAAAATACTGGCTATGTTCCTGTGTTGTACAGTATGTTCTTGTAGCTTATTTTATACATAAATAGTTTATATCTCTTACTCCCCTCCCTCTCCCCACTGGTAACCACTAGTTTGTTCTCTGTATCTGTGAGTCTGCTTCTATTTTGTTTTTTGTTTGCTTCGTTGATTCTTTTTTTTTTTTTTTTTTAATGGAGGTACTGGGAATTGAACCCACGACCTCATGCATGCTGAACACACACTCTACCACTGAGCCATACCCTCTGCTGGTCCCCACAGTCTGCTTCTTTTTTGTTATATTCACTAAGTTGTTGTATTCCTTTTACTTTTTTAATGTGGCTTCTAGACATTCTGAATCACCAAGGTGGCTCACGGTGTATTTCTCTTGACAGCATTGTTCCAGATTGTGTTCATATTTCTATCTTGGGGGGGATTCATGCAGGAAAGTGGAGTTCATCCTCAAGTTCACTACCCACTGGGTCATGTCCTTTTGTTTTCCTTGAGATTATCTCTTGAAACTGCAGTGTGTGCTCCCTGTTTGAATGTTTGGCGATTTTAGTGAGTAAGTCATCGTTTGCCCTTCACGAGTTATAGACAGACGTCTCCCAAATTGTTTAGTCTGTCTCACCAAGGCCCAGACTGGGTTGGGAGGAGCTGGAACCGTGTCTGATTCGAGAGGATCACAGTGACGGACAGATGTCATAACCTCTGTGCTGAATCTCCTTCTGGGATCCCATCAGCAAAGGATTGCGTCTCCTTGAAAACCACCAGCATTCTCAGTTGCTTTGTTTTCACTCCTACGGATTCTGTTTCCTTAACCTCCTTTGTTGAGTCATCGTGCATGCCGTCTGCAATCCAGATGTGAGAAAATGTTTCAGAGCTTGATCACGGTGGGAGCTGTCTGCCCACTTGTAGGTCTCATTCTTGCCTCCCTCCCTCCAACCATCCTCCCATCCTTCCTCCATCCATGTCTTCATTCACAAGTGGCTACACCCCTGGTGTGTCCCAGGTGCTGGGCGAGGTGCTGGGAATACAGCAGTGAGCTTGCCACCAGGCCGTTCCCCGCACTGATGGGTCTGGCTGCTGGTAGTAGAATGTACCATACCTCTTATGGAGGGTCCTGGGAAGCTCAGCTTGAATGGAGAAGGTGAAGATGGGGGCAGGGGTCCGGGCTGCTCCTCTCCGAAAGGGCTCCTCTGAAAACCCCTGTTCTATATTGCGCTTCTCTCTCCAGGCATGTTTTAGTTATGATGTCTTCCCATAATACATTTTGATTAGATGGATTAAAGCTAAGATCCCTACTTAATCAAACAAAATTAAAGAGCTTTCCTGAAATTGACATATTGAGAGAAACACATCCCCAAACAAAACAAAACCCCAAAAATGAATCTAGGGCAGTCTGGGTTCTCAAGAATGTTTTATCTAGGACAGGCAGTAGGTTTCGTGTAATTCTCCCTATGGCATGTAAACACCCAATAAAAATCAGGCAAGACTGTAAGTTAGGATTCCTTTTAAGTGACACACGTTTTTTTGGCTGGCTAATGACTAATCTTTCTTTCCTGTATTAAACACATAGCTAATTTGCTTGGGTGATGAAAACTGCTTCAATAAGCTGTTGCCCAGTTCCTGAGCCAAAGCTCCCAGTGCTGCGTGTTCTTCCTGCCTTTCTCACGAGCCCGGATCAGCTGGGCAGATCCGTTCCCAGGACACCCTTTCCACCTGCTGGTGGAAGGGACATCCTTTGATGAGCATTTAAAGATACCCCATTTAGACCTGAATGAAACTAAATTCGTGGTGACTTGGGGGTGATGATAAAAAAAGGAAAGAAAACATTTTCCCCTTTCTTCCCCTTTAGAACTCTCTGAAGTTGATTTTTCAAATGTGATGCTTTTAAAGAAAAAAAAATAGACAGTAATAATGCTCAGCAGAACCAAGCCCATTTAGCATGCTCTGAGTGCAACCGAGTGTATTGTGCTGTTTAAACACTAGAAACTCGGAAGCAACGTAGAAAGAACGTGTGTATGCACGTGGGGAGGGGTGTTCAGAATCACAATTACTTTGAATCAGGAGGAAGCCTCTGAGCCATCAGGGGTGGACCAAGGAGAGGCAGACGGGTCCACTCTGCCTGGCAGCTGGACCACGGCACCCTGATCTTTTTGGTTTACTTATGAGTCATTTAAAAATTTCAGTGCTGCAAGTAAGAAGACACCTTGGTAAATAAGCAGGCAGGTGCTGGTGAGGGGTGGGGAGTGTTGTCGCTGGAATTAAGATGGCATGGCACGCGGTAGAAAGAGCAGGGCATCCAAGCACAAGCTGATGTCATTTTTAAGAGCACGTGATTTGCTTGGTGTTAATCGGCGTTTACCCAATGGGCAAGCGGGGGTTAAGTCATGAGGACCAGGGCCTGGTTTATTCTCCTCTGCTGTCTGTCAAAGCTTTTGCTGTCGCTGACAGTACTTCTCACTGTCAAATCCAAGGGTCATCTGACTCGGCCTCTGCCTTCAAGGGCCCAGGGTGCTGTCACCTTTGAGCACCGAGACCTAGAGAAAGTACATGATTTTCCAGGCAACCAGGTGGTGGTAGGAGTTAAACTTGAACTTGGATCTCTTGCCCTTCTATTTATTGAATACTGTCTTTCTTCCTTTTGTCCTCCACTTTAGACTTTTTAAAAATGCAGAGAAAAACATGCTATTTCCAAAATACACCCTTGCGTGTGTTAATGACTTAATTTCCTCTCTGAGCAAAGAACGTGTTGTCACATTAAGCTTTTGCTGCGTGGGTATCAATTTCCAGTTCTCTCTGGTCTGCCTTTGTTGACGGGGAAGCCTGGCCTGACGGTGTAGGTGGGGTGGAAGGATTAGGTGCGAGGATCAAGGAGCAATTCCGGAGAAGGCGGTGGGAGCCCCCAGGACAGCACATAAAAATTAATTACAGAAAAACACATCATTAACATCAGCTCGCGCAGCGGGTCCCAGGGTGACTCTTACGTGAAATTAATTAGTCCTTACTTAACTTTTTTTCTATCACCTTCTCCATACTATGAAGAGAGTCCTAATTACTGACATCAGTTGTTTTAAGTCATTAAGGGGCATCATTTTACATGTCAGTGTCCTCATTCAGTCCTATAAATGCAGCAGCCCCTTTACCTCCACGGGCTGGTCTTCCTGGGCAGTACCCTGTTTGGTAAAACAAAGTAAGGTCGGCACGATTGAGGTCTCAAGAAAATAAGGTATTGGAGTAAAATAATAAAAATCCATTCATTTGTTACTGAATAGCTCCTTTTCTCCAGAGACTCCGCTACAGCCCTGGGCACTGAAGGTGAGGAAAAGAGTAGAACCCGGAACTTACCGCCTAGTTGTGGGGGGTTGAGGGGTAGGAGATGGCTATCAAATGGGCCGTTACCTAAATCAACATAGGATATTGTTTTTGTTTTTTTTAATTGAGGTGCTGGGGATTGAACCCAGGGCCTCATGCATGCTGAGCACGTGCTCCCCCACTGAGCTACACTCTCCCAGGGAAACAGAATATGGTTACCAAAGGGGAAAGGGTGGAGAGGGATAAATTAGGAGTTTGGGATTAACAGATGCACACTACTATATATAAAACAGATAAAGGGCAAGGACCTACTGTATGGCCCAGGGAACTATATTCAGTTTCTTGTAATAACAGATAATGGAAAAGAACCTGAAAAGAAAATACATAGAATATGTATGTGTGTGACTGAATCACTTTGCTGCACACCTGAAACTAACACTGTAAATCAACTACACTTCAATAAATTAAAAAAAAAACATAGGATATCATGTCATGATGGAGAATTTGATCCAGTCTAAGGACAGGGATGGCCCTTCTGAGGAAATGACATTTAAACCGAGACCTGAACAGGGCAGTGACGCAGAGAGGGCAGCATTTCAAAGCAGAAAGAACAGCATATATGAAGGCCTGGAGCTGAGGGAGACTGGAAGTGATTTATGGGGTGGTTAGGTGCGAGGTCACCAACAGCCTTGTGTTTATTTTTTAGCATTTTGTCCTAAGTGTTATCGGGAAACGAAGGTTGATTGGTTGGTTGGTTTTTAGGGAAAAGTTTTGCAAGTACAAGTTCTTTTATTTATTTTTTAAGTATATAAAGTTATACAGTTGATTTATAATGTAAAAGAATATGTATATATATATATACATATGGCTGAATCACTATGCTGTACACCAGAAACTTAACGCAACTTTGATTTACCTTTTTATTGTGAATCATTTCAAACTCAGAGAAAAGTTGCAGGAACGCCGGTAGCTTCCTCATAGCCATCGTCAAGAATTCCTGCTAAGGTTTATCTCACTTGCCTTCCACGCTATTTGTGTATACACGTACGGCTATTTTTTACTAAACCATTTGAAGGTGAGCTGCTGATCCGATGCTGAATGATGCATTCCTATATATTCATCGCATGGTCATCAAATTTAGGCAGTTCACACTGATACCATATTTCCTTCTGATCCTCAGACCCCACTGAAATTTTGCAGACTGTCCCACCCACATCCCCGATGGTCTAGTGGCCAATCCAAAGTCTCATCTGCATTTACTTGTCTCTTCCATCTGGGCCAGTTCCTAAGTCTTCGCTTGTTTTTTTATGGCCCAGGCATTTGGGAAGATTACAGGTCATTGACTTTATAAAATGACCCTCAATTTGGGTTTGTCTGATGTGTCCTAATGATCTGAGGCAGATTATGTATTTTTGGCAGGAACACGCAGAGTGATGCAACCTATCAAAAGGCTGGGCCGGCGATCAGTCCTGTTCCCAGTGACATTAACTTTGATCGCTCAGTTAAGGCGGCGTTGCCAGGTTTCTCCACTGCACTATTTTTTTTCCCTTTGAATTAATAAGTATTAAAAGGTATCTTGAGATGAGATAAATATACTTTTTCTCATCAAGCATTTACTCACTCGTTTTAGTAGCCATCAATGCCTCTTGCTTGAAACAGTCATTACCATGGTGGTTGCCAAATGGTAAGTTTCAAAAATTCCTTCATCCCTCCTGCATGTGTTAGTTGCCAGTCTGCTTGAAGGAGGAGCATTCCTCCTCCCCTGTTCATTCATTCACTCCCTTGTATCAGTATGGTTTCATGGATTCCTGCTTTGTTCAATAAATTACAATTTGGATGCTCGGATTACCCCAGTTTGGTCAGTGAGAACCCTTTTGAGCTGTTTTTGTTTGCTTGTTTATTGAAGTACATTTGATTTACAACATTGTGTTAGTTTCTGGCGTACAGCATAGTGATTCAGTTATGCATATGTATAAATTCTTTTTCATAATAGCTATTTTTAAGTTATTGAATATAGTTCCTGTGCTATACAGTAGGATCTTGTTGTTTATCTATTTTATGTATAGTAGTGTGTATCTGCAAATCCTAAACTCTTAATATATCCCTCCCCTACTTTCCCCTTGGGTAACCATAAATTTGGTTTCTATGTCTGTGAGTCTGTTTCTGTTTTGTAAATAAGTTCATTTGTGTCATTTCCTTAGATTCCACAGATAAGTTGTATCATATTACACTGAGCTGGTTTCTGATGGGTCCCCATCAACCTGTGAGTGCGTCCTACTTTCTGGCACAATAAGATGCTTCAGGCCCACCCAGTCCTTTTCCTGCTCCGGCCCTGGAATCAGCCTGCTTCCTTTTCGTGAAGAGTATACACTGATGGGCTCTGAGCTGGAGAGTGGCCTGATCAGATGAGCATCTTTAAAATATTACTGTGGCTGCCTTTGAGGAGCACAGGGAAGGGACAGGCAAGAGCTGAATCGGGGAGGCCACTTGGAAACTCTCGGTTGTTGCTCAATCTGGAGACTTGGGCGAGATGGTGACAGTGCAGGTGGAAAATGGGGACAGTTTTAAGGAAGACTTGGAAGCTAGAACTGACAGGTGATGGTGGGGTGTGGGACACGATGAGAATGGAGGTGTCCTTTCCTGAGATAAAGTTGGGGGAGGAGAGGAGCTGCCTTGGGCAGGGAAAATCACAGCTCCTGTTTGGGTCTGTGAACCTTAAGAGCTCTGGGCGGCCAGGCAGCGTGGGGAGGGACAGGTGGACATGGACGCGGGAGCCTGGAACTCAGAGGAGAGGCCGGAGCTGGAGTCGCAGATCTGAGCCTCGGGTGAGGTTTGGGCCCCACCTGTGAGAGCCTCGTCGACAGGCTGTGCATCAGGCCTTCCCGCTGGAGTAGCTGGTCCCTCACACTTGCAACCTGCTTGGCAAATGCTTGGCATTTTCACAACATAGTTGGGGACCCATTTTCTTTTCCTTTTTCCTGTTTCATTTGTCACGAAGGAAGAATGTTAACAGATTTCCTCCCTGCGCGACTCATGACTCCCCGACCCCAAGAGACCAGGGAAGACATCGACAGTAATTGTCACATTTTCGTGCGTTAAGAGTTCTGTAGGAAACTGTGTGTTAAGGAAAAAAAAAAAAAAGAATATGTGTGTGTATACATACATGTACATATATGTGTATACATGTCCTACTTAAAATGATTGCTGTCCAAAAATACCTTATCTCAAAATTAAGACTGACAAGGGATGACTAAAAACAGAACATAGATAAAGAATCTGTAATAGGGAGACTATAATCATGGCTTTCCCGCAACCCATCAGATGGTAAAAGGAAAAATTTGGGAGCAGGACGCATGCCAATCAAGGAAGGCCAGCGTCAGAGCTGTTGGCACGTGGATGCTTAGTTCACAAACACGCAGTCACTTTGTCACCCAAGACTCGCTCCTCCGACAGCCCGTGAGGGGGGTCCCGGCTTTCCTGCAGGGAGGTCAGGCACCCTGGTTGATGTGGGTGTTGTTTGTGTTGGCTTTTTTTGCTGTCGGTTACGGAGTTATTTTTGCCTCTCAATCAGAAACAGCTGGTTTTACTGGCGTTCATGGGGCCGCTTTTAACTTTTGCTTTTGTCTGAAGAGCAAGATTGAGAACTTTCAGTGCCTCTTTTTTTGTTGGTGGTTTTTTCTGGGGGTAATTAGGTTTATTTTATTTTTTAAATGAACTGAGGACCTCGTGCATGCTAAGCGTGCGCTCTGAGCTCTACCCTCACCCACCTTCAGTGCCTCTTGATTTTAAATAAATTTTAAATCAAGAAGGGGCATTCACTGTAGGCTGGCAACCTGGGAGGCCGACTGGAAAGCTCATGCCACACCGGGGCTGGTGCTGTGGCCAGACGGTGGTCTGTGTAGAATTTCTGGTGGTGGAGGGGGTCTGGTGATTGAGTCCATGGCCCAACAGTCACTGTCCCAGCGCTTCCTGATGTCACCCTCTTGACTCCTCGGTAGACTAGAAGGGAGGTTTTCAGATTTTGCTTAGCTTTTTTACATTCTCCCCAGGCATACTTTTTTCCAGCAAGTCAGCACAGAACGCCTGAACCGTCCATAGGGTCTGGTTCCTGCATCTGGCCAGTTTGGCTGGAAGATCTACAGAGAAAGGTTCAGGCAGTGCTCAGCTTACGTTTAACGAGACCCCCCCGCTTTCTGGGCGTCACCGTGTACAGATCCCATTTTGTGCCCTCACCATCTGAGAAAAGGCAGCTGTCTGGGACCCACATGACTCTCTCCTTACACCACCTTTTTACAGCATGAGTAACAGCTGCTTGTCGAGTTGTTAGTGAAACTGGTGTTGCTGGGTCACGAGGGAGTGAGCCCGGCCTGTTACGGGGTGGCATCTTCTCCAGGGAGAAAGGGGGCACTCACTTCTCCATCAGGGACCATGGCTCACACAGAGCAGTGTGATAACTAACTGTCTGGTTGTTCTGATGCCTCTGAAAGCCTGCTTTGAAATAGCACACACACCCTCAAAACGGGAGGGAGAGCCGAAGGAACTCGTTTGCAGCTTGCAGACACTTAGCACAAAGAATACAGGTAGTGCGGCTTTGCTGGTCAGCCTGTCCTAGTCTTATTCATGCAGGAGGGGAGCACAGCTGGTCGGTGGGTGGGTGGGTTGGTGGATGGGTGGGTTGGTTTGGTGACAGCCCCATGTGGTTACCCACCAGTCCCTTCCTGGTTACTGACTGTCTCAGGGGGAGAGACTGGCGGGTAGAAAGAGCTTACATCAAGGCTGACCTGGTGTGCACACCCGTACCCCGGGTTCAGCGGGTTGTTTGCTTTTTTCCAACATCCTCAAAGGGATGGGGAGCCCAGCTTCAGCTTCTCAAAGGGGAAGCGCATCTAATGGCTCAAAGTGGCGTGGGAAGGACTCTACATAGCTTTTCTACCTTCCTCCTACTAGTCTGTTGCATATTTAAATACAACTGGACCACTTTCATTCAACGGTGAAGAAACGCTTTTGGGCAAATATTTTATATCTTTTTATATCTTTGCCATTTTGACGGTTCTTATTTTAGTCTCTTCCGTCCAAGAGCTCTGATAGCTCCTGTTGAGTATAGAATTCACACAGAGCTGCCCAGATCCCACTTCGCAGTGTGATCGTTGCCGTTCAGCTCTCTCTCATAGAGTCTACCCTCCCTGAGGGCAAGCTTTGTGCCTAAAGCACATCTTAATTTGTTGCACGCTCTAATCGGAGCTGAACACAACTCAGCCCTGAGGAGCTGCCTGAAATGAATGAATGAAAGCATTTCTACTACGTTAAGGCTGGTCCAGTTGTGAAAATGCTGTGCTGGCAGTGTTGTCAAGATGGGATGTGCATTGCACTTGAAACATCAGACGCTAGATGCTTAGTGGGAATTTGGTCGACTTCGATTATTATGATTTTAGCATCATATTTCCTTGGAAGTTATAAATAATTCAGAGCACACTGGGATACCTTTTACCTCTTCGGGCTTGTTGATTTGTGGATAGTTACGATGCTTAATAAAATACGAAAAGAGGAATGATGGCTCATCTGAATGTCAGCTCAACATTTTTGTGGTTATTGTTTTAGTCATTATCAAGGTACCTTAAATCCTAGAGCCAGGAGCCCATCAAGATAAAATATTAGGAGGATATCTGAGTTGCTCATAAATTTCCTTGATATTTTCCAAAATATTGTGAGCTAGTAAGATTCTCTGCTTCCTAAGAAGATATAAATAAAGCCTCTACAGCATATAGTGGTGATGAGCTGAGAATTAAGTTCCCATAGGAGCAGCCAGCAGCTCCCTGGAATAAATAATTCCACGGGAACCCTGCTTTAGAACGTAGATATGAAGTGTCTCGCTTTAAAATTACAGAGCCATTTCTGAGGCAGAAGGAAAATGACATTGAAAAATGATTGCCGAGTCATTTATATTGTTCGTTCATCTATGTAACCAAAAAATGCAGCACAGTGCTAAGTTATTCTGTAAACAGACTGCTAGGTGTCTCAGGTAACTGCAGGGCTGGTGACCAGGACTGACGGTGAGGGGACAGAGCAGCCGTTCTCAGATTTATTGATCTTCAGACTCCTTTACATTCTTAAAAATGGTTGCGCATCTCAGTTTTTGTTTTTGTGCCTTGTATCTGTGGATAGTTACCATCTCAGAAATGAAAACCCAGAAAATTTTAAACTAATTATTCATTTTAAAGTAGCAGTAGTAATCGCATTGCATTCTAACAGAAAAATAATAATTATGTTTCCCCAGACAATATGCTTTAGTGAAGAGTGGCATTGTTTGAATTTTTGCAAATCTTTTATTGTCCAGCTTACTACAAGGGAGGTATCACACATTAATATCCTCTGGGGGCCTCCACCACACTTTCTTAAACTCATTTTTTATTGAAGTGTAGTCATTTTACAATATGTTTCAGGTGTACAGTAAAGCAATTAGGTTATATGTATACATATATATTTCTTTACAGATTCTTTTCCATTACAACTCATTACTAGAAATTGAATGTAGTTCCCTGTGCTATATCATAGGTCCTTGTTTATCTGTTTTATATATTGTGATGTGTATCTATTAATCCCAAACTCCTAATCTATCCCTCCGCTCCATTCCCCTCAATGACCATAGTTTGTTTTCTATGTCTATGAGTCTATTTCTGGTTTGTAAATAAAATTTGTATTTTTTTTAGATTCCGCATACAAGTGATATATGATATTTGCCTTTGTCTGACTTACTTCACTTTGTATGATCATCTCTGGGTCCACCTATGTTGCTGCAAATGGCATTATTTCATTCTTTTTTATGGCTGAGTAATAGTCTGTTGTGTGTGTGTGTGTGTTTGCCACATCTTCTTTACCAGTCATCTGTCAATGAACATTTATGTTGTTTCTACGTCTTGGCTATTGTAAACTGCTGCTGTGAACATTGGTCCACCACACACTCTTGAGAAAATGAGATTGAAAAAGACAATGTCTTGGTATTATGATGAAGATAGTTTTGACTCTGTGGACCCCCTGAAAAGGTCATGAGCACCCCAGGGGTCACTGGTCCACTCTTTGAAAACTGCTAATATAGAGTAGTTAGTTGAACCAGGATATTCTTGGACATAAGAACCCTGAACTCAACCAAAAATCTGTTCTCCATGCCAAGATGTTGGCAGTCCCTGTGAGGAAGTGTGCTGTTGTGCCTGTCCAAGCCAGTGTGATCCTCTGGGCATGTCCACCCTTCCCTCTGTCCTGGGGACACAGCCTGGGTTCCTGTCTGCTTAGGGTGATGTGAAGGCTCTACTTACCTGCTCTGGTCCTCTGAGCAGCTCACACAATGACTTACCTGGTTCCCTGACCAGTGGCCACTACCATGGTCTACTGTGTATGACACCTCTGTTCAGCTCAGACATCTGGCCACACAGATGGCCACCACGACACTAATTCAAGTAAGAAGGTGAGCTCTTGGGGAAAATTTTTGCAAATGAAACCAACAAAGGCTTGATCTCCAGAATATATAAGCAGCTCATACTGACTTAATAAGAAAAAAACAAACAACCCAATCCAAAAATTGGCAGAAGACCTAAACAAGCAATTCTCCAAGGAAGAAATACAAATGATCAATAGGCACATTAAAAAATGCTCAATATCACTAATTATCAGAGAAATGCAAATCAAAACTACAATGAGGTATCACCTCACACCAGTCAGAATGGCCATCATTCAAAAGTCCACGAATGACAAATGCTGGAGAGGCTGTGGAGAAAGGGGAACCCTCCTACACTGCTGGTGGGAATGCAGTTTGGTGCAGCCGCTGTGGAAAACAGTATGGAGATTCCTCAAAAGACTAGGAATAGACTTACCATATGACCTAGGAATCCCACTCCTGGGCATATATCCAGAAGGAACCCTACTTCAAAATGACACCTGCATCCCAATGTTCATAGCAGCACTATTTACAATAGCCAAGACATGGAAACAGCCTAAATGTCCATCAACAGATGAGTGGATAAAGAAGATGTGGTATATTTATACAATGGAATACTATTCAGCCATAAAGACTGACAACATAATGCCATTTGCAGCAACATGGATGTTCCTGGAGAATGTCATTCTAAGTGAAGTAAGCCAGAAAGAGAAAGAAAAATACTATATGAGATTGCTCATATGCGGAATCTAAAAAAATAAATAAATAAATACAAAACAGAAACAGAATCATAGACATAGAATACAAACTTGTGGTTGCCAGAGGGACAGGGGGGTGGGAAGGGACAGACTGGGATTTCAAAATGTAGTATAGAAAGACAAGATTGTACTGTGTAGCACAGGGATCTTGTGGTGGCTCACTGCGAAAGAGAATGTGACAGTGAATGAATGTATGTACATGTATAACTGAAAAATTGTGCTCTACATTGGAATTTGATACAACATTGTAAAATGACTATAACTCAATAAAAAAAAAAAAGAAAAAAAAAGATGAGCTCTTGAACCAACAGAACCCTAGTCAAAAACCCAACCCTTTGACCCTGTCTCAAAGAAGACTTTAGAAAAGGGTCAGTTCCAGGAGCTTGGTGTTGTTGACTGAATCTTCAACAGGTCTGCATGAGGCCTTGCTTCCACTTGACTTAGCAACCAAGGGCGCTCTGTCCAGGAAGGACAACTGGCACTTTGGCCACAAGGGTTCTCCTGGTTGGACCAAGGCTATGCAAGTTTTAGAAGGACAGACCTGGAGCAGTGCTGCAGAGGGAGACCTCGAGCTGCCTCCAGCTAGAATTCCTACGTGCTTACCTAGACTCTGGCCCTGAGAACTGCTTTACTCCTGCCTCTTCCCTGTCTTTGACTCCCACCAGTGCCCCAACCCCCAGCCTGACTCCCCGGTGTCCCCTCCACGCCCTCACCAGTGTTCACATTTAACTCTTCCCCTTATGAATGGACAGTTTCTCTCCTCACTGCCTGGCGTGTCTACTCCCTGCTCCCTAACCACACGCTCAGCTGGAACCTGGCTGTGCCGTCCATTAGGGCTGGCAGGTTGGAATTAAAGTGAGCAGTGTGACAAAGGAGTTGAGGCCAGAAAGGATAAAAGAGAACAATTGATCCAGTGCAAAGGATTCCTGTCCATCTTCTGCTTCTCTCCTTGGATGCTCCTGACACAGTTTGTCAAGAGCAGGCCACTCATGAGTCACTTGTTTACAGCGCGATGTCATTCCCCTCCCTGTAAGAAAAATACTAGGGAAGTCAAGCTGAGTTCATTTCCCTTTTATCCAGCACCCTTTCCGCTTTTCCCAGCAGGCTTTACCCCTGTCAGCAAGCCCAGATATTTCCATCGAGACATCTCTTGGTCCAACGGTCTCAGAATTAACCCTGGCACATTAAAGTTAACACATGCTGTTTGCTTTCTTTTTGAAATATGGCTGAGCCTGAATGCAGAATGATTAGGCTACTCACTTGCCAAATGGCACATACACCACAAAATGTCCAGAATTATTACAGGGCCACAAGGGAACGCAAGAGGGCACTTAGTGTATCATTTTTGTCCATGTATGCATCCCATTATTCAAAAATACTGATTTTGCTGTAAAGTGCCAGACATTAATACATCTGTAAACAGAACAAAGATTCTTGCTTTCATTGTACTTACATTCTAGACAGTAACGAGTCATCATCTGTCCGAGATGCTGGATGAAATAAATCTTTTCTCCAGAGTCTTAGTGGTCCTTTTGGTTGTTGTAGCTTCTATGCTGTTCCTTGTTTGCTGTGGAAGAGGTGTCCAGGGAGCTGAGGCTGAGTGAGGAAAACAGTGCTTGTCCTCTTTGGTGACATAAGGCACATCATTCTAAAGAAAATCATTTATAGATTACTTACTTTATAACCAATGGTCACAACTAGTTGAATTTGAAATGCTCCAAATCCTCTGTTAGGAGCAGTGAAAATAGTGTACTCTGACCTAAAAAAAGCAACTTTCTAGATGGTCAATATTTGTTTTCTGTTTGCTTGAAAAGAGTGTTTATTCTCTCATTTTTGGATGCAGTTTTTCATATATGTCCATTAGATCTGTGCTGTTCAATTTTATATACCCTAACTAATTGTTGTATTGCCTGATATATCATTTATGAAATATGTCAGAAATCTGTGACTGTGATGGAGGAGTTGTCAGTTTCTCTTCATGGTGCAGTACTTTTTACTTTATATATTTTGATGCTACATTGTTAGGTGCATAAAGTTTAGGGTTATTTTCTCTTCCAGGTGAATTGAAACTTTTATTATATTTTGTGAACCTCTTTTATTTCTAGTTAGGCTTATTGCCTTAAAGTCTATCTGTCTGGTATTAATAGAGGTGAACTATATTTCCTTTGTTAGTATTTACCTGGTATTTTTTTTTCCCTTTCACTCTTTAGTTCTCTGTCCTTACATTTCAGAGTGTTTCTTATAAACAACATTGCTGTTTTTTTTCTAAAGTGTGACTGATGATAACTTTTTTAAACTGGAGAGATTAGTCTGTAACTTTATTATGATTACTGAGATATCTAATTTATTTTTAACCATTTTATAGTATACTTGATATTTAGCCCACTTTTTCTGCTTCTTTTTTTTCCTCTTTTTCTGCCTCCTTTTGGATTTTTGTTTTTCTCTTCATTACATTTTTTCCTATAATTTGAATTTATAATGTCTATGCCTCTGACTTTAATGATTACCCTAGTATTTTCACATGAATACTTAACAGAGTTCAATATTAATATTCAATATTAATAATTAATAATGTTTTTCTTTTTCCCCCAAACACAAGGACCTTAGAATGATTTATTACTTACATGCTATGGTTATCCAGCATTTTAGTTCCATCTTTTTGCACCCTAAACTGGTCATTATTATAACTGTTTTGTAAAGCACAATATCTCTTTCTTCTTGCCCCTTGGAATTCCCACCTGGGATAATGTCCCTTTGTCTGAAGGATATCATTTAGAATTTAGTTTAGTGGAAGTTTGTTAGTGGAAATTCCTTTTCTTCCTGCATCTGAAATATCTCAATTTTATCACCATTCTTGAAAGACATTTTTGTGAGGTAAACAGTTCTAGGATGATGGCTGTGTTCTCTCAGCTCATTGAAGTTAATATTTTCCTGTCATCTGACGTCCAGTGTTGTACTTGCAAAGCCTGGCACCAATCCAGCTGCTGTTCCTTTTTTAGGTGATCAGTGTTTCTCCGTCTGGCTGCATGTAATGTCATCTCTTTGTCTTTGGTAATCTCCATTTCCATGGTGATTTTCTAGGAGTAGTCACATTTTTATTCATTCCACTTAGGAATTTTGGGCTTCCTGAATCTAAAGATTCATGTTGTTCATACATTTTGGAAATTTTTCTTTTGACTATTTCCTGTTCCCCATTCTCTCCAATATCTCTTTCTAGAACTCCAGTTTGACATGTATTAGATCTCTGTCCATTCGACCTCATTGTCCTCTGTCTCTTAAACTCCTTTTTATATTTTCCATCTTTTCATCTCTCTGTTCTGCAATCTGGATAATTTCTTCAGATATGTCTTAAACTTTGCCAATTCTTGCTCAATCTGTGCCTCAGCCCTAATTTTAACCAGTCTATTGTTTTTTTTTTCATTTGAATAATTATATTCCTATTCTTTTTTCCTTTGTCAAAATTTCAGTTGTTTGGTCTCTTTTGAAAATAATTCCTTATTCCTTGCTTTACTTTTTAAGCCTCATGTTTATACCTCTAAACATATTAAACAAACATTTTATAGTTTAGGTGTCATTCTTCCAATATCTGGAATCATTGTGAACCTGATTTTGCTCTTTATTGTTTCTGCAGGATCTTGTTCATGGTGTCCTTTTTCCTTGCACATTCTGTGAATTTCGACTGGGATCATATTCCCTGGAACCTGATCTGTGAAAATTTTTTGAAGCTTGAGTTAAAATTACGTTCCTTTAAAAGGATCTGTGTTTGCTCTGCTCTGCACCTGAGTACTGTCAACCTGAAACCACTTTAAATCCTCTCTTACAGATTTTCAAACCACATGGATGAAATTTGGGCGTGAAACTTGTGTGAAGACCATCTTGAGGTTATGATTGTTTGGAGGAGATTATTTTCTCCTTTGGGTTGAAAAAGTCAAATTCCTTCCTGTCCCTCCTGTGTGAGCAGGTTTGCCCCTCACTCCCATCCACACAGCACATAGCCCTCTGTTGAGATCAGACTTTATACAAGGGTCTCCTAGTGGATTCCCCAACCTGGACAGGGTTTGTCTCTTTCCTTCTGCCTCATCCTTCACAGCATCGTATCAAAGCTCAAGTTCACCAGGGTTCGCGTCCCGGGAGAACGTAGCTCCAGCCTCATTTACTCCCGGGACCCCTCCCTCCACTCTATGTTTGGCCTGTACAGACTCCTGCAGTGATTTGGAGACTGTCATCCTTCATTTTTAGATGACTTCAGCAGAGGGTGGACCAAGGTATCTAGAAGTAGAACCCTATACAGTTAGCCTCCAGCAGATGCCACCTCTGTCCAGTTTCTTAGCCCAAGGATGGCGTGGGTGGGCCCCATCTTCTTCCACATCCTTTGTCGTCCAACACCCCCCCACCACCACCACCATCAGTGCTGTAGTGTGAGGAGCTATGCAGACACCGTGATGTCGTTGTGACAAAGGCTGATACTGCAGACCCTCCAGGTGACGATTCCTGTAAGATTCTTCCCTTTTTGCCTCTGGACCGAGCTGTAGGACCCTTAGTGCACCTTGGACTTTGGAAGAGTCAGGTCCTGTATCATTCAGGCCCAGGGTCAGTGACCTTTGGCTCTGTCACTGCTGCTGTGGCAGCCTTATCCCAGGCGAGGCTTGTGTCCTGCCACACCGCCCCGGCATCCTGCTCCCTCCTCTCAGCCCCAGGCGCTAAGGCAGGAGCTGGCATGCAGCCTGCATCTCACCCAGAACCTGTCCCTGTAAATAAAGTTTTATTGGGACACATCCATGGCCATTTGTTTCACACCATATTGTCCCCCAACAAAATGGAAAATATTTGCCTTCTGTCCCTTTATAAAAAGTGTTTGCTGGCCAGCTTTGAGGCCTTCACTGAGCTGCTCACCTCCACTTCAGCTCCTCCCAGAGCATCCTGTATCCCGGTGCCCCCCCCCCAACCCACCCACCACATTACCTGTACTTACAGCCTCACCAGGAGAATGTTGTTAAGATTTATGTCAGAAAATTTTTTGCCTGTGTTTTCTTCTAGGTTTATAGTATCTTGTCTTATGTTTAAGTCTTTAGGCCATTGTGAGTTTATTTTTGTGTATGGTGTGAGGGAGTGTTCTAACTTCATTGATTTACATGCTGCTGTCCTGTTTTCCCAACACCACTTGCCAAAGATGCTGTCTTTCCCCCATTGTATATTCTTGCTTCTTTGTCAAAGAGTAATTGGCCGTAGGTGTGTGGGTTTATTTCTAGGCTCTCTATTCTGTTCCACTGATCCGTATGTCTGTTTTTGTGCCAATACCACACTGTTTTGATTACGGTAGCTCTGTAGTATCTTCTGAAGTCTGGGAGGGTTATTCCTCCAGCTTCATTGTTTTTCTTCAGTATTGCTTTGGTTATTCTAGGTCTTTTGTGATTCCATATAAATTTTAGGATTATTTGTTCTCGGTCTGTGAAAAATGTCCTGGGTAATGTGATAGGGGTCACATTAAATCTATAGATTGCTTTGGGTAATATGGCCATTTTAACAATATTAATTCTTCCAATCCAAAAGCATGGGATGTCTTTCCACAAGTTTGCATTTATTGAAACTGAGTATGGAATCCTGGACATGTTAGCAGGTTGAAAAGAATTGTTTTCATCATTTATAGAATCAAAAGCTTAAGCACATGTGACCTATACATCCACAGGAATATTATTCAGCCATGAAAAGGAAGGAAATTCTGGTGCAAGCTGCAGCATGGATAAACCATAAAGACATTGTGCTGAGTGAAAGTAGCCACACACAGACAGTACTCCTTGATTACTTATAGGAGATTCCTACGGTCGTCAGAGTCATAGAGACAGAAAGTACAGTGGGGGTTGCCAGTGGCTGGTGGTGGGGAAGGGTAGAGAGTTAGTGTTTAAACTGGGACGGTTTCAGGTTGGGATGTTGAAAAAATTCTGGAGATGAATGATCAGTGGTGATGGTCACACAACATCGTGGATGTGCTTAATAGCACTGAAGCGTACACTTGAAACAGGTTAAGATGGTAAGTTTCACATTATGTATATTTCACAACTAAAAAAAAAGAGGCCTGTGCACGCACACAGGACGCTGGGGATCAATGCGGTTACAGAGCCTCATTACCTGGGCTCTCAGAAGGGAGGGAAAGGACAGCTCCTTTCCTGAGGCGGAAGAGACTCAGGCCTGTGTGGACCCTGGGGTGTACACTTGTTGAAACCTGAGGCTGTGGGCAGGGCTGCGCTCTTTTGGTTTTGGGGGCCGGAGATCATTTACTCTGGCATTTTTAACAAAGACTTAAAGCTAACAGAATCTGCCAAGTCGGCCTGGTCCTAAGGCCCTGATTAAGCAGCATGTACTCTTTTACTTAAATGCAGAACAATAGCAGACGGCATAAAAAGCTTTCCCAGGGCTGTTTTTCCCTTGAAGCAACAAAAAGGAAGACAAATGAGGAAAAAACACCCCTGTGGAATCCAGTACGGTAGAAAGCAGATTTCAAACCACATGATGTTAGTGCAGAAGGGAGACAGGGAAAGGTTAAAACTGTGTCAAGTGCAGGTTGTTTGGGAGTGAGGGCTCTTAATCTATTTTTAGTATCCACAATGCTATAGATCCCGTGTTTCCCTTACACCCCAGTGAATCGAATGATTTGCCTTTCTCTGCGTTTACCCCACTCATTGTTGTGTTTGATGAAGTCAGAGCAGGCCTGCCTGAGAGGTGCTGACCTCAGAAGGGAAGGACTCCTTTGGGGTCACCTGGGCATCACTGGTTCCATTTATATCATCCAAGTATCATCTGGCCCTTGTTGTGACACTCTGGAGCCACAAATGCAGTTTTCAGCATTTCTTTAGGGTGGGCAGAACGATTGAAATTCTTGGACCAAAGCACATGGCTGGTACCATCCTGCAGGACCAGAATGCCCTGCATGGAGAAATGCGCGGTCCCAGGCTGGCCTCTCCAGGTGCCTCCACTGCTCTGGACACTCGGTCAGTGAGTGTCCTGCTGCCTTCACCTCCACTTGGCCCTCAGGGCACACGAAATCAAGCATCAACCTCTTCCTTCTGGACCTGGCTTCCCCAGGAGGCTGTGCATCCGAATCTCTCAGGGACCCAGGACTCTATTTTAGTGGGTCTCCAGGTGGTTCTGCTACCCAGCCAGCTTTGGGAAACAGTCCTAATCAGTCCTTTACATCAGTGGTAACAAATAAGGAGCTTAATTGGGAAGCTGGTGCGTGGTGGGTGGGGAGGAGAGCAGTTGGGGGCGGGACGTGGTTTCCGTGGGCGGAGGGGGTGTGCGTGCTGGTGGCACAGCTCAGGTCTTGTAGGAGAGTTTCACGGGGCTGACGTCCATCTCCTCAGCCATCTCACCTGTCTGGGAAACACAGCAGAACAGGTCACAGGGCCACCCGGGGTGAGCTCCTAAGGAAGAAACCTCAGGCACTGGAGGAGGAGGTGGTCACCTGCTCTCAGGTGCTCAGGGAGGAAGGGCTGTGAAGGGGGGGCAGGTGGCCCCAGTGACCTTTAAAGCTGATGGAGGAATAAGAGGCTGGCGCTCCAGGCGCATTTGACTTTGTACACAGTCACCCGTCAGGAGCCCCTCCCCCAATGTCACTCACCACGATCATCTCCATCTTGATGACCCTGAGCTACCGGGCAGAGGTGACAGCTTCACTCCATGGAGGCAGACGGGGAGAGGCAAGACCTCTCGGGGACTTGCTGTGTCCAAAATGGATAAAGTAAGAGAGCTTTCTAGACCAGTTTGGCTCCGAGAGAAGGCTTTGTTCTCCGACACAGCTGAGCCTCGTGAAGACTGGCCCGCAGCACATCTGAAGTCCATCAACCTCCCTCCCCGTGGGACCCCCATCTCCTCTCAGCCCATAGAACCTTGATGAGGCATAAACATCAGTGAATACTGCCCCTGCTGCTCCTGTATCCTTGCTGAGCTCCTGGGACAGCCCCCCAGATTCTTCTTCCTCCTGCCCAGCCTTCCTCAGCATCCGGGACTGGGTAGCCACTGAACGCCGCAATGCCACTTGCTCTGGCCTGGTTCCCGGGGGCCGTCTTCTGCTGCCGGCAGCCCACCTCAGCCGCTGCCAAAGAATCTTCCATGGATGTTGGGTAACTCTGACTTGTCACCACTTTTTGCAATCGAAGTAGGAGCCCTGGGGCTGACGGACACACAGCATGCTGGGCTTGGCGCTGCCACGGCACCTATGTAGCGATTTACAAATTCTGAAGTCCCCTGGCTGCGAGAGGTTTTTAACCATTCCACCGTGTTTCAGCCACGTTGGGTAATTCCGTTCTCCTTGGTCCCTGGTATTGTACGGTTCTTATAAGGTGTTCAAGGAATAAAGTCAGGAGATTTTGCCAATGGGAGATAAAGCTGCATTTTAGTAAAATGATGGCACCCCCTGAGAAGAGTGCTGGGAAGAGTGGTGGACAAGACTGACGTCATACGGAAGTCACCGCGGAAGGCTGGACCAATGACCACAGAGGGCAAAAGCACAAGAAAAGTAATGGTGCAGGGCCACGTGAAATGATGGGACGGCACCCACGGATGCTCCCAAATGAGAGTCTGGGTGAAGGCCTGGGGGCTGTGGAGCCCCCTCCCGGAGGGCATGCTTTGGAAACAGCTGAGAACCCAGAAAACCGGCAGCTCATCTTTCCAACATTGGGAGAAAACACAAGGATCCATAGCCATAGCTTGAGGAAAACAGCTACCTCTAAAACCGAAGAAAGGAGAAAGGCACAGAGACAATGGCTGCTTCGTTTGTTCTTGAAGATGAACACCTGGCTTTAGCCATCATCAGAAACGTTCCCGTGTGGTCTGTTAGGCTCTGTAAGAAGAGACACCTTCAGTTACCTGCCAATATCCAGGTAGCTTCCTTGTTTTATTTGTGAGAGATGTTTGCTAATTTTGTTGGTGTTAATTATGTAGGTTCTCATTGGTACCCAGCTGGAAGGGAGTGATGCTTACGTGTTTGGCATTTATCCGAGTTCAAATAACATAACCTGGATTTTAAATGTTCACCACTGATTTTTTTTTTTTTTAAGAAAGGTACTGTAAATTATTTAGAAGAAAATGCCTTCTAAACCTTTGCATGAAAGTCAGTAGAAAAAAAATCTCTGGGGCACATGCTGGTAGACAGGAATAATCTGCTTCATTGACGACATTTAAATGTTTGAAATGTGATGGATCACATTTTCTTTTAAGGGAAGTGAAATGCATTTCACCTCAGTTTTAAAAATAATCATCAAATCTGAGGGCTGTCATTCTATGCAGCCCTTGGACACAGAAAGGAATGAAGAGGAGCCCCGAGGGGAGGGATGGGGGACAGTGGTATTTTGGCTTGATAGGAAGAATTTTCTAGTCAGTTCAGTAACAGGAACCAGAAGGGGCTGCTAGAGAGATGGGTGCGTGCCCCCCTGTGCAGACCGGGCGGCACTCAGGCTCCAGAGCAGGGTCTCCACCCGCATGGCTCTGGGTGCACGGGAATCATGGTGTGGGGGTGGGGGCGTAAAGAATCAGCCTTGGGCCCCACCCCTGGAGCTGCTAATGCCATTGGTCTAGGGCGCAGCCCCGGCTTCCAGACAAAGGCACCCCAGTGTCCATCTGCTTTAGGTGGCAGTAGGTGACCCTTCGAGTCTCCCCCGCACCCCTCCCCCCCACCAGTACTCCTGTTTTCACGGCAGCGAGGCCTCCCACGCCTAGCGCTCAGGTAGGTCTGCGTGCTCGCAGCCTGAGCCACCGCACGCACCTGCAGCTTCGGTCACCAGCCGGCGGGTTAGAAATGCAGCATCTCAGCCCCGCCCCCGCCCCGCCAGACCGGAAGTGCTCCTTAACAAGAGTCCGAGGTGATGCATGTCTCCACTTGAGCTTGAGAAACGCTGCTGTAGACCTTTATGTCCAAAACACGGTGAACTGCTATTTCTCGAATTCTCTCCTGAGCAATCGCCGAGTAGCCGCCTGGGCAGGGGACACTGTCACGGTACCAGATCGGTTGGCCGGGTGAGGAAGTCGAGGCCCAGAGGGCTTCCCTCCCTCTGCATGCTGAGAGGTACCAGTCTGGTGATGCCTAATCCGGGCCCAACCCCAGCATGCCCTGCCCACAGCCCAGGCTGAGCAAATATTTGATGTGCTGAGGAGGGACAGACAAAGGGTGGAGGAAATGCAGGGGCCCCCCTTTTTTTTCCTTTTTTTTTTTTTGGTTTGTCTTTTGGAGGGTTTTTTTGGGGGGGAGGGGATAATTAGGTTTTTATCTATGTATTTATTTTCAATTTTTTAATGGAGGTACTGGGAACTGAACCCAGGACCCTGTGCTTGCTAAACATCTACCACTGAGCTATCCCCTCCCTCCAGGAGGCCCTTCTGTCTCAAGTTCTCAGGCCACACGCACCTGAGCTTACCCAGAGCTGAGCTGCTTGTTTCCTGGTCTCAATTTTGTGCTCCAGGTTCTGGGCTGCGACGTGAGGGCCAAGCCGAGGGTCCTGGTGAGGGTGAGGGGGTGGACACACACAGGGGATCCCCCAGAGGTGGGGAGGGCTGCCCAAGGGAAGAAACCCTTGGTCAGGGCCCGAGGAGCTCTTACGTCTATTCTGGAATGAAGAGGGAAGGCCCTCGTCCAGGTTCTAACACTCCTGGTTTGGGAAGTATTGTTACCAGCACGGCTAGCTAACGCCTGCAAAACATCTTCACGGTGTGTGACTTCTCACCCTCTCTCTATTTTGGCTCCTCCATTGGTAAAACGGCGAGAATTCCACTTCAGCCCCTTGGGGCCCAAGATGCAAGAGGAGGAGGCCTGGGTAGGGCCAGCCCGGTGCCCCAACATCAGATCAGTTCCTTTTCCTGCAGACTCACTGAAGAATCACGGCAGCCCTGCAGGCCAGGCTTCAGGGCAGTGGGAAACAAAGTGTAATGGGAAGAGGGGAGGCCAGGGAGGAGGCCCTGGTGGTCACCAGGTTCTGGTGTGAACTTCTTACAGTTTAAGTGCTTTGCCCTAAGCATGTGAATTTGCAGCAGGGCTCTGGGAGTCTTGCCATGCTCAGTGAACCCAGGAGTTTGAATATAATGGAAAATAATATGAAAAGGAATATATACATATGTATATAGGTATATATATGTGTGTCACTGAACCACTTTGCCGTGCACCAGAAACTAACACAACATTGTCAATCAACTATACTTCAGTTTAAATAAGTAAATGAACCAGGAGCTGGAAGATCGGTCAGTGGAACAGGAAGTAAAGAACAGGCAGAGTCCCAGATCTTGGAATACGGGCTTCCTCGTCCTGGCGTTCCTGGCGTTCCTGGCGTCCGGCATAAATGAGCAGAGGGCTGGATCGGGCGTCCCCGTCCACCATGTACAGAGATGTTGGTGCCTCTAGATGCTGCAGGATTCTTCCGGGGGCCAAACCTGCAGGAAGAGGGGGAGCCCATCCCAGCCTTGGGGCTCGAAGCTGTGCAGGTGCTCACTGCTCAGGGCTCCTACTCTCCTTTGCTGTTTCTTTCTTTGGCTTTTTTTCCCCCTAAACTTTTTAATTTGAAAATGATGACAGGTTCAAAGGATGTCGCAGAGAAGTCCATGTTCCACGTGCCCGTCATGCGGTTTCCCTCGGTGGTTACATCCTGCATCACTACGCATCGACACCATGTGTGTACAGTTCTCATTTTACCGCGTGTGTAGCTTTGTGTGATCACCGCCCTGTGCCCTTGATTTTTTTTTTTTAAAGAATAGTAGTGGGACTCACAAACGCCATAAAGACTGATTTCCTGGTACTTTCCTGGTGGCGGGAAGGAGCTACATGCATCTCAGACAAAGGAGACATGGTTCACGTTGTATTCTAGTGCTGTGGCTTAGGGCCCCTTGGCTCGCCTACGTGCAGTCACTCGTGCGCGCGCGCGCGCGCACACACACACACACACACACACACACACTGATGTGTGCTTTCTCTGTGGAAGACGTGGGTGTGTTTGGTAGACTGTTCCTAAGGCCTTTCCCCTCCTTGGCTGGGGAAGGGGGGAGCCCTCTCTGTTTACCTGTGTTCCTTTTTAGAGGAGACGTCAGCATGAGGTCAGATAGCCTGAGACACGCAAGTTGCTTTATGTGTGTAAGGAGCGGAAAGTGACCCAGCAGTGCGAGATTACTTGGAACCATTTGTGTCCTACACTTGCAAACACAGTTGTGCCCCTTGAAGGGGTCTACAATGAATTGGGATCTAAACTGGGGGCAGAATTTGCATCCAAAAACCACAGTGCAGATCGCCCACGAATACTGCCATTTTACTTCTGTAACATTACACTTTGGCTAGAAGGGTTAATTTTTTTTTTTTAACCTGTGTCCAAAACACGACGGCCTTGCTGGGTGGGACCCCCTGGGGCCAGGTGCTTTGGCCTCAGTGACCGAGTCTGTGCCAGACCACCGGCAAACTCGGTCGCGGGTGGTAAGGACGAGGTCCCAGGGTCAGAATGGGCTCGTGGCCTAATCATTCCCACTGACACACCACCTGACAGGAGACTGTAAGGCAGGTCCTGACCTACATCGGGCTCATTTGCAGAGAAGCACAGCAGAGCCACAAGTGGCAGAGCGTAAACCTGAACTTCAGGTACCCCGTGCTCCAGGATACTAAGGATTTCCGTGCCCACTGTTAAGAGGGGAGCAGACAAGCACGAGTGGCCGTGATTTGTCCCCACAGTGCAGTCAGGGATGGAGCTCTGTCATAGCCAGGCATTCCTCATCCTGCCTCCTTGTCACCTGTGTGGACACTTGGACAGGTCATTCTCACCCAGCATAGTCTATGGGCTAGGTGACCACCTTCAAATAATTAGAAGACCTCATTTTTATTCGACATTTCATAGTTTACAAAGTTATTTCTCATTATACCAAAGGAAGAAATCATAGCCCCCCAGAATAGGCGACTCCCCGAGGTCATTCAGCCAGTCAGTGATGGAGCCGACACCACAGTCCAGGGGACCCTCTGATCACACTGTTCCCACTGATTGAGGCCCGTCACACATGGAGCAGGCTTCCCATTTGCCCCGGAGGCCGGCACGCAGCCCTAGAGCATGTTGGGAGTTTGTGGGAGGAAGAGAAGCGTCCCGGGTTCTTTGGGAGCCCAGCTCTGGACCCCTCTCCTCTCCCTGCCCCTCCCACGTCCCCCAGGGGCTGGCAGGTGCTTGAGGGAGCTTGATGCTGGTTCTGGCTTCTGGCTTCCAGGCCCAGCTCTGGCTGCAGCTCCATGGGGCATCTTTCAAGATGCCTGCTTTTGAGTAAAACCACAGCATTTTCCAGGATTTTCAAGTTTTCTGTGAGGTTATTCTTCCTGAATTCAGTTCCTTCCTCTTTGTCGAAATCCGAGTCACGCTCTCGGCTTCTCCTTCTGGCCATAGGAGGGCACTTAGGAGCTTATCAGAACGCAAACAGTACCTTTGGAAGATAGAAAATTCATTGCATCTGTTTTTCAACCAAGATAAGAGGCAACAGAAAGAGGAAAGCATATGCTTTGTGCGGCTCACCACAACCCCACTCTGATGTGACACCTTCTTCCTGCCCCTGGGATTCTTGGCCTCACGGTGGTACACATCCCACCGTGTCGCCATGTGACACATATGAGCGTGGACACACACGTACACGCACAACCATTCATGCTAAAACCTCACTTGTGATCATAGCTAAGAAAGGCTTTGTTGTAGCGGTGGTTAATTTAATTTTTCATGACCTCAAAATGTTTGCAAGCATAGGGCCAGAGAAGGACCAGTCCTCAGAGGGAGCTGGCCTGGGGTCATTACGACATAGACATGAACTTGGCTTCTACCTGGGAGGGAGCAAGGCAGAACAAACAGTTTAAACCACATGAAGGAGGAAGGACTCACAATTGAGCAATTCAATGAGAGAAAACAGAAAATATTTCCAGGAGAAACAGGAAGGTACTGCCTTTTTATTTTTTACAATAATATACATATTCATAATCATATTATATATACATATATATAATGGAGAAATTGACTTAGTCTAATGAAAAATGACCCAAGCCTCTTGACTTTTTCATTCTTAATGAGAGAAGGAAAGAATCACAATAAATACGTATTGCTTCTCCCTCTGAAAATGAGATAACTTTTTAATGTTTCCATTTAAGCCAGACATCTCCTTTTGTTCCGTTTGTTGGTTGGTTTCCTTTTCTTTCAAACAAGTTTGCAAAAATGAAATTTACTTCTGTTTATGTTCATAACATCCAAAAAATGTGAGCGTGGCCTTGGAATGATGATTTCGTTCTGTTCTAAAGAATCTGATTGTTTTTCATAGACTCAAGGATTTAGCATATCCTGAAGATTGAAAACTGCATGACTTTATTTAGGTAAAGATAAGGATATAACACCATTAAATATACTGAATTGCTTAGTGAAGTCATCCAGGAACTAAGTGGACCATGCTTTGAGACAATGCTGCGTTAATTAATAAATGCATTGAAGAGTAGATTGGACAACACAGTTACTTTATTTTAACAGCAGTTGACTTTCAACTTTGCTAGATTTGGCTAAACATGTAAAACTAATTATTTAAAATCAAGAAAAAAAATCTAAACTGCCTCCCATTTTACCCAGAGCTTCGATGTTAAAAAAAAAAAAAAAAAAAGTGGCAGTTAGTTGTGGCCTCATGGAAACCAGGTGTGTGATGCTCTGTCAAGCAGACGCGGTGGTGGTGATGAGCTTGCCTGACAGAAGGATGGAGAGTGAGGGTGGGGTTCTGTCCTCCCACGAGTGGGCTGTGAGCCACCCGCACACTTAAAGTATGATTCAGTTCACAGAAATGTTTATCCCCAGCTCTTCGGGAAACTACTGTTATGCAAGCTAATATCCCCGTACAGGAACTTTTTAGGTTGCAAGGGACATTTTAAAAGGCTGGCCTTGCACGGTCCCTGGGAGCGGGTAAGTTATCTCTGGAATTTACAAGTGAGGCTAACTGACGTCCATCATTAGCATCTGTTATTTAAATGTGGACTAGCACCTTTTGAGTGGTTCCTCGGTTGGGATCATAATCCCAAGCACCTGAGCTAACACTCCTTGAGTTTTTTGCCCCCTGTGGCTCAGTCTAGGCGCTCTGTGGGTATTAAACGTCCTCACATCTCAGAGCTGCCCTGTGAAGGTGAGAAACCGGGCAGAGAGAGTTTTAGTAGCTTGCCTGAGGTCTCTCTGATCTTCTGTCAGATGCCCCCAGGGCACGACATACATGCCAAAGAAGCCTGTGAACAAAGGCCCGAGGGCTGGAAGGAAGGAAGGAAGGGAAGGATGGATGGACAGACAGACCATTGGAAAGGCCTCAGGATGCTCTGGCCTCTGCCTTTTCTTCAAAATGCCAAAGAGAAAGCTTTTAAGAGAAGGTTGTCGTTGAAAGAGATTGGGTGAGTATTCCCAAAGTCGTGGGTTTCTAGATCTGAATGTACCTAAAAAGGTTTATTGACAAAACCTTTGGGTACCTTTGTTACAGAAATGAAAGAAAGAGGAAATGACGTCTGGCACTGTGCGTATCTACATTGACAGATTCGGTCACCCCGACCTGGCCTGGGCCACGTAGCCACTGGTCTGTCGGGAAGCTTCGGGGGGCCGCCGGGTGAAAACTTGGGTCTGCTCCTGCTGCTGGGGCACCAGTGAGCTACTGGAGGGATTGAGCAAGGGGCCCTGTCCCTCCTGGGGACCCTGGGAAGCAGGACCTGGCCCCTGGGGCCCCCCGCATCAGCTTCCAGGTTTGTGCCGGTCCCTCCTGAGACGACCTGGTTTCAGACTTCAGCTCCTGGAAGTAGGTTAGATCACCTGGGCCGTGGGGGAGTTTCCCTCAGAGCATCTGGTGCTTTGTCCAACTTGCGAACCCAGGAGGCCTGAGGGGGTGGCCTTTCCGTCCGGACAGCTGCAGCGACACTGAACACAGGCACTGTGGGGACAGCACAGTGTCCCACTCTCCAGCGTGGGCCCGCTGGTCCCCACACCACCGGCTCAAGCCCATCCTTGCCCCGGGCAAGCGCCCCGTTATTACCAGGAGTCGAGGAGAGAGGTGCGATGAGTCAGGTGGAGGGAGCCGGCAGCCGGGGGGCAGCACAGGGTGGCCGGCTGTGTTCATGCCAACTGGCAGCACGACTGTGCGAGAGAAGCAGGTTATTTCACCGCCGTGGAGACACTAACTGAACGACACTGGGCGTCTACACTGTTCTCTTCCTGCAGCTTCTCTTTCTTTGAGTTTTTCCTCATTCCTTGGGTCCCCAGTCTGCCCCCGGAAGGCTGCCCGAGCCACCCTGGCTGGACCCAGAGCAGCCTGGGGCCCCTCCAGGAGCAGCCCTGCCCCTCTCAGTGCCGGCCCCTCGTTCACATCGTTAGTTCATGGCCGTGGAAGAGCGTGTTGCTAAGCTGACCTACTTTTCCCTCTTTGCCCACAGCAGGCTAAGCCTGTTTAGCGTTGTCCAGAGGGGCCGGGCAGAGCAAGGAGCTTTCCGAGTCATGCAGATGGCAGTCTTCTGGGTGAACAGGATTTAATCTGGTTGCCCCGTTTTCCATTAGTCTAAATAGTTAGGACCCGGCACCCGAGGTGACCCAGGGACAGCGTCCAAGCACAGGGGCTTCTCACGTCCCAGCTCAGCCTCGCCGCCGGAGATCCTGCGGATCCTGCGTTAGGGCGAATTACTGCCAGGAACTAGCCTTCTCTCCAAACTTGGAAAACAGATTCCTAAACAGAATCTCATGCGCCTCCTCTGCTGGGACACCGTCCTGAGCCTGGAGCATCTGCTGCCCGCTGAGATGCAGAGGATGGAAGCTGGGCTTGCCTTCGAGAGGGTCGCCACTGAGTCAGGGGTGTGTGTGGACAGCTTAGGCCAGGGCGGCAGACACAGATCGGTGTCGTAAGGAGGCGAGGATGCAGGAGGTGGGGCGGGGGTACAGTGCTTCCCTGACCTCAGATGGCGTGGGGAGGGCTGGAGGAATGAAGAGTGGTGGTGGTGGTGATAAGAGAGGAGGATGTTACCACAGTGCAGATGTCAGGGGTCAGGGATGGGACAACTTGTCTTGGAGCTGAAGTCACAAACTGGCAACCTGTCATCAAAGGCTGTGGACACTGTGCTTAGGGATTTGGGTGTGACACCAATAGGTGTACACATTACACACACTTCTATTCTTTGCTGGAATGTCACAGTGTTGCGGCCACAGGATGGTGTCAGAGCCGCCTAGGGAAGAAACAGAGGATCAGATAGTCACGATCGAGTAGCTGGCAAGAGAAAGCCAGAAGCTAGCTTGACCTGTAGTGTGTTTCACTAACCCGTGCACCGTGTGCCCAGCACGCCCGCCGCCTCCCGGGAGGCATTCTGGTTCTGCACTTTGTCATCCCAAAGCTCAGGCTGAACATCCAGACAAGGGGGCCGTGTCTTGCACTCTCTCTGACACACTGACGCCTCCACCCCGGGCTTCAGGGCTGGGGCATCAGCCAGTGGGTGAGTTGTGCGTTGATTGGGGTCACATCGTGAGACATTTTTGAAAGGACAGAGCTCAGGCTCTTTTTTAAAAGGAAAAAACTATCCTTCTGGCTTCCCTGGCAGTTTCTGCTGTGTTGTCCAGGGGGGGTTGCAGGGAGGCAGATCTTCTAAGACATTTTTCATTTACACCATGAACATCTGAAGGAACAAAGTGGGGAAACTGGACATTTCTAGTCCTGCCGGGTTGACCTTTAAAGTGTAAAAACCAGACATTTCTGGACCTACTGTCGCTCTGCTTGCTAGATGAACACGACCAGGTCTTGGCTGCGGCCAGGTCTTCCTGGGGGAGATGCGTCACGTCCCCTCTGCCCAGTGCGCTGGGGCTTCCTGCCCGACATGTTGTTGGTGTCAGTTCTGTGTCTTGTCCTCCCGCTGGTCCCATCATGTCTAGAGGGCAGGCTTTTCTTCAGACTTTGTGTGCGAAGGGCCTGAGAGTGTTTCTTGAGGAGAAACTCCAGCTTCCAGGATGTTTGGGGCCCTGCCCACAACCCCCCCCCCCCATCCCGCAGAGCTCAGCGTGAATTTCATACTGGTGGCAGAGAATGGAGACAAAACGTAGAGAATGCTGCTGGGAAGCCCCAGAGAGACTCAAGCCATCAATGTCCTCACTTTGGGGATGCTTTGAGGGCAGGTGTCCAGTGGGAAGGCAGACAACACTGTCTTTTTTGGAAATCATTCTCTAACAAAAGCCGATGGGGCATCCCGAAATGTGACCCTTGCCACAGGGCCTTCCTGTGGCCGGTCTTTACCTCTCATGAATGTGGCCATGACCCGGGGATGGCACTCCCTCCCTCATCAGGGGCTGCTTCCCGCCAGGTGGGCTGGGCCTCTGGAAAACAATGCAAAGTAAGGCTGTTTGGTACCAACGAGGTGTAAGTTACCTGGGGCTCTGCAGATGCGGGCCGGCTCTCGTTCCAGAGTCACGGTCTCTGCCCGCTGCACCTTGGAAAGGAGATGGTTCACCTTTCTCCCTCACCCATCCTCTGCCAAGTGCTTTACACAGATGAGCTGTCCTGATGGGGTCTCAGGAGGATGGTGGAAAGTGGGAGTTTACACTTACAGATGAGGTCGTCATTCCCCAGGCTCTGTCTGGGCCACCGCACTGAGCAGAGGAACCAGGCTGGAGGACACGGAAACCTAGCTCTTGTGAGCTCCCAAACGAACGTGGCTGCCTCCCACGGTGAGCAGCTAGTTACAGAAACATCCCACTGTTTTATTCAACGTTATTTGAAGCTCTGATATGAAACCGTCAATTCCACAGCCTGGGTGTGTCCGAAACAAACCTGGCTTCTTGTTTCCAGGACATCTTGGTCTTGTGTGCTCCTTGCAAACTTAAGCGCAATTACGATGAACGCTCCTGGGCCCAAAGGAGCGGGAGGACAAGCAGTTAGGTAGACGAGGAGCTGGGCGACAGCCGCGTTTTATGGATTGATTTCGGTTTGTCTGTGGCTGCTGAACAGTGGCTCCCAACAAAGCCGTTCACTGACTCAGCTCCGAGCATGACTCATAAATCTCCTTGTCCCCTCTTGCTGATTTTTATAGGCGTTTATCGTCCACACCCTGACCATACACCATCACCCATCGGAGTCTCTAGTTGACCTGGGTTTGCACTGTGCAGTCCAAACTCTTTAGAAAGGGGCCCCTAAAAGGAATCTTAAGTGATTGGAATATAAGTTTTACAGGCTGCAAGAATTATACGTCATGTTAGGGTGACCTTTCGATCCATCGAGATAGCGCGATGATTTCTCTTTTGGAAATTCTTTGTTGACTGTACAATGCCATTGCAAATTTACTTCATAACGAATTTTCTAACTTTCTGCTTCCATTTCTTCCTGGTTGATGTCACTGTTTTCCTGAATAATGAATCATCAGACCCTTGGAAAAAGGAAAGCATGAAGGGGGAATCCTGATCAAAGCAGGCAGATCAAGCCTCAGCGCTGACCTTAGAGAAGCTGGAAGGATAATTCTCATAGGGTCGCGGAAGCTTGCTGAATTGGGGGAAGGGAGTCTTCTCTTGGTTTCTCCTGGGAGTCCCGCTCCCTGGGGCCCTGGCCAGCCTGGGAGGCGCTGCAGCTGGAGGATGTGCAGGAGTGGCTTCAGGGAATGGTGGACCCGTTGTTGACCGTGCCTTTTCCAAGTTGCAGGGTGTGCGGGAATGTGCTGAGAATTCCTTGCAGGAGGGGGTGGCCTCTGCCCCCAACTCCGGCCTCAGGGACACCCTGAAGGTCTTTCTGCCTGGAGGGCTGCCTGGAGGAGGAGCACCCCAGACAAGTGGGATTCTGGGAAATGTGTAAAGTAAAGAAGAAGTCAGGGATGTGGCTGTGAGGGGTGAAGGACCTCAGGTACGTGAGTGGCCCTGAGAGGCTTCGAGCTAGCAGCCCGGGAGAGGAGAGGCCAAGGTGGTAAGGTCGTTGCTGGTGATCTGGGGCCAGAGGAACATTCCCGGATTGTTACTTCATTTTTCACATCTGTGTGCCTGGACCTTCTGGGGGGGTGTATGTGCCTTAAAGGAAGGACAGTGTATTATACTCCTTTGGGGCCCTGATCCCTTCAGGGGAGTATATGAGTTTGTGTATTTGAATGAACAGAGAAACAGATAAAAGCTCTCCTTTAGAATGTTGTGGGCAGTTTGCAGGTTTAAGACGTGAGATAAACAGATACTTCGTTGAGCTGGGTCTGGAAAGTAAATTCTTCGAGTGTGATCTGGGGACCTCCAGGAGGTCCGAGAGATCAAAACAATTTTACTAATATTAACACATCATTTGCCTGTTTATTCTCATGAGTATACAGCAGACTTTCCCAGAAGCTCCTTGACATCTGTGGATTGCATCTCGCTGATGCCTTATGAAGGAGTGTTTGTGTATTTAAGATTTCTCAGTCTTCACCCACACACTCAAGCTCTTCAGAGTCATCAGTAATTTTTGAGAGTGATAAGGTTCGCTGCAAAGTCGGAGAACCTCTGTGATTCAGATACAACCAGAAAGTCCTGTAAGAAAGGTCGAGAATCAGATAATAATCTTCTGTTCTTTTTTGCAGGAAAAACTGCAGAGAAAATCTAATGGATGAAGATGAGAAAGACAGGGCCAAGAGGTAAGAAGGGGCGTCTTCCCTGCCCCCTTGGTGTCGCGTGGTCCGCCCTCCGAATCTCACTTGTCCTTGCCCTGCAGATGAAAACACAGCAAGACAGGCAGCCGGGCACGTGCCCTCCTTGGGATACTGCAGAACTCCGCTAAGGAAATTCACACCCACTCCCTCAGTGTGAATTACTCATTCTCTGGGACTTGCCAAGGGGTTCATATTTTTCATATGGGCAATTGGGGACCCTGTTGACCCGGGTCTCCTTTCAGAGGCTTCTGATCTCTGCATTTCCAGGATAGATTACTGCTTAGCAAGGGAGCCTGCTAGGAGCCATGCTGGCTGGGGTTCAGATCCTGGCTCTGCAGTCAGGGGAGCTGCCTGGCTCTGGACAATAACCCTACGAATCATTACCACACATCGAGCACCCAATAGTCATCCTCACTGGGCTGAACACTTCTGTACACGTGATCCCATCTTCCTCCTCAGCAGGTGGAGATACCCAGCCACTCTGCACTGTTGTCAGGTTGACCAGAAATCCTAGCTCTGTAGCTGGCCATGTCAGGGCTGTAATAACTTTGTCCAGGCTTGTTTCTTCACTGGACATGTGTTGGATACCTCCTGTATATGCGATGGAGTCATAAAGTAGGCATTTTGAAGGTAAAAACCAGTTGGATGTTATCAATCTCACACGATCAGCCCGACCTGGCAGTTACTGCGCTAGGCTCTGGGGAAATGAGGATGAATAAAAGGCTTCCTGCCCATGAGGAGGGCCCAGGTGAAGGGAGGAGATTGGTAGGTGACCATGGATCATTAGGCTGCATGGTGACTGGAGTCACTGCCCAGTTGTCACTTCCAGCATCCTTCAGTGCATCCCCAGCCGCTCAGACCTGCTGGACCCGAATCTGCAGGGCACAGGGTGGGGCTGTGTTGCTTGTTAATTTCCCAAGCATTTCCTTCCAAAAAACCAGGGAGCAGGAGCATGGCCAGAGGTGGAGACCAGCCTGGGTTGGTGTGGAGTGAGGATTGTCGGACTTGGAGGGTCCGCCCTGGGGATTCGTCATACTGTTATTTCTCCTTTTCCGTGCGTTTGCAAATGTTGTGTAGAAAAATTTAAAGGAGCAACAGTACAGAAAACTCCCCAGCTTATTCTGATCTAACAGGCCCTTCACTTGGCACTGGGGACCCTGACTCCCTGAGGCCACCAATCCGAAGGCTAGTCAAGTCCACGTGGTCCCACGCAGCGCGTAAATGAATAGACCAGACCTGGCCTGACTGAAACAGAGTCCTCATGCCCTCCCTCAGGGCAGGCTGCCCGCTCTTTGCTCTGGGGGCGTCTTCCATTGGGTTGCCTCGCAGGCCACTGTGGATGGAGGGCTGGCTGGAGGAGGAGACCCGGGCTGGCCTGTCCCCTGTCAGCAGTCCCAATGAGCCCCTTCACGTCTCTAAGCCTCCACTTTCTCAGCTGCAGCACAGGCGTCGTCATCCCTGCCCTGCCCTCCTCTCGGGCTATTTAGGGATCAGCCACAAAATATGCCAAGAAACCCTTTTTTAAAAAAGTGTTCATCGCAACAGGTATGTGAAGGTGTGGGACACTTTGCATCATACACGTACAAGGTGTCTCCATCAGCAGTAATGAAGAGGCCCGCATTCACCTGTTGCCCTAGGAAGTGTAGGCAGCACATGGCCAGGCTAAGTACTTCCACCTGCATTTACTTCTGTGTGTCTCATCTCATATCCTCTCCTCCACGTCCCTGAGGTGCGTACCAGTGTTACTCCCATTTTACAGATGAGGAAACGAAGGCTCAGCAAAGTTAAGTAACTTGTCAAACATCACACAGCTCTAATAAGTGGCAGAAGGGGAAGTTAAATCCTGGCTTCCTAAACCTCAGACTCTGTTCTCATTCCCCAGACCGCACGCAGTTCTCTTCCCGTGAGAGCTAGTCCAGCCTCTCCGGCAGGCCCGGACTGAGAGGTGTGTCCTGAAGTGACTTTGGAGTTGGAGTCCACATGCAGTTTGCCTTGGCCATCATCATCTCTAATGTCACCCTAGCACCTCCCACCTCCCATCTCAGCCCTGTCTCTCTAACACCCGGCTTACCTCGAAATCAAGAAGAGATAAAATGCGAGCTTAAGGAGGCTCTGCCATACTCAGAGATCATCAAGTAGAGACATTCCAGTAAAATCTTGGCTAAAAAGTCTTAGAAATAAATCCAGTTGTATGCAGTTTTTTCCCACTTATTCCCATCCCCATTGGCTTTGAGCCGTGGGCACCCACACCCCCAAATGGCCTATTTGAAAACCTCCATCACAGGTGCCGGGCAGGGAGGATGCTGGCTGTCCCTCCCTTCTTATTCTCAGATGGGGAAACGGGTTTCAGAACGTCTGGGAATACCCAGATCTCTTGGCCAGACTAGCAGCAATAGTGCGGTGCTCTTCACAGCACTTGGGATGAAAAAACAAGGACAGAACAAACACAGTCCAAAACCGGAATCACTTCCAACGCCTCTAGCTGAGCGGGTTTTATAGCAGCAACACGGGAGGCCCTTCCCCAATCCCACCTGGAGGTCTCATGAGAATTGTTTTCACTCGGGGTATTTTTGATGAGATTAGAAATGTTTAACTTCCGATCAAAACTCTCATTGTCTCCAGAAGACAGGAGCTCTATTTGGCAAGGTTTTCAAAGCTTTAGGGAATTCACGGTTTATCTGGATTGTTTGATCATGTGTTCTAAACCAGGACATGGATGCACATGTCTTCTGTGAATTTCCATGTAAGCCCACTGAGTATTCATTGGGTGCCTTTTGTGTGTTCGGAACTTGGTGCTGTTTTCTTCAGGGGAAGTGTAAAAACGTGGTCCTTGGACTCAAAAAAGAAAGGGTTTGATGGAGAGACATTTGGATCCCTAGATAATGAGGCACAGTTTACCATGTTGTGTTCCAGTCATAAGCATATGTTTTTAATTCTGTGACACAGTTTTTTGGTTTTTTTTTTTTTTTTTGGCATTCTTTTTTTATTGAAGTAGAGTCAGTTTGCAGTGTTGTGCTAATTTCTGGTGTGTGACACGGCATTTTGTGGTGTGTGTGTGTGTTTCATCCAGAAAGTGCTGATGTGTGGCAGGAAGTTCCCAGGCTTAGAATCAGACAGGCACAGCTTTGATTCCTGCCACTTTTACTTTCTGTCCTCAGATGACCTACTAACCCCCTTTTGGCCTCAGTCTCCTCTTCTGTAAAATGGGGGCGTTAATAGTAGCACTCCCTTCCTGGAGTTATTGCAGGAAGTAAATGGAGCTCTGGGTTAGCCCCAGCACGGTGCAGGGTGCACAGTGCTGATAAGAAAAGCTACAGGGCACCATGTGCCTACAGCATTTTGCACGCCTTAACTCTCATCCTCACAGCGCCCCTTGACATACGTAATTTTTAGCTCCATTTTACAGTGGAGAAACCCAAGGCTGAGGATCACACATGCAGGGGCAGGTGGGGATTTTAACTCAGGCATCAATTTCTAACATCTGGGCTCCTAACAACTTCTCGGACACCTGGTAAATGGAAGCTCTTCCTTTTGAGTCATGGTTCCGAGGAGGAGGGACAGAAAGCGCTGGGAGAAATCATCACCTCCCAAAGAAAGCAAGTTTCTGTAACTTGGCAGTATTGTGGAAAGGCTTACTCCATTTCTTGATGGAAGTGAACACTAAGAAGAAACTTTCATGGAGCCGCCTCCTTTCTTCCAATATTAAATGGTCCGTTCATCAGCATGAATTAAAGTTACACTGTCTCCTATCAGCAGTGAAGGGCCATCTCCATAACCTTGTGCGTTTTCACTGAGTGGGGGGTGGCGAGTGTAGAATTGTGCTGCCCCTGGTGGGACACCTGGCCCTGTCCAAACTGTCCATGAGACACTTGGGCCACAAAACCTTCGGTCCGTGCCAAAAGGTCTTTGATATTTCGGTCCTGTCCAAAATCAGGTGGCATGGACCAAACGTCCCCATGGATGTTTTGGATAGGACCGAATTTCAAGGACCTTTTGTTGTGGACCAAATATCTTATGGGCCATATGTCTCTGGGCATTTTGGACAGGATCAAATCCAACCATATATCAAAGGCCTTTTGGTGTGGACCAAACGTCTTATGGAGCAAATGTCCTATAGACCAAATATTTTACGGACATTTTGGATGGAACCAAATGTCTGCTGACCACGTTGCCATTTTTTTTTAAGTATAGATGATTTACAATGTTGTGTTAGCTTCAGGTGTACAGCATAGTGACTCAGTTGTATGTATGTGTGTGTTTTATATATATGTATGTTCTTTTTCAGATTATTTTCCATTATATGTTATTACAAGATATTGAATATGCTTCCCTGTGCTCTACAGCAGGAAGGACCTTGTTGTTTATCTATTTTATATATAGTTGTGTGTATCTATTAGTCCCATGCTCCTAATTTATCCCTCCCCCACCCTTTCCCCTTTGGTAACCATAAGTTTTTTTTTCCATATGTCTATGAGTCTATTTCTGTTTTGTAAATAAGTTCATTTGTCTCATTTTTTAAAATTCCACATATAAATGATATACGATATTTGTCTCTGTCTTATTTCACTTAGTATGATCATCTCTAGGTCCATCCCTTTTGCTGCAAATGGCATGATTTCATTCTGTTTTATGGCCTTTTGTTGATAAGGGTGAAGTGTGTCAGGCAAGAGTCGCTGATTCTCGGGGTTCTCGACAGCGTGAATGCTGGTTCTGAAACACAAGTGAAACGGTTTTATTATTCTTTGACCCTTATCCTTAGTCTCCCCACCAGGGAAGTGATTCAGACAAGAGGGAGAAGTGAAAACACAACAAAGAAGAAGCTTATACCTGCACTTTTGCAGAAGGAAAAGCTTCAGCTCTGGGAGGCTGGTAGTTTTTTCTGGTCCCTCCTGGGGGCGTCTGTTGACGCGGGCCAATGACCGCAGTCATCCCACTGCCCTCCTGGCACGATTTGTGAACTAAGTAGTGAGCAAGTGGGAGGCATAGAAGAGGATGCATAGCATTACCCCGCCCTCCACGAGCTTGCAGGCAACTCGGGGGCATCCTTGAAACCCTTATGTGAGGCAGAGCCGGGGTGATGATCAGAACGTGTGGGCTGTGCTTTCTCAGCCGGGTGCCCGTTCGTGGAGAGGAACATGGTGAAGAGGAGAGACTGACTTCCTTGTTCCATTTCTCTGGATGTAAATCCTGTCCATCTAAAAGGAAAGGCCGGCCTGCTCATGAAGGTGGTACCCAGCTCGGAGGACGTCTGCCCCACGCACACTTGCCGATGGCCCTGGGCACGGTCTCCATGCAGGATGAAAAAGCCCAGCCCCAGGGCAGTGTAGACTGCTGTCCCAGCGGGAGCCCACCTTTCGTGCTAATTCTGTGGCACTTTTCTTTCATAGGCTCTTCGCTGGGTGTTAGGTGCAGCATCCTGAGTCCCGACACAGGGCAAAAATGGCAGTAAAAAGATGTTGAGGCTGCCTTTCTGTTTTATTGGGTGATTAAGACAGCACCAGGCTTTGCTAGACCATAGAGGTATCAGGACACGCGATTCCTTTCTGTTACCCTGGAATTTCCAGATGAGTGACTGTGCTCAAAACAAAGGGGAGAGTAGAAGTGTGCTTGCAGGCAGAATGCTAATTCTTACCGTGGCCCAGTAAACACACACTGGAGAGGCGCCTCCCTCTGTGGGGGTCTTTTGGCTTTCACCCTGGTGGGGTCCCTTGGTTGGTTAGGAAGATTCGTCATAAGGAGAAATGTGTTCCTGGTAGGCCTAGAAACTTGGGAACATCTCAGCTCAGGGAGACCCAGCACCTTTCCAGGGGCATCTGAGGCAAAGGGCACGTTTCTAAAATCCCTTTCCATCATTTCAATATATTTTAAATTGCAGAAGTATGCTCAGAAGTCTACCATCTTGAAAATGCAGCCTCTCCTTTTAGAATTTCAGTGACAAGTTCCTAAGGATTGTGCTCCGGGAAAATCCTCCCCGCGTAACCGTTAAGTAAGAATCACTAGGAAATTAGGCCACCTTTCCGTTTTAGTCTCAGCACTCCTGATAACTTTGATTAAGAGTGAAGATGTCCGTATTACATCTCAGGAGCTCCCAGTCATGTCCCAAATGCTTCTCCAGGTCCTTGTGGTTTCTAAAGTTTCTGTGTGAGTTTCCAAAGTTCTCCAGGAGATGAGGGTGATACCAGCCGGATGCGTCTTGTTCCATGCTGAGTGACTTTCCCCCTCCCCCAAACACATACAGCTGACATTCTCTTCTTGAACTGAGTTGCTGGGCGATGGCCCCCAACTCCACTGCCCTGGTGTGCAGGGATGCTGCGGGGTGTGGAAGTGAGGAGGAGGGGCCCAGGCCTGGGTGCGGGAGGGCACTGCACTGACCTTAAACGGACCTTGCTTTACAAGCCAGCAGCCAGCATTTCCCAAAACGTATGCTGGGAAACACTAACACATTGGAGCCGTGCTGTTCATTCTTTCTCCCTTTTGGAGGGTTTCAGGGCTTCTTAGCACATTAAAGGTGCTACGGCTGCAATTAGCACGTAAACAGACAAGAATCTGTTCCATTTTATGTCACCCTTCATTGAAAAAATACAAACAAAAGTGGCAACGAAATAACCTCTGGCTACGGTCCTTCTGATTTTTTCCAAATAATTCTTCCTGTTTTTCCATGGAAGACCCTCAGCCCAATACTGTCTTAGGCAGTAGGTGTGTCAACTTTATTCTCATCATTTTTGGTACATCTTCTTATACGTAAAAAAAATAGCGAAAGAACGTTTGAAAATACTGAAACGTTTAAACAAGTAAACAGATGACTTATAATCATACCACCTAGAGATAGACACTGTTAATATTTTGACATATTTTCCATCACATTTTTCTATATTTCCATCACATTTTAATAGGAATACTCTTATAAGCTCTTTGTTAATGTAACTGATCAGACTCTAATTTATTTTTTATATTTTTTCATTGAAATATGGTTGATTTACAACTATATCTACATGTTGTGTTAGTTTCAGGTGTACAGCAAAGTGATTAAGATATATGTATATAGATATATATATTCTTTTTCAGATTTTATTCCGTTATAGGTTATTACAAGATATTGAATATAGTTCCCTGTGCTATACAGAAGGTCCTTGTCATTTATCTCTTTTATACATAGTGACTCTAATTTATTCTTCATGGAAGTTCACTTTCACGGACAGGACTGTCTTAATGTAGAGGATGCTTAAAACTGATGTTATGTTTGAGCGTTGCACCTCACAGCTACCTCTCTGGACGTTGGCAGTGAGACCCTACTGGGCATATTTCAGTTCCACATATAATTAGAATTCCTTCTACAACCCCAACCTCTGCTTCAGGTACTAAAAAAGACTTTTGTGGCAGCTATAAAAGAAGTGTTAAGACCTAACCCGACAACCTTCTCAGACAGGTTCATTCTGCTCGGTTTATAATAAATACTCAGATTGGAGAGGCCTGGTCTGCACCCTGGTCAGTTCCCATTGCATTCTATAATGTGGAACCCGTGAACCCGATTAAGACATGCTGGAATTCCCAATCTGGAAGGAACTTGGGCCCCATTGAGAACTTATTTTAGGCATTAACCCTCCTGGGTATCTGTTGCTGTGTAACAAACCACTCCAAGATTTATGGGATTGATGCAAAGGCATTTATGTTGCTCATAGGTCTTCAGGTTGGGTGGGGCTTGGCAGGGAATGCCTGTTCCGTGTGGTCTCAGCTAGAGCGGCTCAAAGATGATATGCGAAGTCATCTGAAGACATACTCAATCCTGTGGCTGGCAGTGGATGTTAGCCATCAGCTGGGACAGTGGCTGACACGTGGAGGTGTGGCCTGCTCGTAATATGGGACGGGGCTAGAGGGTGAGCATTATGAGAGAGACCTGGGGGGAGAGAGCTGTGTGTCCAGTTAGTGCCTGGTCTTGAGTGTCAGGCCAGGTCACCTGTACTCACCAGAAGCATGTTGCTGAGGCCAACCAGCCATTCTCAAAGGGAGGGGAATTAGAATTCATCCTTTAAAAAAAATTGTTTTTTGTGTCGTGTTAATTTCTGGTATGTAGCATAGTGATTCAGTTATAGATATATATATATTCCTTTTCATACTCTCTTTCAGTATGGGCTATTTTCAGGTATTCAATCTAATTCCCTGTGCTGTACAGTAGGGCCATGTTGTTTATCTGTTTTATATACAATACTATGTATCTGCAAATCCTGAGCTCATCTTTTGATGGGGGGCGTTTCAGAGAATTTTGAATTCTCTGGTTTAAAATGACCATATCAATGTCCTCGCTATTTCATAAGAGGAAACCGAGGCCTGTGGAGGCAGGACTGCTTGCCCACTCTGGCATAGGTGGCAGGACCGGGATGAGAACCTGCATCTTCTGGTAACATGTCTGATGCTCCTTCAGCTAAGCTGTGCTGTCCCGATTCTCCTGCTACCCCAACCAGTCTTCAGCTTCCAGTGGCGACTGTAAATGTGAAAAGAATATGCCTCATAAGATGCCCTTAGCTCCTCCCCACAGAGACCCTCTATGGATAAACAGCCACTTTTTGTGGAATCGCATACTTACAGACTCATTATGACACCAATTATCCAAAACCCCAGCTGCTCTTAGCAGCCAGGAGAGCCTGCTGGTGCATCCATAACCCACTCTGGCCATTGCTTTCCAGCTTTATTGGGAATTATTTGATTTTATCAGCTTCTACTCCATTTAACTAAGTGCATTGGATTCAGAGAGCATCTTCTGTTTTCCCCATCAGCATGTTCTATTTACTCCTTAACCAAACTAGAGTTCTGGGGGCCAATTAAAAGATGGCAGCCTTGGGATTAAACATCAGGAAAATATGCCAGTGCGGACATCTGTAAGGGATCATGGACGGTTTCCCATGGGATGCTGGAGAGGCTTGAGCAAAAGCATTGCCAGCCTGACTGGTCTGCATGCCAAGTAGAGTAAAAGAGAGAACCCCCTCGTGATAATAGTTCATTTTCCCTCTTTTCATGGATTTTAACCTCATTCCTGATCTGGCTCACAGACTCCCCATTCCTTCCTCGGGGGGCTCTCCCCGGGGGGTAGGGTGAGGAGGAGTCAGGAAAGTGACCCTGTAAGGAAGGTTGTGAGTTCCTGAGCTTGACACTAAGCTGATCACGCGTGGATCTGACCTTAAAGTGTCCCATAGACTTTCAGATCTGAGCTTCAGGGTAGACCGCCACCCAAGGTCCAAGACTGGCTACATGGGACAAATTTAAATAGCACCATGGATTTCTCGTCAGAAACCATGGAAGCATTCTGGTAAGGGCAGGATATGTTTTAAATGTCAAAAGAGAAGAACTGTTAGCCCAGAATTCTATATCCAGTGAAAACATCACTCAGAAATGAAGGTAAATGAAGATATTCTCAAATGAAGGAAAACTTAGAAAGCTTCTTCTCGAAAGACCTGTTCTGAAAGAATTACTAAAGGGAGTTTTTTCAACAGAAAGGAAATGATACCAGATGGAAACTTGGGATATGAGATATAAAGAAATAGTAACAGAAAAGGTAAATATTTGCCTAAATACAATAGATATCTGACACTTGGGGGAAAAAAACATAATTTAACTTGATTCAGTGTATGTAGACCTGGTTCAGTGTTTGTAAAATACCTACAACAAAAAGGGAGGAAAGGTAAAGGGAACTATGGGGAGTAAAGTTTCCACTTTCCACTTGAGATGGTAAAATATTCCAAGTAGTCTCTGAAAGGATGTTTTTATACTATAATCCCTAAGTTAATTGCTAAAAACTATATAAGAAATACAGTAAATAAAAACACAATAAAGAAGGCAGGAAATAAACCCAAAAGAAGGCAGGAAAGCAGAAATAGAAACAAAAAAAGAACAATAAAAGAAATGAACAAACAAAAATTCAAAAAAAAAAAAAAAGAAAACGAGTGGTAAAATGGTGTACCTAAATCCAAACATATAATTATATTAAATATAATGACCTAAACATGCCAATTAAAAGACAGAGATCTTCAGAATGGATTTTTTTAATGATATTACTATTATGCTGTCCACAAGACATTCACTTCATATATGATGATATATATAGGTTAAAAGTAAGACTATGGTAAATGGTATACTACATTAAAGTAATTGTAAAAAGCCAGAGTGGCTATATTACTATAAAATAAAGTATACTTCTGGCAAAGAAAATTACCAGGAATAAAGAGTGACATTACATAATCGTAAAGAATCAACTTACCAAGAACGCGTTAACAATTCTAAATGTGTATACACCTAGCAACAGAGCTTCAAAATACATAAAACACAACCTAAGGAACCATGACAAATATTTAATATGCTTATCTCAGTAATAGAACTAGTAGGTAGAAATTCAGCAAGGATGTAGAACTGAGAAACACACTCAACCAACAGGATCTGCTTGGCATTTGTAGAGAACTCCACCCAACAGTAGCAGAATACACATTATTTTCAAGTACACATTGAACATTCACTAAGATAAATCAAATCCTGCTTCACAAAAAAATGCAAAAAAGTCCAAATGAACTTAAATTAGAAACAGATAGCGGCAGGGGAGGGGGGGGAGATAGCATTTTTTTCACAATACATTTCTAAGTATTCCAAGAGTTGATGAGGAAGTCTCAAGAAATATTAGAAAATATTTTGAACTGAACAAAAGTAAAATTATAACATATCAAAATGTATGGGTTGCCACTAAAGTAGTGCCTAGAGGGAAAGCTATAGCATTAAATGCTCATAGTAGAAAAGAGAAGAGGTCTTAAATCAACACCTTAAGCTTCCATCTTAAGAAACTAAAAATAAAAGAACAAAATAAACTGAAACCAAGAAGAATGAAAATTATAGATATAAGAGCAGAAATCAATAAGATTGAAAACAAAAATAATAGAAAAAAATCAATGAAACTAAAATATGATTTTTTAAAAAATCAATAAAATTGGTATGCCTAGTGCAAGAATGACAAAAAAAGAGGTCATAAATTACCAGAAAAGGGAATTTTAAAAATTAGATACCACTACACACCTTTTAGACATCAAAAGGACCATAAGGGAATTCTGTGAACAAGGGCACCTATATAAATTCAACAACCTAGGTGGGATGAACCAATTACTCAAAAACTATAAGCTGCCAAAACTCATACAAGATAAAATAGAAACCCTAAAGAGTTTATAACTAATAAGTAAATTGAATTTTTAAAAATCTTCTGAAAAAGAAATCTTCAGAACCAAGTAGTTCCACTGATGAATTCTGCCAGTTGTTACAAGAAGAAATATCAATTTTACAGTCTTGTCCAGAAATCAATGGAACAGAATAGAGAATAGAGAACACAGAAATAAAATCACATAAATTTGGCCAGTTGATGTTGTACAAAGGTGCAAAGGTAACTCAATGTAGAAATGTCACAAGATTATACTATATAGCACAGGGAAATATATACAAGATCTTATGGTAGCTCAGAGAAAGGAATGTGACAGTGAATATATATATATATGTTCATGTATAATTGAAAAATTGTGCTGTACACTGGAATTTGACACAACACTAAAATGATTATAAATCAATAAAAAGTGTTAAATAAATAAATTAATTAATTTAAAAAGTAGAGTTGGAACAATTGGACAACCATATGCAAACAAATAAACTTGAGCCTAAACCTTACATGTTACTAAAATAACTCAAAATGGATCATAAGTCTAAAAATAAAATGTGTAAAACTCTTAGAAGAAAGCACAGGAGAAAATCTTCATGGCTTGAAGTTAGGCAAAGGGTTCTTCAATCTGACTCCAAAAGCACAATCCATAGAAGAAAGAAAAATAATGGTTAACTTGGGCTTCATCAAAATCAAAAACTTTTAGTCTGTGAAAGACCCTATCAGGAGAATTAAAAGGCAAAATATCGACAAATCGCATGTCTGACAGAGGACTTGTATCAGAATATATGACGAACTCTCAAAACTCAACAAGAAGGAAACAAACAACCCAATTTAAAAATGGCACAAGAGATGAACGAATGCTTCACCAAAGAGGATATCCAGATGGCAGAAAAATACATGAAAAGATGTTTAACATCATTAGCCATTAGAAGCATGCAAATGAAAACCCAGTGAGATAGCGCTGCACATCTCTTACAAGAGCCAAAAAAAGTGCCGACAATACCAGCTCCCCTTGAAGGTACGGGACATCTGGATCACTCCTACGCTGCTAGAAAGAGGTAATATGGTACGGCCACCCTGGAAAACAGTTTGGCAGTTACTTAGCAAGTTAAACATACACTTGCCATAGGATCCAGCCATCCTATTCCCAGGTTACTTACTTCGGAGACTGAAAACTTATGTTCACCCCAAAACCAGTACACTTACATTACAGCAGCTCTATTTATGATCACTGATGATACAATCTGAATCTCCCTCAGGAGATAAATGGATAAACCAGCTGTGTTACATCCAAGCAATAGAAAACTCCTCAGCAGTGAGAAAGAAGGAGAGGTATTGATAGGGGTGGCAACTTGGACAAACCTCAGAGACATCTTGCTGGGTGAAAGGCAGCTCAGAAGGTTTCCTGCTGTGTGATTGGATTTATGTGGCATTCTTGGGAAGAGAACATGGTGCTGGAGAACAGAACAGGGGCTTCCCGGGGTTACGGATGTGGAGAGAATGAGGCTGTTTTTAGAGGGAACTGTTCTGCCTCTTGACTGTGATGATGGTTAGGTGAATTTATATACGTGCTGAAATTTCTAGAACTGTGCCCAAAAGAAAACATGAAGTTTACTGTATGCTCATTTTAAGAGTAAAAAAAAAAAAATTAAGTTTTATGTATCATCAGCATTAATTTTTCTAGGCAAATGGAATTAGGGTGAGACTCTTGCCTCTGAACCCCATCATCTCCCTGGTGATTCCTTGTAGCAGGTGTGGTTAGTGCTGACTTGGGGAGCAGAGCCCCTACTGGGCAGGATGCTGTGTTACTGTTGCTGAACATCCTACCTCCTCCTTCCTGTCTCGGCTCACTTCCCCCTAGGTTGGATCCCGCTCCCCCATCTCCTGATGTCCCAGACTCACCCAAAAGCTGGGACCAGGTTGCCCGGTCTGGCATGTCAGACACGGAGGATGGCCTCACTCACGTTGTCCACTCTCCTCTCACTTTACTTCCCCATGTGTCCCGGACTCTCCTGTCAAACTCGCCCACTCAACTCTTCTGTGGACTGTCCTCCCCACCCTGCCCATGCACCCCCAGTCCATCTTGGGTGCAGCCCCTCCTGGAGGGTTTCCCTGACCACCTTGTGGAGCTGATCCCCTTCCTCTGTGAACTCCCTTGGCCATTTGTCTAAATGCCCCCCCACCTCACACATGTCACATTGTACCTTGTGTCACAGCTCTAGCTGTACACATTCCATCTCTTCCTCTCGACTCTAGCTTCTTTGAATTGTGCCGAGACCTGGTCATTTTTGCCTCCTCCCTGTTACTTGATGGAATGCCTTGTGCACAAGAAAATGCTAATGGAAGGGTGTAGAAAGAATATCAAAGGCCATTCTTTCCTTTTTGTAATTGCCACAATCCGGGGAACCTTCAAGTTGGCACTGTTAGAAGCCCCTGCATTGCCGAGTGTGGGGCCTAGAAGCTGACCTGCCCTCTTCCCTGGAGGTCTGTCCATATTACACTCAACAAAAGGATCCTTGAATTCTTCCCTGTGGGTGACTTTCTGCCTCAGTCCCCACGATGTCCATCCGGGTAGGCTACGTTGTGCTGTGGTAGCAGTCAACCCCCAAGTCTCAGCAAACCTACATGTTCATCACAGGTTGGCTGGGCCTGAGCTGGAAGGTGTCCTCACTCAGGGACCCGGGCTGAGAGACTTCCTCTCTGACATTGCCAGCGTAGAGGGAAGAATGTGACAGCTTTTACTCTGGCTCTTCATGCTTCTCCCTGGAAAATGCAATGCCTTTTAACCTACACTTCCTTGCCCAAAGCAAGTCATAAGGCCTGGCTTCAGCTCCAGGGGGGCAAGGAAGTGCGATCCTACCCTGTCTAGAAGGAAACCGACAACCACAGATGACCCTGGCAGTGGGAAGGGCTGCTCCTCCCAGGAGCTGGAGCTGAGGTCTCAGTCTTCCCTTGATTTTCCATAGCATCCCTCCCTGAATGCCAAGACTGTCACCCTGGTAGCATGCAATGCCATTTTTCTGCAGTGTGTTTAGTTTCTGTGCTATAAACTCAAGCAGCTAGAATTCATCACGCTCGGTTCTGTGCTCCCAGAACACTGTGCCTAGCTCCCTGTGGATCCTGTCACAGGGGTTTTGGAAGGAGCTGTAGAAGGAGGTGGGAGAGCACACTGCTTCACAGCATGGGAGCCAGCCTGCTCCACCACTTCCTAATCATGTGACATCAGCTGGTTATACAACCTCTCAGTACCTCAGCTTCACCTGTGAAATGGGAATGATAACAGTACCTACCTTAGAGGACGGTTGCAAGGATCAAAGGAATGAATACATATAAGGACTTAAAACGTACTATTACAAATTTAATGTTCAGCAAGTGTTATGTGTGTAACCAGTGTCCCATGAAGGACATCAGGAAAAATAACTTGGGATAAATAAGTTCATTTGTGCCATTTTTTTAGAGTCCACATATAAGTGATATCATGTGATATTTGTCTTTCTCTAACTTATTTCACTTAGTATTATCATCTCTAGGTCCATCCATGTTGCTGCAAATAGCATGAGTTCATTCTTTTTTATGGCTGAGTAGTATTCCATTTTGTCTGTGTGTACACCACAACTTCTTTATATAGTCATCAGAGCAGCATTATTCTTAATACCCTCAAACTGAAAACAACCCAATGGAATACTAGTCAGCAGTCAAAAGGAATGAAATATTAATAAATGCAACAACATGAATGAATCACAAAAACCTTGTGCTAAATAAAAGTCAAAGACTCTGTGCTATCTGATTCCATTCAAGTCACATTCTAGAAAAGGCGAAACTATGGGGACAGCAGACCGGTGGTCACCTGTGGCCGTGGTCCAGGGGAGGTCAACACCAAAGACACAGGGGAAAACCTTTGAGGATGAAAGAACTGTTTTACATCTGAGTTTTGGTGGTGGTTACACAATTACCAAAATTCATCAAACCGCCTACTTAAAATAGATGGATTTTATTGAACATAAACAATGCCTTAAAGGAAAAAACAAACCCATAGGCTGTTTGTTTAAGTGTCTCTCAACCTGTTTTCCCCATGCCTTACGTGGTGGTATCTGGGACCTGCCAAGCAGCCCTCCTTCTTGGAAATAAGGTCATTCAAGGCTCTTTTTTTCTCTCTTGCCTCAGAGCTGCGGCCCCAGCTGACACTGACCGATTTCCAGTGGGCACCATAGTGTGTCCCAGGCGGAGGCTGACGGAAACCAGCTTGTGTTCCTGTCACTAATGATATAAGCCTTCATCATCGTTGTCTCTGCCAGGCCGTGTTCGCTGTCATCACACCCATTGAAGAGGAGAACAGAGTCATAACGAGCCGGTTGTTATGGGCTCACAAATAATTCATAATGGGCAAACTAGGACAGGAACAGAGCTTTTTTTGGCTAAGGAGGTTGCATGTCACTCTTCAAATCTAGGCCAAAAAATTATTTATAATGCATAGACAGTCACTGAGAAAGTTAAAAGGTTCCTTTCTTCTCTCCCCTGTGTTTGAACACCATGCTTTTTACCTTGGACTTGCAAAAAGTCATCTCAGCATCTTCCTGCTCCACCAGCAGTCAGTCGGGGACTGAGGGAGCGTGTGTGAGGATGGTGACTGGGCGAGGCGTGAGGCCTTTGTAGAAGCCCCAAAGGACTTCAGATCCTCCCGAAAATCCAAGGAGAGGTAGGAAGGAGGGAAAAGTCAGGGAAAGGAAGAGACCCTTAGGTAAGGGGGATAGCCACGCACTGTGGGTGAGCTTTGAAGAAGCGCCTCAGATATTATCAGGAAACAGCCCAAACTGGGATGCAGTCAGCAAAAGAGGGCTTGTAAACGGGTGTGCTGAGATAAAGACAGGTTGTGTGTAATTAGGCAGCACAAACAGGACGGTCATGGCCGCCATGGTGTCCAGGGAAAGGGCATCTGGGACATGTGCTGATGTCTCCAGGGACTGTTTGGGGAAGCAGAGTCTGTGTTGGTACTGACCCCTGTGGGTATTGGTAACTTCCCCAAGGGAGGTGAGACCCTCTGCGGAGAACCTGTTGAGTTGTCACCAGCCACCAGCATCCCATCCTGTTCCCATCACACACTGGCCGGTGGCCTCCCAGTGGGTGGTTAGCAGCCCTGAGCAACTGACTTCCGGGCCCCCGACTTCCGGGCCCCCGGGTGCCTGGGCCAGCAGGCAGACCATGTTTGAGGGGCCCTGCAGCTGTGGCCCCTGTTCTCTCTCAGTGAGCTGACTTTCTGGAACAAGTCCATCTGGGGTGAATTTGGGAGGCTGGGGGCCAGCTTTCCCAGCTCTGGGTCTCCTTTGGATTCTCTGGCTGTGGGGGAGGGGCTGGCCTGTGCTGCGTCATTAAGGACCAAGGCCTCTGGGCGGTGCTGCGTTCCAGACTTCCCAGGTGGGGGGTGCAGGAGCCTGGGGGGCTCCTTGTCTCGTAGAGCAGCCCTAATAGCTACTATTTCCTATCCGAGTTCCCAGGATCCTGGGGTTCCTCAGAGCCTCAGTGGCTCAGGAAGAGATCTCCTCACCTCGAACCCAGCAGCTCCACTTTCTTCTATTCTGTAGGCGTGCGGTATAGTATGCCTTTTTTAAAAAAAAAAAAAAAAACTCTTTTTAGAGCAGTTTTAAGTTCACTGCAAAATTGAGTGGAACGTACAAAGATTTTCTGTGTATCCCTGCACACACACAGCCTCCCCTGTTATCACAGAGTGGTCCATCGTGCAGCTGATGAAGTGCATTGACACATCCCGGTTCCTGCAAAGTCCAGGGTCTACATTAGGGTTCCCTCTTGGTGTTGCACATGCTGTGGGTTTGGGCGAACGTGTGGCGTGCACCGACCGTGGCAGTATCACACAGAGTGGTTTCCTGATCCTAAAAGTCCTCTGTGCTCCGCCTTCACCCCTCCCCGCCTCAGCCCCTGGCCGCCGCTGATCACTCTACTGTTCCTGTAGCTTCGTCTTTTCCAGAACATCATAGAGTTGGAATCCTACAGTCTGAGGGTTTTCACATTGGCTCTGTCACTTCGTAACATGCATTGAAGTTTCCTCCATGTCATTTTGTGAAGGGTTCAGCTGCATTTAGCAGCTTGCAGTCCCTGTCATGTTGGTCCTAGACCATGTAGGGCTTGTATATGGTTTTGTGGGGTGTGCCTGGACTCGCCAACAGAATGATGAGCTCTGGGCCAGCAGCGAGGACATATGTCCTGGGTGGCACTGGCTTTCTACCGAACACTCAGGACACCTGGCTGTCCATTGTGACTTGGCACCAGAGACTGGGTGCTTCCAGGTTGAAGGGACATGGTTTGGATCTGAGGACGGGATAAGAGCAAACCCCTCTGGGCTGTTTATCTTGATAAACAGCATGTCCATTTTTCTCCGAACGTTCCAGCTCTTTGGAGTCAGAGGGAGCAGAATCTAGGTCCAGAGCTGAACTGTACGCTTTTGCATCTGAGTCAGGACTTACCAATGCTGTCTCTTGTTGTGGCCAAGAATCCAGCATAACATTTTTCTGTCCCAGTTACTCAGCTCAGAAATGTGCAAACGTGACTTTCCCTGAAAAAGTTTTGCTAAGATGACCTCAGCTGAACACACTCTGATAGAAAGTACCTCCATTCTGTCCTAAAGCCTTTTCCCGGTGGACTGTTCCAGTAACCTGTGCATTTGGTGTTTCCAGAGCGTCTAGAAACAAGTCTGAGAAGAAGCGTCGGGACCAGTTCAATGTTCTCATCAAAGAGCTCAGCTCCATGCTCCCTGGCAATACGCGGAAAATGGACAAAACCACCGTGCTGGAAAAGGTCATCGGATTTCTGCAGAAACACAATGGTAAAGATTACACTTCTCTCCATTTTTCTCCCATTCTTGCCCTTTCCACTTGGTGACAACTTCATCACTTTGGTCTTCCTAATTGGTTCTGTCTCCACAGCAAACCCTATCTCCTTGGTCATAGTTTTCCTCTTTCCAAGGCACTCCGTCCTCTATAAAACCCCATCTCCTGTAGGTTTGGGACAGGACACTCACCTCCCAAATTGCCTTATTAGCCAGAGGAGGGGATCCAGAGCAGGCTCACAGGGGGCACCCAGCCCAAGTAACTGGCACTAACAATGGGAATGTCTTTTTTTTAAATTAAAGTAGAGTCAGTTTACAATCTTGTGTCAATTTCTGGTGTACAGCATAATGTTTCAGTCATCCATATATGTACATATATTCCTTTTCATAGTCTTTTTCATTATAGGTTACTACAAGATATTGAATATAGTTCCCTGTGCTATACAAAAGAAACTTGTTGTTTATCCATTTTATATATAGTAGTGTGTATCTGCAAATCTCAAACTCCCAATTTATCCCTTTCAACCCCCTTTACTCCTTGGTAACCATAAGTGTGTTTTGTATGTCTGTGAGTCTATTTCTGTTTTGTAAATAAGTTCATTTGTGTCTCTTTTTTTTAGATTCCACATATGAATGATGTCATATGATATTTTTCTTTCTTTTTCTGACTTACTTCACTTAGAATGACGATCTCCAGTTCCAACTATGTTGCTGCAAATGGCATTATTTTATTCTTTTTAATGGCTGAGTAGTATTCCATTGTGTGTCTAATTGTGTGTGTGTGTGTGTTTATTATAGCCTTCCTAGTTGGCAAGAAACGATATCTCATTGTGGTTTTGATGTGCTTTCCCCTAATGTGTGATGGTGGTGACCTTTCCTGGGCTTATTGGCCATTTGTGTATCTTCTTTAGAGAATGTCTACTCAAATCCTTTGCCTATTTCTAATTGGATTATTTATCTTTTTGCTGTTGAATTATGAGAGTTCTTCAGACATTCTGGATACTAAACCTTTATCAGATACATAATTTGCAAATATATTCCCCATTCTTAATGGTTCTTAAACACAGAAGTTTTAAGTTTGATGAAATCCAACGTACCATTTTGTTGTTGGTGGTGGTTTCTTATGCTTTAGGTATCATATCTAAGAAACCACTGTCTATGAAGGTCATGAAGATGTACTTCTGTGTCTTCTAAGAGTTTGATCATTTTAAGCTATAAATTAAGCATTTAGATACAAGCTATAGGTTGAACATTTGGAGATTTGATCCATTTTGTTTTAATTTTTTTGTATATGGAGTGAGGTAGGGAGTCAAAATTCATCCCTTTTATATGTGAACATTCAGTTATCCCAGCTACTCTTTTTTTTTTAATTTTTCAGTACTTTATAAAGATGTAACACACAAACAGAAAATACACAAATCATAACAGTGTGGTTGAATTAGTTATCTCAAAGTGAATAGAGCCAGGAAACCAACACCCAGATCAAGAAATAGAAGTTTCCCCAACTTAATAGAAGCTTACCCCTTCTAACTTACCTCGGCTTTTCCCCCAAGGTAATCTCCGTTCTGGCTTCTAATACCGGAAACCGGTTTTGTCTGTTGAGACCTTATTCAAATGAAATCATACATTGTGAACATGATGTTTGTGTGACTAATCCGTGTCCTTCCAGTGCTCTGGCTAGCTCCTTTTCATTGGTATCTAATATTCCATTCTATGAATTTACCACTTGAAACTATCCTTGAATTTGTGTCTTTCTCAAATCATCCTGTCTCCATTTTACTGTCCTTCAAACCTTTTTACATTTTAGCACTGCCCATCCTGTACTACCCTGTGGATGGTACAAAAAAAATGAAGAATATTTAAAAGGGTTTAGGAACTATTAACAAGCAAGAGGAACTGAAATTATTTTTTGCCTTAACCATGACACCAAACATATTAAAGTCAGAAATGTCAGTTATTGAGGAGATAATTACAGTTCTTCTGTGCTTACAGTGATGCTTCTCTGTCACTGAACATTTTCCTAGACAAGATGATTTCATGGAAGAGGGCACAGCTGGGACACTTTCTAAAGTTTCATTATACTTGTTATTCTTTTACTATTTAATAATTGTATATACCTATTAATATATGACAGTAATGATATATCGTCTTTTTTTTCCCTGAAGCTGCCCAGGGGAGAGTAAAGAATATGTTAATTGCTTTTGTTAAAAGTCAGGGAAGAACAATCAAGCAGAATTGAAATAAAGTATTGCAGCAGTATTTGATTGCCCCAATAATTTAATCAGAATGGTTATATTTCCTAAATAATGATTTAGCCAAATGAAATAGCAGGTTGGTTTGATTACCAAGATATTGTGCGCAAATGACTCAAATTAGGTCAGTGCCACTGAGAAGCAGGGCAGCTGTTAAATAGGGCAGCTGGGATCAAGTTCATCAGTGTGACATTTATGCTGGGTTCTGTCCACTGTGGAATTACTGAACTGTCAAATCTGAGACCTGGGAAGGATCAGTCAGCAGAAATGCAGCCTCCTCCTAACACCGGGAGCCCCTGTATCCATCTCGTCTTTGCTGTAAGACTAAGGCCTACTGCACAGAGTCCACTTAAAGGCATCCAGATCTCACCCATCCTTATCCCACACTGAGAAGATTCTATATTCAAAAGAAAGTAGAAAATCCATGACAGATTTTATGGAGAAAGATAGTGATTGGACCAACATTTGGATTAAAGCAAAAAACAAAAACAAACAATAACTTTTCTTATAATCCAAATGGACATGAAGTCCATAGGCACCTGCCATGGGGTGGAGGGTAGCTCAGTCAGTGTTCATTCCAGGCTTCCCTTGAGCCAGGAAGGCGTTGTTCTAAGGGCCCTAGAGAGTAACTCCTCAGAGCGTAACTCATCTGAGCCTCACAGCAGCCCTTTGAGTTAGTACCACTTCTCAAATGAGGCAACTGAGGCACAGAGGTGTAGGACCTCTAGCATCAGACAGCCAGGATGGTGCAGAACCTAACCAGACCTTCTGTCTCCAGAGCCCAAGTTAACATGACACCATACTGCTTCTCTGCAAGAGGTGATTCATGGGGGTCTTCCAGATCCTGATGTCACAGCTACACTGCAGCTGTCCTTTAGTCTATAGGCTATGGGTTCTCACCTTTGGCGGCCCCTTAGAATTGTCTGAGGAGCTTTTTAAAATGCATATAACTATAGCAGCACTATTTACAATAGCCAAGACGTGGAAGCAACCTAAATGTCCATCGACAGATATTTGGATAAAGAAGTTGTGTGTGGGGGTGTGTACACACACACACACACACACACACACACACACACACACACACACACAATGGAATACTACTCAGCCATGAAAAAGAATAAAATAATGCCATTTGCAGCAACATGGATGGACATAGAGATGATCATAGTAAATGAAGCAAGTCAGGCAGAGAAAGGCAAATATCACATGATATCACTTATATGTGGAATCTAAAAAAATGAGACACATGAACTCATTTACAAAACAGAAAGACTCACAGACATAGAAAACAAACTTATGGTTACCAAAGGGGAAAGGGAGAGGAGGGATAAATTAGGAGTTTGGGATTAGCAGATACAAAATACTGTATATAAAATAGATAAACAACAAGATCCTACTCTATAGCACAGGGAACTACATTCAATAGCTTGTAATAATCTATAATGGAAAAGAATATGAAAAGGAATATATACAATATATAACTGAATCACTATGCTGTACACCAGAAACTAACACAACATTGTAAACCAACTATACTTCCATAAAATAAATAAATTAAATAAATACATTTAAAAATGCACATTACTGGATGACACCTCACAGATCCACATATGAGACTTTCCAGGGGTGGAACCCAGCTTGTGAGCTGGAACCGGCTGATACCAGCTTGCAAAAGATGATTATTAAATTTCCAGGAGTTTTTGCAAGCCAGTTGACATCAAGTTGGCAGCTTGAAAATCAGCCATGGTCTGAGTGTTTTACATCACAGAGACGGGCAAACACTGCTTGTTGCAGGGGTGGAGAGCCCTGACCAGCACACCCCTGGGTCAGACCTAGGCATCAGTATTCTTCAAGCTGCCCAGGTGATTGCAGTGTGCAGCCAGGGTGAGGAACTGTGGATTTAGACAGGCTTTGTGCCTTAACGCTGCAGGAAGACCACATGGTACGTCAGGCACAGTGATTAGGTCCAGGGGGATCGCTTTAATTATTTAGCTCTTTTCTCAATGATCTTTCAAGCATCCTTATTTTCTCAGCTTGGGAGATCAACCTTGACCCTGCAATGCATGCTTTTTCTCTTTGAAGTAATCCAAAGCTAAAGGAGACTCTGACCATGTTTCTCTGTAGAGAAGCGTTGTGTTGTCAGTTTCTGTGATGAGGAGGAACCCCTCAATGATGTGAATAGCAGGCATATTGGACAGCTGTATCCACATCCTTCTAAATGTCACTTCTCTAGGACCAGGCTGACCTGTGTGCTCTCTTCCTCCCGTGCGAGTCTCAAGCTGATTTAATGTCATCTTCTCCCAATGTCACATCCCATTCCTCATCCAAGCCCCTTCAGTATGTCTGCCTCTGTGGGTTAGGGTGGGGTGGAGACAGCTGCAGAACCAGGAGAAGTGTCCCTGTGGGACAGAGTTATAGTTACCCCGCCCAGCAGAGTTTCTGCCTCATTTTCCAGACTCTTCCTTGACCACGTATAGCCCAGAGTCAGACTGCTTACTCATGCATCGCAGGAGCTGTTGGGAGGTGAGCATCTAAGGCACAACTACGACTTACACTATAGGATAGTAGACTTTGGGGTTCAGCTGTTAATTGCCCTATTTCCCTGAAAGATTGCTCCCAGGTTGCTGTGTTTCCCTTTCTGTTGAGAAACCACTTGGACCACATTTCTTTGCTAGTCCTGCCCTGTCACCTGCAGCTTATGGTCTTGGTCCCATCAGGTGCCAGGGGAGATGTGATTATAACACTGAAATCTATTCTCCAGTTTAACTTGCTTTGAGACATTATATCTAACGTAATTTTTTTAAAATATGCTGTGAATGGAGCCTTAACTTGCAAGGGCCATAATCAAATTGTTGAAAGCCAAAGTGAACGGAAAACTCACAAAAAAATAAAAAAGAAAAAAAGAAAGAAAATCAAAGTGAATGAAATGGCAGCTTGCAGGATTGTTATGCTGCTGTTTAGAAAAGGATCCAGTCACATCAAAAGACCCAAAAGTTACTTCTGTAAAAGAAATAGATCTTTCATTTTCCTTCACCATGGAGTTGGATGAACCTTGTCTAAATCAGATTTGGGCTGCCAGAAAGATTCTTCTCCTGGACAACCTAGTTTGATCCTCATAGTCAAAACAATTTTACCATGAGCATCTGTATTGGGAAAAGGGAGAGGGCATTTATGGGCTTAACTGATGAGCATGGCTTCGGTTCATCTCCTTCCTAAGTGGTCACATGGTGGCACCCATTTGTCTGAGGATCTGGGAATTTCACCCTCTCCTCCTTGCCTCGCCCCCCTACCCCATACCCACAAGGAACACTGGTCAGATTTGTGTGCAGCGCCCTGCCTCTGCTTCCCAGGATGCCTTTCACTGTGTGCAGCCTCTGGCCACAGTGGCACAGTGGCCCCAGCTGCGAGGGGTCCCCACACTGGGCCTGGCTGGTGGCCCTCATCAGTGCTGTTGGCTGACCGCCTGCCGGACACAGTTTCTTTCCTGAGTTTCTTCCTGTGTTCCGTGACCAAGAGCTGTCAGCAGCTCTTGTGTGCTCCTTTAAAATTACCAAAGACAAAAATCCAGTTCTGTATGGCAGCAACAATTGTTCTTTCTGAAATCGAGAAGGAGGAACCCTTCCCCGCAGAGCTGAGCATTGCAGGGAACATTGGGTGACTGACCTCAGGCAGGTTTACAGAGTCACACGTGGTACTTAGCCCTTCACAGCATCCTCATTCACGAGTAACCACTGAAGTCATTCCGATTCCTCCACTCCAATGTCAGGACACGTTCTCCAATCTCCATGCCGAGAAACTACAACACGGTCAAAGGAGAAAGGCTTTAAATATCTCTCCGGTTTAGAGTTTATAGATGATCTGCCTGAACAATTCACCTCTTCTAAGAAGTTGTTGAACAGAATATGATTCACTCTGAGACAAGAGATAAATCATAAGTACTTAGGTTCTTCCTAGCACCAAGAAAATATTCCCTAAAAAACCTCTTACTCCATAAAGTGGAGCAAAACGTTGGTTAGGTAGTTAGATGGAGGATAAACTGGAGAAAAAACAAATATGTTCAAATAGAGCACTTGTGCTACCTGTAATGATCCCATCAGAGATATTTTAGTAATAAAACACTCTTTCAGAAAGGCAGAAGCACTGGGGTATTTAAGGAGCCCTGTGTAGATCCATGACGATTGAATTTACAAAAGGAATAATGTTTTTGGAACAAGGTAGTTAATGAAACAGGCAAAGTATAGATGAACCCCAAAAAGTTTTGGGTAGAGTATATGCTGGCCTTAAAAGCAACTAAGTAACATGTATTTGTATGGTTACCTTCCGTAACTAGAGATGCTGAAAGATACATGACAATCTGCATGGATACGGTAGGTTAGGTACCACACGCCTAAGATGATTCTGAAATTTTGAAAATCCCAGATCTTTAAAGCGTTTTGTTTCACCTCGACCACAAAGAAGCAGCTTAAGCGTGGCCCCTCCGCCCCTGTGCTTGCTTCTGTTGCTTTGATGGGTGGCTTCTACCTGACTCCAGCCACCGCTGATGGGCTGTGTCATGTAGGAGTTCGAGGGCATGGAGTGACTGCTAATAGCAGGCACCCAGTGCACAGGGTGGGGCACTCTCCTCCCAGAAGCCTCATTAAACGGGTGTGAAAACATCACGAGATGTTTTTAGGCCCATTATATCCAAAATTCCCAGTCCTTGGAAATCAGAGTAGCAGATTTCCTTCTCTGGACTTCTTTTAAGTAAATTACCCATTTACACAAAATTACATAGAAATAACATGCACTTTGTTTATTAATTCCAATTTCTAGGTACCTTTGAATCTAAAAACTTATTTATGGTTTTTTTTTTTTTTTCTAGAAGTCTCAGCGCAAACGGAAATCTGTGACATTCAGCAGGACTGGAAGCCTTCCTTCCTCAGTAATGAAGAATTCACCCAGCTGATGTTGGAGGTGAAATGCACTCTTCAAATTAGCTTAATGGGTTGCAAATTAAAAAATAGTTGCTTGTTCTGGATAAGGCCCTGTGCCCAAAGTAAACAGTGCTTCTTGATCCTGGAAAGAGGGGGGTGGGAAGAGATAGGCTGTTGAAACTCTGCCTGCAGTTGCTTATGTTTTTGGCTACAGAATTGGGCGGTAGAAGCGAGAATCCCTGGACTTAATGGGAGGGTGTACTGTTGCCATGGCGACCGCAGAGGCGGGCCCAACCGCAGGACACCAAGTGGAGTCAGAGAGCCAGGCAGGGGCAGAGTTGCAGGTGGGGAGAGAGAAGGGAGGAGGGAGGAAGATTCCATCTCTGCACTGCATTGTGGAGGCTATAATGCCACTGATTCTATTTTTTCCCTTAGTAGGACACATTTTGAAAGCAAAAGTCTTCTTTTAAAATTATGCTTTCAACTTGAGCTCGTATTCCATCGACATGACATGTGGGTATCAACCATAAGTGCCCGTGCCCCACCACCCAGCACGCGCTCTCTCTGTGCCGAGAAGGATGCTCACATGTCTTCCTCCAGAAAGTTAGGTGCCCGCGCCCATCTGCTGGCCTGTATTTGAGGAAATCTGGCTGATCTGGGTGCATGGCCTTCCCCGACGTCATGTTTCTATATGAGTGAAACCTCTCGGTATAGATGAGGCTAAGTTTCTGCAAAAAAAAAAAAACATTGGGCTGGTGCTGACGTCCAAACCGGGGATGAGGCCGGGAGTGAACAGACATGTCGGTGGACAGAGAGAAATCTCCAGACATGTCGTGTCTGAGCCCTTGAATTAGAAGAAGAAAACTGGGACAGATGAGTTCAGCGAAGGGAAATTAGGCACTGGCTATGTCAGTGGTTCCTGGCAGGGCTTTAGAGAGAGGCTCCTTGGGACCTGTCTTTCTGTATCTCATCTTATGTGCCTATATAAGACTGATGTAAACTTTAATTTACATAGATTAACTATGCAGAAAACAGAAAGTCCTGGAGTAAGAAAATGCCAGAATGAAGATGTCCAAATATTATGAAATATAAACGCATTAATGAACATTTGCATGAAATGAAAGATACTTAAATCTGCACGTGAACTATATTTAAAGGAAATACAGAACATTCTCCAGAAGCAATGCATTTTAAGTATGTTAAATTTAGAGCAGCTTGTGAAATGTAATGTTGAATTCATGCATCATTATGCTACTTCACATAAATTGTTTTATCTCTTAATTCTTAGGGAAAAGTAGTTAAAATGCAGGATCCTGTATCACCCAGCCTCTTTGTAAGATCCTGGAGCCCAACCTTTTTTTTCCCCCCCAATGAGTTTCAGGGTATACAAAGTATTTGAGGAAACAAGACTTTTATAAAGTTAAAAAAATGTATAAAAGTTTGGGCAGAAAGACAAAACTGAGTCTTAGGAGACTAGAATTTCTAGAAAAAGATTTTAGATTTGTACAGAGATGCTTTATGCACTGTTTCCTGCTCCTGGTGTGGACTTCTTAACTCGAATCTAGAGGAAATCATGCTAGATGAGTGAATTGGACCCCACATTAAGCCTGTGTAACAAGCAGGCCTTCTGGGTGAATTGCAGCTTTGAGGCATCTGGGAAACCCACCAACTAGTACTTTTGATTTATCTCGGACTCTTTTAGGCTTTTGTTCCAACCTGTTGGTCTTCAGTAGACACAGACCTGGTGATGGGCGGCTGGAGCCACCTGTAGCTTCCCTGTGATGGTCCCCACAGAGTGATGCTGTCGTGTTCCACCATGCAACTTCTCCATAGTGTATCCCAGGCCAGCCGCGTGAGCCCTTCCTTTGCTCAGAGCCAGTTCAGGGAACATGAGGATGCCAGGTCTTTGTAACTAGGAGCTTCCCTTTTTGAATGAGGACAGAGCCCAGGACAGAAGCCGCCAGGCCCCAGGGAACTGCCCTGCTGGTGCCGTCTGGATGGGAAGCCCTCCTCCTTCCCTGTTCTCTGACGAAGATGGTGGCTACAAGCACTGGAACCAGTCAACTCAACGGGGGGAAGCTCTTGTCGACGGGCAGTTGGGGAGTGTGTGGTATTTCTGAATTTCATTTAGAAAAGCTGCAGCTGTCCTTTCTCTTAGCCCAGAAGTTGTCCCAGAGAAGACAAGAAAACATTCCATAAGAACCAGGAATTGGCAGGAAGGGGTGGTTTCATTGCCCTCTGGGGCATGGCAGATGTGAAATTCAGCCTGTTATGATGTCTCTGGTGTCCCTGAAGCTCCTGCCGAAGTCCCGGTTGCACTGAGAGGTGCACATCACTTTTCCATCATGTTCTATTGAGTCATTCTCAATTGCTGCCAATGGGACTTCTGAAACCGCAGCGAGCGTTCTTAAAGCAGTGACTCAGTGCAGTTCTCGTGCATTTGATGGAAAATGCCAGTGAGCTGGTGCGCGTTATCTTCCATCTATAAATAACCTTCAGCTTTTTAACACCCACTTGCCTTACACATTCGACAGGGGCATGGGCTCACTGTGCAAGAAGATCGTTTGTATTGCTTCTCCTTTTCCTGATATTCTAATCTGCTTTTCCCAAAATGGCCCAGCTAGCATCATCAAGAGTGCTCCCACCTCTTCAGAAAAATTCACCTTCAGGAGCACTGCAAATACGATTTTTTTTTTAATTTTAGAAAAATACTCGAGGGGTAAAGAAACAAAAGTCACTAGGATGTACCTCTGTGCTCACCATGAGCCATGAATCTCATCCAGAATTTCTCCATCTCGGCACTCTTGGCGTTTTGGACCTGATAATTCTTTGTTTTAGGGGTATCCTTTGTTCTAGAGGTGGGATGTTTCAAAGCATCCTCGGCCTCTGGCCACTAGATGCCAGCAGCATCCACCCAGAAGTGACAACCAAAAGTGTCTCCAGACATTGCCAGGTGTCGCCAGGTGGGGCAAAATTGCCCCCAGTTGAAAAACATGGGTATAATCCAAGAAGATGAGGTCTGCTTAAGAAATGTGCTTTAATAGATTTTTTTCAGTCTTCATCCTGCAATACATAAATGTTAAGTAATAGGTGACCTGTGTTAGTTTCCTGGTGAAATGAACTCTCTCCCACTTTGGCACGGGGGTAACGGCGCTGCTCTGGCCCACGTGGGGCACTGTGGCTCCTGCTGCTGTCCGCTTAGCCACACCATCCTCACCTGGAAGAATCCGTGCCCTTTTGGCTGCACAGATGCTCAGTCATGCCTGGGGGGATCTAACTGAGTGCATGTAAAATGTCTCCAGAACTTTCTAAGCACATATTTCAGTTTGAGGATTTCTCCTCCCTAAAGTGGAAAACTTCCCACTCTTGGTGAAGATGGTATTTCAATGACACAGTCAGTGAAACAACAGTGGTAGTTAACAGTGACGGTCAGCCTGAGCATATTCTGCCCTCAAAGATTTGATCTTGTGAGATGGGCTCTGTGTTTTATCTCTCCCATCTCATCTGTGCACCTGGATAGCGAGTTGCCAGTATGACCCCACTCTCTGCTGAATAGTCTGACTTTTAGACATCAACCTTCACATGTGTCTTAAAAGTGGTTCCAGTGGTTCCAGTGCTTGTAGCCACCATCTTGGTCAGAGAACAGGGAAGAAGGAGGGCTTCCCATCCAGAAGGGACCAGCAGGGCAGTTCCCTGGGGCCTGACGGCTTCTGTCCTGGGCTCTGTCCTCATTTAAAAAGGGAAACTCCTGGTAATGAAGACCTGGCATCCTCATATTCCCTGAATTGGCTCTGAGCAAAGGAGGGGGATGCATGGCTGGCCTGGGATACACTATGGAGAAGTTGCATAGTGGAACATGACATCATCACTCCGTGGGGACCATCACAGGGAAGGTACAGGCAGCTCCGCCACCCATCAACAGGAAAGTGTTTCAAGCATCTGATAAGGAATCTGGAAACAAAACAGCCAGCATGTCTGTGAGAAATCACTGATGGTCTGTATCTTTTCATTTATACCACGGGCACCTAGAGCAGTGTGTTTCGCATCCAGCAGGCGCTCAGGAAAAACCTCTAAACGAATGGATTTTTCAGACATTCTGAAATGTCTGAAATGCAGTCAGCCCTGCGTGTCTGCGGGTTTCACGTCCACTGTTGGCTGAATCCAGCTTGCGCAGAGCCAGGGGCGACTCTCAGAGACATGAGCATCCTTGGATTTGGGTACCTGCAGGGGTCCTGGAACCAACGCCCCATGAAGACGAGGAACGACTGTACTTTTTACTTTGGTGGATTAATGTGAACGTTCCTTATAAACAGCTCCTCCAGGAGATATTTATTTCTGTGCCAGTGAATGTAGGCAGAGGCCCATCCTGACCTGTAGGCAAGCTTTCTATTTCTAATGCCTCTGTGAGGTCTGCTATTCTTTAGTAAATGTTTACTTCTGAACTCAAAGTGGTCTTGGGGGTAGGGAGACAGGGAACATAAAATACCACTGACATCTTTTAATGGTAATTGTAGTATTTCTGATTTAGCCCAAATGTACGCTTATCATTAAGACTGCTTGGGTAATTTCCGTGGCTGAATTTTGTTTCGCGGTAACTGTAGGTCAGATTTTTCACCCCATCTTTTTGTGTTTTGCAAGCACCTTGCCTGGGCTGGACAAAGTCTGTGTAAGAAACCACCCTGTGTGTGAGACAGAAAAGTGCTGTGAGATTAATCGTGGAAATTTGCGAAAGGTTCCGACAGAGTCGGTGTCATGACGCGGGGTCCCTGGCCTTGGTGGCCTCCTCCTCCGTGGAAGCATGACTCAGGGGCCTTCAACTGTGGCATCTTTTGCAGGCCCTGGACGGCTTCATCATCGCGGTAGCGACGGGCGGCAGCATCCTCTATGTTTCTGACAGCATCACGCCCCTCCTGGGGCATTTGCCGGTGAGTATCTGCTCCGACAGCCTTTGCCAGTCCGCGGCACCATCTCTCCTCAAGAACCATTCAGATCTCAGGGTGGAGGTCCTGCAGGTGTGCCCAGGGGGTCTGTGTGTGAGGAGGTTTAGGGAGTGCCCTCTACCAGGCCAAGGCCAGGGTCCCGAGGGAGGACAGGGGAAGGCCTGTGTCGTCCTGGAACGAGCAAGGAGCCGTGACCTCAGCAAGGCAGGGCCTGGCATGGGAGCCGTGGTGCAGATCCTGCCCTTTCAGTGCCCCAGATGCCTGCCAAGGAGCCGTGGGCCCACGGCACAGCTAGCGGAAGTCAGAGCCTGCGTGGAGGCTGATAGCCACCTGCAAAGAAAGAACGGCCCCCTGCCAGCTGGTGCAGCAGAGGCTGGAGACGGCACAGGATCTGGGCATCACGGGGGACAGGACTTTGTGACACTTGCTGGTGGGAAGGGTTCAGTGACATGGATGATCCTGGGAGGCTGAACTACTCTGGGAAGATGTTGCTGGACCAGGAAGGCCTTGGGGAGGGAGGAAGTTTTGGGCAAGAGGGCAAGCTCTGCTGTCCCCGGGGAGTCAGGCGGGGCGTGGAGGAGGGTGGTCACCAGCCCTCCTCCCTACTCCTCTTCCCTCCCTCCCTCCTTCTCTCACTCCCTCTCCCTCCCGTCTTCCCTAACACTTCCTCCTATCAGCGTGAGCCTTGCTGGCTCTCTGGTACCCTACACCAGGAGGCACTGACTCACAGAGCAGCCCCTGGCTGGTGGAGGGTCCGCCTTTGCAGGCCCCTCCAAGGCATTTGGCCAGCCTTCCATTTCCCACCACACCACTGTTCATTCCCACAGAGCCTGACCTTGAACTCCACCTCTGCCAGGAGCATCCCTGTGGACCGACTGGAATAAAATGTCCTCTCTTCTCTTTCCTCCCAACAAGCCCTGCCCAACTGCTAAACCCTCACCACTCCACCCCACACACATCACTGGATGAGCAGTCAGTGAAGAGGAGGGTCCCAGCCTGCCCTAGCCTCCTGTCCATAGGAGATCTTGGGCCAGGAGGATTCTGGTGGCCTCTCCTTAGCCGCACCTGCCCAGGAGCAGCGTGGCCTTGCTCTGTGGGCAGCTTACTCCTCTTCTGGCAACAAGCCCAGCTTTGCTAATGGCCCAGGATTCCACATCATCCCAGGCCTTACTTTTCCTCAGAAGCCACTCCCTGCTCCCGTCACTTCTGCAAAGGATGCTGTGTGGAGATCAGGTCACTGTCCATGGTTTTCCTTCACCAATCACCATGTGTTGCAGCCCAGAAGAGCATTTTGTAACTCTGCGAGGCAGATTCCTTTACACTGCTCCGAACCCGTCTGACTTTTGTGGTTCAGCCCATTTCCAGGGTGCGCGAGGTCGGGGGTTCTCTCCTCCCAGAGCCATCGGAGGAGGTGGGTCCTCACTTGGCCCTCAGGAGTTGGGAACACAGTTCTATCCTGATTCCCATCTTGGGCTAAAGCAGCGATGAGGCCGATGTGAGGGATACACAGGTGACCCCATCAAATCAGCCCAACTTCTGAGCTGGGGAGATGGGGTGCTTCTTTGGAGGTTTGGGTTTTGTATTGAATGGACAGGGCTGGGCGGTGTGAGGCATGGGTGGACTGCAGAGACCTGTAGCTTCCTGAGTGACCGGGAGTAAGACGTGGGAGCCCAGAGCTGTCTGGGGAAACAGGATTTGCCCTGTTCTGCTTTCTGCTCTTGGGGTGATCTGATAACCCAGTTGCCACACGTAGCAGAGGGGACATAGAAAGTAAATTGAGAATTGTTCTGATTGAAAATTATGGAGCAATTTAGGGTCACCTTTTCAATTATTTTCTCACTCTGGAAGGGGTAGAAATGACCCCGACTCTAATTCATCAACACCGGGCCCATGTGAATGCTTGTTAAGTGCCTGTCTATGGACCCAAGCCCAGACACACGCCATAGCAGCCCTTAAGCTCCCCAGCAGGAGCTGAGCCCAGAATGGCCAATACCCACATTTAACTTCTATTTACTTTTAGCTTACACTGCCCAGTTTTTACCAAAATTGGCACCTTCTTTCCCCTTTTTACTTAGCATCCTTGCTAGCGGGTAGACAAGAGACTTCCCTGGTGCCGATCAGCATATGGTTGCGCCATCACCTCCACCTGACAGAGGATGAGACTTTAGGGGGCCCGGCCAGTGAGGGGCAGAGCAGGGCTCAGGCCACGCGCCACTGACCGTGGGGCCCAGGCTTGTCACCCCTCTGCTCTGGTGGTCTCCTGAGGCCGAGAATTCTGGGTGCGACTGAGGAATCCTGCTTTCAGTTTAGTCCACTTCAAGTCGGGCTTGCTCATCACTCAGGACAAGTCTAAGACCTGTTCACAGATGAGGCGGTGATTCAGACGGCCCACGTGAGATTCTTTAAACCTTAAGGGTTTGCAGTTTTGTCGAGAGATTTCAACAACATTAAACCATTAGAGACTAATGGTAGCTAATAGTTACTGAGCACCTTGCTTCCTGGTCTGACACCACAATATCCAATCTCGCTTTGTGACCTGCCTTTCCCTCTCTGTAGGGTCTTTTGATGAACAGAGAGCATCTTTTGAGTTGGTACTTTTTATATCTGAATTAATTCATCACTCCTCCAGGGTCGAAGCTCCTCTCTGTACTATCTTCGGAAAGTGCTTCTGTTTGGCCATCAGTTTGATTCTGAATCTAAACTGAATCAAAGCATGTCACATAGGCCTCCCACTCCCCGGTCCGCCGGGGCACCCAGCCCTGACAGCTTCCCCAGCCCACTCCTGCCTCTTCTCAACATGAGGCTTTCTACCAACCCCGTGTTTAACCACGCCCGACACAGATCTCCAGCTGGAACCACCAGGGCCCCTGGGGATATCGTGCACTAAATGTCCACACAGCCCCATCCAGCCCCACCGGCCAGCGGATCTGCTCCTGTGCAGGCTCGCTCAGCTTTGGGTGCTGCTAGTTCAAAGACAGCGGGAGGAATACGCTTCCTGTCTCCTGGAGCCCTTTCCGAGCAGCCCCAGCCTCTCATGGGGCCTTCAGAGAAAACAAGGGAGAAGTGCAATTGGGAATTTAGGACAGGCGTTTAGACTGAAACTCAAAAAAGAAATTGGGAGTCTGGATTTGCAGATACTAACCACTATACCTAAAATAGACAATGGAGTCCTACTGTTCAGCACGGGAACTATATTCAATACCTTGTAATAGCCTATAATGGAAAAGAATGTGAAAGATAATATATATATATAACTGAATCACTGTGCTGTACAGCAGAAATTTACACAACACGGTAAACCAACTGTGCTTCCATAAAAGGAATAAAAGGAAATAGATGGATAAATAGTAGAGTGAAACTCAGAAAAGGGCCAAAGTCTTGATAAAGCAGCCAAGGGCACAGCAGTCAGTTGGGATCGAGAACCGTCCATCTCCGGCAGGTAAACAGTGTTCCTGAAAATGTGATTCGGCTGTGGGGAAGGTGCCATGCCCCCCGCCATTCTCCATAACTGCCATTATTTTAATAAACAGAGCTCAGCGCATTCAAGGGACCGTTCAGCTGCAGGTACAATGATTTCCTCTCCTGTAAGTGCTAGGGTTGAAATTTTCAAATTACCTGTTGTTTGCGTTGGTTTCCAGCACATGGAAGTGGCATAATAGTAATGTGATGGCCAATACGTATACAGAGCTTTCTCTGCGCCAGGGGTGGTTCTGAGCCCTCTCTGTGTGTTGACTCATGATCCTCACAAGCCCCTCCTCCCAGAGCGCACCTCCCCCACCTCCCTCCAACTTTTGTCTTTATTCTGTGCAGAACCTGTAGCCAAGGTTCCCTGCCCCTCCGCCCTCTGGCCTGCCAACCGCCTTCCACAGGAGCAGCGAGGCCAGGCGGCCCCCCACCCTGACCTCCCCCACCCCCGCCATCAGGGAAGTGGGCTTGGACGAGCCCTCCAAGAAAAGACCAGGGGGTGACTTCGTTATCATTTTCAAGTATCTGAAATGTCTTCAAGAAGAAAGACTGCTGTCATCTGTGAGCATTAGTCATGTTCTAAAAAACCCAAGGGATTGGGCTTAAAATAAAATTGAGAACATCAGAAGGAACTTGGAGAAAGCCAGAATGAGAAAACGATAGCACGGCTGTTTGGGGGTGGGTGGGGGTGGCAGGGTCTTTGTCCACAGAGATCCAAACGGGGCATCCATGCCGGGAGCCGGGGAGCTGCCGGCCTCCCCCCTCCCTTCACCAGCGGCCACACAGCGTCCACCTTCCTCACACCCCTGGATGCTGACTGCAGGAGGCGAGGGGCTGGGCCTGCTTTGTCGGGCTTCTTGTGGGTGTGGGAAGCAGTGGCTGGCCCACAGCATCTTTGGTTGGATGATGATGCTGGTCGAGTCATCTGGGCCAACTTCCTCTGCGTCTCCCCTTCCCTGGGCCTGTTTGGACTTGGACCACCTCTAACCTGGCTCCTCGTGGTCCCTCGCTGCTCAGGCCACTAGAGGGTCCGAAATACAATCACAGTCCTGCCCTCACCTTCCTCCATGACCCAGGGGATCCACTTGGCTCAAGGCTTATCCCTGATTCCTTTGCAGTCTGCTAAGCCCTGGCCCCACTGCCCTTCCCTGCCCCTCCCACGCCGCTCGCCCCTCCCCCACAGCGCTGTCAAGGCTCCCACGCCCACCCCATACCTACTTTTGTGCAGGCTGTGCCCCTGCCTGGAGCACCCAGCCCACCTGGCGGACATCGTCTGGTCCCCAGAGCCCCCTTGAGGGCCCCTCCCTCTGGGAGCTGTCTCTGGGAGGCTTCTCCTGCCCCTCAGTCTTGGATTCGGCAGCCCCTGCTCAGTGTCCTCGGGTACCTTGTTTTTACTTCCATCACAGCACATGCCAAGTCGTTCATTCAGATCGTCAGCACATTTTTCTTGACGGCCAAACACCATCCGATGTCAGGGGTACAGGGTGAGGCGGGCAAGGGCCCACGTCATCACATGAAGGAACAAGACAACTTCGAGTCGTTCAGTACTTGGTTATGAAACACCCGCCATGCCGGGCATTTACTGAGCGCTCGCTGTGTGACCTTGTATCTGCTCGTGTCGCCCTCATAGCCCCTCATCTTAAGGTCGAGAAAAATGTGGCTTGGAGGGCAGAGGCGGCTGTCACACCCAGCCTCCGGGGCTCTCACCTGCCTGGCCAGTCCCTCCCGGGCTGGACCACCAGGCAAAGATGCGCCCTCCCCCAGCGGGTACAGACAGCAGGACAAGTGCAGTGGAGGGGCACAGGGGCCGGAGCAGCAGGGGGAAGGGCACCATTCTGGGCAAGGTGCTTTCTCAGATAAAGTGACTTCAAAGCCGAGACCTGGACGATGCTCAAGAGTCACTGAACAGGAGAGGATGCAGAGTGTCCCAGCTGAGGGTGCAGTCTGGGACAAGGCCCCAGAGGAAGGAGCAAACCTGGCAAACCGGAGAAAAGGGAGTTTGGGTGCTGGAGAAGGGCCGGGTGGGGGCACAGAGCCCGACGTGTGGATGGAGAGGTTGAGGCTTTGTTCCTGGAGCTGTCGGAAGCCAGCGTCAGGTGGTGACGATCTGATACGAGGCTCCTGGCCGTTGGTGGAGAGCAAATAAGATGGAGACAAAAGTTGACATGGGAAGACTTGTTTGGCCAATTCATTCCCCAGAAGAGATGATGATCTGGATGAGGGTAGAGAAAAAGAGAAGTGAGTAGATCTAAGAGAATTCAAGGGAGGGAAATGTCCCAGCGCTTGGACAGTTTGGATGTGAAGATCGGGGTGGGTGGGGGAGGACAGGTTGCCACGCGGGTGGCTAGCGTGGGCAAGGGGCTGCTAGGCAACATGACGTGGCACCAAGAACACAAGGGAAGGAGAAAAACAGTGATGACATCGGGGGTGTGTGCGGATCTGGGGTCCCTAGGACCATCTGAGTGGCAGTCAGAAGGTTCAGCCAGGGCACCCAGAGCGAGTTGCCTGCATATACAAATTTAAGGTCATACACAGACTGTGTTTGAAGCTGTCAGAGGGGATGAGTTTACTGAAGGAGACAGAGAAACTGATGGAGACCTGCCTGTCTCCTCTCTCTCTGCAGTGTGGTCACCCACCTGCACTGTCCCGTCTGGGAGCCACTGGCCACCTGGCCACATGTGGCTATTTAAATTTTAATGAAAATGATTAATATGAAATACAATGAAAAATTCTGCCTTCAGTCCTACCAGCCCCATTTCAAGTGCTCAGAAACCATGTGGCTGGTGTCTTCCCTAACGGACCATGCAGATTACAGACCATTTCCATGATCACAGACCAGTCTGCTGGACACCATTGGATCTAGACTAAGGGTTGTATTTATTTTGTATCCATGGTGCCCAGGCCCTCAGAAAAAAAAAGGTGGAATTCCTTCAATGAGACACCTTTAGGAAGTAAACAGGCAGCCATTTGCTGGCCTAAAGATCAGAAAAGGAACCCATCCATTCTTTAGGGGCCTTTGGATGAGTCATTGGCCCCACGCTAGGGCCCCATGCTGCCCACACCACCATCCCCACATGCCCCGGCCAGAACGCAGGAGTGTCCGCGCATGGGCTCTCCAGCGAGAGAGGACCCTGCGTGATTATCCAGCTTAACTTCAGTCTTGCTTCTTTCTTGGGCCCACGGGCAATAGAATAGATGCATTTGAAAACGTCAACCCTTTTAGAATCACTTTGCGGAACACCTGAAACTAACACAACATTGTGAATCAACTAGACGTCAATAAAAATTTTAAAACAATGTTTTAATTTAAAAAAAAGCCTTTTAGATTTACAACTCAGAATTACAGAGTGACAGATTCAGAGTCTTCACAGAAAATCATATCCTGAACTTCTCATTTCAGAAACCAATTCTAAATTGTCACAAAGGTTCAGTTTTTGCTTTTGCTTCTGTTTTTCATCTTCGTTAAGTGTGGACCTTTGTTCTTTCTTTTCTTTTTCAGTCGGATGTCATGGATCAGAATTTGTTAAATTTCCTTCCAGAGCAAGAACATTCAGAAGTTTATAAAATGCTTTCTTCCCATATGCTCCTGACGGATTCCCCCTCCCCAGAATACTTAAAATGTGAGTTTGACTTCACTCGTTTGACAAGCTAGAAAGATAAGAATTCTACTTTTGAAAGAAGGTTAGAATGAATTAAGAAGGCAGGACTAATTTTAAGAATAATTTTCCTTGTGACTCAGAGCATTTCCAAGATCCTTAGAGGTATATTTTAAGTTTAAAGCTAAAACTGGCATTTGGAATATGTAAGCCATTTAACTTTTATGTGGAAAATTTGAGAGCACAGAGCTTAAGCATAATAACTTGCTTCGCTTGTAATACAAGAGATCCCTTTTTTTTTTTTAACATGAGAGTCTTTAAGTCACAAATGGTCAAATGGTACAAAGAAAGATCCGTGAACAGTCGGCTTCTTTTGGAGGACACTATAATGCTAGACGTGTGTGACAGTAAGTGACCAACTGAAAACTGAGTAATTAGATCAAAAATCCAAATTCTCTTCTGAGGCTGTCATCTGGTTATTTATCTACATTTGCAGAATTTATGGAATTTTAAAGTCTCAAAATTGGCAAGCTGGATAGAAGGCTGGCCTTGGTCCCTTGATAAAGCTGAGCCACATGTCACTGAGTGAAGCATGTATGTGGCTGGCGAGACCAAGGTGCCTTGTGCTTGTTCAAGCCCCTAGACCATTTTCCAGGAATAATGTGTCCTGTTTTACACCTGATTTTACTTCAAAGCAAAGTGAAAAGATTAAAGACAGCCGCTCTATGTCAGCAGCTTCATTTTACTATACGGTGAGAAAACAGCCGGAACTAATCAGTGCCGACAGAACCAACCACAGACATCTGTGAGCAAATTAGGGCTAATTGGGTCCAAGTCTGGAATGCAGAATAGCTACAAACTACGGAGGGGAAACACCTATGCGGCAAAGGTTGAAAAACCGTGTCCGAAAGCCAGTCCTCACGTGAGAACTAGCTGCTCTGCATGTTGCCCCGGCCCTGGGAGTCTCACCCGGATGCGGTTGGTTGAGTCTTGAGTCAGTACGATGCTCATCTTCTCTTTCTCTCCTTTTTTCTTGAACGGCCCAGCTGACAACGATTTAGAGTTTTATTGCCATCTTCTCAGAGGCAGCTTGAACCCCAAGGAATTTCCAACTTATGAATACATAAAATTTGTAGGAAATTTTCGCTCTTACAACAATGGTAAGCTTTAATTGTCCCCTAATTGTGGCGAGTGTCTTTTGTCATGCAAATGTACCCCAGGGGCCTGGGAATCACGGAGGGAGGGAGGAGGAGGGAGACTGTGCTTTCCATGTTTGCATTCAGATTCTTGTGTTCCCGAGATGTTTTTGTGCCTGGAAACGTTATCTCCCGTTTGGGAAGCATCCCACATCTGTTTATGTGGGGGCACAAAGTCCCCCCGAAATGCGCATTAGTTGTTGATTTAGTTTCAGGCTAATGGAAGAGTTCTGTGCTGTGAGAAACCACTTACAGTTAATAAAGACCAGGCAGGCTCAGCCAGACAGGGCTTCACTGTGATTTGAAGAGCTATCATCTTGGCTTCTGCATTTTTCTCCCCCTTCTTACAGAGCTGCTGGAGCAGGTTTTAACAGACCCAGGCATATCAGCCTTCTGCTCAAGTCTGGCCCTAATGCACAGTGCATGGTCATTTCATGAGACGCTGACCATGTCCAGTAGATGAGCAGTAAAATCTCCCCCAGATAACTCATGGTCCCAGCTCTGGCTGCAACTCTAAACTAGACTTAAAAATGCTCTGTTACACTTTTGACCCAGGCCAAATGGGAATGCAGGCCCGATGCCAGAACTTCAGAAACACGGGTGGGTCCCGGCTCACAGCTCCCTGGTGGAGCCTAGCCCAGGGCAGCCTGCATTCTGTTTGCTCCACTCTTCAAAATGCAATGCAAAACATGGAACTTTGAAGGCGCTAACATTTCATAAAGTAGCAGAGATGGGGTAAAAACAGAAGGAATAGACAGGGATTGGTGGAAGAGGACAAGACGAAAGGAGAGAAATAGCAAAGGTAACAAATATGGACAAAGACGAGCTCCGGAGATGGCGGGTGGGCAGGGAGGCGACACCAGGGAGCTGACGGTGGCAGGTGACTTGCGCTGCTTTGGTTGCTGTGATTTAACCCTGGACCTACGTCGAGTCTGGAGTTTCCATTAGAAGCAGCCAATGTGACAGCACCGAGTCCTGATGCTCAGGCTACCCGGGAGTTTTCCTCCAGCCTTTAGCTGATCCCTGTTGTATGTGATCTACGTGAATAGACATGCTTTGCCTAAAAGGCTCCAACTCTCTGCTAAACAGCATGGTCCTTTGGGCCCAGTGTTCAGGACTCATGCCTGGTTGATGGGCTCCATGGCCAACTGGGGGCCCTCCTGGAAAGCTCCCCACCCACGGCTCAGTGTGCCCGAGTGGCTGGAAGTGGGGGCAGGTCAGCCCACCCAAGGGGGCCCCTAAAGCTGGGCAAAGCAGGTGAAGCCAAGGCCTGCCCATGTCTAATCCCACTCATCTGAAAGACTTTCCTGACCCTTGTGAGACAGATGTCTAACGAACCACACCGGTAAATAAATTGACGTAAGAGGTGCTTCATGGGAAACCCAACATGGTGCCAGCCCCGGTGTCATGGTTCCTGGGGGCGGGGGAGGCAGCTCATTACAATGCATGTTCTCCAGGTGTCACTAAAAGATTCCAGCTCGGGGGCTCTGAGGGTGGGGCTGGGACCATGTGGTTGGAAAACCTTGGGGTTCAGATGCACAGGGTCGTGGATGTCGAGAAACACTGCCTCCTTGTAATACTAAATGCCACCCCATAGGCTCGCTGACGGAGCTCTTCCAGACGACCATACCCTTGACTTAAACATAAGCCGGGGTTTGGAATTTGCTTAAAATGTGTGCTGTGACCATAATGCCAGCTGGTCAGGAGGGCAGCTTATCCCCGTTGGTTGCATGCAAGGAAGGCCCCCAGAGGGCCAGGGCTGCGGGAGTCATGGGATGCTGTGTCCCTGTGGCAGCAGCGCCTGCATTTGGTGAAGGGAACCCACCTGTGATTGGCTGGTGAGCGGTGTTATCCTTTGTGAATTCACACCTCCACGGCGTTCATGAAGAGGCTGCTGCAGGAACACCTGAGTTCTTAAAAAAAAAAAATTGCTGCTGAGCATCACTTAGAAGTTTCCTGCCCTTTGTCCCATTTTAGCGGATTTCAAGGAACCAACCAGGCTTCTTTGTGAATACCTGAGGTTTTTCTGTTTTGTTTTGTTTTTTAACTAGCAAGGCTTTATTTTCACATCAGGTTGAGACAATGTTTGTTTGCCTGAAAGAATGTGTGGAAATTATGTGTGATTTTTTTTTTTTTTTTGAAACTGTTACTGCTATAAACACACCGCCTTGAAAGTGGAAAATTTAAAACCGAGAGTTTAAAACCAGAGTGTCTCCCCAGAGCCTATTAAACAAACCAGTCAGGGGTGCTTTCTTGAGATAAGAGTCTCCAAATATAATCGTGGAGAAACTGAGATATCATTCTCACTTGGATTCAAACAGCAAAAAAAAAAAGTCAGACAAATGAATTCTAAGACGGAACGCTGTGACGTCAGCAGCAGTCAACCCGTTTTGACCTCTAAGTGTGGTTTGACGTAAGAAATCATTCAGATTTGGTTCTGTAGGTTGCCTCCTCCGTAAACATTGAACAGTGGGATAATAATCTCAACAGAGGAGGAAACTGTTGCATTAAAGAGTTAAGTCTAACGTGCGCAGGTGGGAAGTGGGGGCCCACCTTCGTAGCCATTCTAAACCTGAGCCATACCCTTAACTTCAGTGCTTTGCTGCCTCCTGCAAATCTAGGTTGAAATGACACAGGCAGATGCGAACTCAGGCCTCTCCCTGCTGCCTGGCGTTCTGCTGGTACGCGATGCCTGTACTGTGCTGATCAGGTATCCTGCATCCATGGACCAGGCTGTTTTTAAGGGTACCCGAGATCTGTTTTAAACCAAGCATGGTAAGACACACAGATGTGGAAATGACTGAGATGAAGGAAGAGGTGGACGCTCACAGATTCCCTGGAAACAGGCACAGCTTGCCGCGGAAGGCCACTGGGGAAGCACCAGGGCAGGCCAGGAGCAGAGGCAGCAGGAGGAGACATGGGCAAGGGCCTCTATCAAGGTTTCTGTGGAAAAGAGCAGAAGAGGCATGGTCAGCAGGCTTGGGGTCAGCTGGTTTGACTATTTAGAGCAGGGTCTTGGGTGTAGGAGCTGCCCTGAGTTGTCTGGCCCTGGGGTGATTATGGTAGGTGGATGGTGGCCCAGATTGTGGAGGAGATGGTTGGGGGGCGTGAGTGCTGGATGGGTTGGTTTACATGTGAAAGGAACACCAGAAGTGAGTTGTCTGCTATCTCTAGGAGCTGGCTGGCCCTGGGAGGCGCAGTTCCTCTGGGTCAGCAAGGCCCCAAATGTCAAAGCATCCGACACAGAAACTAGAAACAAGATTATTACACAAGCCACCTCTCGCACCTTCCCCGAGGTCCCGGGCAGGCACAGGTTAAGAATGGAAGGAATATGACCATGAACATCGGTTTTGTTTTTGTTTTTCTTTTTTTATTTTGTGGGGGAAGGTAATTAGGTTTACTTATTTGTTAATTTTTTTTTTTTTTTTTGAGGAGGTGCTGGGGATTGAACCCAGGACCTTGTGTATGCTAAGCACGCGCTCTACCACTGAGCTACACCCTCCCCCATGGTTTTGTTTTAATAGAATACCTGCTCCGACTTCACAGAACGAGGCAGGAGACCCTGCTTTGGTCCAGTACCATGAAAAGTCCTAACATTTCTGTTGGGCTGATTACTTTGAGGAGAATTGTATGGTGCATTTTTTTTTAATATTTATGTATTATTGGGGGAGGCAGGTAATTAGGCTTTTGTTTGTTTGTTTGTTTGTTTAATGGAGGTATTGGGGATTGAACCCAGGACCTTACATGCATGCTAAGCACACACTCTGTCACTGAGCTGTACCCTCCCCCTATGGCTGGTGCATTCTTATTTGTTGGCTGTCGAGAGGAAATAATGAATTGGAAAGGACAGGGACCTTTATTCGTCTGTGGACTCACCACACCCCTTCCTGGGCCCACACAGTCCATGCCTGGCATGTAAATGAGGGCCTGACAGAAGTAGGTTGACCTAGACCGAGGCTCCGCGTCCTTGGCCCCGGACGCACAGGTGGTGGGCTGAGTCAGGATTCAGGTCAAAGACTTCTGACTCATGGGAAAGTAACACTCTTCCCTGGGAGCTGAGGACCAGCTCTCCTGGACGGAGCCGGAAGGACATGCCAGGATGGAGCAGCAACTCCCTGGAGGGCCCCCCCCCCCCCCGACTTCTTTGGCCTTAAATCCAAAGTGAGGATTAAATCCACGTCTGTCATGCTGGGTAAACTGGAGTGTGTGTCCCTTCTGGTGCCCTGTGAGTGGTCGACGCTGGCAGGCCTCCTTAGCAGCACTGAGTGGTCAGGGAAGTTGGTCTCTGGCCTCCAACTCAGCCTCCGTCAAGTTCCCCTCCCACCTGGGCTCTCTGGGCATTCAGAGGCCAGCAGCCCCTCCCCGACGTCTTACCAGCCCATTTTACAAATCTGTTACAGGAAAACAGGGCACAAGAGGATGGCTGTGTCCCAGGTCTCCACCGAGTCCCTGGGATGCAAGTGTGGGTCCTTGGCTTCGCGCAGGAAGGAATTCAAGAGTGAGGGGGGTCCATCTCACTCAGAAGGGAGAGAGGCCACTGAGGTGTGGGGTTGTGAGTTTTTATCGGCTTCATATGCTAACAAGTGGGAGGATTAGTCCAAGTACTTTGAGGAAGGGATGGGGATTCCCAGGATCTGGGCCACCACCCACTCTTTTGACAGCCTCAGAACCGTCCTGTCACCTGTGGGAGTGCCAGTCACCATGCTAATATATTTCAGTGAGCGTACAGTGAAGCTCAAGGTCGACTGGAAGCCAAATCTTCCGCCGTCTTGGGCCTCAAGGCCTGTTGGGAGTTGAATTTTCTGCCGCCTCAGTGTTAACTGCTGCGACATTCCTTGAATGGCTGTGCCCTGCCCTTTCCCTCCTGTCTCAGGTAGATGGAACCAAGGCCGACAGGTGCTAGCTGCTACCCAGACTCACATCTGTAGGAACCCTTGGGCCTTAAGCTAAAAGGCCCAGAGTGAAATGTGAAGGCTTCGGGGCAGGGAAGAGAGAGTGAGGCCAAGCCAGAGAGGAGACCCTTAAGTCATGTAGATGACAATGCCATCTGCTTGCCTGCTCAGGGTCCATGTGGCTCTGTGACCGGGGGAAGCGGGGGCGGGGACAAAGCGCCTTCACCCTTGTTGAAGAGATTAAACTCTCTAAATGGACGTTTCCTGATTCATTCTTCAGTTGTGCCACCCCCTGTCCCCCAGCCCCGGTCCCTTTGCCAACACAGCAACCATGGCCCCAGTACTTGAGCAAACTGGAACCTCCCTCCCCCTATGTCTGCACCTCTTGGTCTGCCCTCAGGATGCCATCCCTTGCTGAGGACGTTCTAGGGGAGCTCAGACAGGACGTCACAGCTTTATGCTAGATTTTTAATCAATGTGAAGACATGTGTATCAGAAACTGGACAAGAAAGTCGTTTTCTTCGAATTGCAAAAAAAAGCTCCCTGAAGGAGTCTGAACTGGGACCTGGAACCACGGGTCTCATCCTCTCCCCATGAAAAGCCAACTCTCTGACCCTGGCTGTGTGGCCGGAGCCCTGGGGTGGATGGACCACCCGTCAGAACAGCCCCTGGGCCGCCTCCTATCTGCACATTGTTTCCAGGATAGAGTTGAAACAAAATTACCATTTCGGGGCTGTTTGTCCAGTAGTAGATTTTTTAAAATGCTTTCGCCCTTCCATCTTTTTACTTCTCCGATTGAATAGAGGAGCCCATGGGGCTTTCCCGACCTCCACCCAAGTCCTGCAGATCCAGCCACACTACTGTTATGGGGAGGGACCCGAGCAGGTGGTTTTCAAAGGCGTGATGAATAGTCTTGGCTTGAAGGGGTCCTGATAAGCAGACCCCAAGTCCTGAAAGAACCTTGTGCCGGGAAGGCCGTCCTCTCTGGGAGTCTGACCTCCTCCCCCAGACTTGGATTTCAGTGTGCCTCTGACTGAAATCCAGAAAGCAGTATTTCAAAAGTGGTTGGTGTGGTTCCAAATAGGTCACCCTCAGCAAACACTCCACTCTGGGCTTTCCAGAAACCACACACCAGAGGATAAAAGTTTCCCTGCCCTCATTTTACCTACTCGCCTCAAACCACACGAGCAGATTTGAGAAGCTGGCAGAAGTGGATGCTTTCCAGCTTTCAGCACTTGATTCCGTGCGTTCCATGGGATTTCTGGAGGCTGCCTCACTTTGCGGCTTTGAGGAGGTGGAGACGGGGTGGGTGTTGGGTTTTGTTTTTTCCCCTGAGCTGAATTGAGAGCTCTCACTTAAAGGAACTAACCGAGTACCCCCCAGACCTCACTGGGGATGGGATCATGAGTTCTGCACAGGAGGGACAGCTTCGTGGAGAAAAGTCTGATCTATCCATCCCAGGCTCCCAAGAATAAGAGGCAGAGCGTCCCCTGTACCCGGACAAGGAGGCACCGCGTCCTTCTGCAGCGGGGTCATTGCTGCCAGATTAGATTGCAGAGGAATCACGATCAAGAACAAATTGTTACACAAGGGCATTGCCCTGCGTGAGCATCTTCATTATTAAAACGGAGCAGCAGAGGGGGAGGGTACAGCTCAAGTGGTAGAGCGCATGCTTAGCGTGCATGAGGTCCTGGGTACAATCCCCAGTATCTCTTCTAGAATAAATACATAAATCTAATTACCTCCCTCCTCTGCACCCCCCAAAAAAATTAAAATAAAAAAAAAATAGAACGGAACAGTGAGGGATGGTCAGACCTTTATCAGCCACATCTTTCTGCTTGTGTCAGCCCGGGAGTGGGAACTTTTGTACAGGTTGTCCAATAATTGTGCTAAAAATGTGCACAAGATATCCCCTTGGAGGACAGGGTCCGAGGGCCTGGAGGAAGTTCACTTCCTGAGCCTCCCATAATCTGGCCCGGTCCACATCAGCCATCTGGTGGAGATCTTATCCATATGCCATTACAAGCTTCTGGCCCCGAAAAAAAAACCCTCATTTGAATTGATGAGTGCCAGGGGAAAGAAGAAATCTAAGACAGACATGTATTTTCCCATTAGGGTAATTTTTTTTTTTTTTCAATCCAGCACATTGCAAACCCCCAGCTCCCTCGTGTGGCTCTCAGCCTCCCTCCGATGTCGATCTTTTTTCCAAATACCAAAACGAACTGGCAGCAAGGAGTGAAGAACCCATATGACCCCAGCAAGCCGGGTGGGGGCCCGGGCCAGGAACCACAAAGCAGCCCTCTGTTACCGCTCTCCCAAGAGCCCTGTCACCTGGCTGGTTCTTCGCAAGACATCGGGAAAACATGCTAGTAAAAAAAGGAAAAAAAAAAAGAGTCTGAAAAGAGTGCAGAATTAGTGGGAGATGATTTCTCATGAAGGTGTAGGACATTAATTTTCCCTCGACAGTCCAGCTCTCCAGCCCAAACATTTTGGATGTTTATCACAAACGAGATTTAGGAATTTCTTCTTCCTTTAGCGAGTATCCTCATTGACTGTTTCCCGTCTTCCCAGGCGCCTACCGGTTTTGTTTCTGGTTTGTTCCCAAAAGTGCTGAGAAAGCTGTTTGTCACACTCCTTGTGGACCCTTCGTGTGTTTTTCTACAGCTGTTCCTACTCACTTATCCCGAGCCGGCTCTGATCGGAACAGTTCATCATGTGGGCCTGATGGCTGAGCCGGTGCTGAGGAAGGGTGTCAGTCCATCTTTCTCCATTTCTTCTGTCGCCATCCCTGCCTCCTCCTCCTCCATCTTTCCTAAGCCCTTGGGAAACATGTCCCCATGCCCTGTTCGGTCTCCCTGCCCCTCAATCTCCTTGTGCCCTTGTCGTGGCTGATTTGGGAGCTCCCTTTTGTCACCAGGCAGCCTTGGAAGCCAACCCCAGGTGCCAAGTGAGACAGACATTATCATTCTTATCCTCGGGGAGAACCTTGGGGCTCTGTTTTTTTTTTTTTTTTTTTTTTTTTTGGAATCCTAAGAACTCCAGCCCAAGGCAAAATTCTTTCAGGTTTTCTGAAGTCAGTCTTCAGTGTTGAAAGGTGCAGGAACAAAGAAGGGACTTGATAACCCCGTAGACCCTTTGACTAGGAAGACCTAGAGCCCCATCCTGCATCTCTCCGAGCATGAGGCTCACATCGGGCACTTGCACTGTTTTTCACGGAGTGGTGATGGCTGTGTACTGGTTTGCAGCAAAGCTTGCCCCGGTGTCCTCCTGACCAGTGTGAATGCATCAGATGGCAGAGAGCTAGCCTGGGCACCAGTGGCACCAAAACCATGTCCACAGTCCGTGGGCCACACTCCCACAGCAAGCCCGCCCCCAGCGGCACCAGGCTGGGCTATGGAAGGGAAGCCACCTTGGGGTCTCAAGGTCTGTGCATTGGTTACTGGCGAGGATCAGAAGGTCTCTTCCTGACCTGGGCTGTAAGCTGTGATATGGATGTGAGATGAAAGGTCATCTCATGAGAAAGTTGTTCAGTAAATCCATGTTGAGCACCTGCTGCTGGGGCCAAGACGCCTGCTCGGAGCTGCAGACGGAGAAAATTCCGCCTGGCTCCCATTGTGGGGAAGCCTATCTTTAGCTTTGGGCCAGAGTAAGATCACTGTTGAGTATGATGACTCTGGGGTTGGGGGGTCTTGTCATGAGCGGTAATCACTTTCTCCCTGTCACGCGTGCTGTGTGTGTGTGTGTGTAGAGGACGGGGCTGGGGGGAGGAGAAGCCTGGAAGCAGAGATCTGATAAAACCAAGGCACTGAGTGGTTAATCCTTCTGAGAGGCTTGGGAAGCCAGCTGTAATTAGATCTATTTTTTTTTCTATTAACTTTAAATCAAAACAACTAATTAAATCCTTAATTAATGTTTTTAAACTACCTTGGGAGAGACGTGCCAGAGAAATTCCTCTAAGTGCTCCATATTACTCGGGGGTCCCAGGGCGCAGCGGGCACGTCGACTCTAGAATGTGCGGGAAGGCTCACGCTGTGAGTACAAGTCATTTCAGACACAACCGGCGAAACGCGTGAAGTGTCTCCCCCTTGGCTTCCCCCTTGCCCTCTGTCACAGCTTTCATCCCTGATTGACTTCCACCTCTGATCAAGCCCTCAGCTGCTTCCAGCTGGGGGGCAAGCTGGTTTAGAAGAGGAGTTTGCTCCGTAGTCGGGCCCCCCTGTAAACTACCTCGCTTATCAAGTGCAGACTGTAAGCAATAACGAAATCTCCCTCCTGGGGTGCACATTCATCTTTAAGTTGTAAAAGGTTCATCTTCCACGTTATAAAAGGGCTGATAAAACCACCTTGGGAGGCAGCCAGGCCACCAGTAAGGTCTGCAAAACACCCACTTAAATTTCCATGATCCGAGCCTCTGCCCCTTGGAGAAGTTGTCGGGGGCTGGTGTTTCCCACTCGGAGCTCTTTCTGTCCCACCTCCTCACGGTAAATCACCCAGGAAGGGCACTCACTGACAGAGCATGTGAATTTAGCGGCCAAAGGACCACTCAAAACGAGGCTCATGGCTTAGAGACAGTTTAAAGAGACTTTCTCTTAAATTTCTAGGAAGCCCTCGGAAGTTCACTTGGTGGCTCTCGATACCCGGAAGGAGAAGGGAGGATTTTGTTAGGTTGTTATCGGGCGGGTGATGTCTCTTAGGTTCAAGCAAAGAGGATATTTCACATCTGGGGAATTTTTTAATGTCTTTTTTTTAATTACACAGATGTTCACAGCTGCAGACCCTCCCCTGATGTGGAGTTGTTTCCTCTCCCTTGATAAGTTCCTTGGCTCACCCTGCAGATGAATCCACAATGATCTAAGCCAGTGACTGACAGATGTAAACTCTCCTGGGCCCACTGTTTGTTTGTTTTTTTTCTCTTACCCACTTTATATTCTTGTTTGGAAATGTTTATTGGTATTTCTGTGAATGCTTTTGGAGAGTGCGTTTGGTAGAAATGAATTTATTCATGGTAGTGGGTGGAAGGCCACCATAGAGAGAAGACTCAGTCCAGAAAGAATCACTTAGAAACTTACAAACACATAAAATAAAAAACGACTGGAAAGCCCAAATCCAAGGAAAAATCGTGCAGACTTCCTTTCAGAATGCAGTTAGTTTTCCGGTGCTTGGTGTGTTCTCAGACTGGAAAACATAACTGCGTTTTGGTCTACACGTTCAGAACTGCACCGGGGATATAATCAACTACATTTTAAACAGAGCAAGCAGTTGTGCAGATCATCTAGAATAGTGAACCTCAGCCCCCGCCGCATGTTAGTAATTCTGGGCAGCTTTTCAAAGTGCTGGTGCCTGGGCTTCACCCCGAGTTTCTGAATGAGCGGATCTGGGATGGGCCCTGAGCGACCCTGTGGAAGGTCCTGGGGAATCTGGTGAGAATTCCATGCACACAGTAAGTTGACTTTTCTCATATTTACCAGGGCTCTTCACCCCCTTCTGTCTCCCACCCTCAGCAAACTCCACTTAACATGGCAGGATGTTTCTCTGACCCAGAAGGTAAAGCAGTTTTTCACAGTCACCCTGAAGATAGGTGTATGGCTCCCAGGGAAACTGCTGCTGATCCCAGGTGGTACCTCCGCAGCCAGCCTCTGAGGGCCTGGTCTCAGCATCCCAGAGGGCGGGAGCCCAGAGCACCAGGAAAGTCACCAAGATTTCTGAGACTGCACGGGACACCATGAGCAGGCTTTGTCACCTGTGCAGCGCCACAGAGCTAGCGAGTTTAGCTCTGGACACTGTGTACCTGTGGGGATCACCCTGAATCCTGAGGCCACAGCCTCAGTAGCCCCAGCCAGGCCCCTGCATCAGCCTGGGCTCGGAGGGGGAGTTTCGGGGCAGGAGCCATCAAATCCCAGGTGTGCCGCTCCAGGGCGGGAGCAGGGGGTGGTCACCGTATTTCGAGACACCACTGCTTTCCCTGAGCTCATGAGCATCAGTAACACCATCTGACTGTGGAACTCACCCTTAAAATGCTGGCTGAAGTGTGTTTCCAGGCCCTTCTGCAGAACAGGGCTGTCTGCTTGTTTTGCAGCAGATTTTTCCCGGCACCGTCATCCAGGTGGCTGCAGGACTAGGGGAAGTGAGAGACAGAGGAGTTCTTACTCGAATTCCAGCTCTGTTTGGCTTTGGGCGAGTTGCTTCACAGCCTGAGGCTCAGTTTGCTCTGTGATGGGATGAGGTAGCACCTTCCTCCCCAGGTTGCCGTGAGAATGACATAGTGCCTGCACACAGACTGGCTCAGGAGGGCCCGGAGGGCTTGGCGCTAACCTGTGTCTCCTCCTCTCCGCCCAGTGCCCAGCCCCTCCTGTAATGGCTTCGACAGCGCCCTTTCCAGGCCTTGCCGAGTGTCTCTGGGAAAAGAGGTCTGCTTCATCGCTACTGTTCGTCTGGCTACACCACAGTTCTTAAAGGCAAGTACCTGGAGAGAATTTATCATGCGGAATGATCACGGCTGAGTCATATTTAGTTATATTCAATTCATCTCCTTTATGGGAAAGCGCAAGATTACAAGGAGGTAGTCACCGACTTTGAAAATGCTAAACGCCTGGTGCCTGGACCATGACAGCCCACGGGCTCTTACCTCTGACTTCGGCTTCCCGCGAGCTGGTTTGTTTGCAGGCAGCATCAATTGCCGTTCAGCCCACAGAGATGCTCTTTGAGAACTCTGTAAACCTCCCTACCCTGCATGCCAACGTGGGTACCACTTGGCAGGCAGAGGTGAGAGGGCTGGTCTGGAGTCTCTCATCTGTGATTGCTTTAACATTGATGGCAGGAGTGTTGACTTAAATTCGTCATTCAGACTCAGATGAAAAGCCATTTTCCACATGTTTACCACACGTCTAGATACTGGGAAGGGAGTGGTGTGACATTTTGGCTCTTAGTTATTTTTCCCCAGCTCGTGAAATAAATTTAGCCTCAGCTAATACTGAAATTAGCCGCAGATGGTGAGTTTCAGTCCAGCACAATTTGGAGACTTGCTCTAAATGATTTTCACTTCTGTCACCGACCATGCATCCTTCAGCAAACCGGGGGTGAGCATCTGGCATCCCAAGCCATCTTTTTTCTCCTTCTGATACAGGAAATGTGCATAGTTGACGAACCTTTAGAGGAATTCACTTCAAGGCACAGCTTGGAATGGAAATTTTTATTTCTGGATCACAGGTTTGTGAAACGAAAAACATTTGCGTTGGGCCCTTCTCGAGTGCTTGTTTGTGTGAGCCAGGTTCTTCTTGAGGGAAGAAAGTCAGAGCCTGGTCCCTTTGAGGAGAAGGGTGCTCTGGCAGTGGGAAAAGTGGTACCCAGCCAAGGGGCAGGAGGGTTCCCTTGACTGCATTTGCCCCATCCGTGGATGTGTTTTGGGTGTGGGTCAGAGCATCTCAGGAGAGCCAGGCTCCACAGCCCCGGACCTCCTTGGGACACCCCCACCCTCTCCCTGACTTGGGACCATCTCCAGCTCCCATCAGGCAGGAGCAGATGTGAGAGGAAACTCTCATCTTATTTCTTTCAACACACTTTTGTCCCTTTAGCCCAGTCTTCTTTGTTTTGTAACATTATTCACAGTTTAAGAATAGAGCTCTCCCCTCCCCACCCTTTAACATTTTTATTACACTTTGCAGCTAGGCTGACCCAATCTCTAGCTGTTCCGCATCACTCGGGAGTGATAACGCTTACAATGATCAGGGCCAGGTTATGGCAAGGGAACCAGTATCTAAATGCCCCCAAATTTGAGCACTTTGGAAAACACAGCCTCTCCTGTTATGACCATTGCAAAATTGTTTTCCTGCCCTTATTCTTGAGAAATGAGGTCCAGGTGGATCGGGAAACTTGCAGACCACACCTTCGGCCGCCACGGCGAGCCCTGGGTGCTGCTTCTCTGAATGACCCCTGTTGGTCTTGGCAGAGCCCCTCCAATCATAGGATACCTGCCTTTTGAAGTTCTGGGAACCTCCGGCTATGACTACTACCACGTCGATGACCTGGAGCTCCTGGCCAGGTGCCACCAGCACTGTGAGTACCACGACCGCCCCAGCGGAAGGGCCCCGGCCCTCTCCATGGGGCCTGACGTCAGGGATTGTAGGTTCCAGAAGTCAGCGTATCACTTGGTTTCTTCTGAGGCAGAGGACTTCGTCTTCTCTGAGATGATCTAGGAGTCGGTGGAGGTCCTTGACTGGATTCTCCCACTTTTTTTTTTCATTTTTCAAATTGAAGTATAGTGATTTACAGTGTTTCTGGTGCCAATTCCCCCATGTTTTGCTTTTACCCGGAGCTGACTTTGCTCTGCCTCCTCCACCCCAGCATCTCCCCAGCCGCCCTCAGATGGGCAAGCTATTTGCTCTCGTTTATGAAACAAAGGTGACACTGCTAGGTTTTTTGTTTTGTTTTTGGTGGTTTTGGGGTTTTTTTTTAACTTTTTTTATTGAGTTATAGTCATTTTACAATGTTGTGTCAAATTCCAGTGTAGAGCATAATTTTTCAGTTATACATGAACATACATATATTCATTGTCACTTTGTGTCTTTTGTTCTTGTTTTTGTCTTCTGAGTTATGCAGTACATTTCAGAGACAACACACCGAATTCACCTAACTGTCCTCTAGTCAGCAGACGTGTAGCGGTCACAGGGCACAGATACCGAGCTAGGCTGAGACATAAACATGACCTGCATCTCCTTGCTGCCCTGCAGGAGCAAGGTTTGATGGAAAGACACAAACGGGGACTTTATCAGATGTTGATGCCTTGCAGGGATGTGCACGGGCTATTGAGGGGCTCAGAGAAGGGTCCTTCACCCAACTGGGGTGGGGGGGCCGGGGAAGGCTCTCAGCCACAGAAGAGGGGACACGCCGGCAAAGGTATAGGCAGGTGGGACTCGTGGTCCTGGCAGGGAGAGAACCACAAGCACGTCCGGGTTCTCACTTTGCAAGAGGAGTCAAGAATTATCCACTGAAAGCCGTATTTTTGGTGCCAGGTTCTACCTGAGGAACATCTGTGGTAACATTGACCTGTGGATCCTGACGTGTGGTTTGACCACCAGCACTGTGCTTTGATGGATACCCCGTGGTAGAACCCACTATAACCTTGTCTCCTCCCTGTAGACACAGGAACAGCTTGAGTTCCATCAGGGTCCGCCTTTAGGTTTAAAGGCTGATCTTTAAAACGTTAACCCCTTGCTCCTCAAAGGCTGTCTTTGAGCAGCAGCACGAGGGTCATGAGGAGTAGGCTAGACGTGTAGACCCTCCGCCCCCGCCCCCCACCCCAAGCCTACAGAATCAGAGCATCCATTTTAACAGGGCCCCCTAGTGCTCCGGGGGCCCAGGAGATGTGAGAAGCATGGCTGCTTCAAGCCTCTGGCTGTTTCTGACTCTTCTGACGGAGAAAAGCCACCGTGGTTGTAAAGCTACCTTCATGGTCTGCAAGACTCAACGCCTGTACCTGGGCAGGACATTCTCCCTCTGCGAGCCCCGCCCTGACTCACGGGCCACGCCCCCTGACTCACGGGCCACGCCCCACTCGCGTATCACACTCTCCAAGTCAGTGCCTCCTTTTGTCGCTTGGGTTTCCTAGTTAGGATTCCTCTTGATCGTTTCCATAAAGAGGAGCTGAATACCAGGCATGGAGGCACTGAAACCCAACTGTTCTTCCTTGGACGTGTGGTCCAGCTTTCTGCCCTGCCGCTTAAACCAGCAGCATCCACGTGTGCCGGGCACCCCCAGAGAAGCCCACAACAGACGTAACTGTCAGGGGTCCATGCAGCCCTGCGCAGTGGGGTCCAGGATAGAAGGCACCTGTAGCCGACTCTCTATTTAGAACCTCTATTTAGAGGATGGATGGCCAACTGGTGGCCACACGATCCACCCAGAGGCTGCTGGCTGGCAGCTCTATTTTGGGTCCAGTTCTCCCCTTGACGCCTGGCAGTGTCTCCTGCGCTGGGCTCCCGCAGCTCCAAAGACAGCTCCACCTGCAGCAGGAAGACGGCACCAGGAAAGCTGGGGCCTCTTTTTAATTAAACTCCAGTTGGAGACTCTGCCCTGTTTAAGGGTCTCTTAAGCTTCTGATCACTTGGGAAAGCAGGCAGGTCCCTCCTCCGTGGTTTCAGAATTCATCACCGTTGACCGTGATCTTGAGAGTCCCTTAAAATCCATCACCATGGGGGACATAACCCATGTGTGGCATTGTCTCTTTGAAAGCTTGTGTTTTTAACAGTGACTTTGGGGGAAAAATATCATTTTTGTCTTAACCTTTGTTATATGCAGACTCCATCTTCTGTTAACAGTGATGCAGTTTGGCAAAGGGAAGTCGTGTTGCTACCGGTTTCTGACCAAAGGCCAGCAGTGGATTTGGCTGCAGACCCATTACTACATCACCTACCACCAGTGGAACTCCAAGCCCGAGTTTATCGTGTGCACACACTCGGTGGTCAGGTGCGGGCCGGGGACTGGGCGGGCGGGCCAGGCCCCTGGCAGCTGGGTCAGCGCCCAGCAGCCTCAGGGGTCCCATTTCTGAGGACCGAACCCCGGGCTTGAATTCTGTGCTGTGGAGTAAACAGGATGATCCGCAGAGGTCAGCTGCCTCCCAGGTCCACACCCAGCCCTGTTCTCCCAGGGCTGAGACTTCCTCCCTGTGTCCCGTCCTCCCTTCTGAAAGCCTCATTGAGCACTTCCAGGCCGCCCGGATGTTACTTAGTAAGTTACAGCTTCAGTGACCTACTTACATGTTCTCCCCCCATCTCCATCCATCCCCCAGTCTTCCCTTGTTGCTATTTTGAGAAAAAAAATTAAAAAGTTGCCTCTAAATAACTCTAAGACATAGTTCCCTTTCTTTCAAACACTTTAAAAACCCCCACTGGCAACTGAAACCGGGTTGGTCCAAGAGCCAGGCTGCCTGTGGGAGAGGGTTCCTGGCGGTTCCTGTGGCCCCGGGGCGCCCCCAGCCCAGTGTGGGTGAGCAGGGCTTCCGAGGGAGGCAGCACGCTGCGCATTTCAGAGATGCTGCCAGTGTAGGGTCACCGTTCCCAAAGTAAAGGAGAATTGTCATTCATTTGTTTTTTTTCCCCAACTACAAAAATTTTTAAGAACATAAATCAGTTTTTTGGGGGAGTTTATTAACTAATTGTTGATTTACAATGTTGTGTTCGTTTCTGGTATACAGCATCATGATTCAGTTATATGTAGTATATGTATACTTTTCATGTTCTTTTTCATTATAGATTATTACAGGGTATTGAATATAGTTCCTTGTGCTATATACATCAGGGCCTTGTTGTTTATCTGTTTTATATACAGTAGTGTGTATCTGCTAATCCCCAACTCCTAATTTATCCCTCTGCCTGACACTTTCCCCTCTGGTAACCGTAAGTTTGTTTTCTATGTCTGTGAGTCTTTCTGTTTTGTAAATAAGTTCATTTGTGTCATTTTTTTAGATTCCACATATGAGTGACACCATATGTTATCTTTCTTTCTCTGTCTTATTTCACTTAGTATGATAATCTCCAGGTCCAGCCATGTTGCTGCAAATGGCATGATTTCATTCTTTTTTATGGCTGAGTAGTATTCATATATATGTGTGTGTATATATACATACACACACACATATATATATACACGCACGCACACACACACACCCCACATCTTCTTTATCCAGTCATCTGTTGATGGATATTTAGGTTGCTTCCACATCTTGGCTGTTGTAATAAAACATTTTTGAACTGGTTGAGAGCAGAACATTTGAGGAAAGCCAGAAAAGAAAGTTAGAATGACTGCGTTTTCTATGTGTCCACAACAGATAGATGGAGAGACACAGACACGTCGTGCTGCATTGTTTGCGTGTGCATAAGACATACATGACTGACAGGTGGATAATGGGCAGGCAGGTGGGTGGGTGGGGAGACAGATGGACAGGTACGAGCCATTCACACATGCATGTATTTAGTCAACAAGCCAAGCCCTCTTCTCTAGTTAGCGGGGAAAGAGGAGACATTCGAAATGCTAGTCTTTCCTGGCCAGGGACTGACCGCGGAGCTGCATGCCCACCCACAGGGACCTGAGCCTGGCCAGCCCGCCCCTGGGCACTCCACCCCCACCTCCCAAACCCAGGACGGAGATTCTCAGAGGAAGTGGGGCGTGACCTAGTGAGTAAATGAAGTAACAGGCATTCTGGACCCAAGAGCCACCACCCATGCCCAAGGGCTCTCACGCATCCTGCATCTCCACGCATGAGCCACAGCCAGGGCTGGGTCCCTCAGCTGTGACCACGTGGAATGACTTACACATGCTCTTCGAAAAGTGCATCCACAGACTCATCGGCAGTCTGGGTCTGGCTAGTTCTAGGTGTGGTCGGGAGAAAACTTCCTTAAGTTTTGTTGTCTGTAATCGTAGTCTGGAATTACTAAGACCGTTTTGTGTCACTTCCCCATGCGCTCAGTCCACTGAGTCCATTTTAAGAAAAGTTTCAAGTTACTTGAAGGCTGAGGCTCATCTGATAGACGAAAATATGTTTTTAAAGACAGTTATGTTTGCGGGGGAGGGTACAGCTCAGTGGTAGAGCACATGCTTAGCACGCATGAGGCCCTGGGTTCAATCCCCAGTCCCTCCACTAAGAAATAAATAAATAAACCTAATTACCCGCCCCCTAAATAAGTAAATAAATAAAGACAGTTATGTTTGGAGGTTTCAGGGTGGGGAGTGGGTAGACATAAGTAAAGGAAAAGGGAGTCCAAACATCCTGGCAGGGAAAATACTCTGAATATCCCATTCGGTGTCATTCCAGTGGAATTCAGGCACAGAGAGAAACTCCATCTTTAAACAAGTAACAGGGCTGATTTTCTTGGCGGTGGCTGTTCTGGGAGGGGGTCTTATGAAGGGACCCTCGACATATCACACAAGCCCCCTTGGCTGTTGTGGTCCAGGAACGCCACCTCCAGCGGTGCTCTCTTGGTTTCCTGATCAGTTACGCGGAGGTCCGGGTGGAGAGGAGACAGGAGCTGGCCCTGGAGGACCCACCGCTGGAGGCCGTCCACCCTTCAGCCCTCAAGGTATTCTGATCCCCACCAGAGGATAAGGGCAAAGTTTGGCCAAGAAGACTCTTCCATGAGTGGTGATCGTAAAGATAATAATACAAAAAAAACGGCAGATCCTATGTACTGAGCGCTCTCTCTGTTCCCCTGAACCATTCAATGTGATTTTTGGGCACCCGCTTAATTACCCCTCGGGACGTCCTTGTGAGGCAGGCAGTATAGTATCATGGTCCTTCTTCAGATGAGACACAGGGCACAGAGGATGTAGCTAACGTACCCAGGGCCACCGAGGCTGGGGACACCCAGAGCTGGGCAAGAAACAGCATCTGGATTCAAAGCCCTGGTTGGCGACTTTCCAGCCTCATGAGCGTGGCTGTACAGGCAGACCTCGGAGATGCTGTGAGTTCGGTTCCAGATCATCACAGCAAAGCAAGTATCACAACGAAGTGACTATCGCAATAAATCGAGTCACACAAATTTTTTGGTTTCCCGGTGCATATTAAAGTTATGTTCATATTATACTGTAGTCTGTTAAGTGTGCAAGAGCATTACGTTTTTTAAAAATGCATGTGCCTTAATTTACAAGTACTTTATTGCCAAAAGATGCTAACCATCATCTGACAATGCAGGGTTGATGCAAACCTTGTTTGTAAAAAAAATAAATAAATCACACTCTCCGAGAAGTGTGGTAAGGTGAAACATGAGGTCTGCCTGTAGTAAGTCCACGTGGCGTCTCCCCACAGATGCAAAGCTGGGGGCTATTCCATCGTCTCGTTGAGGTGGGGATTGTCTGAGTGCCCTGTCTTCTTTGCCTAAGCCCTGTTGCTCTGCCTCTGGACGAGCATCCCACAGGCACACTGCTCCTCGCACACCCTCTGTGGTGTCAGTGGCAGGGTGTACTTTCCATTTCTGTGTCTGGGGGTCTAAGTTGACAGTTTTTTAAGCTACAGAAGAAAGAACTGAAGGATTACTCCCCTGAGCCACGCTCCTACCTAGCTCAGAAGGATGGCGAGGTTCCTGGCATCCACTGGGCTGCTAGGGCAGGCTGGTCTCTGTCCCCTGGGGGTCTTAAACCCCTGTTTTAAGGAAACAATAAAATGCCAAGTCAATTATGAAAATCTAAAAAATTTAAACTACAAGGTGAGAAAGTGTAATCAATTCCACTCAGAGGCTACAAGCCTCTCAAAGATGCTAGGTTACATATTTGTGTAAATGTTCTGCCCGAACGTGTTTAGAATTCTCTCTGAAGTTGCAGGATTTCTCTCCATACCCTCCAAAGCTTTCTACGTATTTAGAGGACAACTCAGTGTTGCCACGCTTTTCATGATGAAACATGGACTCTGTGTGTGTGTGTGTGTGTGTTTCAGGACAAGAGCTCCAGCCTGGACCCTCAGCAGAACTTCAGTGCACTCGACATGGGCACCTCGGGCCTTAACACCAGTCACTCACCATCCGCGTCCTCAAGAAGTTCCCACAAATCCTCCCACACAGCCATGTCCGAGCCTGCCTGTGAGTATGACTCCGCGGGAGGGAGAGGATGGGCACCTGGCAGGCGAGGCAGTGGTGGGTGTATATAAAGTCCCACGGTGGGGGGCCGTGCCTGAGGATGAGCAGGGCAGTCTGGGCTGTGAAGCAGAGGTTGCCATCCTGTCCCCACGTCTGCCTTTTCTCCCACTGCTCCCTGCTGCCCACCTCTCCACCCTCCAGTTCCTCCGCTGCCACACGAAGTCCACATCAAGCAGACGACACACTTGATGCCCCATCAGATCTCTTGGCCGCACTTTAGTGGCTCTGGTGAGGTGCGCGATCAGGCAGGTGGTTGAACCAAGTGATGGGTCTTGGGGATGCTCTGTGGTCATTCACCTGTTCCCAGATGAGGTTGGAGGCTGGCAGGATGTCTGGGGCTCTCGAATCCACCTCCATCCCTGCTGGGCTTCCTTTATCAGATTCCAGCCAAGCCCTTGTTTCATGCACACTGTTGTTACTATTCCTCACTTTGGATAAGAAATCTAAGGATGTGCGGGTCCGGAAGGTGACGGGTTCCTCTCTTACAGCCAATCCAAGCAAGCTGCGGGCAGAGGCCAGCACCACGGCTTTGCCAAGATCAGCCCAAGAACTCCCCGTGCCGGGACTCAGCCAGGCAGCCACGATGCCGGTATGTGTGAGGCCCCAGGGACAGCATGTGGCATCTTCCCAGAGAACCCACTGCACTTGGTGTGGGTGGCGGCTGGGGTGGAAGCTAGGTAGTTTAATTGGCAACCAATCTGAAAATTTGTATTCCAAAATTAACATGGATGTGTATCCACAGAATGCAAGATCCAAAGGAGTTTTAAAGATAAAGCTCAAAACTGCAGCCCTGGGGTCACCCCCAACTCCCTCGAGACTGTGGGTGTACGTGATTAGAATTCTTATGTTTTGGACCCCCTTTCACTCCAGTCGAAGTGTTTGAGAGGCTTGATGTCAACAAAAATGTCCCTCTGCGAATATCAGGCAATGTCCCTGTTACATGCCAGCCCTCTTAGAAACACGCCGGCTGTCCGCAGAATCCCTGATCACAGCACTCCTGTTACCCACTCCATGTAACAAGCCACGCCAAACTCAGTCGTACAAAGCAACAACCGTTTTTCATGTTCACGGACTCCAGGTCAGACATTCAGAAAGGGCACAGCGGGCTGTGTTGGGGGTGGCTCCTGCCTGGAAGGTGAGGGCTGCGAGGTCCATGTCCCAGGTGTGTCGGCATTTCCTCATCCAGCACCTAGGGCTGGGCCGGCTGAGAACACCCTCTGTTGACTGGCGTGGCCGCGCCATGCCGTTCGTTTCTCCCGCACAACGACTGGGTTCCAAGAGGAAACGTCTGGAGAGGAAGCTTTCTAGGAGAGGCAGGCAGAAGCTGCATGGCTTTTGATGACCTTGCCTTGGAAGTCCCACAGGGTCACCTCCGCCACACCTCTCGGTCAAAGCAGTCACAAGCTCACCCGGAGAGAGGGACACAGACCTCGTTCTCTGTGGGAGACGTGTCCAAAAATTTTAGGGGCCACATCCAGGTAGTTGCCAAGTACCTCCTCTCCATCCCTCACTGGTATCTGGGAGATGGGAGGGAAAGTGTCCCCATCCTTCTTGCTGTCACCTCAGAAGTTACTCACACCCTGCTGAAAAGCTTGGGCAACACGTCTTATTTTCCGATAGAACCTGACAGAGGCCACTTTCTCTGACTCCAGCCACCTTTAGACGTGCTTGTAAGCTCGGACGGCCTTTCTCCCGATGCTGACTGTCCAGTCCAACTCCTTCCGCCTGTTGGTGGCACAGGTCTTCTGACCTGGCTGTGGAGGGAAACAAAATTGGGGGAACCAAACCCCGTCCCCGGAATTTCTCCCTCAAAACAAGGTCTCCCGGGGCTTCGGCTCCCGACGTCATCCTGGGGACAGCTTCTCATCCAGGCTGCTTTTCGTAGTCCCTCAGGCCTGGGGCAGTTCGGGGAGAACTTCAGAAGAATCTTTTTGCTTTTCTTCTAAAGAGCCTCGTGAAGCCGAGGGTTGCATTTCTTCTTTCTACACATGGTCCCCCCGCCACCAATCCCCGGCCCCCCTGCCCACCTGCATGATCAGGGAACAAGGTCTGGGACTCAGCTGAGCCTCCAGGACACTCTCTGCCAGATCCCAGGCAGAGTCTGGGGAAACCACAGCGATGGTCACTGGCTGAGTGAGTCAGGGACAGAGACGTGCATGGCACCTCTGTCCATCTGTGTTAGAGCTGAGCAGGAAGACCTCGCAAAGCCACCACTGGTTATTAGTTCCCATTCTCACTGCTCGACAACACCCCTAAGAATTTATCGATTTGGGAGAAGAGGCACCAAATCTGCCAGGAATGGAGCCGAGGACAGGAAGTGGGGGAGGGTGGGCAGAGCTGTCCCACTCCGCAGAGCGCACTGCACCCTGAGTGCCACCAGGACCCTGCACCCTCCACCGGTTGGCTCTGACTCTGTACCTGGCCAGGGCAGCAGCGCGCCAGCTACCTTTTCCAGGGAACCATACCTTCCAGGAGTGAGCAATCCACTCCTGGGCAGAGGGCCTTCTGGGAGCCAGAGAACCAGCCGGCTGAGAGACAGCGCCCTGGACCTCTGTCCCAGCCCAGAAGCTGCATCTGTTCTCAAAGCCCCTGTCTCTTCCCCAGGCTCCCCTGCCGGCCCCTTCGTCCTGTGACCTGGCACAGCAGCTCCTGCCTCAGACCATTTTGCAGAGCCCACCTGCCCCCATGACACACGTGAGTCTGGGACTCGGGGGAAGGGAAACCTGGGGCAGCGCTTCCCCAAGACAGGATGTTGGCATCCCCTGGAGGGCACTGGTGCCAATATGCAGGTTCCAGACCGAGGCCCCCAGACGGGGACTGCTTCTCCCCACGTGCAGGGGCAGGGGGTATCAAGCTGTGGATGTCACCCCTACACCTGTCCTCTCTGCCGTCCCCACCTGAATACATCCTCCCACTTCCCTTCTCGGTGTCTGTTTCTCAGTCCTTTTGACAGTCTTTGTTCCTCTCTCTGCCATTCTCCTGTGTTCATCTCATTTCTCACGAGTCCTAATAGGCTGTGATATTTTAGAAAAGGTCTGGTTTAGGCCTAATGTCTCGGAAAGACCCTGCAAGGGTCTAAAAGCTGGGAATCCAGTACTGTAAATATCATGTTTTTTTTTTTAAGGATCAGGGCTTTGGTGAGTAATTCTTTCCTTGTTTCAACAACATTCAGCCAGTTACTGTCTGGGTCAGCCAGTGAGTGAGTGTGAGGACTGCAGAGAGAGTGCCCTCACTTTTGGACTCAGGTTTCAAGGAAGAGATGGGTATATAAACAGAGAAACCACCCTGGCAGGGTGCGTGTTTTTATAGAACCAGTAAGAAAATATTCTGCCTATGGAAATCCAGAATGACTTCCTGGAGGTGACAGCTGAGCTGGGCCTGGAGGAATGGGTAGGAGGTTGCCAGATGGAGAGGTGGGGAGCAGCAGGGAAGAGGGATCTGGGTATGTGCTTCAGCAGGGAGTTTTGAAAACTTCTGACAAGTCGAGGCCTGGCCAGTGGCTGAATGAAATAGTGGCCAGTCTGTGGTCACATAGAGCAGTTGAGCTGACTGGCCAGAGCTCTGATATCAGTTCCTTTATGGGATATTGAACTTTGCCCCCTCTCTGGCCACCAGGGGCAGTTCACCAACAGGTGCCACTCTTGCCAAAGTGTGGACTTCTGTCTTGGTACAAATTCTGTCACCTCTGATGAAAACTCTTGGAAAACACATCCCATTAACAACGACCTCGCGTTAATAAGAAAGACACAGGCTAGCACGTGCTTCTTGATAGAGTTAGGATTGAGTAAGGATACAAAAGCTATCCATCCAGAGTCGATTAATTAAAATAATCTATATTTACCCTCATTAGAAAAAAAAAAAAGAAGAAGAATTTTTTTTTTCTCTCCAAATTTCCAGGGCAGTTTTGGCATGAAATGAATAACTTCTTCAATCCAAGGCACGTGAATTAAGAATTCCTTCAACTTTCGGGTCTTGCCTAGCAAAGAATTTCTTTGCTTTATACTAAGTCATGCTGTGATTATGGCCCTTTTGGATTTTTCATTTATTGAACCTCATTTTAATTAGCAGTAACAGTTCTTGGCCCATTAGGCATACTATACTTACTGATAACCATATTCTTTAAGACCTTCTTGTGTAACACTGGCCTTTCAAATCAGACAGTTTGTTTCATACCTACTCCTGTGAAATGATGAGAATCTACAGTTTTCTCTCTTTCTTCTCACCAAGGTTATTCCCGTAGCATCCTGCCAAAGAAAGGGGGGAAAAATAAAATCTGACATCTGGGGTATACCTGGTGGCTCTGCTTCCTGGTGTGTTGAGGTAAAACTCTTCATCAAAAAGGCCTTGATTAAGAATACAGAGACCAAATGTGGGGGACCTGGAATGCTTTGAGAAAACCAGAATAATACTAGAAGTCACCAACACTTACGAAGCGCGACGCTGGCCCCTTGCTGACCGCCCAGCCCCATCGCTGTTCCCCTTGGGAGCCAGTGGGCAGCCCAGCGCATCCTGTCCTGGACGTGGACGTCGTAGCTTGAACATTTCCTGACTTTGTAGAACCCGCCACAGAAACTTCTGGGTTCTGTTATTATAATTTAATACCTGATAGAGCTATTTTCTCTCAATCAAATTCTCTCTCAAAATCCCAGCTGAGTGCTTTGATTCGGGAGATCCTGACTGAGACCTCTGTGATGCAAACTGGTATAGCTGCAGGTATTTCTAAGCTCGTGTTTAGCAGCAGAAATTTTAAATGAAGTCTGATGTCAAAGCCGCTCTGATCGGGGTGGAATTTGGAGGGGCAGGGAGGTGCTGCTCACAAACCTCTTGGCGTCACCCACCTCCTGAGATACTTGGTTCGTGTTGTGGCCCCACCGCCACCCAACCACGGCCCGGGAGCAGAGTCACAGCCTGAGTCGCGCGTCCCGCCTCTGCGGGCCTGGGGCGGTGACTGCCGAGTGTGGATGGGTCCCCACAGGCGGCTGCATCTGCCCCTGTGGTTCTCACTGGTGCTGCTGCTGCTTTTGCTGCTCCAAAAATGCCATCAGCTATTCCATCCTCCAGTTTATCCTGTCTGTTTTCTAAACTCTCCCAGTCTCCCTGCATTTCCATGGATGGGAGGTCACAGGGCAGAGGGAAAGAGACCATCTCTGGAAGTGTTTGCAAAAGACAAGGGGCAAGAACCAGTCTAGGGAGATTGTTGGAATAGAGAGGGAGGGAGTGCAGGTTAAGTCACTGTTTTAAAAAAAAAGAGAGAGAGAGAGGGAGGAGGATGAGGGGGAGGAGAAAAGAGCAAAAATCCCAGTCCAGCCAACTTCCTTTCCTCAATAAACGGGAGTCATCAACAGTCCCCCAAATTGCCCAGAGCAAGAGTGCCAGCCTTACCTCCCCTCTCATGCTCCCCACTCGCCACACGTTTCCTGCCAGAAAAGTCCCTTGGCGAGTTAGACAGGTGACCCAGGGCAGAGATCACCTGGGAGACTGTCCTAAAGCCAGCCTCCACCCTGCGTCCAAGGAAGGCGTTACGTGGTGGAAGGAAGGGACTCGTGTGCTCCAGTGCACAACAGATATCGGTGCCCCTCATGCAGGTCACCTCTGCCAGCATTACCCTTGGGGCAAGTGTTAGCTGAGTACTGGTCTTCTTAGTTCTTTTTTGTACAGATTTCCAAGTCCATAGCCGCAAATGCGCCTGGGGGAGAGTGTAGGATAGTTGATAAGGGTTCTGCAGTCCCAGGAGGGTTTAGAATACATTTAATTTAAGCTTGTTTGTGAATTGTTCCAGAAGAGCCCTGCTTGCCAGGAGCAGATTTAGGATAATGATAGCATCCAAAATCCCATGTGAAGCTGTCACATGCAAATTGTCATGCCCTAGATGAGAGGGAAAAATAGGGAGGGGGGGCTCTCTGATACCCTGCTTTTGATATTCCTCTCCAAAGCCATGTGTCCATCTACGTCTAACCAAATTTGGAATATCAGTTGGTAAGCACTGCACTGCTTACAAAATCATGTCCCGATTCTGTGGCCTTCCCAGACTACAGTGCAATTAATTAGACCTGCAGATTCCCGTGGGCCTGAGTAAAGCTCACACGGGGACCCCAGGGACACCCAGCTCTCATCCAGAGCCCCTGCTCCCTGGCAAGCTCCCAGCAGTGGGTCACTCATTAGGGAAGCTGAAAATGGTGGGTAAGGGACCGGAAATGAAAGCGGGCAGGGCGGCTCAGAACAGCAGCAACATCTGTCTGCAAGGCTGAAATAACTCTCTCACCTGCTTATGTTTTTTGACCACCCCCCCTTCAAGTTTTCAGCACAGCTCAGCATGTTCCAGACCATCAAAGACCAGCTGGAGCAGCGGACCCGGATCCTGCAAGCCAACATCCGGTGGCAGCAGGAAGAACTCCACAAGATCCAGGAGCAGCTCTGCCTGGTCCAGGACTCCAACGTCCAGGTGATGCCCCCTCCCGGGCCAGTGGCCCCCAGGCTCTGTCCTCCCCGTCACTCTCTGTCTCTCTGATGTGTCCTCATCCATCCTTTCAGGGCAGGCAGGACTTCCTCCAGAGTCTCTCTGTGCTGCCTTACTGAGCCCTGCCTACTAAACATGTCGGAACCTCCACCAATGAAGTGCGAGGAGTGAATCCCACCTCCCCCATCCGCAGCTCCAGGCCAAATGTGAAATTCGCATGACATCCTCTTCCCTCACCCCTCACTTTGTTGGGCACGTGTTTCCTGTATCACCTGCTCCTTCATTCATGTGTCTGGTCGCCCTGCACTGACCCCAGCCTCCCTCCTATGGGGTTATAAGCTCCCCGGCACCTGAACACCTAGCCCAGGATGCTGACAGCGAGAGGGAAGCAGCTCTGCTCTTTCCTCTCCTCCAAAGCATGCGTGGAGGGAGGAGGGAGATGTGGGAAATGATATGTGCACCCTGAACCTCCCGGGGGTGGTGGAGGAGCTGGGGCTGGAGGTCGGCACCCTGGCAACTCCAGGCCACCCCCCACCTGCAACATACCCATTTCAGCACTCTGCGTGCGGACAGCAGCAGGTTTTAACATGACCCCCACCCCCAGATGTCACTTCTTTGAATCCTTTAGAGAGATTCTTTTTGGAGGACTTTATATATTATATAAAATATTTATATATCTATCTTTCAAGGATAAATTACTTTTACCAAGTTTTGCTTAAATCAGTCCAGGACAATTTTTCTTCCAAAGGGTGTTTTTTTGACCCAGTCTTTGATGGTAAATGTAGCCAACCTTGGAGTTCACCCTGAGAGTGGTTAACATTCCAATCCCCTGCAGGGGAGACACGCAGCCCTGAGCCCTGAACAAAGATGGTGTGGGGGTGTTGGGTGCCCTGGAGCCGGCCATCCAGCCTCCCTAGGCCCCCACAGGTGCTCCTGGTGGGCTTTCCAGGCGCTCACGCCCTGCAGAGCCCTCTCAGTGGGGTCCCTCCCCTCCCTTAAGGTGGACGAGCCCAGCCAGGCCACCACACCTCCCGCCAGCCTCACAGGTGCACCTGCGCGGTGCCGCTGGGACCATCCCGGCCATGCCCACAGCCTGCGCTCCCCCTTAGCCTTAGCGACACCCCCAAACTGCCGAGGAAGAAGAGGGCAGCGTTTATGTGGAAAGACTTGGAGTCATCAAGGTGGCAGTCCCTTGTTACTTATTCTTTCCCAGTGGTAATATTTTCTCACTGATCCAGGGTCCGGTCGGGGGAACTCCTGACTCCAATTACTTGAATGGAATTTTTATACTAACAGGAAGGGGGAATTGAGCCAGAAACTGCTAAAAGCAAGGTAGGCGGCTGAACATCCTCCTCAGAGCCCGGTCTTCTCTATTTTCAACATTAAAGCAGAATTAAAACAACAGGGACATGAGGCTATCTCTTTCACTCTTTGGCGTGAAGGGTTATTAATTCTCTCTCTCGTGACAGTGCATTTTGTTAACCCCCAAGTCTAGTGCCTGAGTTTTGTAAGGGACGGCACGGGAACGAGGCCTCCAGTGCGGTCCTCCCCTGTTTTCATCCCTGTGACCTTATCTTTGCAGTGGAATTTTCCAAAGAACGTGGAGATCCACAGATAGTCACATTGGAGAATGATCCCTCAAGGAGTCTTTCTTCGTGCGTTTTTGCAAGTTTAAGGATTGAAAGAAATACATTCTAAAATGATTAGGCCATCACTTCTCGGCCTTTTGGCTAAGATCAAGTGTAAAATGATTAGGCCAAATGTGATGTTTGAAAAAACATTTGTGATTCAAGCATGAAGAATAAGCAAGTAAAAATTACTCCACTCAGCCCCCCCACAAAAAGTAGGGGAGATGGATTAAATGAGAAGACTGAAATGTGGGTAATTGCTGAAGCCTACGCAGGTTTCACAGATTATACAATGTCTGTTTTGTGTGCTTCTGAAATGCTCTGTAATAACAAGCATGTGTGAAGCTGAGCGTATAAGAATCATGAAAAACCACGCATGAGTATAGAGTTGTTGGTTCTGGAAAATTAAGAAGTGTTGTTTTCTCTGATGACTTTTTCTTTCTTTTTTTTTTTAAACTCTTAAAAAACCTTTTTTAAAATTATTTAATTTTGGCGGAGGGGGGGTAATTAGGCTTATTTATTTTTAGAGGAGGTGCTGGGGATTGAACCCAGGACCTTGTGCATGCTAAGCATGCGCTCTACCACTGAGCTACACCCTCCCCCCTCACGTGCACTTTTTCCACTTGAATTAATGAACTGTTTTTCTCATGCTTTCTAGAAAACTGATCCCAGAGCCCTGTTAAGTCATCTTCTTAAGCCCTACAATTTTACGTTACTGTTGCCAAAGCAGAGACGTGGATGTGCAGGACAGCACATCCCCTGCCCCCAAAGTCCTTTATCCCCACTTCAGTATAGCCTTTCCTACCTGCTCCATTGACCGACTGACTGGGAGCTTTCACTGAGACTATGTGTGCCTGAGATGCTTGCTATGTATATTTTTTTTCCCAAAAAATATTGGGTTATAAGAAAGAGGTTCTCAGGGTGTTGTGTTTGCACCCAGATGCAGTCATAAAGCTGTCACACCCTGCAGTCCATGGGAGGCTGCCTCTTCATTTATTTTTGCAAGCATCCACGCCCTCTGCTGGTAACTCAGAGAAATACCTAGAAGAACACCTGCGGCAATGGCAAACGCTATTGATTGGTTCTTTCATCCATCTTTCTCTCCATCCATTCACCCACCCACCTACCCACCCATCCTTCCACCCTTCCCTCCATCCATCTACCCACCCATCTGTCCACCCACCCATCCATCCCATCCACCCATCCTTCCATCCATCCACCCATCTGGCAGACACCCGTTATGTACAAGGCACTTGGTTAGGCACTGTGAAGATGCAGAGATAAACAGGGCATGTTTCTACCCTCAGAGAGCATACATCCATGGGACAGAGTAGCAGACCAAGCAGTGTCTGACATATCACGAGGGGAAAGTTTCCCTTCATTGAGCAAAAGCTTCATTTATGTGTTTATTCACTCATGTATTTACCCATTCATTCATTCATTCATTTCTCAGATAGTTTTTATATGCCCAGAGAGGCCAGAGAGCAAAAATCTCCCTTTTTTCATTTTAAGCATTATTGTTACTACCTAACACGTGTTGAGCACTTAGTGTTATATCTCAGCATAAGCCCCATTTAATCCTTGATAAGGTATGGCTGCTAATGTCACTGTTTTATTAGTGAGGAAACTACGGCTTTGAGAAGTTATGATGATTGCCCGAGGTCATACCACTAGGATGTGGTGGGGCTGGAATCTGAACTAAAGTGTGTCTGATTTCAGCTAGGTTTTACTGACTGTCATAAACAAAGGTTGCATTTATTTGAACTCTAATCAGAAGGTAAATTGTATCCTACCAGAAAAATAAATGTTATTTAGTTTGAGTAATGATTTTTTTGCAAAAGTGCAAATTACACTAGGAGCCATAAACAGGTCAGCCCAGGCTGAACCAGCACATCAAGGCACATATAGACGGTCCGGGTCTCAGCACCTTCCACACCATGAGACCTCAGGCGCCAGACCAGAAGCTTCTTGAGGGTGGGGTCGGTGTCTCTCCGACCTCCTGCCCCTCTCAGGGCCTGGCCCTGTGCTGGCAGCATCTCTGGGGCTCAGAGTCCCCATGTCATGTGCATGAACCTTCCTAGGCAGGTTAGAGTGAGAAAGCCGACCTCTTGCTATGGATGGACGGGGCGTACAAGAGAAGGTACAGACCTGGGAAGGCACCGTGATCCTAGCCTTAGAGGCATTCCTCTTCTGTTCCCAGATGTTTCTGCAGCAGCCAGCTGTGTCCCTGAGCTTCAGCGGCGCCCAGCGGCCAGAGGCTCAGCGGCAGCTCCAGCAGAGGCCGGGCCCAGGCCCCCAGCCCCAGCTCGCGGCCAGCCCTCAGCTTCCAGGGCAGATGGCCTCTGCCCAGGTCACAAGCCAGCACTTGCTCAGAGAATCCAGTGTGATATCAACCCAGGTAAAGGTGCTTATCGCCAGACTCAGTTGTCGCCTCCAGCAGACCTGTCTTCATGAATTGGAGACCCCTCAGGGCCAGATGATGTGATGAGGGGAGGGGATCCTTTCTTTATGTCACTTCAAAGCCCCAAGTTCTATTGCTTTTCTTCTTTTATCCATATGTGAAAATACCTGAAAGGCATCATGCAGCTGAAACCTTCAGCTTTGATCCTGAGCTGAGCTGGAGGTGGACTTGGCCATCCCAGACACTCACGCTCACAGCATTATGTCCCCACATTTGAGTCCTCAGTCCCCATCACTGACTCCTGGTTTTAACAATTATCAGCATAAGAACATGCTTACCCACTTCTGTTCATTGTCCCTTTCCCCAGGGTCACCAAGCTCCTCCTGGTCCCCCAGATTCCCTGTCCAGCCCTTCCCTCATAGCCGTTACCACTTACTCCAAGCCAGCAGTGACCCTATGGTCTGACAGGGTCATCTGCCCGTCAATGGCACTTGAATCCAATGCAGTTGAGAAGTCCTGAGACCCCACTTCTGGACAATCACAGACTGGAAGTCTAGATGCAGCCTCTTCTGAAGCCCCTTATATTCACATGCATAATCATAGATTCAGTAATATCCACTGGTCTCCTGTTACTCCCCAGCCCCCAGGGGAGCACAGATGGATAAGCACTGTCCTTGGCCCCAAGAAGCTTCTAGTCTAGCAGGGGCTGTAACAGATAACATGCAATAAAATGTGGAGAAGTCCGTATGTAAGAGAATTTACCCGTCATCACCCAGATTTAAGGGTTTGACTTTAAAATGCAAGCCTTTTGGGTCTCAAGGTCAATAGGAAAATTATTGGAGGAGACTAGCCAAGAACATTTTGGAAAAGAAAAAGCTGAGGAAGGATTTACACTCTCTGTGTTGAAAGAGTTTGTAAAAGCTCTGAGAATTAAAACGAGGTGGTGCCATCGAGTGAATGGAGTCAGTGAAACAGAGTGGAAAACCCAAAAAGCAAAAGCAAATATAGGGGGAGGGTATAGCTCAGTGGCAGAGTGCATGCCTAGCATGAGGTCCTGGGTTCAATCCCCAGTACCTCCATTGAAAATAATAATACATAAAATAAATAAAAATAAATATTCGTCCCCCCCCAAAAAAACAAAGATGAAATAAGGACTTTTAAAAAAGAAGCAAATATAAGCCTATTCACTTATGATTTCTGACGCTGGGGGAGGGCTGGAGTTTCCAGTGGGCCAAGGCAGTATCTGAGCAAAGAACTGAGCAGATGAGAGAATAGTACCAGGGGGAAAAGCATTCCACTTAGAGTAAGTGCAAAGGCCCTGAGGCAGGAGTAGGCCTGGTGAGTTAGAGAGACAGCAGGGAGATCCACCTGTCAGGAGTGGAATTTGTGAAGACGAAAGAAGTTCTGTTCAATGCACATTTGCCTGGCACTGCCCTACCCCCAGGGGATTTACAGAAGCCTTGAGATGCTTACAATCCAAAGGGAAAGACAGTCACAAGATCAAAATAACTCAGTCAACAGCCAGTGGGTCCGAAGTTAGTGAGAAGGCCAAGACGGGTAAAAGAAAGAGGTTCCGAAGAGGGGACAGCCGAGTTGAGTCAAAGGTTTACCTTTCTTGTTCCAATGGTTGCCGCAGGGTCCGAAGCCAATGAGGAGCTCGCAGATGGTGCAGGGAAGCGGCCCCGCAGGGACCAGCCTGACGCCCCCCTTCAGCAGCGCCACCGCCACGCTCCCGCCAGCTCTGAGCCTGACCACGCCTGCTTCCGCCTCCCAGGACGCCAGCCAGTGCCAGCCTAGCCCGGACTTCAGCCACGACCGGCAGCTCAGGTCTGGAGACTGTCCTCGTTGAACAGATAACCGAGCCGTCGTCTTAACACCGTTCAGCTTGGCTCTCCACTCTGCTGTAGGTGGAGGCAGAGTTCAGACCCTTAGACTCCAAAGTGTCTGCAGCTGATCTCACCTAACGCAGCAGCAGGAGAGGGCCGGGGTCCTGGTGGCCGGAGGACGTGGCCTGGTGCATTCAGGGCCCTCTGAGAACAGGGCAGGTCCCATGGGGATTAGGGTCAGCCAGAAAGGGCTCAGCCAGCTGGGCAGGGGCTGCCGTCAGCCGGCAGGTCTGCAGCCGTGGTACTGATCCAAGTTTCCCATGTTCTCTTCCTCCGCTCAAAGGCTACTGCTGAGTCAGCCCATCCAGCCCATGATGCCGGGGTCCTGTGACGCGAGGCAGCCCTCAGAGGCCGGCAGGACTGGACGGCCAGTCAAGTAGGTGGCCCGGGGGGCAGAGGGGAGGCAGAGTGCCACACTGAGTGGTCTCAGGCAGCAGGACCTGCTTGGACCAATGGCGCACCTGTGAGCCTGGCACTGTAGGCAGGGTCCGAGTGTGCCCACACCCTTTGAAAGGACTCCTCTTAGCTTTTCTTTCTCCATTTCTCATGGAAGAAGAGAAAGCTCTGTGTCAGCATCCCATGCTTAGGACAGGACCCGAGGGAAGCAATTCATTACATCCCAAGTTTGTCACCATCTTCTGATGTCACTGGGGATATCCCAGGTCAGTGGAGTCTTGTCCCCCTCCCTGAGGACCCTCCCACAGTCCAGGTGACCAGCAGATGCTGGCAGATTCCACAGACACACTGAACTCGCCTGCTCTGCGGTTCTGAATTCTAGTATTTTCTTTTTTTTTCTTTTACTTTCTTTTTTGTTTTCCTTTTTTTCTTTCTTTCTTTTTTTTTTTCTTTTCTTTTCTTTTTCTTTTTTTTTTCTTTTCTTTTTCTTTTTTTTTAATGGAGGTACGAGGGACTGAACCCAGGACCCCGTGCGTGTGAAGCACATGCTTTACCACTGAGCTACACCCTCCCCACCTGCTCTGTGGTTCTGGTGCTGTGCCTGTGGCTCTGACACCCTGGGATGTGGGGCCTTCCCGCCTCCCAGACACACCCCCTTCTCTCCTCTCCCGACTCGTCACCTTCAACCCGCAGGTGAAGAAGCAGCTTGGCTTAGCTGTTTAATTACTAGTGACAAAGGTTACTGGAGACATGGGAGTGAATACATGAAAAGCTACTGGAAAATACTTTCTAGCCCTCTGTGATGAAGCAGACATCGTTTTCCCGTTTTCACTGGTTCACATTGTGTCAGAAGTTCACGGACAGTGTAGCTAATGAGGCCTGGGTGCCTCGTGCAGAGGGCTTACAGCCCTCCCACCCCGGGGCTGTCCCCTTCCTCCTTCAGCCAGTAATAATAGTAACCGGGCATGGTTCCTGAGCATCTCTGAGAGTCAGGGTCTGTACCTACATCGGTGAAAATCCCTATGATTTTGAGGAGGGGCGCTGTGCATTGTGGGAAACCACCGTTAAATTCTGAGGCTACTCAATCAAGCGAGGGGTGGGTGGGGGAGTGGGAGGGGTGTTGGTCTGGGTTTTAGACTGTTCTAAGTGATCCAAATAAGTGGAAACAAAGAATCTTGTTACATCACTTTCCAGAGATGCTTAAAATGCAGTGAACTAGGCAAAAATGGAAATTCTTTCCTCTGCGAACTCTAAATTGCTATTTTCGGTCAATCTGTCTCCCCACCATCTCTTCCAGACATGACCTAACCCTCCATCTTCCAGGGTGTGTCAGACCCTGTCTCCCACATACACAGAGGCCCCAGTCAGGGGAATTCTGGAATCCCCCAGTGCCTGTTACAAATGACCCAAATAGAGATAAAACATTTCTAAAAAGTATGGACTTCTCTGTAGTGTCTTTAAATATCTGTTTCTGGTCTGTGTTCCTCTAGAGCTTCCCCAAATGGCCTTTCTCTGCCCCTTGTTATTGGACCGTTACCACCAACTACTCTTTCTTTTAAAAAAAAAAATTATTGTGGTAGACTATACGTGACATAAAATTTGCCATTTTAACTACTTTGAAGTGTATGGTTCGGTGGCACTAGATACATTCACATCGTTGTGCAACCATCACCACTGTCCATCTCCAGAACTTTTTCATCTCAGACTGTCCCCGTTAAACACTAATTCCCTGTTCCCTCTGCCCCCAGCCCCTGGCAACCACGCTTCTACTTTCTGTCTCTCTGAATTTGACTCCTCTAGGGAATCTCATCTAAGTGGAATCATACAGTATCTGTATGTTGTGACTGGCTTATTTCACCCAGTATAAGGTTCACCCACAATGTAGCCTGTGTCAGAATTTCCTTCCTTTCTAAGGCTGCATAATATTCCACTGTGTGTATAGATTGCATTTTGTTTATCCATCATCCATCGACAGACACTTGGGTTGCTTACACTTTTTGGCTGTTGTAAATAATTCGCCCATTATCATGGATGTATAAATACCTGTTTTAGTCTCTTCTTTTACCTCTTTGGGGCATGTACCCAGAATTGGAATTGCTGGATCGTATGGTAATGCTGAGTTTAATTCTTTTGAGGAGCCCCCATCCTGTTTTGCACAGCGGCTGTACCATTTTACATTCCCACCAACGGTGCACAAGAGTTCCAGTTTCTCCACATCCTCACCAGCACTTGTTACATTCTGGGGTTTCCGTAAGAGCGTTGTCATGGGTGTAAAGTGTTCCTCCTTTTGCTTGATTTCCGTTTCCCTCATCTAGTGATGCTGAGCATCACTTGCTGTGCTTCTTGGCCATTTGTATCTTTTCTTTACAGAAATGTCAGTTCGAGCCCTTTGCCCATGTCTGACTCAGGTTGTTTGAATTAGTTGTGGTTGCTGAGTTGTAGGAATTGTAATTATATTCTGGATAGCAGTCCCTTAGTGGAGATATGATTTGCAAATACTTTGCAGGCAGCCTTTTCACGGCACGAACAGTGTCCTCTGATGCACAGCAGTGTTTCATTGTGGTGAAGTCTAGACAGTTTTTCCTTCTGTTGCCCGTGCTGTTGGTGTCATGTCAATAGCTCATTGATAAGGGTCTGCTTTCTTCTTCCACTTGGAACCAGATATGCACAGAGCCAGGCTGTGTTTCAGAACCCCGACGTGCACACCACCAGCAGCAGCGCCTCGACCCCCGTCCTGCTGATGAGGCAGGCCGTGCTTCACCCCACCTTCCCCACCTCCCAGCCGTCGCCCCTGAAGCCCGCCCAGGCCCAGCAGCAGCCGCCGCACTTCCTGCAGGTGGGCGCGGGCCCGCGGGCGGGGAGGGGGAGGCAGGGCCAGCCCCCGGCCCCGGCCTGACTGCGCATGCTCCCCGGCCCGCAACCGGGTTCCAGCCTTCGGGATCGAAATAAGCCCCAGACAGACTCTCATTTGAATCTTTCTAGTTTCTAAAGTTTCGAATGCTCCAAGTTTATAAAGTCTATGTATATATAGTGTGAGTAATGTCTCATATGGTGTGTGCTATGGAACCTGTGGCCTCAGGTTCCAACATCCAAAAACATGCAGGCTGCCTGGAGATCGCGTGCATGTGTTCGGAAAACCGCTTCCCGCAGCCTAGTCCCCACCCGCTTGGCGAGGAGGAACCCCTAGTGCAGGCCGAGAGCTGGGCTTCAGAATCACACCCACCTGGCAGAGCCTCAGCTGCCTCCCCCTGCCCCTCCACAAGGCCCTCCCCAGACCCCCGTCCCTGGTGGAGGATGGTCCTTTAATCTGCGCACACCTGCATCAGCGCCCCAGCCGTTCAGGTGAGGAGTGGCTGAAGCGCAGAACCTCCACGGGAGCCCTCTCCTTTCCCTCCAGGTGCAGGCGCCAACCTCTCTGCACAGCGAACAGCAGGACTCGCTCCTCCTCTCCACCTACTCGCAACAGCCGGGGACCCTGGGCTACCAGCCGCCCCCGCCCGCGCGCCCTCCCCGAAGGGTCAGCAGCCTGTCTGAGTCCTCAGGCCTCCAGCAGCCACCCCGGTAGTGTCAGTCGGGTCACATCAGCTTTAACCAATGGACGGACGAGGGGGAGGTGGCCACGGAGTTGGGAGAGGAGTTGAAAGGACAGCCTGGGCTTTTGTGCAAACCGCGTGCATTTCAGAGCTCCGGGACGGTGACCGTCTCCAGGCACAGCGGCCGGTAAGTGGGGAGTGATCAGGAGCACTGGCCGTGTCTCCCTTGGCCCTGGCTTCGCGGCCACACTACAGCCATAGCTGGACGGGACCCGAGTGCCCCGTGGGAGCGCGTGACCCGGTTCCCCTTAGCGGTGGCGCGTCTCCTGCGTCCGCCGCGAGCGCGCTGGTCCAGCCTCTGTGGCCCGTCCGCGCGTGCTCGTCGGCCTTCACTCTCTTCATCCTCTTTCCTTTGCGTTCGAGAAGCACTGGGTCAGAGATCAGTTGAAGGGAGAGAGTAGAGAGGATTTTCCATTATTTTTAAATGATTGTTTTTGTTTTAATTTGCACAGCTGCACAAAGAGATAACTTAGGCACTTTCCATTTTTAAAACTAAGAAGGTCTCAGGACTTCATTTGGAGACCCTAGTAACGAAAACAGCTCACCAGATAGCAAAGCTGGTCTGTTAACTAGGCTGCAGCCCCACCCCCTCCGACTAAACCCCAGTGGAATGAGGCTCTTCACCCCACACTGTTCTGGTGATTTTTGCCCCCTGAATATGACACTGGACTGTTTCCTGTTTACTTCGGTGATTGCAACTACAAAGGCGGACTCAGAGCAAAGCACAATCACGCAGCCGACGTTCCCGAATTCTGTTGAGGACTCAAGGACAGTAAAGGGGGGAGATTTTTAGAGCCAGACAGGTCTGTGGATTCGGCAGGTCCCCCGAGAGCACCCACCACGTGCTGGCCCTTTGAGTGAGAATGCTGCATCTTTCTACATATCTTTCTTGATAAGACCGAGGATTGGATTTTCCTTTTCAAAATGCACTTTGCTTCTTTTGTATGTTTTGTTATGTTGAGATGTTTCTAAAGAAAAGATTTTATGTAATTATAAGATGAAGTGTAGTGACCTGTACAGCTGTTGTAATAATGACCTATTTCTATATAAAATAAAAATTGTATGGATTATGTGTAAATTATTTTGTATCTGAGACACCCATTCCTTTCCCAAATATAAAAGTACAAAAGTTTTCTTGTGTATTTCTGTGAGTGGACATTTTGTAATAAATTAACAAATTTGTACGATTTCTTCTGGAGGTAATTTCTGTCCCTTGTTATATACACATACACACAGCTTTTCATCAGTAAACTTTTTTGTTTAAATTCCAAGACGTTTCTAAGGATAATCAAAGACATGGAAAAGGTGGAGCAAGCAACCTTTTGGTGGTTTGAACTGCACCATGTACATCAGCCTATTGGGTTTCCTGCCAGAAAAAAACCAATGGTTCACTGTAGAAATGACAGGAAGACAAACTTACAAGGTTCCTGGAAACAGTGCCACCTTAGAGACAAAGGTAATCTGTGGAGGTGACTAAGGCATTGTCCACCGAAGCATTCAGAGTCCGTGAAGGGTGAGACAAGGCAGCAGCATCTGCCACCTGCAGACATGCCCCCTCCCCATGAGGCTTCGGCACGCTGCTGTGAGGGTGCCCCAGCACATGGATTGAGCATCACTGAGACGGCCATGCTCAGCAAATTCCTTTCTGCAAGCGTTGGCTCGAGAGAATGAAGTTCCTTTCCTTGCTCCATCGGTGTAGCTCTGCGCTTCTACCTGCCTCCCTGTAAAACAGGGAAGGCTCCTCTCCTCTCCATACTCTGGCCAGCATCCGTTTTGGATGGCCTAAGAGGCTGTCCTAAATACATCAAAGGAGTTTTCTTTTTCACACAATTGCTATATTCCTGGGGAAAAAAAGGTAAGTCTAACTATTTGACATGTGTTACAATCATTTACTCTTTAAAGGAAACAGAAATGAACCCTCTTTTCAAAATAAAAAGTCTGCATAAAGCTGGATTAACTATTTTGTAACTTAACTCTTTTGAAAATTCAAAGGCTTATAGATCTGACTTTTCTGTAAAAGAAATTGTACTTTAATCAGCTGTCAGAACCTGCACTTCTAAGTAGAACGATTTTTTTAATGGAAACAGCATAGTTGTAGAATTTTCTAGCTGAAAGCCATTAGAAGAGGGTGGAATGTGTCATGCTGCTAATTTTAGTATTGCTTAAATCTGACACACACTCAGAGTCTGAATAAACTCAGAAAACTTATTGGTAATATTTCTTTAAACCCGCATAACATCAGGGGAAGTTTAATCCCTAAGCTTTTGATTCATTTAATTTTGCTCATTAAAAGACTGTTTTGCAACCCTGTTCTGTTTCCGGGAAAAACATGACCTTTCTACTTGGAAAACTATAAAGTCTTGGCTCACAAGAAGTGACTGAAAGGTGAACTCTGGAATACACCAAGTTTTTGGAATATTTTAATTCGGCTAAAATGTAGAATCTTCTGTCTCTAATGGCAACTAATAGCCACTAAATTAATTTAAAATTTTTGTTTTACACAGGCAACATGGTGAACTGGTCAACTATGAGGTTATTCTAAGCCATGACATGTTGTATTCTTGCCTAGATAATCTGATGTGGGTGTTCGGTACAAAATTTTCTCTCTTTATGTGACGCCTGAAGGTTTTAAAGTCAGTCATTAATAACCTAGAGAAATAACTAATTTGGATCCTCCAGATAAATGCCATATGTGGCTTTTTTGGACACACACATATGAACTTCATACATTGTGTATATGCACCAGTATAAACTTTAGCGTATTTCTGTAAGCATAAGATTAAGGAGCTGAAATATACAGCTTTATGGTATCTATGAAAAAGCTTTAGTTTTCTGGGGCGGGGGTCGGGGGGAAGCTCATTAGAAAGAAAAAAAGAAAATCTCCTTTTAGGATTTTTGCCTAAATAGCCAGTATCCAGTTATGCACACTTAAAAGGTCCTCTATTTAATTCAGTATGTAACTCAGTTTCCTTTAAAACCATCTGTACTTCCCAATTTATTTCAGTGGAGTCGTGACCATCAACACAAACTGAAAATCTTTATCCTCCATGCTGGTAAATTCACTTCTGTCAGAGGGGATTTTGTACATGGAAAGACACAGTCACCACTAACTGTAAGTCATTTAATATCCAATTTATTAATCTTATAAATGTATCAATTAGCATTCTTTTAACCATTAGTCTGCATTTCCCTTATTAATCATCTACTACTTAAACAACAAATGAGTCACTATTTAGGAATTGACAAAAAAATTTCCCCAACGAAGAGATTACAAATAATATTTGTAAGAATTTAAAGTCTCAATACAGAAGCTTTCTTAAAAGTTCTAAAAGGACCCACAAAATATAATTAGAAAACTGGATTATCTTTACATCAAAACTGGCTGTAAGATGTGAACATCACAGATTTCACTTTGTTTTGTATTTTACTCCAGCTCATTCTCACACCTCCGTGTTCCAGTTTTAACATACCATCCTAGGGTTTCAATAATTCACCAAATAAACACTTCACACCACCCTAGGTTTAAGGATCTTACCAGACCTATGCTGCCTCCAAAATAGAACGCGGTTTCTGACTGGTAGACTAAAGGTCCAGAGTTGTTAACCCGTGGATTTGGCACAGGGATCCGGGACTTGGCCACATGGTCTGTCTACTCACACCTGACCTGCTGGCATCAGATTCCTCCCTGTTCATTTACAAGTTATGTTACAACCACGTATTGGGTAAAAGTGCTGCTTCTATTGCTACAATTGGGCCACTTTGTTATGATAAAGCTAAAAACATGCATTCCTTTAAAAAAAACTTTTTGATTTACAATGTTGTATTAGTTTCTGGTGTAGAGCATAGTGATTGTTACACATATATACATATTCTTTTTCATTACAAGTTAGTACAAGCCATTGAATATAGTTCCCTGTGCTACTATATAGCACAGAAAACATGTATTTCTTTAAGATCATTAAATTACACTGATTTCTTCAATAGAATACATTATATACAGTACTTTCCTAATGTGATTTTGTCGACTGTCTCCTAAATTATCTAATGCAGTTAGTTATCAACTGTCGATTTTAAGTTCAAAATCCTCATGCCAGACCTCTCCTCTGCCCCCGTCTTCGCCCCGAGCCCAGCCGCCACCCCAGCCCCGGGGCTGGATCACAGCCCCCTCGGGAGGCTCCACGGTTGGGGCAGTGACAACGCCCTGCCCGACGTGAGCGTCTCCAGCGAAGCTGTCCGTCATCTCGGGACCGCAGCCGGGCGCACAGGTGATGTCAGCGTTGACCGAATCAAGGAGCGGATGGGAAAAGCAAGAGCATCTTCTCTCCCCGCTCCTGCTTCCATCCACCTGGGTTCGGATTTCCTCAGACCGCAAGTCCCTCCGCCCCTCGTTCGCGCGCGGGACGCCGGGCGCCGAGAGCGCCAACAGCGCCGACGAAGCGCGCGGCCGCTGACCGCCCAGGCCCCGCCCCCGAGGCCGCTCCCTTTTCCCCCGGCGCGCGCCAGTTACGTCACAGCCTCGCCTCTTTTCCTCTGCCCCGCCCCTTCCGCCCGCCTACAGGCGACCCGGAATTTGTACTTGCGACGCTGCTTTCCTCCTCCCACAATCCTTTGCACCCTTCCTTTCCAACTTGGGCCCGGCGGAGTAAGTATGGGTGCTGGCTCCCGGCTAGAGGAATCTGGCTCCATCCTAGCTGCGGGTTGTGCTAACCGGGGTAGGGGGCTCTCTCCTGAGCCGGCCCGGGGCTCCACGTTCCGGGAGCACGCGAATCTGCGCTGCGTTTAAGGGCTCCGGGAGCCGGGGAGGGAGAGTGGCCAGGCTGAGGGGAGCCGGGGCTGCGGGGGTTCCGGGGTGGGGGCGGCCAAGGGGCGCGGACGCTTGGGCCGCGGAGTGGCCGTCTTGGCTTTGCCAACACCTAGAGCTTCAGCGGCCTGGCCGGACCCTCTGCCCCCGGAAGCATCCCGAGAGCGGCTGTGTGAGGCCCAGGAGGGAGGATTTACCTTGGGTTTGCCCGCTGCGCTCTGAGCGTCCGTGTCGTTCGGTGTAGATGGCTCCCGCAAAGAAGGGTGGTGAGAAGAAGAAGGGCCGGTCCGCCATCAACGAGGTGGTGACCAGAGAATACACTATCAACATTCACAAGCGCATCCACGGAGTGTGAGTATCCCTGCGGTCCGCCTTTGCCTCCCTGGTGGCGCTCCCGAAACCGTGGGTCTGGTTGTCACTCTGAGGTCTTTCTGGTCGTCTAGAGGCTAGCTATCTAGAAATTAGGCATTTTTTCCTTAAGAGCTCGAGTCTGTATTCCAAGGGCCCTATAGATAGGTTTACAGGGTGTCGACTGAAATGCACAGCCTAAAAGTTGAGTTACATTTTATTTGGTGGGAGGACTCGAGCCGGGATGACAGCCTCTCAGATCGCTCTGAGGGACTGCTCCGAAGAGGTAGGGGAGGGGCTAGGATACATAGGAGCTTTACAACAAAGACCAGGTAGTTGGAACATTAAAAGATTACTTGTTAACCAAGAAAACCCAGGCATCTCAAGTAAAAGAATTTAGCACTTTTTCTATGTATGGGAGGAGGCAAGCATTTGGGCTCATTGAATTCATTCCTTTGACAAGCACCTAACTATCTAGGGCTAGTGTCCTGTCCTTTCTTACTCGGGGTGCACCATTGTGTCTGCCTGCAAAGGCTGGGCTGCAGGCTTGTCTTCACTGGGGGTTGGCGGCAGCTGCTGACGGCTTGATGGTTTCAGCATTTTTTGTTTACTTACATAGTTTGCAGTATTTTTCATTCACAAGGGTTTAAAATGTAATGCTCAGAGATTAGTGCCTAGAAACGTGAGATGGAATAATGAGGCTTCTGGGGGAGCCAGTTTTGGAAAATGTGGCAAATGAGCCTGTCTTCTGGACTCTGCCTTCATCGTCTTACTGCCCTGGTCCTGCCCTGGTCCTGCCCTGGTCCTGCCCGGTTCTCCTGAATGCTTCCAGGTAGCAGCTCCTGCTCCTGGTTCCCTCCTCCACCCCCAAACACCTGGTCTTTTCTCACCTCCTCCATGGGTCTCCCATCTTACTCAATTTAGAAGCCCTAGTTCCTGCTGTGCTTAAAGGTGGCTCGACCACTTAACTTTTTAATCATACAGGGTGTGTACCTGATTCAGGTAGCGGTTTGTTTTTTTTTACTTCCCCCGCATTAGTGCTGTTCTTGTAGGTAGCTCAGCACTTCCTTGTCACCTTTGGCTCTGAGCATCTCAGTTAACCCTGCGGCCCTTTCCCTGATGCTGTCTCTTCCCTGGTTCCTTTTTCTCTGTAGCTCTCGATACCATCCATGTGTTCCTGTGTCACCCATGTGAACTATGTGGGAAATGGGATTTTCTCGGTTATGCCAACTGCAGTTTACAGCCTTTTCTTTCTAGATGGTTAAATAGGTGAACCAGGCACGCTTGCTTGATGGGTTCCAGGAGGCTGGTGAGGGTAGAGCAGAAGGAGACATGGTATCAGAAGGGGCAAAATGAGCTGGGCTGCGGGGTGGGGTAGAGGGTGTGGAGGCCACTGAGGGTTTTAGAGCAGGACCAACTGGCGGGCTCTGGGTGTTACTTTTACTGGATTTCACGAGGTTTGCTTCTAACAAAAAGCATGGAGCACCTGTTGTATGCCAGGCACTGTGGGCTGGGTCCACCGGTGGATTATCGGTGTGGCCCCTTCGCCCACAGAGTCTTGGGGTGGTGGGACACCTTTTTAAACTTTGGTCTCTGCTCCACTTGGAACGATTTTCACTTATCCAAATGTTTGACCATTTCAGCCTGTAGTAAGGTGGGTTTTTTTTTTTTTCCACATTTAGTATTTAATAGAAAGCATGAAATTCAAAGGATTTACGTATCCTCATCTAAACAGCAGGTTAATAGTACCTGACTCAGATTTGGAACAGACTTGAAATTAGTGATATTGCCTGACACAGGCCAAAAGGGCCTTAGAATTAACAGTTCTCATCCTGTTTCTTGAGAGGAAATTGGTACATTTCAGGCTCCTGCTCATTAAGCATAGACCAAGTTAATGATGAAGCTTTAATATTGAATGATTGCCAAAAACATGCCTGTGTCTTAAGATGTAGCAAATAATCTAATTCTATTTTGATCTGAGGACAGAGTATTTACTTTGGTATTGTGTACTATATTGTCAAGCTTATTCTAACATCGATCTTTTGATTATACTGTCCTCGGCCAATGATATTATAGCTTGGGCATGTTTTTGTTTTACGAAAGGGCTGGCCAGTGTGTATATTAGCAATTCTTAAGGATCATACACAGAGTCCTTGTTCTGTTATTGAAAGCAGATTGTGCATCTTCGGTGCCCCATATTGTATCAGTTGCTGTGCATTATATATTGGTGGGAAAAGAGATTGTTACTGCCTTGGTCAAGGTTTAGTTTAGATTTGTTTTATGAAGATAGGACGTACTGTGTTGCGTATTTCATTTAATTTTGTATTCATCTATTTGTGCTTAATCTCAGGGGTTTCAAGAAGCGTGCGCCTCGGGCGCTCAAAGAAATCCGGAAGTTTGCCATGAAGGAGATGGGAACTCCAGATGTGCGCATTGACACCAGGCTCAACAAAGCTGTCTGGGCCAAAGGAATAAGGTACTCAGGTTATCCGTGTTACAGTGTCACTCACTCAGCCAGCTCACTCGGCACAGTCTGTATAAGCTCAGTAGTTGGCTAATGCCCGTGGAAGTATTAACTGTGACAGTGACTCAGGGTGGGCTAGCAGCTGCAGGGCGCCCTGTGACCTGGTGTTTGAACCGAGACCCAAGATGAAGACGCCATAGTGTGAGGGTCTGGTAAGAGTGTCACACAGAACAAACTCGGGGTGACCTGGGAACAGGCTGGTGGTGGTGGAGTAGAGTGTGTGAGTGGGGAGGGAGAGCTGTGCAGGGTCCTATAGGTAATGGCAGGAAGTTTGGGTTGACCTGTAGACTTGCAGGGAAGCCATTGTAGCAGTGGTTTTCAACCGTAGGCAATTTTACATGCAGAGTTGTAGGGGGCATTTTTGGTTGTCACTAGTTGGGGGTGGGTACAGGCCAAAGATTCTGCTAAACACTGCAGTGCACAAGGCGCCCTCACGCAGAATTGTCCAGTAGCGCCAAGGTTGAGAAACCCAACTTGTGAGCAGCCAGTGTGGAAGTGGGGACCAATTAAAGAGGGTGGCACTGGCGGGGACTCGATGATGTGAGGGGTAGGAGGCTGTCTGCATCTGGGTGGCATTTTAATATTGGAGTTAGATGGGGTGACAGGAACCTGAGATTCGACCCTGCAGTGGGCGGGCATGTAGGGGAGACGTGTCTAACAGAGCTGCAGGTGAGATAGGGGAGGAGTGGTGTCGCATGAGTTGGGAGAAGTTTCGGGGCACCCCTGTCCTCGGATCATGCAAGAAGCAGCCAGCTGTAGTACTGCTGAGGGGTCGGGGGGAGCTAGGAGGAGGCCTGTGTGCACCAGGTGGGGAACTAGAACGTTTTAACACGTTCCGTGTAGCCTGCAGTTTCTGGTGTTGCTCCAAATTTAAATTTAACAAATGCCATAAGCAAGACTTGCAGGTTGGTGATGGAAGGAGGAGATTGCGCGTGCTGTGCCTACGTTTCTGCAGAGGTTGCCTGTCCGTGGGGCTGCCTGTTGAGACAGGTGCATCCTGAGATGGCAGCACTGACTGTCCACCTGGGCGTGTGCTTATTTTCCAGGGACTGATACGCACTTGAAGTGGCTGGTTGGTCGGATTAGAACAAAGGGAAGAGTAGGAAGTGGGTTCCAGGCGTAGGGGCAGGGTGTGTGGGCACAGCTGGTGACGCTTTTCTGTCTTTCAGGAACGTCCCATACCGTATCCGTGTGCGATTGTCCAGAAAACGGAATGAAGACGAAGATTCACCAAACAAGCTCTATACATTGGTTACCTATGTACCTGTCACCACATTCAAAAGTAAGTTTTACTTCATCCCACAAAGCTGTTTAGATTAGAAAAACATCTTTAGCCCTTTTATAACCTGAATCCATCTGTTCAACAAATACTGTGCACCCATATGCCTGGCACCTTTCCAGCGGGGGCGTAACAGGCGTAATCAGTAAGCCCTCTGTAGGTTGTGCCGCGGCCCAGGGGAGGGGGGGGCACACCGGGTCCCCCCTGGGTGTGAAAGGGTGGACTTGGACATGGAAGTTGACTGGGTGTCACTTCTCTTGCAGATCTACAGACAGTTAATGTGGATGAGAACTAACTGCTGAGTGTCATAAATAAAGCTCTAGAACCACCTTTGCACCTTGATTGTCCTTTTCTAGTTAGTATGTCTTAAAGTAGTTCCCAAATCCTAAATACCGTGCCCCTTTTCTGCAGCCCCTGAAGTTTTATGTGCATGTTTTGTTAGTCCTAAGGTAAGTTCTATATGTAAGTTTATGGAAAATAGTTTAATTGCCATTTTTGATATTTAGTTAACAAACCTAGTCGGTAGTGTGTCCTGACGATTCTGCCTCTGTGTGGAGTGTACTTGTCAGAGGGTATAGGACAGTCATGTAAATTAACTGGCTTTTGCTGGGGTAACCAGGTTATGCTTGTAACTTCTGTACTGTACTGTTCAGCTCACTTACTTGTCGTGGCCCAGCGAGGTAGTTTTAGTCCTGGTTTACATGGAGCTAAAGCTCAGGGGTAACCCTTTTTAAAGGTCGCTAACAAAATCTGCTAAATTCAGTTCCCGCCTGAACGCACAGGTTTCATCAGCGTTCACACCCCTGGCGTGAATGAAGAGACATAAAGCGGTCCCTTTTTGAAGCCCCGTTGATGGCGCTAGTGTGCTCTTCGCCCAGAACATGGGGTGGGGGGTACGGCTCCAGCTTATCCGGTCACTGGCACAGTCCAGACCTTAGACACGGAAGTAAGATATAAACAGACCAAGTCAATACAAAAATTTCTTATTAAAAAACTCAGGCCAACATTGAAAGCATGGTTTGTGTACACATTTTTGGAAGGACACAAAGTGAATACAACCAAATATATTAAAATGGTTTCAATTACCAGCATTGAAACGAAATTAGTGCAAAAAAAGCCAAATACAATTGCACAGATAGTGGCTCTTAAATCTTGAAAGTGAACTTGATTCTTGATCCCTCCCATTCAAGTGAAAACTGAGAGCTTGGGCTGGTCTCTGGGTCAGTATCATACATCTGACTTTCTTGTATTCCATCCGAGAACAAAATCATACCAGCGTCACAGCAGAAGTACCCATTTCAGCAAATCTGACTGCAAGTCACGGCATCGAGGGAAGCGATGTTGGGCGCCCTCTAGCGCTGACAGTATCCAGCTGCACTCTCGAGCGCTGGAGGGTTGCATCACTTACCTGGCCACAGTTGTGCCGGCGGGTTGCTTACCCAGACACCCAGCTTGTAAAGTGTACTCAATGAATTAGACAAATCTGGATTTATGGGCTGACGACCCACGAACCTGGTCTGTGCTTTGGTATGGTGGGCTGGGCTCGGCACACTGCTGTCCGGCTACAGATCGCTCAGCTTGAGTTCGGGCTGTGATTGGCGGCTCATTTCAGTGGTTTTGAGGCTGTACTGATTGATCTTGGCATTTTCAAGTTTGGATTTAATGTCCAGTGGCTTTTCAAAAAAGTTCACTAACGACTGTTCAGTCAGAAGTGAAGCTAAAATATGTTCAAGGGAGACAGTCCAGCCCCCTTGGGCCTCTTCAGGAAATGCCGGGGGCTCCTGGGGACCCTTCCCTGTGTCAGCGTCGGCGAAAACCGAGTCCTGCTCGGGAGAAGGAGCCGAAGCCTGCAGCTCCTCCCCGCCTTCCTGGGAGCAGCTTCCAGAGCTGCTGCCCCGCTGCCCCACCTCCCCAATCTGCAGCAGCAAAGTGGTCACTGTGGCGATGGCTTGATACAGGTCATTTTCTTCTGGGTCTTCATGGAACATACTGTACAAAGTTTTACAGAACTGGATAAATTCTCTCTGGAAATTGAGAAAAAAAAGTACATATTATAGCAGCATAATAAGAACAGAAGCATAATTTCTTTTTAACTTTGTACTTAGTTCTTGGGAAAAAACATAGTGGGAGCAGAACACGAGGTATTCTCTACCCTTCCACTCTGAAGACACTGTTCACAGTGGCTCCAGGGGATTTCAGCACACGTGGAGAAGAGTGCTCTTTGTCTACACAGCAGCCACTAAGAAATGTTACACCCTTTAACCTAGCAAGACAGCTTGCCAAAATGCATTCAAAAGCTCTGCAGAGATTTGTTTATAGGCTGGGGTTTATTATAGAAGGTTGGAAACAGCTTAAAATATTAGGGCTGAATAAAAATTATGATTTGATCATCCGTTGGGAATGCCATGCAGCACCTAAAGGCCATAAAAGGAAGTAAAATGGTGATGCCTGATGCTTTTCAAACTACAAACATGCTCCTGCCCCACCTGAGAATTGTCATGTGATAGAGACGCTTCAGGTGGGACGTAGCCACACAGTTCCTCTAGGAAGATGAGACGGTTGGCTGGAGGCATTCCCACTGGTTGTTAAATGAGGTGTGATTACCATACAACGTTGAGATTTAACTGACTTTATATGCAAAAAGAATATTTGAAAGCATCTCCGTAACAGAGTGGAGCAACACTCCTCAAATAGGCCAAGAAATAAGAATCCCACAGATGCTCTGTGGCCAAAAAAGAGTGCTAAACCCTGCTCCTGAAGGCTCACAGCACACCTGAGCACCACAGGGGTTCAGTTCTGTAATAAAGGGAAGTTTTCAACTTGAAGCCTTACCAGTACAGTGCATTATGTAGTCTGATTTTCAGGAAACTGGAGAAAGCACATTAATATTTTTTTATGTGAAGAACGCTGTAACCACAGTGCCAGGAAAGAGCTTCTGTTGCTCTAAGGAATGAATCTGCATCACAACGTGGGTGGTGAATTTGATGTAAAAACTTTTCAAAGACAGGAAATGTGCGGCAGCCGCCTGTTCTGTAGAGCTTTGAATATTTGGAATATCTGAACTGGTCACAATTTAAATAGTTCTTATTTGTCACAATGTTTAGTTCCTAGAAGTTAGAAGATCCTTTGATTATAGCTTTGAAATAAAGGGGACCACAGCTTAATTAAAAAGATTACCTCTTAATGTGGCAAAACAGTTAATTTTCTGTGAAGAATAAAGTCCATACCTGGCTCATTTTAGGCAACTCCTTCTCAGTTTTGTCTTTTTCTTTGGCTAAATCTTTAATCATCTGCTTTAGCTGTTTCTGATAATCAATTGTATCACCTTGAGACAAAGGAAACAACATACTTTAGTCTGAATAAATTCCATGAAAGCAAAAAGGGAGAGGGGTGGTGAGGGGATGAGTTCCTACAAACTTGAGAGGCAGAGGTTAATTGGAGAGATGGTCTGTTTTACAAAAAAAAAAGTGGCCACAGGTTATGGTAGCTGAGTGACCTTGACACAAGAGGACCCCTGAAACATGAAAAGGGGTACACGTGGTGGCAGGGGTGAGGGGCAGTCATCCAGCACACTGCAGCCTGGACGGTTTCTGGCCTCTGTTAACTCACAGGAGGGAGGGGACAATTAGTCTGCTTGTAAGAAGAGGCGTGGGGTCCACTGCGGTGGTGTGCCTGACGGAAGAGAACGCAAAGAGGTACGTGCCATTGGACTTCCCGAGAACCAGGGGTCTTGACGTCGACAACAGAGGATTCTTCAGTGGTGACTGGCTGTCTCGGTCATTTTCAGTGAGTGCTTTAAAAAAAAAAAAAAGTTAACGTTGAACAAAGTGTTGTCTCTTAACCAAAACTGACAGTAATTCAGCTTTCTAGGTAAGAATGAAAGGTTAAGCCAGCAGCTCCCAGCCTGCAGGGCCTTCCCAGGGTCAACAAACTCCATGTACACCAAGCACCGGCTACACAAAGTCAAAGCATCTAACACCAGTAATGTTTTTCTGAACATCTGTAGGTGCCGTTGTAATCAGTGATCAGCAAGTTCATAGGATACACTGGATCAACAAGATACATAGGATACAACAAGTTCATTGCTGATACTGACCTAGAAAAACACATACAGTAAAATCCCATTTTGTCAAAACAAATATATGCGTGTATATACATACATCAATTCTAGAAGTAAATACACTTAGGTCGCTGGGTAATGTTATAATAGGTAAATGCTTTGAGTTTCTCGTATTTTTTCTATTATTAGCTCATACTGCTATGTTTAGGTACTTTATAACAAAAATTGAAAAAAGCTTTACTGAATTCAAGGCAGGGTGCTATAATGAGTTCTAGAAATACACAAAAATGAAATTATATTGGAACCCTCAAACACTGCTAATGGGAATATAAAGTGGCACAGCCATCTTGGAGATGGTTCATGGTCGTTCCTCGAAAAGTTAAATAATAAATTTGCCATTTTTACCCAGAAATTCACTCCTAGGTGTATACCAAAAGGAAATGAAAACACGTATCCACTCGAAAACTTGTGCACAAGTGTTCGTAGCACCATTTGTTCCCAAAAGGTGCAAATAAACCCAAATGTTCATCAACTGATGAATAATCGGAGTATCAAGTTCAGCAGGAAAAGTGAGCGCTGACAGATGCCACAGCACGGGTGGACCCAGAAAACATCCTAGTGACAGCAGCCAGACACAAAAGGGCACACATACTGCACGACACATTTATGTGAAAAGTCCAGAAGAGGCAAAACCTACAAAGAGAAAGCGGGAAATGCGTGGTTTGGGGACAACAGCTAAGGAGCACCGGCTTGCTTTTTGGTGCGATGACAATGCTCTACCGCTGTGACTGGTGGTTGCGTAACTGAAATACTAAAACCCACTGGCCTGTGTATTTCAAGTGAATGCACTGTACGCTATGTAAGTTACAGACCCATAAAGCTGTTACCAAAAAAGGGGTGGGGGCTATTACAAAGGATCCTCACAGTTTTAAAAAGGTTTAAACAATAGTAAGCCACTCACAGACTAAAAGTTCAGTTGTGATCCAGCAAATGTCCACGAGATGGCACCAAAGCCTTGGTGAACCACCCTCCTCCCTACTTGGGAGGCAGGTTTCTGGGGTTTAGGGGGTGGAGGGGTTGTTTACGGTTGTTCTTGTTTTTCTGGGGTTTTTTTCCTGTAATAAAAGTATTGAGTCATTTTTCCCCCCTACTTTGCCCAAAACAAGTTCTATGCAGTGGTACACGTGAGAATCCACTCAATAGAAGGAAAATTACAAACCGATGACACTTGAGGCAGTTATGGAAATGGCTTCCTGCCCTCCAAGAGCTCAGTGTATCAGACAGGAAAGACGTGCACAAGTCACAAAGAAAGTGACCTAACAGAAGAACCAATACACACAAATGTCACGGGAGCGCAGAGGAACAATTCATTCAGGGGGTAGGCGAGTGTCCAGAAAGCAGGCACGTGAAGAGTCAACAGTGACGAGCCGGAAAGGCCAGTCCGTCTCAGAGCAGTGCTTCCCACCCCCTCCAGTCCTGGCACAGAGAAAACACCAGCACCCTGACTGGACACGAGGGGACCCTGGGGGAGCCTTGGAGCTCCCTGAGAACAACTCATCCTGTTACCTATTCCTATCCGACGTCGGACACAGTGCATTAGGAAAATCAGTAAACACCCAGTACATCATCCTTAAATGTACTTTCAGCCTTTTAAAATGAGATATTTGAGCTTTCATAAATGTTACCTTATTTTTTACGTTCTGATATATGTGTAACTCATAATACAAGAGACGTTTCTGTTAAAGCTTTCACTGTCTCTCAGTTCAAGTACTGCACAAGTTGTATCTGATGAAGGATTTGCATCTGGTTATCTGAAGGTCCCTATTTCAGATTTTTGTGTGACGGGTGGTTAAGTGCACTGCTTCACAGACACCACCGGCACGAAAGTCTCTCTGTGGCTTCAAGGACTTTCATTAGTTGGTGTGCATACTTTTCACTCTGTATCCCTGTCACCACCACTGCTACCTTCATCACTTACTAAATGGGATGCTTGCAAAGGAAGAAAGCCAGTTCCACTAGAAAAGTTGCTTATCTCTGGCAAAACAGTACATTTACTACTTTCAACAAAATTTGGCCTTCAGGTGCAGTTAACACAACAGTCATCAAAATAATACCATTTTTCATCATAGTTTCTTCTTGGAAAAAGCAATACGGTGCCCCTCTTCTACCCTGTCCATGCTAACTAAAAACAGCAAATTATAACAGCAAGGGCCTGGAATCGGATTAATTAGGAATTCCAATATATCCAAGTCACTGAGAGGAAAATCAAGTAAAGTATTCAACTTGTGTCTGACATCTACTATGAGAAGATAACTTAAGATGTGACAAATACTGGACACCAGGACCCTAAATCCAATCATGACTTCCTGACAATCGATGATACTAAGGGTCTTAAGTACCTAGCTTTTCTCTTTTAAAAAGTTCACTGCAATCTTTTAATTTCACAAAAGTTTTTTAGGAAGTTTATATTCTACACTTCTCTTATTTTTCAAAACCCTCAAGTGGCATTTTCAACTCAGAATCCCAATGCAAAGAACAGACCTTTCGTGACCAAATCAAATGTGCCTGGTATCATTTCTGAAGCAGCGGGCATCAGTACTGCCTAAGTTCTTAGAACGTGAGCTCTCACTTTCTGTGTCCTGGGAGAAGTCGGCCTTTGCAGGTTTCCTCGGTACAGCATCCGTTTTCAGAATCACTGTCTCCTCCAGCTGAGCCTCCAGACTGGCTGGCCCCATTCTCAGTCCTGGCTGGAGTCGTCATTTCGCTCCTCTCTTTTCACTTCACTGGACGAGACTTCTTCACGTGCACCATTTGGGCCTTGCCCACTAATAACCTGGTCCTCAGAGCAGTGTAGCGATCCATCAGTTTCCTGGATTCCAGTAGGCATTCTGACATATTGGCATATTCTCAAAAGCAGAAGATGGTAGTTTATCTTCAGTATTGTTTCTTAGTGTAAGAAAAGGCCAACTCAAAAGTGAAGAACCTGATGATGGATAGAACCTGAATGCCCACATTTCTCTTAGGCAAACTAGCTGTCACATACCCCGTTATCCCTGGTCCTGTTGGTACTAATTTCAAACACACGATATCCCATTCCGTAATACTGCTAAGGTTTTCATCCGCAGTGACGACTACGGGAAATCTATGATTTTATCTGTCAGTACTTATCATCTTATCTGCAGCTACTCTTGACAAAGCAGACAACATCATGCAAAGTTCTGGTATATTTCCAATTGTACTGCAGAGGTTTAGAAAGTGGAGCCATTCTAAGTAAATGGACTTAAACTTCCAGGATACAGTCTTTCATCATGGGAATGGAACAAAATAGATTTTTGTCAAATAACAGATCAAATGGTACTGAACTCTTAGCACACTCCAGACTTTTTAATATTAGTTTTTATACTAATATTAATATTGAAATGGCTACATGCAATTCCTGATTGGGACTTTTAAATAATAACCTCTTCAAAACAGACTATCACCATCAGTGAGAAACCAAGAAGGTGGAAGCAAATAGCATTTTTCTCTCCTTGCTGGAGGACTCATTTCTTCTCATTACCGAGAATTTGAATCGTTCAGATATTTTTGTTTCAAGTGTACGATGATTCTGCATATCAAACAGCTTCTCCCAAAATGTAATGTTGACATCGTTTTGGCAAATATGACTGAATTCTGAATCCAATCAACATTTTTTCATATCAAGTATTTCAAAATAACACTTCTCATTTATACACAGACATGGCTGTATTAGACTATAATCATGTTTCAGGATTCAAATTATAACACTGGCTAAACATCACTAATGAAGTTTTCATAACCTCATTTTCTTCTAAGTTGAATGCTTGCTTTGAATCTGTACTTCTCCAGTACATGTTAATGTTTTCATGTGCTCCTTCAATTTTCCATTAAGTTCATTCAGGTTTTCAACATTTTAAGTCCTTTTAAAAATAACTATCTTTAACCAAACTGCAAGTTGGAATTATTCATTAGATTTTTCCTTTTAATTCACTCTTCCTTTGGACAGCAAATGCACTGTGGCACATATATGACCTCAGAAAGAAATCTCTTCTTTATGGAGAGCTGACCACAAAGAAGGAAGCAGCTCGAATTTAATTGGTTTCAGCATTTTAAGACCATCATTTAATGCGGATACCAGCAGGGACACCTTTTGGGGAGCTACTCTGCACCTACAACTGTGTATTCCCTGGACTCCAGGGCTTCCAAGAGGAGCAGAACCCAGGCTGTCAGCTCCACTCTTCTGTACCCTCTTACAGGAAAAGCTGCCTACATCCCAGTTGTTTGCGTTCATTTACCAACTCCGATATGTCACTCTCAGTAGCTTGCTTTGATCCTTCCTTCTAATGAATCTGATGTTCTTCCAGGAAATTGTCTTCTGGCAGTCCAATTAGTGCAATCAACTGAGTAAAATGACCAATATCTACAGATTTATCAATTTGCAATGTAAAGTCCTGATTCAGTAATCTTCTGGAATACTGTGTCTCCCTGCATCACCTGGTAACGGTATCAGATCACCTGGAATCTCTCTCATCTGTTTCCTCTGCGAAACAGTGTTGCAGTCACCATGGAGCCAGCCAGTGAAGGGAGCTCTGCCAGAACTGTGAGGTGGGGCTCAGGGCTTCCTTGCTTCCCCAGTTGCATCCTCGGCCTCCCGTCTGACGCTCGGAGAGTTCCGAGGCTCCCGCACAAGGCGGGTGTTTGAGGCCAGTCGCTTACAGGCTTTGTTTGGCTCTCCATCTCCCATCAGGCAAGTGAGACATCACTCTTCGGGCACACAAATTCAAACTTGTCATCTTCAATTAGTGAGTTTAACTTCTTTGCCGACTGGTGTAGAAAGTAAATATCTATTAAAATTCAATCTATTTAAATGAAAAATACCTACATATAGTGTGGATCCTCATGGCCCTGGCAAACTGCTGCATTGAAAGAAAGGTTTTAGGTGGTCTTCATTCTTAAGATTTTTTTTAACTGCATCAAAAATTCAAATATTAAATATAGGGAAGCAAATTAATTTATCAAATCTTAATTTCTACTTAAGTTTAACCATTCAAATTCAGTCACACAAGATAAACATTACAATCACATATGTTCAGAAGTTTTTTTAAAATTTGATTTTCTGAAGCCATGAAGATTTCAAATACCTTTAATGAACTAAAATAATTAAAATGTCTTTTAGAAATAAAGTTGTAATTTGGAAACAAATAATTCAACACGAGGTTAGATCAAGAACCACCTATCAATCTCAAATGATATCAAAAACCAATCAATGTAAAGACACATCAAGAATGAGCACTCTACCTACCTGTACTATCTTTGCAACTGTTTATAAATCTAAAATTACCCCACAATAAAAAGTTTATTTAAAATCAATATAAAACAAGTGAGCAAAATAGCACAGTACCAGACCTAGACAGTGATGACCATGAAAAGGCAGTAAGGACGACAACGATGATAAAGGAGTAATTATGCATGTTTCATGTTAACAGAATACCTGAAAAATAAGGGCAAAGTAAATGAAAAACAAAACTCAGTAAAAGGCAAGGAACTTCACTGATGCTGAACGATTTGTACTCAAGTAACGAGTCCACAAGAAAGCACACATCTTGTGTGCAGCTGCGAGAGATGCTCCCGTATGCGTCACGGGCAGAACACACGCCAGTTCAGTCACGGCTGAACTCAGGAAGTGCACGCAGAAGCCCACAGATAACGCCCATATGCATTTTCAACTTCTGTATAGGTATTCATTGTAAAAGCCACCAGGATCTCATAGCCCTGGAAACCTCACAGCCCGCCAGCCTCCCCAGGCTCCCCCGTTAGAAAGTTGTGTCGCAGAACCCATGCCACACCAGGACCATGGCACTGGGGTCCAGAGACCCTCTGGGACTCCTCGGTGCGCCTCTACCAGTTTCAAAGATCCAAGACGTGTCTTAAGGTAAACACCAAGTCTGATCTCACAGGTTTCACAACTGCTTTCTTTGTTCCTGGTTACCGCTGCTCACATTTGAAGGAAGCATGGTCTTGCATGCTGGGAAAGTGAACTGTTCCTTCAAAAACAGTAGCAGGGGGTGCCAAGGAGCCAGAAACTGGACCACGGCAGCACAAAGCCAGGGCTGGAGCTCAGACTTCCTCGGATACAGAGGGCGGTCCAGGACGGCAGCGTTCCTGAACCCACCTCCTCCCACCGACACACACATCTACAGCTACATACGGAACAATTTAAGCTGAAAAAGAATGGACAACTAGCTGAGCAGCTCCTCTGCAACAAGAGACAAGAACCACATCGAGTTGGTAGGAGAGGCAGGGACAGAGTCTCTCCCAGTCCCCACCCCCTGCCTGGGGACCCAAAGCAGGGAGGGTCTCACAGGTCCAGAGCTTCTCCCTGAGGAGTGAGAGGTCTGGCCTCACTTCAGGTGCCCCACCCTTGGAATCAGCATTGGAGAGACGAGACCCCAAAATGTCTGGCTTCGGAAACCAAAGGGGCTCATGTACAGGCGACCCGGGGGCTGGGGGAACCAGAGATGCTCCTTTGAGGGTCTCACTGGTCCCAGGACCCAGCCCAAAGGCAGCAGTTGGAGAATTGCCTGGACTGTGTGTGGAGGAGACATATACTAATGTTAATTAAAGCATCTGCTGGAAGGGCAGGGGCAGCTGAGACTTCCTTCCGGGGACGAAGCACCATTTCCCAGTCTCCGATACCTCGCTAGTGCAGGTGGGCACACAGGCACACGTCTCGCTCAAGTCACAGGTGCGCCCCGCCCCCAGGGCTCCCCCCTGCATCACTACAGCTGCAGGTGTGCCCTGCCCTCAGCCGTCTCTCCTGCAGCCTCTAAAACACAAACCCCCAAAACTCATCGAGACAGAGAACAGACTGTTGGTTTCTAGAGAGGAAATGGGTTGGGGGCATTGGCAAAAATAGGTGAAGGGGGTCAATTTTATGGTGACAAATGGTAACTCAGTTTACCATGGTCATCACTTTGTAGTGTATACAAAGACTGAACTATGTTTTACACCTGAAACTAATATATACTAGTTTTACTTCAATTTAAAAAACACAACAGTAAGCTAAGATAACCATCTTAATTATTAAGGGTTTGTCTACCCCCCCCCCCACATTCCAGAGGCCAGTGGTTCTCAAAGTGTAGTCCTCAGACCTAGTGAATCAGAAACGGTGGGGTGGGCCCGGTAACCTGTGTTTCAACAAGCCGTCCGGATGATTCTGACGCACACTGAAGGCTGGGAACCCCTGCCACAGGCCACACAACGTGCTACTTAAAATCTGTCATCAGCCACCCCAAACTGGAAACATCTATTGCCTCAAGTCTAAATAAATATAAAAAGAGAAGAACTTCAGTGTCGTGCACAAAGCTGATTTACGTCAAGGCAGAGCAGAGCCTCGCTTTTCTGTTGGAATTTCTTACCTGGAGGGATGTGAAGCCTATATAACAGTTTGATTTTCTCATTCATTTCTCCATTGTACATAATATCTGCAAAATGAAAAAAAAAAAAGCAGGACTGAGTAGACGCACATGGTTGAGGTACACGCGTCACGACACAGTCACCACGGAGAGAAGGAAGTAACGAGGCCAGTGCTTGTTCACCTGCCGCCGCCCCAGACACACGGCGCTTGAAAGGAAAACGTGAGCGGTGGTGACTGCCGACGGCTGAGCTACGGGATAACCTGGCCTCACACCTTCTGCAAGATTATAATTTTAGGTGCAAGAGTTAGGAACGTGTCTCCGACAAGCCACCGCCACACCCTGGATGCCGGGAGAACAAGGCTGATGACCCTGTATGCCGAGAGCCCCCTTGGGAAGCATAAACGTTTAGCTCACGAGGAGTCTGCAGAGTGACTTTAAAATCACAAAATCGCACCAGGCCAGTCGCGGATACATTTCACTGAGTGGATCTGCCTGCGTCACGACCCACTTGTCTTGTGTTCACAGACCCCCATCCCCAGTGAACTCACGGCAGCCAAGGCCCGCAGAAGTCATACCGAGACAGCTCACAAAGGCTTTGAACTCGATAAGATGGTCCATGTTGTCGTCCAGGAGCCTGAAAGTCCTCTCGGCGAGGATGTCCGTGTGGGCCCCACAGGTCCATGGCGAGACGAGCTGGAACAGGCGCGCGAACTGCCGGGCGTCTATGCGGTACTGCTCCGCGTAGGGCCGGCTGGGGTCGTGGCGCGGGGCCACCGGCCTGGGCTGCTCCCAGTAGCAGCTCATCATGTGTTCTCTCTAACGCGGGAGGGAGAGGGGCCGTGAGGGCCGGCGGCACCCGGGGGAGGCCACGGGCACGGCCGAAGCCAACGCGGCCTTCTTGCTTGCTCTGCCCTCATAAAATCGTTACGTATTAAAGCAGCAACATTACTACACAAAAATGAAAAAATTAACTCATCTCACCACTCCAACCAGACATACTGAAAGTTTTTCTTTGTTTCCCTGTAGTCCTTGCCCACATGAATATATAATTTCGATGTTTTTAAAATCAAGGATTCTTTTTGTTGTTGTAGCAAAATACACATTAAAAATTTACCATTTTAACAATTTTTAAAGGTACAGCTCAGCTGCCATAGGTTTATAGAAGTCATACAGTTTTTATTCTGAGAGTTTCTCTTAAATTCATACTGTTTGAAAGTCAAAAAGTACTGGGTAAATCTACAGGATACAGAAGGAACCAGTTAACCCTGGCCACCTGAGAGGATGGAAAATGGGGGCCGGGACCCAGATGAGGAAGCAGGCCTTATTTATTGCGTGCTTTTTTTATATGTTTTGGATATATTAATAACAATTCAAAAAATTAAAAGTAAACAAAGGCAATTTGAAGTCTTGGGAACAGACTGAAAACTAAAGCAATCAAAACCGGCCCTGTCACTGAGGACCAGGCTAGCCTCCTTAGGCTGGATCTTTCAGGCTTGTACTAGATCACCTCTTGGCACATCTCAGCTCACTGCAATGGCTCCCAGTGACTGCAGGCTCTTCACAATTTCAGTGCCCTCTGCCCATAAGAATGGCACAGACACAGTGCAGATGCAGCAAAATGCAAGTGCCTATCCTTGGATGGAAACCAAAATGCCATTTATAATTTTACTGCATATTATATGCGGCCACGTTCTTTAAATAGCCTTTGCAGAATCATGAAAAGTACCACAAAAACTTCTAAGGGTGAAACAAAGGTCTAATAAATTCCCATTCCTCAAAACCTGAGACACCCTGTGAATTTCCATGTATATTTGTACATCCTGGGAAGCGAGAGGCCCTTAGGATCCTGCCCAGAAGAAAACAGTTATAAAGTCCGAGAACTAATACACCCAGTTTACACAGAATCCGACAGAAAAACAAACCAGTGTAAAAAAGAGGCAAAGGACATGAAGAGGTGATACAAGGAAATACACAATTAGCCAGTAAACTCACAACAGGGTACTCAACCTCTCTAATGAGGAAACGAATTTAAGTTAAAATGAAATACAATTTTCTACAAGACTAGCAAAAATTTTAAAGATCCATAATATGAAATGCTGGGTGAGTGTGCAATACAGGACACAAACACTCTTAGACATCACCAGTGGAAATGAAATCTGAAAAGTCTAAAACACGTTAGCAATAGTGACTGAAATCTGGTTCCTACACAGCAGCCCAGGTGTCCAGATAAAGGCCCAAGGATGCTCAGGACAGCACCATTTATAAAGCAGCAAAAAAAATCGGAAACAAGATAAATGTCCCTCAACAGGTAAATAATTTAAAAATTATGGTTCAGCCCTACAATCAAACTGTGCAGCCACTAAAAAAGAGTGAGAAAAGTCTGTAGACATTCAGTCTAGAAAAATGTCCATGACAACAATTTCAGGCCATTACGCATAGCACAGCCTCACTCTTACTGTGGAAAAAAAGAGTAAGAGCATGTTGCACGTGTGTGTGCACAGAGAGACATCGTGTAAGAGGAAAAAATCAGGAGAGAGACTCCCCGTATTGTTAACGGCAACTACTGCACAAGGTGGGACTGTAGGTGCAGACAAGATAAGGCCCTTTCAATTTTGCTTCTAAGTTATTTTTTAAGGGTACAAATAGGTATAATTTTATATTTGTTTTGTTTTGTGTTTTTTAATTAAATTTTGAAAATAAAAGTCTTAACCAGAGCATGGAAGCAAGCAAAGTAATATTAAAAGAAACCAAATGCTTTCTAGGGCCTGATAATCCAACAATGGTGAATGCGTTTAGCTGATCATTAACAAGAACGCACTTACGGGATCTGTAAGACCCTGTTTCACATCCTGGGTTTTTCAGGTGTCTCTAGCAGTAGCCTCTGGCACCAAGGATGTATCATATTGTTCCTATCTTATTTGGAGAGGTGGCATCAATGAAGCTGTTTCCAATTTGGGAGAATAAGGGACAGACGTCACAAATCTGATTTACGTAATTTAAAAGATTGCTTTATAACCAGGATGGACCTTGAGGGCACTGTGCTAAGTGAAAGAAGTCGGTCAGAAAAAGAAAAATCTAATATGATCTCACTTACATGTGGAACCTAAAAAAATAACAGCAAACCAACCAACCTAAGGCCATAGAAAAAGAGATCAGATTTGTGGTTACCAGAGGCTGGAGGTGGGGGTGTTTTGTAGAATTGGATGAAGGTGCTCAGAAGGTACAAACTCCCAGTTACAAAATAAAGAAGTACTGGGGTGTCAGGTACAACACGACCAGAGTTAGTGAACACTGCTGTGTGGTCTATTTGAAAGCTGCTAAGAAAGCAGATCCTAAATTAAGTGCTCATCACAAGGAAAAAAACCATCCCCCGCCCCCGCTTTTTTTTGGTATCTCTGTGACATAAGGGATGTTAACTAAACTTGCTGTGGATGGTTTTGCAGTAAATGTAAGTGAAGTCATTACGCTGTACACCTTCAACTTAGTGCTGAAGATCAGTTATATCTCAATAAAGCTGATGGAAGATTGCTTTAAATTAACAATCATGTCAACTTCACTAAGTACACACTGTTCACCTTTCATAGGAAGAAGTATGTAAAGAAGACAGTCAGAGCCGACTTCTCTTGTTCTCATAGAGGAGGGTCATGCTGGTGCAGTCCCCGCTTAGGGAAGGATGCAGTGAAGCTAAGGAACGGACTCCTTATTAAGAACCTATCACACAGTTATAAAACAGCGTAAAGGCATCTCTCTGTGGCCCTTTCCCTTGAGAAAATGAACTTCGGCTTCAAAAGACAAGAGGTGCGTGCAGAACCCAATGCAGGAAGACGGCAGCCCACAGTACACAAGCTTTCCAACATATGACGTCAGGCTGTGAGAGCCAAGCAAACTCAGAGAAGGTCTGGAGCGCGGGGGAGGGAGGGCAGTCCGAGGGGCCATCCTGTGGGATGTGAGGGTGACTCGGGGCGTAGAGGAGGCGCCCCGGGTTGTACGATGGAATTAGACACCATGATTGCGGTGCTCTCTTACTGGAATTTTCTTTGGAAGTATACTTCAAAAGCTGCCTTGTATTTATAGTTTAAGTTTGTGTTTGTAGTTACCCCTACACAAAGGAAAGGCTAACTACAAATGTGAGAATCACTTTCGCTCACATCATTCACTGGATAGAAACAGGAAACAGGAAATAGCTCTGGCGGTCTTCTTTAAATGCCCTCTGCGTGAAAGATTAACGAGAGGGTCAGTGCTTAATGAAGTTTATTTTTATTATTAACTTAAGTTATATAAATTCAGATCTGTGACGTATCTCATCCTCTCAAATTGAGAACAGCCAGCCCTCAGGAGGTGACAGCCTTTCTGTGCTGAGCAGCACATCTGTTTAACCTGCTTCCATGTTTCTAGCTCTCCCTGTTTTTCCTCACGGAAAGTCAGAGAGGTAGCGGCGTGGGACCCCAAGTCACCTTTGACTTTGTATTTTCTCTCCATGCGGCAGAGGAAACTATAAAACTTGAAAACAGGTGACGTTTACAGCAGGCACGGCCTGAGGAACCCTCCCCTCGCATCCTGCTTGTTAGGAGTGAGGAGTGTGCCTGGGATCGACTAAGCCAGGGACCCATGTCAGTGACCGCAGGGGGAGGGACCACACCGCCGCACGAAGGGTTCGGACAACATCTGAGGCTCCGCGCAGAACCTAAGTGCTGCTCAGGACTGTTCCAAGTTGGTGGCAATCTGAGCTCAGAAGAGCCCTGGAGGCCGGACTCCTCCGTGGCGCGTGGGACTTCGCTCTGCAACTGGGCGTCCTCCCCCTCCCCTGCCGGGCTGTCAGGAGAGGGTTAACTGGCTGCTCTCTTCCCCAGGTTTGTTTACTGTTTCAAGCAAGACAGTTTCTAGGAAGGCACTTGCGAAATGTTCTTGCCAGGGTGATTTATAAGTAGCAAGGCCTGGTTATCCACCTGAATATCTGAATATTAGAAACACAGCTGAGCACATTAGCTATTACCAACAGGACAGGTTTTAAAGTTATTTAAAAATGAGTAAGATCATATGGCAACATGAAAAAATGTCAGTAACAGCATCAAGGGAAAAGAGAACATAAACCAGCACGCACACCAGCCACACAAGTGCAAGACTACATATACACGTGATACGGGGTGGGGTTATGAGTAATTAGGTGGGTTTCAGTCAGGGTCACTGATCCGTCCGCTGTCGACTGGGGACTCGGCGCAGAGCAGCGAAGGGCGGGTGGCCAGCACCGAGCGCCCCGGCAGGCCAGGCCCGGGGCCCGGCACTCCCCCAGCTCCCCAGCCCCCCAGCCTTCCTACCTTGAATAAATCGTAGAGTTCCTCTAGGTCTTCTGGAAGAACTGAGACCTCTGGGATGACAACACGGAGCTGGAGGAGAGAACAAGCAGCAGGGGGTGAATTCTCCGCCCCCCCGTGCCAGGATCAGAGGGCCCGGGACTGCTTCCTGCTGGTGTGCGGGCCTGGCCTCCAGCTTCCCTCCTGGGGTGAGGGGCTCCTACCGCCCAGAGCAGAGTCTGTTCCTGGCACAAAGATCGCCTTCTGGCAGCTTTCTCAGGTGTGCATCCTCAGCCTTTCTGATGCACACATCCTGACTCAGGACTAACGTCTGACTCCTAATGGAAGCAGACAGCAGGCACAGCGAGAGCTCGGGCAGGGAGTTTCTCCCGGAGAACCATCCCCCATCCGGTGGGGATGGCGATCCTCACTGTACAACTGGGGAGACCCAGGTCCAGAGGCTCATCATCTGACTGAAACTAAACCCATGCTCTTTCTACAGCAGGTCACCCCTGTCAAGTTGTTAATGCGATGCAAAAAAAAAAAAAAAAAAAAAAAAAAAAAAGCTGGCACTCCCCTGTCAGGAGACCAGCAGGGGGCCCAGCCCAGGTCAGCACCTCACTGCCATGGGCAGTGGTTCGGAGGCGGCCTCTACTCACCACATTCTGCTTCGTGGTCTCTTCGTGGCCCTGGAGAACCCTGATCCGATGTCTGCAGCGCATGTGCTCGATCTGAGCCACAGACTGGTCTCCGAACTTCTGCAGGGACGGAAGGGATCTGTCACTCACAGAGCCCCTTTTTGCATCCAGACACAGGAAACACGGAGGAGCCTGGGGACCCCTCCCTGGAAGTCCATCTCCCAAGATGCTTCAGGAGCAGGGCAAGGAGCAGGGATGGGGCCCAAGTACCTCGTAGGAGTCCCGGATCAGGTCAGGCGATGTCAGTCACAGGACAGGGCTCATGGTCATCGGAGAAAAAGGCATGGTGGCTGCTGACTGGGGGTCCAGGGCTGTCCTCGTTCTTAATGTGATCCAGAAACCTGGGCACACCCGCCAGAAGAGCACAGGGTTACCCTCCTCGGGCCCAACACAGCAATGCCACCTGCTCGGGGGCCCCTGGACACGTGGCACCCCCTTCAAACCAGCCCATCTGGCCCCAAACACTGGGCAGAGGGCCAGGCTGCAACCACGATGCTCATTTTAGAGAAAAGGAGAGACATCTGTCCAGCCAGACTTGGCGATCTGGGCACCATGGGGAGGTGTCCAAGGCTCTGTGACTCTCCAGGGACATAAATACAAAGTTCTGAGCACACTGCACTTTTAAGCTTCCACCATATTCTGAAAAGGAACTTGTCATCTGTCATCCAACTTGCCCTCAGCTCCAAGAGACTCAGGCTCCAGTCCTCAGCCTAGGGGGACCTGCTTTCACTGCAACACACCAGCCCTACACACAGAACATCTGAAACTTCCAGCTGGCTGCCTGAGGCCACCACTGCCTGGCACCCACCTGCCCGTCCCCATTCAAGGCCATGATGAGTCCATAGTGATTCAAAACACTTGAAACTGCTCAGAGGGAGGCACTGATGCCCATGCCTTCCTGTCCCCCTCTCCCCTGGCCGAGAAGAGCCAGGGAAGACAGCACCCCTCACCACACACGAGCAACAGGGGGACCAAGGGGTGACAGTAGCAGAGCAGAATGAAACTCCCACCAGGACAGCCCTGCTGCCTCGTCCTGCCATCTGTCTGCCCGAGCCTGGCTGCGGCCCCTTCACCCACCTGCTGAGGACCATCAAGGCCTGGCCGTCGTCCCTGCTGCCGCACAGGCCCTGGGCGTTGGCCTCCAGCACGGCCAGCCCCAGCTGGAAGATGGCCTTAATGCCGTCGTAGAAGAAGCAGTCGACCACGTTCACCGCACTCTCCAGGGGCATGATGCTGAGGAACAGGGTCAGGAACCAGGACAGGGAGATGGACGCCAGGGCCGAGAGGTCCTTCATGTGCTCCGCCAGCTCGGGGAGCTGCTCCCTGATCAGCTCCTCGAAGACAGACTGGTCCACCTGGGCCCCTGGGGAAGGGAGGCCACGGAGACGTGCTGGGGGGGCGGCTCACGCTCTCTCAAGTCTGAGATAAGTGGGACACCGCAACAGAATTTGACTCACACTCAGTTCATTGATATCTGAGGTTCTGACCAAGGTACTTTGGTGGGGAAAGAATAACATTTGCAAAAAATGGTGCTGAATCGAGTGGATATCTATGTGGCGGAAAGAAAAAGAACCTTGACTCCTACCTCACACTGTACAGAAAAATACATTTGCATGTGCCATGGACTTAACTACAAAAGCTAACACGGAGGGAGGGTATAGCTCAGTGGCAGAACACGTGTTTAGCATGCAGGACATCCTGGGTTCAATCCCCAGTACCTCCACTGAAATAAAAAATAAATAAAAGCTAATGCTATAAAACATCTAAAAGACAATATAGGAAAAAAAGCAAAATTTCTTAGGACACAAAAAGCACTAGCCATTGAAAAGACTAATTGGACTAAACCGAAGTTAAAGACGTGTCATTCAAAAGACCCCATTAACAAAATGAAAACACAAACTCAAGAGAAAATATTTGCCGTACGTTCACCTGACAAAGGTTTTGTAATCAAAACAAAGAACTGATGCAAATTAGTAATAAGAGGTCAATAACCAAATTTTTTTAAAAAATAGGCAGAAGATCTGAATAGACACTTCACAAGTAATGATAAACAAGTGGCCAGTAAACATGGAAAAATACATTCAACATCCTTAACAACCATCAGAGAAATACAAATTAAAACCATCATGACATACCATCTCTTCCCCACTAGAATGGCTAAAATTAAACAGACAGACAATTCCAAGTGTGTCCAGGGATGTGGAGCAACTGGAACTCCCGTTCACTGCTGGTGTGAGATTTCGTGATTACATTCCCGTCCACTTTGGAAAACTGACCGTTTCTTATAAAGTTAAACACACATCTAACTTTGATGCAGCAATTCTACTCCTGGGTAAATACTACAAAAACTGACAACGTATATTCCAAGAAGACTTACACATGAATGTTCACTGCAACTTCACTTAGAAGAATAAGAAACTGGAAACAACTCAAATGTCTATCAACAGGGGACTAGATGAATGAATCACAGTATGAACAGTGAAATACTACTCAGCCATTAAAAAGGGACAAATGAGTGATGCACCAACAACATGGTGTGGAGCTAAGGAAGCCAGGCCAAATTCATCTGTGGTGACAGAAGTCAGTACTAAGTGTTGTGTGTGGCAGGGAAGAGGCAGAAGGGAACTTTGTCATTTATGGATATGGTCCAAATGTTCACCCTGTATGGGGGTGGTGGTCACATTATCATGGAGGGTCTGCTGGTCACTGCTGAGTACCAGCTGTCCCACAGTGACACTCATCACCCAACGATGGCCTGGACAGCATACCTCCCGGTGGCCACGAGGTTCTGGTTCTTCCGTGCTGCTCTGTACAACGTTAAATGCCTCCCACAGTATGAAGTGAAAAAGGAAGCAAACCAAGTAAGCCCCTAGGCACATGAAAGGGGCCAGGGAAGATACAGGCCACCAAAAGGCCACCTCCTTCCCAGCCAGTGCCCTCCCCACCCCCTCACTCCCAGTGGGCATCACAGCCCCTCGCTTCTTACATCTCAGCCCTCAAGCAGCTCCTCCCGCCTTGCCCCTACATCCAGTCCTCTGCCAAATTCGGTCTCAAATTGGCTCTTTTGTTTCTGTTCCCACTACTTCCAGCCTAATTTTCAGCCGCCTCCATCTGTCATTCTGGATTGCTAAACAGTGTCCCTAAGAGTATCACCAGGTCAAAGCAATTTTTGTGTCATTTTCTCCACGAGGAGGTTGCTGGACCACAGAGATGGTGCAAATTCAAATCTCAACCCCACGAAGGACAGCGGCCCTGAGCGCTGGAGCACTGAGGGTCACACACAGGTCTGCCCAGAGCCCGGGCCGCCCCCACCAACCCGAGTGAGTGAGCGGTTTTCCACGCCTGCCCCTTACGTGGGGCCTCGGGAGCCTCCAGCACGGCTCTCGCGCAGCCTCTCCTGTCTGCCCGAATCCCTGGGTGCCACAAGCAAGAGCCCCTCCCTTTCCAGGCCTCAGCATCAGTGAGAAACCTGTTTGGTTTTCACTTTTCGACTTGCTTTGTGAGCCTAGGAATTTTCCTTCCCTCCTTTAAGTTCAGTTCTCCACGTAAAATCATTTGTTCTTTAGCCAAAATCTCTAAGTGTTTGCGGCAAGAGAGCAGTCAGGTTACCACACTCCACCTCCTGCCAAAACTGCGCAAAGAATCACACCAGCTAGTTTTTCAAATTCAAAGCCAGAGGTGTTCATGCAGAGACTAGCTGAGAGGGCACAGGGGACTTCACAACCAGGACTGGAGATAAATGTCTTTGCCTCGGCCCGTCACCACCCCCGGGGCCCGAGCGGGCGGAAGGAGGCAGTTACCGATGACCCGGTGGTTGAAGTAGTCGGGCAGCATCCGCTCACACACGGCAACCAGCAACCAGAAGGCCTCCTCCTCCTTGGCGTACAGCAGCAGCACGGAGGTCAGGATGTTCATGGACTGCGAGGGGTCACAGGGCGGGGATGGCCACTGACCAGACCGCGTGTGCAGTGCCACAGAGACACTAAAGAACACGCAAGCTCGAGTGATCCCCAGAAGTCCCAACTGTGCAGAGGAGCGATCTGACCACACCCACCCTTAGCTGCAGTGACCACGGTACCCACATGGTCCTCGCCAGACACCCCTGGCTGAGCCATCTGCCACCAATCTGTCCCTGTCCCCATGGAGCAACGCTGGGCTGAGCTGCAGGGCAAACGCAGGCTCGGATCCGACCCAGTGATCTCTGTTTCCATGTTCAGACAGACACACACACAGCTTCATGCACCCATTGACTTTGCTCATTCACAGGAAACAAAGCTTAATATCTTACGGCTTTAAATGTCAGGAGCTTCTCTGGCCCAGTTTCGTGTTGAGGACTGATTCTGTGCCTGGTCCCTGAGCAGCCCGAGCAGCCCTCCTCAGTGACTCAGGGACCCTGGGGGGAGGCCTTTCCTCCACTCGTGTTTCCTGAAGGGCAGTGATCTGCCCCGGGCATCCTTCTCCTCCCCCAACAGCACTGCCATTTTTAAAATGACCCCTATGACTTGGGTGCAGTCTGGAGGGAGAAAGCGCCATGGCAGCTTTATCTAAAGATGCACTGCAGTGGAGGCCAGAGGCTGTGAAGGCTGAACGGCCTCCTGCGGACAGAGGCCCGACCTGGGCTCCGGGTGCCGGCACCGCGGCTCCTCCCACCCCATCAGCCTGTCTGACTACGCGAGGCTCATGAGGCTCATCTCCCTCACCGACCGTCCCTGGTACCGACAGCCGGGAACTCAGCCCCCAAAGTCGGCGTGGTCAGCCTGGGACAGCGGCCGGGACAGGGGCCGTGGCCTCCACCCTGCAGTGCCCAGCTCACCTGGCAGTACCCGATCTTGGGGTTCCGGTGGGCGTAGGCCGTCAGGACTCTCCTCAAAGCAGCGATTCCTGTCTCGTTCTGGAAGGCGGGGTGCTCCGGCAAGGAGCGGTGCAGGTCCCGCTCGATCTCCTCTGTCACCAGGCAGCACCTTCCCATGGACTCCTCCACCAGGTTACCATAGTAACCGGGATGCGCAGCCAGGTCGGTGACGGCATCTGATGATTAAAAGTAACGCTTCAAGGGGGACTGATCACCCGGAGATGTGACGACAGTGGGGCGGGGCCTGTCCTGTCACAGGACCCCAGTGAGGTCTTGTTACTTGAGGGACATAAAATACTGAGACCACACACAGCCAAAAGGAACTTCATTTCTGCTAAAAACAAACCAAAAAGCTATAGAACATGGCTTTTCTAAGACTAACCTTCTACAGGGAGGGGAAAGGGTTTCATACTGGAAATAGCTTTATTAATATGCTGTTAATAAGTCGTATTCCCTAGTGACAGAAGTACCCGCGTGTGTGTACATATACACACACGTACACACGTTTCCGTCTGTATACTGACATGCATACTTACACACACAATTTTCATGCATTTCTTAAACAAGAAACTGGAGCACTATGTGTGGAGCGCAAGAGAAGGCACAGTCATGATTAAGTGATGCTGGCAGTTACCAAGGAGCCAACAAGCTGCCAACAGGAAACCCTGAAGGCTGGGTTCCTCATGTGCGGGAAGCCGAGCTCAGCCCACCCACCGCCAAGCCACTGCCCCGGCCTCTGCCGGGTGAGGGATGAGTGAGTCCACGTGGCAGTCTATTCACCCGCCGGCCAGCCATGGGGCACCTGTGGTCCAGCCACTGTCCCCTCCTGGGGCTGGGCAGGTGGGGCTCCAGATCGATGCGGGCCCCACGCAGGGAGATCCCAGGAGAGCAGAGGGGAGAGGGAGAGGCCCAGCTGCGTCTCTGCCCACTAGTCCGGGTGTTTCAATCTGATCGGGTTCCGTGTAACACCCACCCCCACTCTCCTGTGACTGTGATTCCCATCGTCCCCAATACGCATCACGGTGGCATCCATGTGTCATAGGCAGCACCCACACCGACGGCTGTCACTCACGCAGCAGCACCTTAAACACCACAGCAATCTTCCAGTCAGCAAAGGAAACGTTCTGCCACTTGAGTGAAACCATGGCCCTATGTGAACTGACTCAGCAGGTTTTTTTTTTAATAGAAAGTGTGTGAGTGTGTGTGTGTACGTGTATACATGTTCATTAAAGAGACCTGGAGGACCACACACCAGTGGCGCTAACAGGTGTCACCGTCAGGTGGTGGGATTATGAGTCGTGTCACCTTCTCTGCTTCCTCCTCCATATGACTTCGGACTGTTTTTATTAAATACAAAAACACCGAGGGCAACTTTGACAAAGGAAGTGTTTCGATGGTGTGCTCTGGTGGGACTTAATTTCAACAAACTGCAAGGAAACAACTTTTTAAAACATTTTTTGTTTGGTCTTTTTCAGAATTCATGTCCTAGAAAGACCCTTCATGTCCAGGGCATCCCGAACAGCATTCTGAGAACCACGTAGAGATGCCTCGAGTCACTACTCAAGGAGAGGCGATCGCTTCAGCCAGACCTGACACCAACCAAGGACACTGCAGCCCAGAGGCCTCAGGCAACCTGCCCAGGGCCCCAAAGCGAACACATGAAGGGCCTGAAGGTCCTCAGCTGGGTAGTCACAGGCAGAGATGACTTGTCTGCGTGCACACACACACACACACACCCCTGCCTGGACAGGGGCCCCTGTCCTGTGTCTGCTCCAGAAGTAAGAGTTGGCCTGAAGACACTGGAATAACACTCACCTGAGAAAAGGAGCCAGAGTTTGCCCCGTAGAGATTCGGGGATCCCCATGGCCACCAACTTCCGGATCTTCTCCGTGCGAAACATGCAGACGGTCCTGCCGTATTCCACAAAGTGATCGTTCCACAGGCTGATTTTGATCTGTTCCCTGGACTGGAAATAGAAACACGTTTATGTACAAAGAAGCTTGTCCGCACCTTCCACCAACACCCACCCATAGCCCATAATGGGGAGATGTCCCCTCCGCAGACAGAGGAGCCTGCTGTGATGGGCAATTCACTCACAAGTCTTTCTGAATATCTGCCAGGCACAGAGGATGTAAAGAGTGCCAGCCCTTCAGGAGTTCAGAGACCAGTGGGAGCGTTTACACAAATAAAATGCTATTTCCTTGGCAAAGATGACAGTGAGGATAAGTTCGTCCAAACACTAACGTAGCCCAAAGCAGGTGGGCAGGCGGGGTGGGAGTGGGAACACTGGGGGAAGCGTCTCAGGATGCTGACACCGAGTTAACTGCTGAAACACAGGTCAGCTCAGAGGGCAGAGGGGAGCAGGGGCTCTCATGACTTCCCTTGAACTTCCTAACAGCCAGGGAAAAACTGAAACCCGAAAATATTACATTGTCCTCATCTGCAGAGTTGAAAAAGATACAACTTCTCTAGGCAACTGAAAATCCTTGAAAATTATGGATTTTTAAAATTCTTAAGATGGCAGGAATTTTTTCGTGCCTTTTAAATCATGTTTATATATGCTTTTAAAAAGTATTTTGGTTCTATTTTCTTTTATTACTTTTTAATGGAGGTACTAGGAATATATGCTTTTAATTATCTGTACCTCCAGGAATGGGAGACATTTACACATAAGTTCAGTATTCTTACGTGCTCAGTCAACAAGCGTTAATTGGGCATCTCTGTAAAGCATGTGAGAAGGCTCGGTTCTGAATGAATAAAGCTAACGATCCGTGATACATAAGCCATTAAGCAGCCAAGGGGCAGTAATACCATTCACGGCCACCCTGGTACTCGTGGTCGCCACACAGCTTCTCCTGCGAGGGCACCGTTTCAAAGCACAATTTCCAGTCTATTTACGTGCATGCATTGCCCTCAGACTCTCGCTACCAAGGGGAAAACTATCAGTAGATGCAACAGAAGTATCTTGAGTTTGGTCAGACTAGACGGCAGCCAGGGGCCAAAAGAGAAATTCTGTACCAGGAAGCCACACAGACACCACTGGATAAAAGGAGGAAGACTTGTTCTACACCCCGAAACCCCACAAGGGACAGCACTGACGGCTGCCACTCAGTGGCAGGTGGGGAGAGCCATCGCCCTGAGACGTTCCACCCACCCCGATGCGCTCAGCAAACTGGCCCCGCCAACCTCTTCCGCTTTTTGCCAATGAGAAAAAGAGGGAGGAAAAGAGGGCGCATCACTCCCGCCCAGGGTTGCCTGGTAACCTGCGCCCCGCCCGCCCGCCCGCCCACCCCCTCCCCCAGGACTGCGGGAAGCCACGCCCACGCCCCCAGGGCAGAGCCCAGCCACCCACCATTCTGGAGTCCGGGCTCTGGCTGCCCGACTGCCGCGGGGCAGTGACCAGGGCTTCGGGGTGCAGCCGCGGGCTCGTCTCTTTCTCCCTTTCCTCGCTATTCTGAGAAGACACCATTTCAAGGCCCCCAAACCTGTGGTCGCTGCACATGCTTGTTGAATGAAACACAGGCGAAGTCTGCATGGGGAGGAAAAAAAAACCCAGAAAGTGAGCGAGAGAGAGAGATCACTTCTGTCGTTACAGGACAGTCTTGGCTTTGCCTCTGGATGCATGAGTGTAACTTAAAGATGCCTGTTTGTGACTCATGGAAAAATCAGACTAACGTCAGACCCAACAGATTTGATCCTCAGGAAGGAAGATGGTCCACCCCCCGCCCCCCCATCCCAGGCTGCTCACAGGGCAGAGCAGGGCCCTAAGTGGAGGCGGGGATGGGCCTATCACCCCCTCAGCTTCCAGAACTGAGGACTGACCATCACAAGACAATAGGTCTCCAGTACTGAGAGACCATCTCCTTTCGTCCCCATCACTACTTCAGTGGAAACAGGTCTAGAAGGAGGGGATAGAAGGAGGGGACTGGTGTGAAATAACAGGGACTAGCCCAGCAGATGCAGGTCTAATTTCACAGCTGTCCAACCTTAAAGACAGTGAAAACTCTTTCTGCAATATGCATCTGCCCCAAATGACATCATCCACTCCACCCCTGGGGAGGGGCGTGGGGCGGGGGGTCTGACCTCTCTAACTAGTAAAGAGCACGTCTGTCTGCTCACCTGTGGGTTGATTCCCCATCAAACCCTCCAACCTATCGGGGGTGGCCGGTCAGTCCCTCTGACACAGGGGTGTGCTCAATTCACCCCTCCAGCCCTGCTACATGCACTCAGGACACCCAGTGTATCAGAGATGATACCAGACTGTCTGCCACACAGGTCCAATCATTGCTGACATATTTTTCTCATAGCCAAGTGGCTCATTGTTAAGTGCACTCCCCTTTGGAGACCCCTGCCCTAGAGGTGCTAAATAAAAGGGATTTTCAGGGGACATACTCCCACTGTTCCCAAGGACCATACCATGTCTTCATCCCGCGAGGTGTCATAGCGCACGGGGTGGTCGGCGTGCACCTGCTTCAGCCTCGTGAGCAGGTTCTCCACCAGGCTGTCTCGGTCCCTGAGCTCGATGAACTGGAAGGCCATCTTGCTCCGGATGCTGACGATGATGGGGTTGGGCAGCAGACTCGTGTCCTCCATCTTCTCGATGCTCACTACCTGTTGCAAAAAAAAAAAAATCACACATGCAGAGGTACAGTGAGAGAGCAGAGAGGCAGGCATTTAACTGCACATTCAGGAAATATCCCGAGAGAGGGCAAAACCAAAGAACTGCATAAGGAGCTGGTGCAAAGTTAAAAAGTATGTAATGCAGCATACTCACAACAGCCCGAAGTGGGAGTAACTCAAGTGCTTTATCTATTCATCCTTGATGGATGACGGGATAAACAAAACCTGGTCTACGCGTACAATGGAATATGATTCAGCCTTAAGAGGGATGGATATTTGGACAGATGCTACAGTATGGATTCACCTTGGGGATGTTATGCTCAGTGAAATAAGCCAGTCACAAAAGCGCAAATACTGTAAGATTTCACATACACGAGAGACATAGAGGAGTCAGATTCAAAGAGACGGAAAGTACATGATGGTTGTCGGGCTGGGGGGATGGGAAGCTGCTGTTTAACAGGGACAGTTTCAGTTTGGGATGATGAAAAATTCTGGTGATGGCTGCACAAGAATATGAATGTACTTCATGCCACTGGAACTATACACTTAAAAATGGTTAAAACGGTAAATGTTCTATTATGTATATGTTACCACAACTTTAAATAATAATAATTATATAAGACAACTACAGGCTTTCTTGCTCCATTCATAAGAAGGATACTTGTAAAATGAAGACACCTACTGCAGGAAGACAGAGGTAAGGAGATCACATAAATGCAACAACTCTGAGTTTCTCTGAATCGTGCTTAGCAAGAAGCTGGAAGTCCTGATGTGTAACAGAGCTGGGGTCCTGTCACAGCGGGCATGCCCAAAACCACAGGATGACCTTGGCAGGTCTGGAAGCAGACTCCATTTCCAAGAAGAACATTATGAAATTTTATAGTTGGAAGGGACCTGATCCATACAATAAAGAGTATTTTTTAAATTTTTACCTCAAGTTCCAGGGGGTATAAAAACCAAGCAAGTTGACACTTCTTTCCAAAAAATGATGCTTTTTGTAGGGGGCCCTTTTCCTTTTCCCTTTTTGTGGGTGAAAGAGGAAGATTCCTTCCCGAGAGCTGCTGGCAAAGCTTTCACCACTAGGCATGTTGCTTCTTAATAACAGCTTTATCAATAATGCGGAGGCCAGAGTGCACTGCTCTCACCATTCACTTCTATGCAAATCCCTGGTTGCCATAGCAACAGGAGAAAAAGCCGTGGCCCAATGGGCCGATTCAGGCCGTGCCTCCCTCTGGACGCCCGCCCATCCTCAGCCAGACGCTGTGTGAGCAGCCCCTCCAGCGTCCCGTCGCTTAGCAACCTCAGCTCAAATACCTCTCTGAGCGGGAGGATGACTTTGCAGCAGCCATCCTCCTTGCTGGCAAAGCAGATGTAACTGTCAGAGGTGAACATCCGCCCGGCGGTGTGACAGCGACTGAAGGGCGTCCAGAGGGAGCAGTCCAGGACGGCATGCAGCTTCTCCCGCCTCGGCAGCCTGAAGAAGGCCCGGAAGAACTCGTTCTGTGCCCTGGCTTCCAGGTCCCTGGTGCAGAGCGGAGACAGAGAGATGCAGGTACGTGACTGAGCACGCTAGATCACAGAGGAAGACGCTTTCAGCGCCCTGGTACAACCTGATATTGAAGGGGACACGGGAAAGTGCTGACCCCCACTTCCCATGCCTGCACCCCTGCGGCTCCCTCCCCACTCCATGGCCAACTTTGGGGCGAGAACTCAGAGCGGCATGGGCTGCCTCTGCACAGAGGTGATGCAGCGGCCTCACGGACCAGTGTTAGCCCTCCTTCCTGGTTTAACACTGCGAATTACCACAAAACAACTGCAGAAGAATCTAGTATCCAAAAGTCAGCTAATAGCAAGTGGTGGTGAGGATGCGGAAGAACTGGAACCTTCACACAGCCGGTGGTGATACAGAATGTGTGGGGCCACTTAAGAAGCCAGGCTGGAGGGTCCTCAAAAGGTGAACCACGAAGCTACACAGGACCCAGCGAGTCCACCCCCAGGTATTTACCCACGAGAACAGAAAACATACGTCCACTCAAAAACCTGCATGTGCGTGTTCATGGCAGTGTTACTCGTAATGGTCAAAAATCAGAGACAACTCAGACGTCCATCACCTGATAAATGGATAAACAAAATGTGATGTGCCCATCCAGTGGGACATCATTCAGCCAGAAAAAGGAATGAAGTCCTAATTCACATTACAATGTGGATGAACCTTGAAACGTTACACTAAATCAAAGAACCCAGATACAGAAGACTACCTATTGCCTAATTCCATTTATATGCACTTCCCAGAACAGGCAAATCTGTGAAGACAGAAAACAGATTAGTGACGGCTTAGTGCCGGGGGAAGGGGGGAAATGGGGAGTGACCGCTCACGAGAACCACGTTTCTTCTCAGGGTGATGAAAATGTTCTAAAAGAGATTGCATGGTGACTGCACAACTCTGTCAGCATAAAACCACTGACTGGTATTCTCAGGATGAGCTGTATGGTATGTGAATTATATCTCAAAAAAGCGGTTAAGAAATTTATGAGTGCTCAGTGAACACCAGTTGTGTTATCTTAAAAAAGAATCCGAGTAAAGAATTCCTGGAGAGAAGCCCCATTGGTCACATCAGCACTGACAATTGAGCACGGTGGTGAGCAGGGGGAGACCATCCCCAGGGGACCCCCCCTCCGTACCCTGATTCTTGGCTCTAAAACCCACTACAGCAACAAGGCAGCCAAATCACATTAAAAAATACTGATGGATTTATGTCACACCCCACAATTCTGGCAGAGGGAAAACTCCAATGAACAAAAGTAAACACTTGTCTGTCATACTAAATAAGAATTCTAGGTTTATCCGATAGAATTAGACTTTGCTCAAAGTCAGAAAAAATACGAACTCATGGCTTCCAGGGTCACTTCCTGTGACCCTGGACCAGACTTGGCGTCTCATGCTGACCTCTGTAAAATGGAAACAAGAACTCAGCTTTCTGCTTCAGGGAATCCTGGTGAATGTAAGATGATGTCCACAAGATTGTAAAAGAGAAAATGCAGGTTAGAAATAGTATCTATGGTATGATCCCATTTATATAAATTCTATAAAACTTGCAGAAAGCTGATACAGAGCAAGACTTTCCCTGAATGTTCACGGCAGTTATTTCTGCACAGTGGGGTTTCTGCTCTGCACTTGTATTCTGCTTAAATTTTCTGCCTGACCATATATTAGATTTAAGAAAACATTAAGCTATTTTCTTTGAGGTAAAGGACAACTTTTCAAATGTTGTTTCATGCAAGATATTAAACTCTGCACTCAGGTCTCTGCCCCGCAGCCCAACTGACCCTTCAGATGTGATCTGGCCGTGGAGCCCCTGTGATGGGAGCCTGGCACCAGGTCCAAGCGTCCTTTCCACCCCGAGGCCCGTTCGCCCTGGTTCACACGTTCTGCCATCACACAAACGACATCATTCAGCGACACGGTAGTCCCTGGAATTTACTATCAAACCCTCACGAAGAGAAGGCACATACCTGTCCAGAAAGCTCTCTGGGCACAGAAATTAGACAACTACTATAGGTCGAGGTGTGGCCAGTGACTGTGGCCAAAAGCTGCAGGTCCTCAAATACCTGATACAAAACATAGACGGCTGTTTCCAAAGGGGCCTGAGCTGCTTCCAGAGAGGAGCAGGGAGGACACGGGGAAGGGCCGTTGAATACCCTAGAAGTTTGTGCACCACGAGAACGGAGGGCAAGGTCCCTCAAGGTCACCCCAGTCCCAAGGACTGACCTACATCCATTTACACTGCAAAACCGGACCCCTTGTCCCCAAGAATGCAGTCACTCTGCCTTTGGTGGAAGTAAGGCGGCCAGTTTCCTCGCCGTATGCATCTAACAGACGTGGTTCCAGCTGTCACTGAATTCAACCGGTGTCTTTTCCCTCTGGGAAGCCCAGCCCTGCATCCTGGGGAGACGGCTGCAGCCATTCCAGGGGGGGCACGGGGCACGTCACACGAACGGCAACAGCTTGTGTAGGGCTGCAGGGAGGGTGGGAGGATTTACATTTCTATTTACACCGCCTGACCCTGCAAACTAAGGATAAGGTGTCTGGTTGTCTGAGGCAGGTGTTTCTCCATTGAGTGCACAGGCTGCCTTGGCCATCAGCCCAGTTCAACCCCCTTCTCCATGACTTCGGCACAGCCAGGGTGAGCCCCGCACAAAGTGTCCATTCTCCTTTCTGGGCTGCTGTCCCTTCCTTGAGAGTCTGTCTACATTCAGTAGCCAGAGACCAGTGACCTCTAGTTACCAAAAGGCAAGCTGCGGGCGGGACTTTCCCAAATTATCTTCCTTCCTCCCTACTAGAAAGCCCTCTTCCAGCTCCACCTTTAAATGTGAGTCGAAGACGATGTTTAACTTTCTCATGTAAAAGAGATGAATATAGGACTTGAGAAATGGGGCGCATAACCCCCCGCCCCCAGCCTTGAGGTCTGTTTCCCAGCAGGTGGTGGCTTTGATGGTGAATATACCAACTCCTTTTTCTAAACTGCATCAGAAACAAAGCCCGCAGATCACCACTGGCCTTTCAGACCTTCCAACACTCAGTAAATACCTCCGCTTTTCCTCCATCCCAATAACGCCAGACGCAGGTCATAACCCGACATCCAGAAAGCGGCAGCTAATCCCAGGCCTGAGGCCACAGCGGAAGAAGCCCACGAGGATGGAGACGAATCCGGGAGCCCCATCAACACTTCCCACCCGCAGCGCACACACTGCCGGGGTGCACGGGCCGGAGCCCGGGCCCCAGGGGCAGTGATGTCTCAGAGCAGCGGGGGAGGGGCCACCAAGCATCGTACTGGGACACGTGCCGTTTTAGGAACCTGGAACCATGCGGGCTGACCAGCCTGCGGAGCAGCAGACATCAAGGTTGTTACTGAAGCTGAAATTAACATGTGCAAACACACATGACAACCACGCAGGAAATTCGAGGCCATCTGCACACCTTTTAAAAATTCAGATTTAGGTCCTAAGACCTCAGACCCAAGAAATTAAGCGGTAGGTTGTTCTTTTGTTTCTCGGCAAACCTAGAATGAGATTTCTCTCTCCTGGATTAGGTAAAGACGGATCCAAAACAGGGGTCGTGCTTTCTCTTCCCCCCCATAGACCTTCTGGGGAAGAACCATGTCAGGCCTCACACGCCAACTCTCCCTCCCTGTGTCATTCGTCCCACAAAGACAAACCTACTGTGAGTCAGGAGACTTAAAGTGATCTGAGGCCACGTGCTTCCCCAGATTCAGGCTGAGTGATGGCTGGGGCGGCCTGCGCAGACTTCCCATCCTGGAGCCCCCTCTCCTGCCCTACTAGAAGACCTCGGGTCTCCACAGCCAGGCTGCCTCGTGAAGAAATTCACAGGGATTCCAGAGGCTCTCAGTCCTGTGCCCACCCACACGTTCCCAACCCAGGGGACTTCCAGGAGCCAGCGCTCTAGAAACAGGACAGACACATGCCATTCCCCCACACTCGAGTCTGCACAGACAACACTGCATTCATTTCTCAATGTGCGTTTATGCAAAACATCTTCCCCTGTGATCCCCTAAGAGCACGAAGGAAATGAAGGATGACACGACCACGTGGCACCCTGCACAGAACACTCAGCAGCCCAGGACCTCAGGGGAACGTGAGGCCAGCCCGGCCCGCAGGCAACAGGCAGCCGGGTGCGAGGGGGACTCGGCAGCCCTCCCATTTCCTTTGCAAATCCAACCACAGGACCATGACAGACCAGGACTCAACCACCATGCGCATGCATGAGGCTTTTCCACCCGAGAAGAGGCCCCCGCCTCTGTCCTCTGCTCTCCATCCCCCCCACCGAGAGAGCCAGCAGCCCTCACAACCATGAAGCATGAGGGCCTGCAGGGTGGGAGGCGTGGCCTTCCCTTGGAAGGCGGGCTGGGCTCTTTGGGGCTGCCTGTGCCCCAGGAGAGGGCTCTGCGCTGGAACCAGCAGGCGAAGTCCAAAAACACCATATACGCCAGCCTGGCCATCCCAGCGGGGGCACAAAGAGAACAGGAAAGGCCTGCCCGGAGAGTTAGGGATCAGCCGGGCGACGGGGAGCAGGGGTCATCCCTGAGGACGTCAGCCCCCGGGGCCACCACGCTCCCCTCTAGACACTGACCAGACACTGACAGAAGTCACTGACAGCGTGGGAAACAGTCCACTCACTGCACTGCATGTGCTGGTCTCCTCCTGCGTTTTCAGCCAGCCAAAAAATGAAGCTATTATTTCATTTTGACTCAGTGAAGCCCATCCCTCTCCGCCCTCTCCCCCCTAAAATAGCTGCATACACTTTTCTCACCCCATCCTTCACGACTCACAATCGGTGTTTTCTGTGTGAAGTGTCAGAGCCAATCAATCTCGTCCCTCGTCCCCTCCCTCCATTCTCTCTCCAGAAGCCCCATCCCCGGCCTCGGCCCCTGTGCCGTCCTGGATTCTGGAGCTGCCCCCTTGAAGAATTCCTGGTCCAGGCGTCCTCTGTGAAGTCCCACCAGCCCTGATTTGTCTGACGGATCCAGTGACAGCACCCCGTCCCCTCCTCCCTGCTGCCCTTGGAGGTGACAGCCCCACTCTGCTCCGTGTCCCTAAGTCCCACGAGAGCAGGAGTCATGACTCATCTGTAATCAGACCCCAAGGGCACCTTTCTGAAGCCCTTGTCTGGGAAGGGAAGTAAAAATCTATCAACAAAAGGGGGCCGGGGGAGCAGTCCAGCACTTGTGACTGTGCCCTCGGCCTGAAGAGCTGTTTTCCTAAACTCTAAACCTGGGCTGTCTTGGCAGGATGTCAAGCTGACTGAGTCATTACCTGTTTATGTCCACAGGCCTCCGTCGCCATGACAGAAAGCTGCAGGGAGGACCCGCCAGGAACCAGCAGGAATGACATGCCTTTCACTCTTGGAGGAATTCACTCAAAGGGCAGTGACGAGTGAAACATGCTGGGGACCGGGCCCGGCCGTGCATCCTGGGCCCCAGGCACCCGCGGGCCAGGCAGCTCCACCACCGGCCAACACTGGGGTCCTTTCTGCCCTTTCTCTCCTCCTGTTTCTAAAAGTTCCCAGGGTTTGGGGGCGAGGGGGCAGACTCCCTTGTGGAATTCGCCTCTTTCTGGAAGACTCAATGCTGATGAGTTCCCGCCCCCGACAGATGACTTTCCCAACCTTCCGTCTTCCCCTCCTTTCCTCATCTCTGCCCCCAAATTACAAATGCCCCAACTGCAAGTAGAGCCGTGACAGAACATCAGGAGATTTGGGGAGGATCACCTCAAATCCCAGCGCCCACGGGACTGACCAGCACACATGCACTACCAGCCGGCCTCCCGACCCGAAAACCACGCGGTTCCCACGCGTACCTATCTGCGCGCAAACACGCTGAAGGAGGTAACAGCCTACGCTGGTGGTTTATACGAAGCCCTTGAACAATGCGCACAGCTGAGATGTGTTTCTCCTCTTGTAACAGAGCCCGATAAGCTGGACTAAATGCACTCAGACAACAAACTGTACAGAGATACTGCAGGAAATATAGCAGAAAGCGGCCGCCACTGAACCAGCTTGTCTCCTCTGGTCCTAAAGCGGAGCCCGAGACACTTGCAGGAGCCTGGGGCCGGGAGGGAGGCAGAGGAGCTCGGGCCTGGGAGTCAGAAGAGCACGGGACAGCGCTGGCCCCAGGGTGCCCTTTCCTAAGGGTGGGGAGCATCCTCTCCCAGCCCACACAGAACTAGCCGATGATCAGAGAGGACACAAGACCAAGGGAACTTCACTGGAGTTTTACCCCCAAATCAGAGCGTTTCCTTTGGATTTCTGCCTTACTTGGGACCATCCACGATCAATTTTAAATGTATGCACACAGCAGGAAGGGTCACTGAATTCTTTCCGAATACACGAAAATTCTGGACACTTCCCTTTGGGGACCACTAATTAGAAGGACACATCCCCCCAAATGTTCAGAGAAGACAGTACACATGTTTAAGGAATAATAGGAATGTTAAAAGGGACGAATAATAAACAAAACTTTGGTCAAGATTTAATCATCTTGGATTAAAAAAAAATTTAATGACTAGTGGTTCCCCCTAAATTAAACTAGAATCACCATGTGACCCAGCAATCCCACTTCTGGGTATATTCCCCAAAAGCAGAGTCTTAAAGAGATATTTGCAGACTCCTGTTCAGAGCAGCATTATTCACAATGGCCAAAAGGCAGAAGGAGCTCCGTGCCCCACCGACAGATAGCAGGTGGGCAACATGAGGTCGATACAGACAGTGGAATTATCATTCAGTCTTAAAAGGAAATTCTGACACAGGCTGCAACATGGATGAACCTTGAGGACGTCAGGCGAAGCAAAATGAGCCAGTCACACAAGGACAAACACTTCATGAGTTCCCTCATACGAGGGACCTAGACTAGTAAGAATCAGGCAGGAAGCAGAATGAATGGCAGTTGCCAGGGGCGGGGGGAGGAATGGGGAGTCCGTGTTTAATGTGGACAGACTTTCAGTTTTGAAAGATAAAAGTCGTAGAGATGGATCGTGGTAATGGTTAAACACGAACGTACTTAATACCACGGGCCCACGCACTTAAAAATGGTGCAGGTGGCAAATTTTACGCGTGTGTATTTTACCACAATAAAAAAATTTTAATGACTAGTAGTACTCAGATAGCAGTGGTGACTCTGTGACTACATCAGAAACATCCAGCGAGGACAGCACTTTATGGGTAACTTGTTCTTCAAAGGATACAAAGGTGACCTTTTATAAAGGCATCAACTCTGCAGTGACCCAGTTTGAACTACGAAGCCAGAAATCACAGTCAAACTCAAACACCACAGTCTGAATTTTAGGTAATAAAGTCGAATTTCTTGAAAGAGACAAACAACTCAGGTAATTCAAGCAATAATTCAAGCAATTACCTCCCGAGTCCTCATGACTAGTATCGATTGGGGGCAAACAAGTAACAAAGAACGTTGACTTACACTACTAGTAAGCACATTTCCTGACGACAAACTGGTACCGAAAATAAATCCAGCTGCCCCGAAAACTTCTTCTACAAAGCAGTTTAATAGGAAAAAACGTTTCTTAATGTGCAGTAATAGCCCAATGCTGGAAAGAATTCTATCATGAGGCTATTCATATTACATTTGCGAGAAGTACTTTTTATGGAAGGCAATTTTGAAATAATATCTGAAAAAAAAGGAGAAATTGAATCCCGAAATCAAAGCCTCCTGCATAAAGGAAATGAGTAACAATCATCGCCAGTGGCCATGTCTCTGTCATGATTAATGACGTAGGAAAATCAGATTGTGCCACAAGGGAAATGTACATCGCGCACAACAAGGCTAACAAAGCCCGTGTCTGGGAAGGTGGCGCACCGACCGCCGTCCCCTGGGAGGTGAGGGGTGCTGGGGACAGGAGCTCCTACCTCTTGGTGATCTGGCTGGGCTCCTGCAGCCCCGGGTCGAGGTCAAAGCCCTCATTATCCAGCAGCCTGCGGAGCGCCACGTCGGCCAGCTGCTCCATGATCTTGAACACCTCGTCCAGGTTCAGAAACATGGAGAAGTCCCGCTCTTTATTCTGCGTAGTGATGCGGATGGTGTCCGTCAGAAAGACGTTGGACGTCCTCTCCAACTTCTGGATGTCAACCCAAGGGACTACGAGTTTCACTGGAAGAGGAGGAAAGGTAAATACAGATTTTACCCTAAAACCAGTTGAACCCAAACTCGAATGCTTCAGCAACACTGACCGTGCAAACCTTTTCCTTCCCTGAAATGCGAATACCTTTTCTACCGGAGCAGGAAGGAGGGAGCACAGGGCTTCCTGGCAGCCACGTGGCAGAACCCAACTCATGCGCCAGTAATTTTCTTAAAGGCATAAGCAAAACTTCACAAGTCGTACAAGGGACATCATTCCAAAACACCAAGCTGACAACAGGAAAACTATCCCCCAAATATTTAACCTTAAGTACTTGCAAAGTATGCAGAAGGTTCTCGATCCACATAAATTCTGGTTCCAAAAGCAGCATTCATAGCATAAGCCATGAAAAACCGGAGTGCAAGAGGGTTTGTGATCTGGTTTAGAGGAAGGGGCTTAACATTTAGATGATGTCAAATGACAGTTATTCAAGTCTTACAAGACAGCATACAAGTAGTTTTTATGGAACTCATTTTAAAGTAACACAGGACTAACAGCACGTTTCATAAATGAGCGTTCTGTTCCCAGGAACGTTTCCAACCAGGGGTAGTTAGGGTCGTGCTGACACACAGCCAGAGGGGAGGGACACAGACAACAACTTCAAATGATAAATATGTTATCAAATATTAGGAATCACTTTCTTCCAGATTTTATTAACTTATCAATCATTCTCACTACCTCTAGTTTTTGTTCACTTTCGGAAAATAACTCATTTTTCCTTTTCAAATGGAGGAGGGGGTGATGACGTGCTATGTCCATCATTCCTCTCCATTTGTTTTGCAGTAATGTTTTCAAGGCCACGTTTCTACACCAGGCATGAGAATAAGCTTCTTCAGCTGCTTCTATATAATCTTTTACACACATACACACACATACACTCCCCCTACACTACCAGCCCTGCACTTAAGAAACCCATTCAAACAGGAAAAACAGACATGTAAACAAATAAACAGCCACAAGCTTGACCCAAAACAGAGATGCAAACACACCACAAAGTACCCAGGGACCAGGGGAGGCTTCCTGGAGGTAAGAAAATCTGAACTGAATTTTCAAAGAGGAACAAGAGTTTCCAGATGCCTTATGAATGGGGAAGGGAAGGAAAAACAGGGTGTAAATTTTGAGAAGCATTTCAGAAAGCAGAGAAGCGAGGACGGCCGTTAGGTGAGAGCACATCCCAAGGGTGGGGAAGGCTGTGCAAACAGGACGTGTGTCCTGGAGCGTGAGGACCAGGCTGGTGGCGCAGGGAACAACAAGGGATGATCACCTGCGGGACACTGGGCACAGCAGAGTTCAAGGAGCCCCACCCACTGGTTCAACTTGAAATATAAACATACATCCAGGAAGGAAAAAAACTATGTATGTATATATACACAAATACAGCATATACACCGCCCTGGGTGGGCACTTCAAACAATGTTTGTTCCAGAAGAAGTTTCAATGGGAATGACTTTTAGAATTTCAGAGGGGAAGGTATAGCTCAGTGGTAGAGCGCATGCTTAGCAAGCACTAGGTCCTGGGTTCTATCCCCAGTACCTCCATTAAAAAAAAAGTGGGGGGGGGGACAATAAAAAAACATATTAAATCTTAAAAAAAAATCAAATACAACTGAGCTTTCCTGTTTCACCTTGGACTCCTATTCCTAGTACAATGACTGTAGGTACATAAATGTGGGAGAGGTGGATCTCAGGTGGACCCAGGTGAGGAATCTCCTTCCAGGAGCAGGTGTGACCTTCAGGCCTGGGAATTCTTTAAACAGCCCCCGCTGGGTTCCAAGGCAGCAACCTGTCCTATTCCTTTAGAACTACTGGGCCATTGGTCCGACACTTTTCAAAGCGATACAGAGTAGCAAAAACCTTTCAACAGCTGTGTGAAGGGAGCTACAAAGAAATGTCCCTTAAGGCAGGAGGGAAGAGTGAATTCTCAGAAAGTCAAACCTCCTCACGGCAGTGGCACATGCAATATGACATGACTCTGTGCACAAGCCATTTGGAAATTAATCATGTATTACCCGTTCTCATCTCAACCACTTGTTAAATCTTTTGTTGTCTAACTGTTCACGTGATGCTTTGTCTCAGGACCAGCGCTAAGCATCCCGGGGCCAGCTCCACCTGGGAAGGCCCGCCCCACCCCTCACTTACGCTCCTTGCCCAGGAAGAAGGAGTAGAAGCAGAGGTGGTTGGTGCTGAGGTACAGCCAGCCCTGGCGGGGCACCCGGCCCTTCCAGCAGCAGCAGGAATAGTAGGTGACCAGCTTCTCGGCCTCTGGGAAGTTGAACCTGGCCTCGAACTTCACCAGGGCCTCACGGAACTTCTCGGGCTCCTCCTCCTGCTCGGCCAGCCTGCTGCTCGTCTCCTCGGCAATGAGAGCCTGGTGCACAGAGAATGGTCCCCGGTCGGGAGAGCACGCGGGATGGGTGGGGCCTGCTCATCCCATGGTCCACCACCCAGAAGCAGGCCCCGGGGCAGATGGGAGCTGGGGGACTCTTAGAACCTGTCTCTTGGCCACTCACCAACCAGGAGGCTCTGTGTGAATCTTAAGCCCCGGTTCTCCAACAAATCACTGTTCTAAATCCCTCCCGCTCTTCCCTCCAGAGATATGAAGACAAAATGATGGTCTCAGGAGTGTGAACTCAATGCATCAACCCTGAAGAACCACCCACGCTGGAGTTAAAGCTGGTCTTTTTAAACAAAAACCATTAACGTCTTCCTCATTGGGTTCAAAACTTTGGGTGTGAAGCCAACAACTGCCCGATTCTGTGACCCCTGGTCCATTTCACCATAATATACCCTCTGGTCCTCGAAGGTGGAAAAGGCACAGTCTGGCTGAGGACTCTGAGGGTGTAAATTCCTCCAAAGCACTGGGGTACACAGGGCAGCAAGGCGGGAAACAAGAATCTGAATCTACAATCGTTTTGCTGACAACAAACAATAGTAAGGATGCTTTCTAAAGCTGGGGTGAGGTGGTCAAAGGGCCCAGGATGTCAGCTTGTGGCCTGTCCCTAAGGGTGACAAGGCACTGACAATATCAGAACTCCGACTCCCCACTCCTGACAGCTCACTGCACGCATTTTCACCGAGAATTTGCTCTGTTGGAGAACTCCAAGTCCCTGGGCATCACATATGCTACTGGATTTTTAAAATATACTTGTAAATCTGTATTTTTATTAGCCTTTCCCTTCCTTTCTATTCTTGTAAGGATGTTTCATGAAAGGCTGTGAAAGGCTAAAACAAGGCCGCTCGCGGGAGATTGCTATCCGAGCCTGCATGGCTGCACAAGCGATTTTTGGAAATATCCTGGGCTTTACCATTAACACAAAATGGAATTCAAAATCAGTTAGAAAACAAATCTGAAGGCTGGTGAAATTTCAAGTGATTTTCATTTTCCTTCTGATGTTTTTCTTTGTTTTCCAACTTGTATTTAACAAGACATTACCAAAGTTATCATTAGGAAAGACGAATTTTTTTCTATTCTTTCCTCCTCCTGAAAGTGGAACGTGCTAGGTGCAAGAAATAAAGAGCGATGAGACGTCACAGCTGCAAAAAAGTTGGGGAAAAACTAATTTCAAGAGTCAAGTAACATTGCTGCTGTGCAGAACATGAATCTTAACATTCTATTTTCCTTTTCCTGAGATAAAAAAGGACCTTCACTTCTGTAAAGGGTAACAAAACCTTAGGCCTGAGAATGAAGGTTGGTTGGTTGGTTTTAATTTCAGGTGAATTTTGTCAGACCGACTCTGCAAAATTTGACGGGTGGCGAGTTGAACTCATTTGGCTTTCGACATTAAGGCAAGAACTTCAGCCAATGTTCAAGAAAAAGGAATATGATAAAAATGCTGCTGTGAATGTTAACCACTACATATAAAAATAAATTTTTTAAAAGTTTCTTCCGTATAGCACAGGGAACTATATGTTCAATATCTTGTAATAGCCTTTAATGAAAAAGAACATGAAAATGAATATATGTATGTATATGCGTGGCTGGGACACTGTGCTGTATACCAGAAATTGACACACTGTAACTGACTAGACTTCAATTTTTTTTAAAAAATGCTACAGTGTTCAAAATATTATATGCAAGTTATAAGAAAGATGGGGAAGGGGGAGAAACATCACAATCATGACACCTACCTTCACCTTCCCTTTGACAAAGCTGGCAATGTCGTCTTTGTTATCAAAGACGGACAAGGTGTGGAGGAGATTTTGCTCCAGCCAGTCCCAATGCTGGTTTATTTCCTCCAACGTGGCACCTGGATCAGAAGAGAAAAGGATGCAGAGATTAAGAGACAAAAGCAATTCCTAGAATATGAACTCACTTTCCAAGCACGAATCCTGTGTTCACATTATTAAGACATTCCAGTGTCTTATGTCCTGGGACCCAGGTTGCCGGCGGACGAGGAAGGCACCCTCCACTGGGGTGCGGTCCCCTCACCACAGCACCGGGTCCCACTGCCACACGGATGGGCCAGCTGGCCAGTCAAGTCATCCCTGGGGCTGCTCCGTGGGCATCCTGCCAGCCTCGCTCATGCGCGGAATCCCCACCACCTCCACCCAAGTGACAGAAACATCTAGAATTACACGGCTATCCCAGGGGAAACAAGCCCCGAGGTGACCGACTCTCAATCTCGCAGAATTTCCCTGAGAACACAGTCCCTCGAGAGGGCCCTCAGCCCAGGTTCACAGAGAGAAGAGCCTCTTGGGACAGCTCTGCTGGTGGCCCGGAGGCGCTGCCACTAGGAAATTTCCAGGTTTACAAACTGTACTTCATGTCGTTTACAGCAAAATCCCTTAAAACAAAATCCCTTATAAACATACATTAAAAGAAATTTTATTGCACATGTTAAAACCACAAAAACATCCAAATGCTGTCTAGTAAATTAATTTCTTGCAGAGGCAACTGAAAAAGCAATCAGTCTATTACTGAAGCATTAAGCAACACTGTTACCAAAAAGCTTAGGTGTCTCCAAGTCTTTATTTCCTCTCAAGGAACCTCTCCATCCTCCTCAGCGGACAGCCAGCACCTTGGATGGGGGCTGGGCCAGAGGTCCGATCAAGCCCACGACTTCTAGACAAGAAGGGGCACGTGTGCATCAGGTCTGCGAGCCTGGCCGGGAGGACTAGGTTTCCAACAGGGAAGCAGGAGATACTCCAACCTCAAAGGAAGGAAGGGCTCCTGATAAACAGCCGTGCAGAAATCACTGAGCTGATGTAAGAGGCATAATGATCAACAGAGCCACACCCCACGTGCACAGGAGACAGATACGCATCGTGCGAACCCTGGCCTTTTTCTCTGTCATCTCGGCATTCCTCGCTCCAGAGTGGGAACGCATGTGAGAATCTGTACCCTCTGCATAAAAACGCCAGAGAACTTACCCCGGACCCACGGGCCTGGGGTCACTGAGAACGGAGGCCGTCTGTACAAGGGCCGTTGTTCTAAGGGGCAGTCTGGGAAGGAGCAATGGAAGACTCTGAGAGTCCACTTCATAAGGAAAAATGAGAATTTAAAATAATGGTGTTTATTTCCCTGTGTTCTCCAATCTTTAGGCATGTCACTGCCAACACGACGTCCTTTGGTCATCACTAATGCAGCCTCCTCATCTCGGGAGGGCTCTGTGGCTTAGACAACAGACTTGACTTCTCATAGTTCTGGAGGCTGGGAGGCCCACATCAAGGGGCTGTCAAATTCAGTTCCTGGCGAGGAAGGACCCTTCCTGGCTTAGAGGTGGCCACCTTCTCCCTGTGTCCTCACAAGGCAGAGAGAGTGAGCCCTGGTCTGTCTCCCCTTCCTATAAAGACACTAATCTCATCAAGGGGGCCCCACCCTCATGACTTCATCTAAACTGCACCACCTCCCAAAGGTCCCACCTCCAAATACCATTGGGGGTTAGGGCTGCAACATTTGAATCAGGGGTATAAAATAAAATTCATCTTCTGTGGCAAGACAAGAAAAATTTAAAATGTAAAAAGTTCTCTGCCCTCTGACCTCATCTCCCTCCACCATGCATCCTGTACCTGCACTAGGGCATCCACCAAGCACCCCGCCCATCGGCAGGAACACCTGCTCCATCAAGGAGCAGCGTTCTTCTGGTTCCAGCACAGCAACTCCTTAAAAGGTAACATTCCTTCTTCATTTTATGAAGGGTCCTAATACCCAACCAGGATGAGACTGAGCTCTGGACTGATGTAAACTGTCAATAATATGTCATTTGGCGTCTAGCCCTCTATCTCAGACAACTTATAAACCTGTGCTTTGGTTTCTAACCAGCAGAACAGTTCTCAGAGCTTTCTGAGATGCTCTTCCAAGGTTATCATCCTCAAATTTCGCTCGAATAAAATTCCATTTCTTTCTTAGATCAACAGATTAATTTTTCGTCTACAGAGGTTTGGGAGGACACCAGTCAGTCCGTCACAACCAGTGACCCTGCCCAGCTGTCCATCAGTCTCACCTCCCTCCCCACCTCCCCTGTCTTTCCCTTCCAGGATCATAAACCCAAGCAGCAGCCCACTTGGGGTTTAGCAGAGCCAGCTCCGAGCCGAGTGCTCGTGACCCCTACCTCCCATCTGGAAGGCCCCTGCGGTCTCAGGAAACCCCTGGCCCTTCAGGCTCCCTCTTATGAGAGACAAGATTATTTGGAAGCAAAAGCCTCAAACCAACCAGTGTCCAGGCTCCACAGCAGGACTCCTGAAGCCTCTGAGCACCATCCACCTGAACTCAGGACCCGTGTGGCCTGCCTGGCTCCTCGCGTCCAGTGCTGACGTGGCTTCGGTGGACGACGTCTAAGTCACCTGCCTCTGAGTTAAATCTCCCTGCCTGGTCCGTATCTTCGAGTGGCAGCTACGTAGGCGTCAGTCACCAGAACACCCCTGAAATCTGGTGGCTCAGCGCCGGTGTCTGGGTGGCGGGGGGACAGCACATCACACAGTTCATCCCAGGAGAGAGTCTCTAGGTCCCTCAAGCCAATGAACCCTATGGGGCTGCCAGCCCTCTGCTCTTCTCTGGCACTTTAAGGTTCTCTCTTTCTAGATCTTTATCTTTTATTATCCATCATAATAAAACCAACTGGTCAGACTATTTAAAAAAAAAAAAGGCAAGGAATACATGGAAACGTGGGTATCCATATCAGCCTTCAATTTTTCACCGTACGTTTTCATGAACTTCCTAGTTTGCCAAAAACAAGCAAGCAAACAAGCAAAGAGAGACTCAGAGGACTGAGGAGGAAGAGAGAGGGAGGGGATGACTCGGAGGCCTTTCTGTGCCAAGCTCAGCCTCCCTGATGTGGAATGAGGGCTGGGTGGGGAACGGAGGCTCAGATACTTCTCCAAGGTCATGTGTCTCCAAGGAAAGGCAAACCAGGGTGTGAGGTCATTCTCCACATCCTTGAAGTGCCCTGGGGTCCTCCCATAAGAAGCTGCATTTCTTTTTCAGTAACAATCACATACTCCTTAGGTCCAGGACTTCCTATGGCCTGACCTTAAAACATCTACTCAGCTTCACATGGAGTGAGCTCTCTAACCCCGAATCCCATTTTCCTGAGTGTACCTGCCTGGATGACACGAAACAGACCTTCACATACCCTGTTCCTGAGCTCACAAGTTAGCCATCAAGCCACGCATGTCTTCCTCACCTGGTAACCACAGACGCCGTGAATAAACTTACAACTGAACCTCTTGGGTGGAATTAAGATTTGAGACCACATCATCAAAACAATTAAACTAGGGGAGAGAGTATAGCTCAAGGGGTAGAGTACTTGCTTAGCATGCATGAGGTCCTGGGTTCAATCCCCAGTACCTCCTCAAAAAATAAATAAACCTAGTTACCTCCCCCCACCAAAATAAAATAATTAAATAATAAATTTTTAAAAAAACATAAAGCTATTTTAAAAAAAGAAACTTTTATTAAAAAATTTTAAACTTTTATTCCTTAAAAAAATTCTTCTACCTGGTGAGGATGGAGGTGGAGGTGGAGGATTAAGAGAATAAACTATTAGGTATAAAATAAGCTACAAGGATATACTGTACAACACGGGGAGTAGAGCCAACATTTTATAATAACTATAAATGGAGTACAACCTTTAAAAACTGAATCACTATATTGTACACCAGTAGCTTATATAATATTGCACAGCAACTATACTTCAATAAAAAGAAGAAAAGAAAATTCTTCTGCCTACTGGGGAGGAGCCTTATAATAGGGGAAAATCATTCTAGAACAAAACTAAGCTCAGGCCTTGAGAGAGAAAATAACCACACATGTAACATCCATCACTGAGCCACAGTTGGTGGCGGGCGCAGTGACAGCCGTCACCCTGTGCTCAGTCTGACGACAGCTGTGCGCGCGCCTCTCCCAGCAAAGACAATCACCACCGTGGGACTTTCCGATTCGACTGTCTTCTTGACAGTCTTGACGTCAGACCTGATGGAAGCTGCCAAACGGCAGGGAAATCCTCCCAACTATTATTTCCTCCGCAGGGAAGTCTTATGGTGGCTTCAAAACTCCTGCACATCAGGGCCAGCCGATGGCACCGCCCTGATCTCAGCGGACCAGAAAGGAAAGCCACTTCACATATATCGCACGTCAAAGCCTGAACCCACACAGTAGCTGTGTTTTTCAGCGACCTGAAGTAGCCCATCAGAAAATAGCTTGTTTTTTCAAACAAGCTATTAAAATAGCTGTTTTTTGAAATAGAAAACAGGACACATGCCACTCTAGAAAAGGCAACTAGTGACTTGTGAAATATTTGTTGGCGTTATGCCCACACACAAATATATTTCTATCTGTATGTAGGTCATGGTTCAAAAAGTTTGAAAGCCAGCACATTACAGACATATAAGTGATGGGAAATGTTAAGAAGAAAAAATAAGAAAGTGAGAATTTGTTGTCCATTGATGAGACAGAATGATTAAAAGGCTACAAATTGACTCAACACTATAGCAAGACACCCACTGCTCCTGCTCTGGACCTTACAAAGCTAAGACGGAGGAGAGCTGTTGTTACGGCCTGAATTGTGTCCCCCCAAATTCACATCATGAAGCCTTAACTCCTAAGGTGACCATATTTGAAGATTAGAGCCTTTAAAGGAGATAATTAAGGTTAAATGAGGTTGTAAGGGTGGGGCCCTGATGCACAGGACTGGTGTCCCCATAAGAAGAGAAGAAGACACCAGGAATGCACCACATGAACACACAGCAAGAAGGCAGCTGTCCATGCCAAGGAGAGAGGCCTCAGCAGGAAGCAACCCTGCCAACACCTTGACCTTGGACTTCCAGCCTCTGGAACAGCGAGAAAATAAATTTCTGTTTGTTTAAGCTGAGACCAGCTTAAAGGGGCAGGGCACAACCATTAAAAGAATGGTGCTGCCATCGAGGACACGACAAAAACTGATTAGTCCAAGATGGCAGAAGATTCCACGTCCAGAAGCCCCCGAGTCTCATTAAAAGCTCATCGTAACACATCAGCTGCTAAATGACACACCCACAGGCACCATGGCAGCTCCAAAGCTGACCATAAAAGGTCAAAAAGTGGGCGGTGGCCCAATTCCAGGAAATCCCCACCCTTCCCCAAAGTAGCTGGGTAATCCTCCCACTTGTGAGCATATGGAATCACCCAGCCCGTAAGAACTAACAACCCCATGTCCTGCGGCCCCTCACCTTCTGAGACAGCCTATACTCTGTCTCTGCAGTGTGCATCTCCCTGAATCAATCTACTTTTACTCAGCTATGGCTCACTCTTGAATTCTTTCCTGCGTGAGGCCACGGACCCTCACTTGGCAGGGCATGTCCCAGGGACTCACCCGAGACCTGTGATCTGACCGTCCTCTCATGCCCCATTTTCCTGCAACAGAGCCACCCCATCTGTGGTATTTTATTATGGCAGCCCTAGCAGGTTAATAGAGCTTTCCGAGACCAAAAATGTATAGGAGTATTGTGGCTTGTCACACACAAGTCCAATTAGCAAAATTATACCTTGTTTCATTAAGCCCCTTAATTTTGCAGAAAAAGAGTCTTCTATTTTTTAAGAAAATTCAGGGTCCCTGGATCTTAAATATAACCCACACAAGAAGTCAAAAAAATCAGATTTATAAATAGCTATGTGAAACTAAAATATGGTATTAGACAATTTGATTATGACCACAAACAAACCACACTGATGGATTTATAAGCAACTACCTTGATGCTCTAAGAAGGAGCAGCCGGCGGTGCAGACACAGGACACGTTCTGAACGCCCAGCGAGAGCCAGGCGTTTTTGTTAGGTAAGTCGTACACTCAGCCTGGTTTATCTTCATAAAAACGTCACAAGGTAGATAATGTCATTTCTGGTTTCTAGGTGAGAAGTGTGAAGGGCAGACAAGAGCCAGCCTCGAGGCCTATTCTTCTGGCTCTTTCTGTAAGGAAGTGGAGACAGGAGAGAGGGCAGGGGGCGGGGGGCAGTTCCCAACAGCTGCGTCACTTTGAAACTCACACACAGTGCTTATCCTTGTAGGTTTTCCCCAGAGGTATTTTCAGGAAATAAAACAAGCATCTCATTGTCTATACCTACAGCTTCTGCACAAACACAGCCATAAATAACTGGATTCCAGCTTCAGTTTTAAAAAGCTACTGTTTCTCTCTGCAGAGTAAATATTCAGTTGAAATAAGCATCCTCTCCAACTACCTAGATCCTAATTTACAATGAAACGGGCACTGAATATGCATTGTTCACATCTGTCCCTCTGCAAAAGTAAAATATTTCTCTACGACCCAAACACTAAAAGTCTTCTATCTAAATGCCTGGGCTGAAAGCCACACAGACCACGAAAGGACTAATTAAGAGGGTAACAGTCAAAGCAGTGTCATTCCTAAATTCCACTCATACACAGAGAAACTCACGGGCAAAGAATCTAGTAAAAGTCACAAACGACAAGAGAGAAAGTTTAATTTTCAGAAACCTCACATTCTTCAAGTGGATACTTGAACATCTAATCTATATCGTCTGAAGCAGTATCTCTCTTTACAGGAACAACATTACATCCTCATGACTTTTTTATAAACTTGTGTTCTTTTCTATTTTTAATTTAAGAAAAAAATTTTTAAATTTTAAGAAGTTTAAGAAAGTAAGTTTTAAACCTTTCAGTTTACACAATTTCCTTACCCTTTTTTGCCTTCAAATTAGAATGAGCCCCTAAAATTATTCATGTTAGGTGAAAAACAAACTCAACTACTTTGACCCTGAAATTAAAATACAGTTTAAATTTATAATCAAAATGGTCGTGAAAATGTCCTAGTACAAGTTTTACTAGTAACAGTTCTCAGAAACAGAAGCAGAGATAGTAGGAAAGAGGTAGGAAATTTTGACCTACATACACAAAAGAAAAATCAATCAATAAAAACAGAAGCAGAAATGACAGATACAAGAATCAGCAGAGACATAAAATAGCTGCTATAAACATACTCCACGTGTTTAAAAAGTAGAGGAAAGCAGGAAGATGGGGAGAAACTAAGTGCAAGGCATAAAAAAAGGCCCACATCGAACTTTTAGGGATGAAAAACACTACCTGAAGTCAGGAAAACACCAGGTGAGGTTAAAAGTAAACAGGACACTTGAAGATAGTGATAAAAATTATCTAAGATGAAAAACAGAGGGACAAGGATGAACAAAACAGAAAGGACAGAGCATCTGAGCTGCAGAACCACCACCAGCAGCCTGAAATCCTAACTGGGGTCTCGGGAAAAGGGGGTGGGGATGGGGAGGGAGAACCAGAGAACAGAAAAAAAATTTTTGCAGAAATAATGGTTGAAATTTTTTTCACGTTTGATGAACACACAGATTCAAGATTCTCAACAAACCCCAAGCAGAAAAATCATTCAAGAAAAATTACAGAAATGCACATCATAATTGAACTGTGAAAACCAGTGGTAAGGGGGGGATATCACAATATTTACAGAGGAACAAAGATAAGAATGGTAGTAGACTTCCTATCAGAAACATGCAAACCAGAAGACATGGAGCGACAGCTTTAAAGTTAATTTACAATTAAAGAAAGAAAAAGAAAACATCAATTTACAAGCCACTGAAGAAAAACATGAGTGGATTCCTGAATAACTTGGGAATGAGAAAACCTTCCTAACCACAACTCAAAAATCAGAAAGTATAAAAGAAATGAGTTCTAAATCCCACTAACAAGGCAAACTGGAAAAAGATTTTGTAATTTCCCGTCTCAAATAAAAGGCTAAAATTCCTAAAACACAGATAGTGCCTAAAATTCGGGGTGGGGGAAGAACCACCCAATAAAAAATCAGGCAAATGATAGTAACAATGTTGCTGACAATGGCCCTTGAACATGACATAACTAAGGAATGCAAATTAAAACTGTGGGAAAACACCACGTCTTACCCATCAGGTTGGCAAAAATCCAAAGGTCTGACACGAGATCTGATGACAAGTCTGGGAAAACAGGCACTTTCATCCACTGCTGATTGGAATTTTAAAAAAGAGTAGCACAGCCCCAGAGGGGAGAAGGGAATTTAGCAATACCTAACCTTTACCCTTTGACGCAACAATTGCTCTTCCAGGACTCTACCCAGTTATCTGTGTGGCATCTGTCCTGGTAAAGGTGGAAAACAACACGAATGTCCATCATAGAAGACAGGCTGGATAAACTCGGGTACTTCGTGATGAAAGACAGACAGAGCGGAGGGAAGGAGACGCACAGACACAGAGAACCTGCTTCTACCCACCACGTCCTTGGTTTCTACTCATGTGCCAATCACGATGCATCTGATTTTAAAAAAGAGAACAGATACACATTATTCAGCCTTCAAAAGAAGGAAATTCTGGCACCTGCTACAATCTGGATGAACCGTAAGGACACTATACTGAAATAAGCCAGTCACCAAAGGACAAATACGGCAGGATTCCACTGACGTGAGGTTCCTGACGTCAGACTCAGAGAGGCAGGAAGCAGCACAGTGGCTTCCAGGGGCCGGGGGATGGAGGGGCGGGAGTTAGTGTTTCATGGGTACAGAGTTTCAGTTTGTGAAGGTGAAATTTCTAGAGATGCGCAGTGGTCACGGCACAACAGTGTGAGGGTGCCCCTGAGCTGCACACTTACAAGTGGTTCTGTTACTCAGCCATAAAAAAGAATGAAACAACTGTTTGACATAATGCCATTTGCAGCAACACGGAGGAACCTAGAGATGACCATACTAAGTGAAGTCAGACAGAGAAAGACAAATATATGGTATCGCTTATATGTGGAATCTAAAAAAAATGACACAAATGAACTTATTTACGAAACAGAAACAGACTCACCAGCATGGAAGACAAATGTATGGTTACCAAAGGAGAAAGGGAGGGGAGGGATAAATTAGGAGTTTGGGATTAGAAGATACACACTACTGTACATAAAAGATAAACAACAAGGTCCTACTGTATCCCCCAGGGAACGACATTCAATAGCTTGTAATAACCTAGAATGGAGAAGAGTATGATGAAGAATAAATTCACGTCTGTGCATGACTGCACCACTCTGCTGTCCATCTGAAACACTGCAAATCAACTATAATTCAATTTTAAAAAACTTAAAAATGGTAAAGATATCAATTTTCTGTAATATGCATTTTACCACAATAAAAAAAAAATTATTTAAAGAAAGCAATCAAGACTTCTGTTTTACAATTCTACTGCTCAGGGGTCCGGACAGCTGGTTAAAGAGCTCAGACTGGGGCCCCACACAGTCCTGGAAGGTCCCTGCCCTGGCTTCCCAGAAAGGGTCCGGGAAGCCTTATCTGTGATCACACACGCCACCTCCCTCCCCTCCTGCCGAGCCCGGACCCTCCAGGCTCCTGCCCTCACTCACCGTCACTCTGCACTGAGCAGACTCATGCCGGCCTCCATCCTGGGCACTGGAGGGTCAGCGGTGGGCACAACTGAGCAAACTTTTCATCAGGGAGGCAGGCATTAAAAAAGGAAAATGAAACAACAGCAGTGCTAAGCGCTGGAGGGATTCCAGGGCCAGAATGGGGTCCAGGAAGGCCTCTCTGGGGGGACATCTAGGCTCTGATCCCAATGACAGGACAGGTCCCCTGCCCACCGCCCTCTAAAGAGCTCACAGCCAGCGGGGTAGGTGTAGCTCAGGGGTGCAGCATGTGCTTAGCGGGCACGAGGTCCTGGGTTCAACCCCCAGTGCCTCTGTTAAAAGAAATAAAATAACCTGCCCCCCCCAAAATGTAAAACGTTTAAAAAAATGTTTCTAATAAAATAAAAAGAACTCATAACTACACTCTGACAATCTATCTTCTCTCCTATCCACTGAAACCAGTCACATTTATAAAGCAGGGTATTCTTTTGGTCCCCGTAAGTCAACAAAATCACAGTCATACAACTCCTCTCTCCCTCCCACCGCAGCCTTCTGCAATAATAATGATGACTGTCACCCAGGAAATGACCTTCCACCCAGCTCTCCCACCTCTGCTAAAAAGAAACAGAAGTTCTCCTCCAAAGCTCTCTGTGCCCCCAGGCTGCCAGCGTGAGATATAAATCACTCCTGCAGGCCACCCTTCCTGTCCCTGCCACGGCCTGCTGCCGCCCAGGCCCTTCCTATGGCTCTTGTTTGTGCTTTTATCTGAGACCCTGGGCAGGGAGCCTTCCTCAGTGCTCAGGACACGATAAAATATTAAACACGGTGAGTCAATATCACAGCGCAAGATGCCCAAGTAACTCCCAGAAGAGGCTTAAGTACCTCGATCGATACCACACGCCCAAGACACAAATGCCCTCCCCGTTTTCTCTTCCCTGACCCAAGAACAGCAACACAACTGCTTACTCAGGGCCCTTCTGTGGGCAAGATGACCCAAGAAAGAGAGCGAAGCATCCGCAGACCCGCCCGGGGTCAGGTCCAAGGCGAGTGCCCAGGTCAGGTGGAAACTCGAGGAAGCATGTCTTGGTTCAACAGAAAGAACAGTCTAGGAATTACAGCTGCTCAGGACAGCTACGTGGCCGGGGGCTGGGCAGCCTTGATGGAAGGCAATCTGGCAATAAATACATCAGTGGCCTTATAAACGCACATCCACTTAAGGCAGCAATTCCTTATCGTAGGCACACCCCAGAGATGTTGTGGGTTTGGTTCCAGAGCACTGCAATAAAGCCAACATCGCCACGAAGCCAGTCACACCAGTTTTCGCTTTTCCAGGGCCTATAAAAGTTACGTTTACACTACAGTCTATTAAGTGTGCAACAGCGTATGTCTAAATACACAAGGAACCTACCTTAATTTTAAAAAGACTTTACAGCTAAAAAAGAAAAAAAGCTAACCATCATCTGAGCCTTCACAAGTCGGTAATCTTTTTGCAACAGTCACGTCAAACAACACTGGTGACAGACCACAGTATCAGATACAATATGGAAAAGGGTGAAATATCGAGAGAATTACCAAAATGTAACACAGAGACACAAAGTAAACAAATGCTATTGGAAACATGGCGCTGAGAGATCTGCTCATGTAGGGCTGGCCACAAAACTTCAATTTGTGAAAAACCTAACATCTGCGAGGCACAGTCAGGTACAAGAAAACCAGGTGTATTTGCACGTGTCCTTCCAGGGTCCCAGCCTCTCTCGCTGTCCTGATCTTTGCTCCACCTGGACCTGCCGTTTCCAGACTGCTGTCTGCATTCCCCACGGCCCTGGGAGGCCAGGGAGAGGGAGGCTGCCCCCTACACACACACCCAGGAATCCCTGACACCAGGTGTGCGTCTGGGATGAGGCAGGCATCAGACATTTCAAATGAAAGGTTTTAGAGGACTGTTGAGTGCCCTGAAATATTTAAGTATACAGAGCTTCATTCAGGTTTATAACATACTTGAAAATCAGAACCAATTAAGTGTCTGAGCAAGGGCTGGATGCATACATCAGGTGACAGCCACAAGGCTGAACACTGTGTAGCCCTTCAGCATGACACGGTGTCGCTGTGGAGCCGGACTGGCTACCGTGGACCTGCCAGGCTACCCGGACTCAGGAACTGAGTAGGCTTGGGCACCAAGTCCCCTGCTGCCAACTCCCCAGAAGCCGCTCCAGTGAGGAGACAAATATTCCCATCAAAAGCCTCAAATCCAGAGCAAGAGCACCTCCCTTGCCTGGGGCAGAGGACAGGAGAGGAACAGGGAGAAACCGGAGAGGGGACGGGGTCCTGCTCCCTCCCACCCGGCGTCCCGGCCAGCAGCACACCAGCCCCCTCTGCTCTGTCCCCAAAATACAAGTCAAAAAGTCACACTCACTGTGTTAACACAAATAACAGACTGTTGGTCTGGTCATGGTGTCTCCCCACGAGCAAGATGGGGAGAGACAGCAAAGCAACCAAGCAAAGGAGTCAGCAGTGAGAGGATGCAGAGACGGGAAGGAGGTGCTCACGGGACAGAGACGCTGTCCTTTAGGAAACGGGAATGCCCACAAGGCTTCACGCTCCAAAATGATGTCAGAGAAGCATGTGTTCGATGAAACAAGAGCTCGAAGAGGAGCCGGTGAAATCACAGGGATGGAATGGGAGGCTGGAGGCCTGAGAAAATGAACTGGGGCTCAAAACCACACGACAACAAAATTAGTAGATCAGTTAAAGGCAGCGAAGTGTGGAACACGCTGCTGAAAACAGAATTAACTTGGAAGAAGAGGGCTATGTAACCAGCGGGGAGAAGGCAGTCGAAAAAGACAAGACATAAAACAAAACAGATAGTCTTCCTAAACCACTATCATGAAAAGAGATACTGCCTTACACACATTCCTTTTTCTGCCTCTTCCCTAAATAGTTGCCTTTGAGTGATTTCACAGTTAAATCCTACAGCATAACCAGTAACACGGATACGAAGTAAAAACGAAAACTGTGAAGGAACAATACACTTGTTTAGTCAATTCTTCTATTAAGGATCAGTCCATTTTTACAAAAAAAAAAAAAAAAGAAAACAGATGGAAATGGAAACCAGACAACAGCTATGCAACATTCAGTGTCCTTGAAGTGGGGAAGCCAATCAATGAAACATAATATGCGTTTTTAAAAAATGTAGTATGTACACAGAATGATACAAGAAAACTTCCCGAAATGATTAAAGAAATCAATCTGTGTCCTGGAAGAGCACTGGAGTTCCAGGAAAGTGTAACACCATGTGCTCAAGGCACTACCAGATTATAACATTACTAGAATTCAGCGATAAAAAAGCACATCACCCACAAAAGGGGGTAAAAAAATCAAACCAGCGTTAGATTTCTTCCCCTGTCACTTAAGTACTGAAGCGACGGCCCCCGAGCTCAGGAACACAGCCATAGACCATCACACCCCCAGCCAACGGGTCGTTCAAGTCCAAGGGCAAGGAAGGGACAGACATTTACAAATGGGAGACATTATTAGGGGAAGAAACAGGGAATACAGCCAATTAAGAGATGAGCCAAAATTAAAGATTCTGTGTTGGGAAAGATATACCTGAGTGAGAAGCTTTCAATCAGCTTAAACAGGGAACTGCGCCGAATCGTGGTGGCAAGCATGATTACAGAACAGAACGGGAACCACCGTGTAAATGAAATAATAGGACTTTTTAAAACGGAAGCCCAGGGAAGCAGGGGAGGGAGGAAAACTGGCATCCTCGTCCTCCGGGAGGGAGTCAGTGAACGCTGTCGCAACAGAAACACTGATTTAAAAAGCCACCATTCTGACCTTGTCATGCTTTCAAACATCGTTCCCCTTGACCTTCAATGAACCTTTTAGACGGGAAGCACTCCGTGTTAAAAGAGACATTCCTTTGAAGTTTAACAGCTCTTTGGTTTCACTTCAACTCCTCTCCTTTTATTGAAATCAATGAAAAACCATATGCTTGTTATAAAATAGCACCGTCAGACCAGCTGCACTTTTGTAAGATGCATCCATCCTTCAGAGCTATCCCTGGGCTTGTCGAAATGCACTAGGAAGTTGTCTGAATGATGGGAGCCCAGCGTCGCCGGAGGTCACCTGGGGTGGCTAGGATGTGGAGTGAGATTTATTTCTTCTTCGTACTTTTCAGTGTTAATTGATTATACTGAGCACGCATCATTTTATCATTTTATGCAAATACAGAACAATCTGTCCAAAAAAAACAAAACAAACTGGAAAAAAAAAAACATGCCAAGATGTTAACAGTGGTTAGGAATGGATGGTGGATACAGACGACAATTATCTTCTTTATACTTTCCTTTATTGTTTTCCAGGAAAAAAAAAAAACAAAGTAACCTAACGTTGTTATGGAATGAGAGGTGACATGGAAAGCTCACGGCAGCTGGTAAACTACTAAGAGGAAAAAAACCCCACAACTGAAAACCTCCGCATAGAAGCACATACGTAGACAGAAGAGTGATCAGCACTGGATAAAAAGTTACAGAGGGTTTCTTTTTCCTTCTTTCTTACCTATTTTTATTAATTTCTGGAAGGTGAACATTGATTACTTGTGTAATTGAAAAGATACATCTCAGTTTGCTTTTTCACTAGAATGGGCTTTGCAGGATGCAACGATCCCCAGCCCTAGAGGCGTGTGAGCAGCAAGGCAGAGTGTTGGACGGTGTGCACAGGAGGAACCGAAACTCAGATGGAGAGGGTGGGAAGGTGATTTCTGAATTCCCGCAGGGACAGCCGCCCAGAGGTTCAGTGCAGATGTGGAGCAAGGGGTGAAGACTGGCCAGAGTGAGAGCCAGCCTCAGACGGCTCCCCGGCACCGCTTCAGGATGTGTGCGCACCCAGGACACGGGTCTTAAGTAAGACACAGGATTAAGAAGAAAACGGCTCAACGCATACACAATGGTGCACCGACCCCGGAACAACACGCCACTCCAAAGCCTGGCTGCCCAAGCTTTGAGCCTCCCTGTGCTTTTGATTCGGGGGAGGAAGGAAGGAAGGAGGAAAAAAGAGCTCATAACAGCAGATGCGGTTCTAAAAGAGTTACCTTCAAGCGTCACCAACATGCAGATACTCAGCATGCTCAGACCTTAAGGTTTGGAATATTCCACCTGGAACAAAACTCACCAGCGGCTACGGCCCAGTAAACGTCCGATCCACTCAGTAACTCACCACATGCTATGGGGGAATACACCTGGGAGCCGGGCACCTGCAGCAGGATCCGAAACGGGGCGACCCGGGCGTTGGAATCCAGCACCGCATCCAAGGCACCCACCAGGCGACCTTCAAAAAAAAAAAGGAGGACAAAGCACATGCGTGAGCACAGGGGCTAACCGGCCGCACCCCGCGCTCGGGCCCTGCGTCTGATCTTGACCCCCCCGGGCAGCAGGCCTGGGGTCTCCATCTCACGAGGCCCAGGGCTCCGACTGCCTTGTCCCGTCTCCTGGCATCGGGAACAGGGCCTGATGTTTGCAGCCACTCGGCACTGACTGGCAGAGTCAATGAGAAAGCGAACAAGGGGACCAAACAAGCCCCCTGCCCTGGCTGAGGGTCTGCATCCCCTGGCATCTCAGTACAGGAGGCCACGCAACACAGTGAATAAAGGCTGGGGATCCAGAATCCGAATGCCTGACTTGAATTTGGGCTCCACCATTTTCCAGCTGTGTGACCTTGGGCAAGTTACTTAACTTCTCTGTGCCCCGGTTTCACCATTTGTCAAAGGGAATAATCACAGTGTACCTTCCTCATCGGGTAACCACGAGAATTAAATGAGTTAATACCTGCGGCATGGACTATCAGCTGGCCGGGAGAAGGACCACCGCAGTCTCGCCCGTTATTATAATTATTGTATCATCATCTCAAAGATGGAAGAATGACCCAGAAGGGAATCGTGAGAAGCAATCAGGAAAACGTACCCAAGTGCTTCACAGACCGTACAGCGCCCAACAGGAAGGTCTCCCTCCCTGCTGCAAAAAAGCACTGTGAATCAACAGCAGAGGGAAAGCAGCAGTAGCTACTTTCTCCGGGTCTTCTGTGGCCAGGACTCAAAGTGGTTGAGAGGATTAAGCCTCTCACCTTACTTCACAAATAATTCTTTTCTTTTTTTTTTTTTTTAAGTGGTAATGCTGTCCTTTCCCATCCTGAATCCCCTCAGAGGGCACCTTTGGGGGCGGCTGCAGAGGCCAGGCTGCCTGCTTGCCAGCATCATGAGTTCCCTTCACTCACTGCTGGGGGCGGTGGTAGTAGCTGACTCGATGGCCGCAGCATCCTCTGTTTACTGACAGGGCTGGCAATTCACAGATCATAACTGGAAATTTTGGCATGAACTCAGTTTTCATGTATGTAGATGTGTATAAAACTGTCGGTGAATATATGTATATAAATATGTGAACACACATATGTACATGCACAGATACACACATACACTTACAGACACACGGTCTCCAGCTCTGTCCACGAGAGCCAGAAACTGGTAGGAACCTTTAGACGGTGGTTTTGACAAACTGCTGGGGGCATAAAGCTCAGAGCATTCTCTGTGTGTGTAACAAAGGCCTACTCTCTCAGACTCCATCCCCCCAGCCTCGCTGTCTCACTTAAGGGGAGGGAAGCGGGGAGCTAAGAAACACTGTAAAGGGCACAGCGCAGAGGCAGAGGCTCCTGAAAGACTCAGATTCACTGATGAGATTTCAGGATACTTCCCCTCCCCGGACTTCACCACCGCATCAACAGCTCCAGTGTGACAGTGGATGACAGCAGAAAGAGACTCTGAGAAAGCTTCCTCCAGAAGCGCAAAGACGAAAAGGAGAAATCAAAACCAGGACACCTGAGGAACCTGAGCCCTCTGGCACCTACGGCTACAACAAACGTTAAACACAGCCCAAGTCACAGTCAGAATAATGTAAAATTCACACTAAAGAACTACTTCTTCAGTTCTTATTAGCTGATACATCATGTCTGGCTTTCCACAAAGAAATTACAAAGAATGCTGAAAGGCAAGAAAAAACACAATCTGAAGAGCAAAGCAAGCATCAGTAAAAGCCTCATACACGGTGCTGATCTTGGAATGATCAGACAGGGAATTTAAAGTAACTGTGATGAATAGGTTAAGGGCTCTAACGAAAAGGTAGACAATATGCAAGAACAGATAGGTAATGTATCAGAGAAATGGAAACTCCAAGAACAGGTCAAAAAGAAATGCTAGAAATCAAAAACACAGTAACAGAAATGAAGACTGCCTCTGGTGGGCTCCTCAGTAGACTGGACCCAGCCAAGAGGAGCTTGAAGGTAAGTCAAGAGCAATCTCCCAAACTGGAAAAAGGATGAACAAACAAAAAAGCACATCCAAGAACTGTGGAACAATTCCAAAAGCTCTAAGACGTTAATAATTGGAATACCAGAAGAAGAAAGAAAAAATTATTTGAAGTTATAATGGCTGAGAATTTTCTAGAAGTAATTACCGACACCAACCTACAGATACAGGAAGCTCAGACAACATCACGCCAGTTAAATACCAAAGATTATGCATGCAGGCATATCGTGTTCAAACTACAGAAACCACAGGCAAAGGGAAAATCAAAAAGGGATAAAACAGCTTCCCTCTAGAGGAATAAAGAATTAGAGCAGACTGCTTGTTAGAAACCAAAAAGCAAGAATATGGAATAAGACATTTAAAGTATTGAAAGAAAAAAAATTCCATCCTAGAATTCTATATCTAGTGAAATTATTCTTCAAAAATAAAGGAGAAATAAAGACTTTATTAGACAAACAAAAACTGACAAAATACATTTCCAGGTTATTCCCTAACCAGTAATAAATGTTCAAAGAAGTTCTTCAGAGAGAAAGAAAAATGATATAGTTTAGAACTAAGACCTACATAAAGAAAGCAAGCGGTGTGCTGGGGAAGAAATAAACAGAAACAAAATAAATTTTTTTTTTTATTTTTCCTATTCTTAACTGATCTGAAAGATAAATGTTAAAGTAGTAATAGTGAAAATGACCACAGCACACGGAGGAGGTGAACGGCAGAAACACCACAGGATGACAGGGGAGCCTTGAAAACACTCTAAGATACCTCCCTTCATGTAGCGTTATTTGAAGGTAGACTGGTTTAAAATGCATAGTTTAAAACATATAGTTCAAACTCTAGGGCAACTCCCACAAAAATTTTTTAAAGTGTAACTGATATCCCAAAAGAGAAGAGAAAATGAAATCATAAAATATCCCACTGAAACCACACAAGGCAGAGAGGTTTTTGTTTTTTTTTTTTAATGCAATGAATAGAAAATATGGTAGATATTAACACAACTACAATTCACCCTCGATCAATACAGGCTTGAACTGCACAGCTCCGTGTAATACGCAGGGTTTTTTTCCAATAGTAAACACTATACCACTACATGAATCCCTGGTCATCTGAATCCATGGATACAGGGGAACCACAGACGTGGAGGAAGCGTCTACATGGAGGGCTAAATGTAACTTATACACAGAATTTTTATTGCACAAGGGTCAACTGTTTATTAATAATCACTTTAAATGTGAATGGTCTAAATACGCTAATGAAAAGAGATCTCCAAGTGGATTAAAATGTTTAAAAAAAAAAAAAGCTCAGTTGCTGTTCACAAGAAATCCATTTTATTAAGATTCAGGTTAAAAGAAAAGAGATGGGCAATGGAGGGGGCAGTAAAGGAATGGAGAAAGATATACCATGCTAACACATATGAAAAGAAAGCTCGACTAGCTATATAAATTTCAGACAAAGTAGACTTCAGGACAAGAAAAATGATCAGGGAAAAAGAGGGGCATTACAGAGTGATAAAGGGGTAAATTCTGCAAGAAGACACAGCAATCCTGGGGTGCATCTAACAGAGCAGGAAAAGACAGGTAGCAAAAACTGAGAGAACTACAAGGAGAAAAAGACTAATATACTACTATAGCTGGGGAGCTCAGTACCCATATTTCAGTAATTGACAGATCAAGCAGGTAGAAAATCAAAAGGAATACAGATGGCCTGAGAGCACGATCCATCACCTGGATCTAAATGACATGGACGGAACACTGCATCCAACTACAGCAGAAGACTCATTCTGCTCAAGCTTGCATGGACTATTCACCAAGACGGAACATGCTCTGGCCCATAAAACGTACCTTAACAAATTTAAATCAAATATAAATCACATACAGGACATTCTCAGATTACGATGGAACTAAACTAGAAATCAGTAACAGGAAGAGAGCTGGAAAATCCCCAAATACACGGAGATTAAACACACTTCCACATAACACGTGGGTCAAAAAAGAAGTCTTAAGAGAAATTATTAAGTATTTGAACTAAATGAAAATGAACACACAACTTAGAAAAAACTGTGTGATGCAACAAAAGCAGTGTCAAGAGGGAAATTTATAGCAATAAGGGTGTAAATTAGAAAAGATTAAAAAACTGAGTATCAGGAATCTAAACTTCTCCTTTTAAAAGCTACAGAAAAAAGGGCAACTTAATCCTAAAGACAGAAGAAAAAAAAAAGGAGAAAATAATAAAAATTATATCAACTAAATTGAAAGTAGAAAAACAGTGAAAAAAAATCAATAAAACCAAAAGCTGGTTCTTTGAAAGATCAATAAAAGTGCCAGGCCTCCAGCTAGGCTAATGAAGGAAAAAGGAGGGACGATACAAATTGCCAATATCAGAAATGAAAGAGAGGTTATCACTACTGATTTCTTGGATATTAAGTGCATAATAGAGTAATTAATTAATATAGCTACTCCAGCTTTCTTTTCATTAGTGTTAGCATGCTACCTCATTCTCTGAGGCCAGCATTATCCTAATTCCAAAACCAGAGAAAGGTTTTACAAAACAGGAAAACTACAAACCAGTATCTCCCATGCAAAAATCCTCAGCAAAATATTAGCGAATCAAATCCAACAAGGTATGGAAAGAATCAGACACCACTAACAAGTGGGATGTACACCAGGAACACGAGGCTGGCTCAACACCTGCAGGTCAATCCGTGTAACACACCACGTCAACCGGCTCAAGAAGAAAAATCATGTGATCGTATCAACCGACGCAGAAAAGGATGTGACTAAATCCAACAATCATCCCTAATGAAAAACCAACCAACCAACCCATCTCTGGGCAAACTGAGAATCAAGAACTTCCTTAGTCTGATTGAGAACATCTACCAAAAAATGTACAGTGAGCATCATACTTAACGGTGAGAAGCTGGACCCTTTCCTGCAAAGACAAGGAACGAGGCAACGATGTCTCCTCTTACCCCTCCCACTCTAACCTCACACTGGAAGTTCTAGCCAGTGTAATAAGACAGGAAGACGAAATAAAAGGTACACAGACAGGGGAGGAAGAAATGAAACGGTCTCTGTCACAAACGACATGCTTGTCTTTGTAGAAAAATGCTAAAGAATCAGTAACAACCCCCCAAAAAATATACTTACGGAACTAGTAAGCCAATATAGAAAGCTTGCAAGACACACGACACAAGGTTAATACGGCAAGTGCTTTCCTAAATACCAGAAATAAACAATCGGAATTTGAAAAATTTAAATACCATTGACAATAGCAAATGGTGTTTTTATCAGGCAGAAATCCTAACAAAATATGTACAGGATCTCTATGCAGAAAACTACAAAACTCTGATGAAAGAACTCAAAGATCTAAACAAACGGAGAGATATTCCATGTTTATGGTCTGTAATACTCAATATTGTTAAGATGTCAGTTCATCCCAGTTTGATTTGTAGATTCAATACAATACAATAAAAAGCCCAGCAACCTATTTTGTAGATATTAACAAATCAATTATAAAGTTTATTTAAAAGGCAAGAACCCAAAAGAGACAAAAACAATACTGAAGAAGAATAAAGTTGGAGGACTCATGCTATTCAATTTCAAGACTTAACTACAAAGCTACAGTCATTAAGACAATGTGGGATTGGCAATAAGACACAAAGGTCAATGGAACAGAATAGAGAGCTCAGAAATGCAGCCTACAAATACAGCCAACCAATCTCTGACAAAGGAGCAAAGGTAATTCAATAAAGGATATTCTTTTCAAACAAATGAGTCTGGAATCACTGGACATCCACATGGAAAAAAAATAAACCTAAGAAACAAACTACACCTTTCACAAATATTCACTCAAAATGGATCACAGACCTAAATGTAAAATGCAAAACTGTAAAACTTGTATAAGAAAATGCTAGAGGAACTCTAGATGATGTTGGGTTCGGTGATGATGCTTTAGGGACACCACCAAAAGCAAGACCCAAGAAAAAAAAAATTAAGTTGGACTTTATTAAAATTAAAACCTTTTGTGCTGCAAAAGACATTTAAGAGAATGAAAAGATAAGCCACTGACTAGAAGAACCTATCTGCAAACATATATCTGATAAAGGACGTGTATCCAAAATATACAAAGAATTTCTAAAACTCAACAATAAGAAAACAAAAAACCCTACTGAAAAGGGGCAAAAGATTGAACAGAAACCTCACCACAGAAGATAGACAGATGACAAATAAGCATGTGAAATGATGCTCAGCATCATTTGTCACTGGGAATTGCAAATTAAGATACTATTATACACCTATTAGAAGAGCCAGCATCAAAAAAAAACCGACTACCAATTGCTGACAAGGATGATAGCAACACGGACTCATTCACTACTGATGGGACTGCTGAGGACACGGGTCACTTTGGAAGACAGCTGAGTAGTTCCTGCTGAGCTAAACACAGTCTGACACCATCCAGCAATCACTCTTAAGTATTCACCTAACTGGTTTGAAAACTCATGACCACGCAAAACCCTGTACATGAACATTTATAGAAGCTGCACTCATAACAGCCCAGAACTGGAAGCAACCAAGATGTCCTTCAACAGGTGAACAGATTATCAGACTGCGGTACATCCACTGAATGGAGTATGGTGATTAAAAAGACGCGAACTATCAAGCCGTGAAAAGACACAGAGAGGCTGTAAATGCATATTGCTAAGTGAATGACGCCCTCCTGAAAAGGCTACACTCTGTATGACTCCAATTATTCTGGACAAATGAAAAGCGAAAGCCACAGCTAGGGTGGAAAGATCAGAGAACGCCAAGAGGAAGGGGCTGAATTAGTCAAACACAGGGGAATGTCAGGGTGGTGAAACTATTCTGTATGACACTGTAATTGTGGAATTGTGGATACACGACACTGTCTGTGCCTTTGTCGAGATCCACAGACGCTTCCATCATAAAGAGTGAACTCGAATGTTTGCAAATTTAAAAAAAAAAAAATTAGCATTTAGAAGGTCCAGGGATTCTCAAGCGAAATTAAGTATGACCAAAAAAAAAAAAAAAAAAAAACTAACTGTATTACAAATGTATGAAACAAGAGAGTGAAGAGGGGAGAGGAGAGGGTGTGGCTTAAGTAACTTTGGAAATGAGTAGAGTCTTTAGGAGAAAGGCCAAAGAAATGCACCTAAGTATTTGTACTCCATGGGGTCTAGGTTAACAGCTCTGATACATTGCTGGTGTAGCAGAAATGGACAACTAAGAAAAAAGGTGGTGGAAGGCGAGAGCCAGGTTCCTAACTGGAGTGGGAGTTTCCAGGTAGGCAAGGCAGAGAGGCAAGAATGATCTACACAGTAATGAGCTAGCATCAGGCACAGGCATGAACTCGTGTTTAGTCCACTACAGATACAAACGGCTGCACAGAGAAATACTCACGGATGCGTGTACACACAAGGGTAGTATGCATACATTTATTTCCTTGCCCTGTCAGCTGAGAGCGCCCAGAAGCCAGGAGCACAGCCAGAGCCCAGATTTTGGTTTCTAATAGCAACTCCAATAAAAGGAACCAGGGCTCTTTGGAAAAAAATGGTTGATTGCAGAGCTGGAGCAGGAAATATACAAGACGAGCCAGGAGCATCTTATAGAGGCTGAAAAGTAAGAACGTGCTCCAAGAAACCAACCAAAAAAATCCCACAGTCTGGGAAGAGGGGGGAGTAACTTTTCAATGGAGAAACCTGACAGGCACTGCCTGGGCCAGGTGATCAAGGGCTACACCAGCCCATAAATCAGGTTAACAGCATGCACTCTGGATGGGATGCGATTAGAATAGCACTTCACCCCCGTCCTTCCTCCCAAACACCCTTAACCCCACGCTAATCATGAGAAAAACTTCAAATTCCAATGGAGGGACATTCTACAAAATACCTGACCGGTACATCTCAAAACTGTCAAGGTCTTTAAAAATAAGGAAAGTCTGAGAAACCGTCGCAGCCAAAATGACAACTAAATGTGATGTCGTATCCTGAACGGGGTCCTGGGGCAGAAAAAGACCAAGGAAATCCAAACAAAAGATGGACTTTGGTGGGGAAGGGGATAACTCAGTGGTAGAGTGTGTGCTTAGCAAGTACGAGGTCCTGGGTTCAACCCCCAGTCCCTCTATTAAAATAAATAAATAAGCAAACCTAATTCCACCCAACCACCCCCCAAAGAAGAAAGAGTTATGGTTAAAAAAAAAAAAAAGATGGACTTTGGTTAATAATCAATGAAGTAGTTTTCTCCTGCTTCTGTGACAAGTTACCACAAACACAGCAGTTTACAAAACTAACATATTACCTTACAGTTCTGTAGACCAGAAATCTGATACAGTCTGACTGAGTGGAAATCACGATGTCAACCTGGAGGCTCTGGGCGACAATCCGGCTGCCTGCCTGGTGCAGCTTCAAGAAGCCGCTCACTCCACTTGGATCCTGACCCCTTCCTCCGTCTTAGAAGCCAGAAACCCCAGGACAAGCTTTCCCACGCTGCCATCCCTCAGGTTCTCTCTTTGGAGACCTCCTCCCCGTCTCCCCCATCACCCCGTCCCCTACCTTCCGTCTCCCCCACCATCCTGTCCCCCTCCCCACCCCATCCTGTCCCCCTCCCCACCCCCACTTTCAGAATGCTTGTGATTCCACTGGGCCCACCTGGATAATCCTCCTGGTTAAAGGTCCCCGATGAGCAAGCTTAATTGCACCTGCACTCTTAACGCCCTTTGCCATGGGAACCTGACATGTCTCAGGATCGAGGCATTATCCTATCACAATTTATCCACATCAGCTTGTTAACTGCAACAAATACACTCTACTAATACATCAGTAATGCGAGACACTAGGTGGGGGTACGAGAGAACTCTATTACTGTCACAACTTTTCTGTAAAAGTAAAACTGTACTAAAAGCAAAGTTTAGTAAAAAGAAAATGACCAGGAGAGTCAGGCCAGTCAGTGCCCACCTGCAGACAAGTACAAACGCAAACTCTCCTGCAGGAGCCCCACAGAGGGGGCGGGCACCGAATGGGGGGGGGGCGTGATCCGGAGCAGGCAGGGTGGAGCCAACCAAAGACAATAGACAAAAGAACTAGGGGCCAGAGGAGAAGCAAACCTGAGAGGCAGGGCATCGAGAGTTCTCAGCCTGAAAACCAAAGTGAGAAATCAAAATTCAGGCAGAAAAAAAACCTATGCCTAAATTTCTGCTGCTGAAGAAGTGAATTAAAGAGGCCTGCACCTGCAGGGGAAGGTGGAGCTCAGCGGTAGAGCCTGTGCTTAGGATGCAATCCCCTAAATCTGTGTTTAGGATTGAATTCCCCCCTCCGGTTCAATCCACAGCACCTCCACTAAATAAATAAACCGAATTTCCTGCCCCCTCACTTTTTTTTTAAAGGCTAGCACAGGTAAAAAAAAAAAAAAAAAATTCTTCAAAGTTATTAGAAAACATGGTAAAATGCTGGCAAATTTTAAATGGGTCAAAGACAAAATATATATATATATATACAAATATCTGGGGGAAATGTTAAGGCATGGCTTCCAACAGCCCGGTAACAGCCCCACTCATCCTGCCCTTTTCTGAGGAAGCTGAAGATAACTCACGTGGACGTCTTTCAGGCAATACTCATCAGCCAGGCTTAGGCTCATCAAAAAACACACACACTGAAGATACACAGACTGTGCCTGTTTTCTCATTAATCATCACAAAATCCTCGTGGAAATGCCCCGACAGCCACAAAGCTGCACCTCCATCCACACTCAGACTGACCTTCTGCCTTTGTCCCACGGGCCCTCGTGGGCGAAGACGTCCCTGCACCTCCAGGAACAGACGCCCCCAAAGGCAGGGCAGCGGGCATGGAGTTTTCTGGTTTCCCTCCCCGGCGCTCCGGGAAAAACCCTCCTGGTGTCGCGGTGCACGGGATACTCCTATTTTTAGACGATTAGAGGAACAACTCCGGCTGAGACAGAGGTCAAGCGACAAGTGTTATCATCAGGCCCCAAATAGGGGGCTACAAACAGTCTGCTTCTAAGTGATAACGCTGCAGTCCTTTCATTCTGGCTGGATTTCATGCACGTGGATGGGATCGAGTTGAAGGTGAGTAAGGATGCTTGGAGCCGCCTTCCCGCTGCCTCCTGGCTGTTCTTACCAGTAACAGCACCATAGCATGAAAAAACCTATTTTTTAAAAACAAAAAAACCAGCAACACCCATCCCCCACGAAAAGCATTTTAATGTATGTCAGAAAACCTAAAGTCTTTTTCTCCCTCTGCATTAAAGAAAGCAGATCCTTCCAATGGCTTTGGGCTTAGAAACAATTACCTAAGTAGCCTCATGTCAAAAAATTCCATTACTCCAGTAAAGAGCTCCTCATCCTTGTACACGAGGCATCAGAGACAGCACACCCACAGAGCACCGCAGCCCAGCACCGCAACCCGCATCGGGAAACTGGTTTGGGCTCCATCTCTCACTTCACATTAGAGGCTGTTCGGTTTGGCTGTTGTCCTTGTTCTGGAGGCTTAGGGGAAAAGGCAAATAAAGAGCCTGAATGAAGGGGAAAACTTTTCTTTGTGAAAAGTAACAACTATCCAAAAGGATCACGTGACATCGTTCCTGACTATCAAAAAGAGAAGACAAATGTTGGGGATACTTGCATCTGCGACACGAGCACAGTGAGAATTTATCTATTCATAACCCATAATCCATATTACTACATCTCGAGTTTTTTTTTTTTAAGAAAGCATTTTATATAATTCGGTATACCGTCTCGTGAATTCCGTTTGAGTCCCACAAATCTGCACCACACCCAGGGCTGATGTTGCTAGTTTCAGGGAGTGAAGCCACCAGGTAACCAATCACGGAGAAGCTCATCTTTGTGACAACACGGGTAGCCGCCTGCCCATCACGGGACAGGACGAGCCTGCCTCAGCCACATGAGTCTGTGAGCAAGGGCTGGTCAAGAGAGGACTTCAAGGGCATCGCAAGAAAGGAGTCCAGCCCTGGTTCTCGAGAACAGGACACGTAGCCCCCAAGCCTTCACCTGCACGCTGCGTCCCAGATACATGGGCACAAGGACAGTCACACAGTGACCCTTGGCTTTCTCAGGAAACCGAGACAAGGGAGGATGGTACAGTACCACTGTTAGCTCTGATCAGCCAGGGGAGTTACCCTGCCAGACTGGCTGTCCTGTTCACAATGGAATTAATGGAGAGAATTTTATCCCCCCTGTCTTCCCTCAAAAACTGAAAATTCTTTCCTGGGTACAAAGTTTCAGTTTTCCAAGATGAAAAGAACTCTGGAGATGGGGCAGTGGTGATGGTTGCAAAACAATATGAATGTACTTAATACCACTGAACTGTACACTTAAAAACAGTTAGGATGGTCAATTTTATGGCATGTGTTTTTTACCATAATTTTTTAAATTATGAAAATTCTAATGGTCAGAAATTTCTGCAGTTGGGTTCCTCAAGTTAATGCAAAACCAACTTTTCCTAAGCCCATTCCCCAAGTGATGAATCACAAATGCATGTGAACACAGACGTCCACACAGCTGAACTCCAACACGTTCTTCTAGCTGCTCCATAAATAATCCTTGGATGGGGACCAAGTCAGTCTGCTTTGGCTCAGATCTAACGTACAGACCCTGCCATCTTGAACATCCAAGTAGGGTGACGTAATGCTCAAAATACTCAGTGACAGCAAGAATCCTGTGCTGAAATGTCATCGTGATAGCCAGTTCCAACACGGGGACTGCCCTGCCTTACAGACACGTGGTGCTGTGGATGTGACGATGATGGAAGGCGATTCTCGCAATCCCCGGCATTCCCATCCACTCGGCCGTCCGTTTACCTGGTCTTCCAGGACGATATCATCCTATGCACAGCAGCTAGATGTAAATTCTGGTAGGACAGGGATGATTCAAGGATACAGAACGAGAGGGCCCAGGATAGTGTGAAAGAGGGAAAGTCAAGACTCAACAAAGAGCGTGGCTCTGAGATCTGATACAATCGTCCACTGATATGCCAGCCACCGGGGCACCTGGGATGAGGGCATGGATACCTGCCCCACCTCCACTGCCCAGCCCAGCACAACCCGGGGGCACCCATGGCTCTTCCCTGGACCCTGACTATGAGATGCAGCTCTAGGAGACGGCGCCCGGCAGCTCCAAGTCTGCTCGCTCACCAGCCGTGTGGTTCCACCCCCATGCTAATCGGCCTCTCCTGTTCTACTTGGGTCTTTCCAGAAACCTCACTGTCACCTTTTTTTTTTTAAAAAAACATACAAAGAGCTGCACATCATTAACGTATAAAACTAAATGATTTTGAAAATAAGTATACATTTTGGCCATCACCATGAGGCAATCACCATAATCTGTGCCACATGTCCATCGCCTCCTAAAGTTTCTTCTTAGCCTTTGTTAAAAAAGTTTTTTGAGTAGGGGAGGTAATTAGGTTTGTTTATTTATTTATTTATTATTTTTTTTTTTTTAAATGGAGGTCCTGGGAATTGAACCCAGGGCCTCATGCATGCTAAGCATGCACTCTACCACTGAGCTACACTCTCCATCCCTGCCTTTTATTAATATATAGGTGATATATGTAATGTGAGATTCATGTATATATATATGTGATAAAAAGAGTATATATATAACATGATAAGAACTTAACAAACGCTGAAGTGCACAGTGTGGCTCACTGCAGGCACCAGGCCGTACAGAAGACCTCTAGGACGCACCCACCTCGTGTAACAGAAACTTCCTGCTCTTTGACGAGTACCGCCCCAATTTCCCTCCCCCAGCCCCTGGCAACCACCAGTTCACTCTCTGCTTCTATGAGTCTGACTACTTTAGATTCATCACATAAGTGGTATCATGTAATAGCATTTGTCCTTCTGTGACTGGCTCACTTCACTGAGCACATCGTCCCCAAGGTTTAATCCATGTTGTCGCAAATCACAGGACTGCCTTCTTTTTTAAGGCACCGTCGCCCATTTTAATCCCGAAAGGTCCCTCCTTATATTCCCTAGCCCATGGAGATCCTCTAACCCGTGAAGACTAGAGCACCCCTAGTCCATGAAGCCTGGAAAAACAAGGCGCAAAATGACATCATACTGATCTGCTGCGGTCCAATGTAACAGCAGAGGCCTGTTCCCTTGCCAGTCTCTGCAACCTCAAAACCACCAAAATCCTCTGGCAAAACATTTCTGATCCCTCAATTCCGCTGAGAAACTATCTGCCCTGGGTCTAGCATATTTCTATAGCCTGACGCAGCTGGTACCTGTAGCCTGGAACTGCAGGCTTTCCACTGAGATGGAATAATTTATCACTTTTGATGTCCCATGTTAAACAAGCCCAACAGGTGTTACCTGTACCCCCAAAATCACATGACGAGAACTGGTTACAAAGAACATCTTTTCCAAAAATCTTCCCTAAAAAAAAATACGATCCAGTCTCAAATTGTCCTCCTAAAGCAATCTGTTTTGGGGGTTTTGTTTTCTTGACTACAAAATGAAGACACTTTTGTTGCAGAAATCTGGGGAAATACATAAAAGCACAAAGAAGAATATTAAACTTAGCTCACATGTTGCCACATGATAATAACCCCTGGTGCTTGTCGTCACTGCCTCGTTTCTAACTAGTCACAGATTTAGACTATGAAGTTCCCACACTGGGGATATTGAGGTTTGGAAGTTAAAAGAAAGAAACAAGACAAGACACAAGACTGAACATGAAACACAATGAATTCTCCTTTCATGCTTGGAGACCGTGGCAGGAAGGCTGGTAAACTTGTTCAGCAGGACACAAACCAGTTTACCAGCCAAACCTCATCCTAGGTGCACGCAGCCCACGGCCTGCTGGCTAGTGTCCCGGGCAGTGACCGCCACAATCCCACCTCCACCTTGCAAACTGCACTTCTGCTTAATGGCCTTGTGCATAATTAAAGGCAGGAAATGGGGCTTGGAGGCATTCAGGGAGTGCGCAGAAAAATAAATAAGATAAAGCAACCATGTGCCTCCTTTGCAAAATGGAAATCAAGAGGAGGGTCAGAGGGTCAGTGAAGCCGGGCGGTTCCATCAGCTCAAGTTCAAAGTGAAGGACAGTACCGGTGGATTCCAGCTCCTCACGTGGAAAGAGCCCCATGGAGCCTGTAAGACATGCAAACAAGTCTTCGAAAGGGATGAGGCCGCCTGTTTCATGAGGCTGACAAACACAGCAGCTCCCGTGCAATTTTCCTTATTTTTGGGGGGGGATGTTTGTGCCCCAGAGCAGGGCTGTGAGAGTTTTTTCCTTTGTTTTTGCGTTGGGGAGGGGGGGTAAATAGGTTTACTTATTTATTTATTCTGTAAGAGAGGGACTGGGAATTGAATCCAGGACCTCGTGCATCCTAAGCAACGCGCTCTACGACTGAGCTGTACCCTCCCCCTTGGTGTGCAATTTTTAAAAAACACACTTTCACTGAACACCTGGCATGTGCCAGGCACCGTAGTTTGATCAGTCCTTCCCCAGAAAGTGTTGTCTTCATTTCTAAATGGCAGCCAGGGAGGCCGCAGTGGACTCCATTCGCTTGGAAGGGAAGGGGGCAGGTGTCCCAGAAGAGGTCAGGCTTATTAGCGCATCAGTGTTCGGCACGACTGTTTTACAAAACCCCTCACTACCTTCACAATAAAGCCCATGCTTATTTCTCACTTTTAACACTTCCGTCTTTGATAATAACAGAGTCTTTTCCGGCATTAAATTATATATAATCTGCTCCAACTGAACCTTAGATGTTTACAACTGACAGAAGCCCTCTTACTACAAGTGCATATCTAAGGGGAGTGAGGGGCAGGGCAGGGACCCTTCATCAGTCCCCAGCACCTGGCGTACCTGGCACCTCGTGTGCCCTTAATAAACATTTACTTAATGAATCCTCTGAATAAAATAACATCAAAGCATACAGTTCTTTAAGTTCCCTTGAAGGAAACGGTCTTTCCCTACATAGCACAGGTAGCCAGAGTTTTGTTCACTGTGGATTCTGATCTTGAAATCCGATTACTCAAAGCCAGCCATCTGTCCCTCGCTTTCAGTGACTCAACAGTTGCGGCGTTCTGTTACAGAACTCCACTAATCTTATCTTGGGCTCGGCAGAAGAGAAGTGTTTGAGTAACTAAATTTATCACGGGGATTGAGTAGGTTTTCTTGTTTTCTGTTTGGTTTTGTTGTTGGAGGACAGCACACAGCACAGCACGCAGAAGCATGTACTTAAACGCCAAGCCTTCCACTCTATCGGGTCAGGCTCCGATCAATTCACCATTAACTCAGGAAAAGGAGGAGAGAGCAGGGCGAGCTGGAGGGTACGGAGAACACACTTCCTCCCGAAGAACAGCTGTTCCACCCCACGGAAATACACAAGTGGGTCTGTCCCCAGCCACCAGTCAGCCTCCCCCAAAGGGTGACATTTCTGCAGACCTGGCCTGTAACAGGCTGTCAGCGTGTCTCCAGGAACCTACTGCCGTCTTCACATCCTAAGAAAGGCGTGGACCAGGGCTCAGCCACGTGCAGGGCATGAGCGGGTCCACAGCAGAAACAGGAAGAGAGGGAGAGCAGGAGACATGGTGGCCTGCCCCGTCTCTAAGGCCATCCATCACTCACCATGGAAACAGCCTGCCACTCGGCACAAACCTGCGGATCCCCCTGGCTCTCCGCACAGCCCGAAGGGACAGAGGAGCCCGGAAGAGGGGGTGCAAACTACTCTAGCCTCAGGTCACTTCACACCCATCCCCCGGTGCCCGCCTCCCTGATGACTGAGGGGCTCAGGTGTCTGCTCCACCCCACGTCCCGTCCCCACCTCCTCCCTGCCTGCCAGCCTCAGAAGACATGTGAGCCCCTCCATTCATGGTCCTGACCCCTTTCCTCCTGCACCTGGTCACACTAATGACTCCTTTAATCTCCCTGTAAGACAGGAGTTCCTTCCTCATCTCGCTACAGTGCAGAGTCGCCCGGGGAGCTTCCAAAATGCCGAAGCCTGCACCCCGCCCCCGAGTCTAGGGTGACTGGTCCAGGGTGCTGCCTGGGCCCCCACACGGTTGCAAGCCCCCTGGCGAGTCCACTGTGCAGGCGAGGCTGCGACCCATCTCTCTAGGACCTTCCCTGGCTCCCTCCTCCCTGAGGCTCCTGCCCATTTGCCTGGAGCTGCTATTTCATGCCTGTGGTTATGCTCACCTGGACAATTACAGAAAAGCAGGACACTCCTGCTGCCCCTTTCTTCTCCACCCACCCCGCCCGGCCTCCATCCGGACGGCTCCTCTACAGCGGGGCCCTGAAGGACACGGACTGTTTCTCTGGACACAGCACTCATTCCACTGGAGCCTTCGTTTTCTTACCTGTAAAATGAGGATAATCCTCCTCTCTCTGGTCCTGGTAAGGACCCGATAAAACAAAGTGACACACTGAAGACGTCCCTCCCCATGGAACAGGCCAGATAACCCACAAGAGCTAAGGACGGCTGTGGAATCCCAGCCTCCGGTCCTCCTGGCTGTTCTGGGCCTCCCTGCGCCTTCATTCAGGGGTCCGTCCCCACTGTTCAGGGAGGGTCCCTGACTCCTGCCACAGCCAACACCGAGGTCAGAGGCCAAGGGTGGGGGCAGCAGCAAGGATGCTATCATCCGACAGCCCGCTCGTCCGACCAGTGACACAGAAACCCATGTTCACGGTCTCACCCACACACCTGAGGGTCACCCTGACGCTTAGCAGCCTCTGCGCTCAACTCAAACCATCTCTCATGCATCCCCAGGGACAGGACTTCCTGGTCTCTGATCCGCATCTGTCCCTCTGCCCTGCACGTCTCAGAAGAGCCGTGGGTCACTCCACCGGTTCTCCATCCTGCCTGAGCACAGGAATCACCTGGGGAGCTTTCAAAATCCTAAGCCAGAAACACAAGGAATCCGTGGCGTGGCCTGGGACAGGGGGTCCCTGGGGGCCCCCAGGGATCTCGAATCACTGGTCCTATCCTGTTATTTGCAGGATAATTAAGCAGAGACCTTCATTATAGAGCTGCCCACTAAAACCTGCCTAAGAGGACAAGAGGTCAGGTGGAGGTAAACCCACCCACAAGAGCCAGGACACAGAAGCAGCCTGAGTGCCCATCCACAGACGAGTGGGTAAAGAAGATGGGAGGGGTACATACACACACAGCAGAATATTATTCAGGAAAGAAGGAAAGTCTGTCACTTGGGACATGCATGGACCTTGGGCATGATGCTGTGATAAGTCAGAGAAAGATACGTGCTATAGGGTGTCACTTATAAGTGGGATCTAAAAAAGCCAAACTCATAAAAACAGAGCAGAATGGTGGTGACCAGGGGCTGGAGGTGGAGGAATCAGGGAGAAGCTGTTTAAGGGTACAAATCTGCATCCAGCAGATAAAGAAGCTCTGGAGATCTAACGCGCAGCACGGTGACTACAGTCAACAATACTGTATTACAAACTTGGCAGTTGCTAAGAGAATAGACCTTCATTGTTCTCACCACAAAAAAAGAAAGGGTAATTATGCGACGTGACAGAGGTGTCAGCTAAGACCACGGTGGCAATCACACTGCAATACATAAATGTATCAAATCAGCGCACGTTGTAACCTTCAACTTACACAATGTCCTGTGTCAATTATATCTTAATAAAAAAAAGAATAAACCAAGCCACATTTAGGAGACCACCTGCCAGTCTGCTTGGTAAAATAACTCAACACAGATCACAGGAGGCCCATGCAAGACGCCAGTCTCAGGGTCAGCCTGGGTAAGAAGCAAAGCCCCGGGGAAGCTCTGGATGGAGCCAAGGACACAAGCATGGCTGATTTAAATGTGACCCTAACAAGAGTGAGCTCACAGCCACCCGCCAGGGCACGGGCTGAGGGCACACAGCCTTAGGAAGAAGGCATTCAGAGGGTGTGTGCACACACTTACACACGCCTGGAGAACTTCCACGTGGGACAGTTAGGCCTTAAAGCTTAGAAGCTAAACCCTACCATTACAGCTAAATGTCAGCAATCCATTGACAGGTGGTTTTTTTTTTTTTTAACTTCTTGGACCTTTTGAAATGCAGCAGTCCAGAAGCGTTCAATAGTATTCTGGCCTGTATAACACTGTTATCAGCTGTGCGTATCTGAACACAAGCCACTTCAAGACCCTGTCTCCCCCGCAGCTGTGGACACAGTTACTGTTGTCATCAGGCGGCACAGATCACAAGCTCAACCCTCTCATTACCTCTATTTAAGGCTCACTCTCCTGGAAGTGGGCATAGTTTTATCCCCAAGGCTCAGAGAGGTTATGTCGCCAATACAAGGTCACACAGCAAATGACTAGGGAAGGAGCTGGGACTCACAGCCAGGGAAGCCATCCCCAAACCAGCCTCCCTTACCCACCACACTTAGACTGGCAGCCTGGGGTGCTACGTGGACAGACTCGTGTTCCCAGCAGGGAGAGCAGAGCTGTAGCTCAGCCCCGGCAGGTGTCCTGGTAAGAATGAGGCGGGCCCTGAAGAATCCACTCCGGCACAGCCCTGGGGCAGTCACTTCCCCAGAGGAGGGAAGGCGTCCTCAGAAAAGGTCCACCCGCAAAGGCCAGGCCATCCCTGGGCTTCTAGGACCCAGGGAGAGCCCCTGGGGAGCCATGGCCTGCACTCCCGGGTCTGAGGGGAGCCCACACCCGGTACTGAGCATCCACTGGTCCACTGGGCCAGGAGGACTGAGGCTGAATCTCTGCGTCTGACCCATGAACTCACCCCTCTCTTATTCAACCAAGCAGACCTGCCGAGTTCAGGATGTCTCTGCAGGAGTTCACTCCATACCTCACGAGAAATCACAGAAGACATGACTACTGTCCTGACCAGGCGTACCGTTGCCTACAGGGCTACTCATGATGACATCGAGCCACCTGCAGCCTGGAAAAGTTCTCGGCATCGCCTGGGACTGTCACCACCAAGCAGATGATCACGTGCACTTAACAAAGCTACACTCGACATCACTCAGGTCCCAGAAGATGGAGAAAACCATCCCAGTAGACAGGTGGTATGTATGCCCAGGACCATTCAACAGGAACAGGGGCCCAAATTCATCAAGATATCCGCACTTTAAAGCACTGGCCCTTCGTAAGACTCCAAACAGGCCTCTCCCCAGCAGCCCCTGCTAAGGGCTGACAGCCTGGTGGAAGCACAGACTGGGGTCTGCTCACTAACCGGACAAGCGCGAGCAAGGTTTTCATAGGTTGGCACATTCTGATGCTCCGGGGCGAGAAAAGCCGAGTTACAGAGACCACCTCCCTGTCTTGAGCTTCTCATCCAAAACACGAGGTCTCCCCCGCGCACCGCCAGGCCTTAGCTCAGGCTCTAGAACGAGCATGTTTCTCAAACCACCACTGCGTCGGGGTCCCCGGGGCTCAGGGCACACACCGGAAGCCGTGCCGATGCAGAAGTCAGGCGAGAGGCTCTAACCCACGGCACAAACACACACAACACGCGTGCGGCACGCTTCCCGATGCCACTGTTCCGTTAAGTAGGAAACCAGACACAAAACTGCATATGCAGCACGAACTTGCTAACATAAATAAAGCTCACAGAGAAAGCTGGAAAATCAATACGAAAGGGTGAGCTGTGGAATCAAGGGCTTTTTCTTCCTTCTCCTCTATTTTCCCAATTCTCTACCATTAGCATTTATTTGTCAGATCACGGGAGAAAGCTTCACTACAAAAGGATGTTTCTCATGCTCTGTTTTACCTTAAAGAACTGAGCTCTGCCTGGAAATGATCTTTGTAATGCTACTATACTGACTGGTTTGTGCAGCTCTCCTGACAGCGTATCACACAAGCCCACTTGTAGAATCAAGAAGAACCAAGATGAACTTCCAGACCAGTCAAGATTCTCATGGTGAAAGGCTTTAAAATAAAATAGGACCCCCCCAAATTTTTGAAGCTGGGTCCACCTGTGTTTTCTGCCCATGTGCCATTCACACTGGCCTGTCACAAGCCCTCCACAGTGGCGCCAAAAGCTGGTCGACGTGTCATGGGTTTTGCCACAACCAGGAATATGTCATACACATCCACACGTGGTGGCAAATCATCAGGCCGAGCAGATCACGCGGCGCTGTGACCTGGGGGGTGACTGCCAGAGGTGAAAGGTCAGGGGCTCCGCAGAGGGTCAAGGTCGCACCTGTGCCCACTAGCACACGAGGGCAAGGCTTTGGGGATCTGTACAGCAGAGCAGGAGAGTCAGACACCGTGTGATGCTCTGTGACCCCGCAGCGGGGACCCAGCTGTACCTGCTGCGAACGTGCCGAGCTACTTTCTGGCAATGTTCGAAGTCGGCATGCCCCCAGAGATGCCGGGGAGCCACCGGTCTGGATGCGGTATCTCGAGTGTGCCCCAAACCAGCAACCAAGCCTGGTACGTCACCGACCTCGTCCTCAGCTTGCCCTGCTACAGCCTGTGAGCGCTCTGCGGGCTGGAGCTGTGTTTCATGCTGTGATCCTAACCACTATTCCTAAGAGAGGACAGTCTGCCCCTCTTGGGAGGTATGACACCGTCCCCGCGGCCGCTGGACCTTACACGAGAGAGGAGGATTCGTTAGCTTAACTGACAGTGGGCTGTTTAGATTCAGCAAGGTGCTCGAGGAGTAAGTCAGAGAACCCCTTCCTCCCACAGCCCAGGGACCTCCCCCATCTCTTTCCAGGACCTTCCAAATGCACCTTCAGAGGCTGCCAGAAACAGCAGGAGCGAGGAAGGGGAGGATGCACTGTAATCTCCAGCCAGAGAAGAACAATTCAGACATTCTTCCTTTTTTTTTTTTTCAAATTAACTAATTTATTTTTAATTTTTTTTGTCTGCTTGTTTAACGGAGGGACTGGGGATTGAACCCAGGACCTTGTGCATGCTAAGCACATGCTGTACCACTGAGCTATATCATTTCTCCCCCTTGACCTTTTTAAGAAGGTAGTTTCATCATTACAAAAATGCAGCATTTTAAGTGCTATGTGTCTAAGAAAAGTTCATTTGATAGTTCCAGACTCCATGAGAAATGCTTTCAAATTTCCTAAAAATTATTTCTAGAGAGTCCTGGAAGGGTTGTCTGCAGCCTAACCAAGGTGAGAACGACCACATTTCTATTCCCCAAATCTAAAAATACTCACACTAAGAAACAACTCTCTAAAGGTAAGGAAAAACATCACGTTAATTTTATACACATTCAGTTGGCAGAAGTGAGTAAATAGATTTGGCGAGGGTTTTATGTAACCGGTTGATATAAGGTGAGCTAGGGTTAGTCCCCAAGAGAACTCACCAAAGGCAAGCCTGAATCTGAAGCCCAGCCTTAACACAACTTTTTTCCCCAGCCTTCCTGAGGACATGGTCTCTTTTTTGGTACCCAGCCCAGATCTACCAGCTGCCAGAAGTACAGATGATTACTCAGGAAGCTGTCGGAAAAAATTCTACAATCAGAGCGTCATGAAGGGCCGGGTGGGCAAGAATCCTGTTCAAAGCACTTGGAGGCGTGGTAGGGCTCCCCAACCAAGGCGAGACAGGACAAGTCCTCCCCCAAATGGGCTTGCAAGCAGAGGCTCAGAGCCCTCACCTCCAGCACCTGAGAACCAAGCTCTTCAATACACAAACCATCTCACGGACAAAGAAATACAAGATCACCCAGGGGTAGGTTCGTGACATTTGTGTGCAAATTGATTTCCCCTGAGCAAATGATATTTTTATGCCTGTTGAAAAAACAAGCCATCTCCCAAGACAGATGCATTCATCATCCAAACAACCCAGTAGCCTTCCGGCCACTCCTCCACCAGCATCTCTCCCAGCCAACGAGTGCAGCTGGCAGCGAAGTGCCTCAGAGCCCCCGAGCGCCTGGGGCCAGAGTTCAGATTCTGAAAACACAGTCCCACATTCCTGAACCTGCTATTCACAGCCACGCCCTTCGAGGAACAGACAAGACAAGCCGTTGGAGAAAACTGTAGAAAACATCCCCTTTCCCGTGCTCTGTGCAGCCAGACCTGAACGCCACCATTTTTACAGACTAATTAAACACTAGCTAAGTCAGGAACGTGAGAAAATATACACACAGGCATGCAAAGAAGAAGAAAAACAAAAGCTTCCTGCCAGAAGTTTTCTTTCCATATGTCCTATGTCATAGCAGATTCTAATCTGTGAGAATTCCATTATTTTAAAAATCCTCACTTCTGTTCCAAGGAAAGTCCTGGGTCAGCCTATGCCTTTACTTCCAGGGATCAACCCCAAAACCACAAGCCCTCAAGATTAGAAATAAGTTTCTAGATAAACAACAAGGACCTACTCTAGAGCACAGGAAACTATATTCAATATCTTGTAATAACCTATAATGGAAAAGAATCTGAAAAAGTATATATATATATGTATCTGCATAACTGAATCACTTTGCTGTACACCTGAAACATTGTAAATCAACTAGATTTCAATAGAAAAAAATGAAGAAAAAAAAGATTACAAATAAGCTACATTAGGCCATGTTTCCCATCTTCACACCTAATAATAGTGTGAAATGGCTGCAGGGATGAGCTGTAGCTTTTATGATGTAGGAACACAACACAGAGCCCAGACGTTTAACGGTACCTGAATGCAAGAACCAGTATGCATACGTTTAATTCAGAGACATCCCCAAGCCTCATGAACTCATAGGTCTTCTTTCATCCATCAGCCGTTTTAATTACTGGCCTTAATTACATTAATTGAATAACTACATTAATTACAGGTAGCACACTGGAACTCCATCCTCTTCCCCTTAAGGCCCTGTCAGGTTCTAATGCCTTGAAGGTAAGCATTCCCTACCAGCAGCCTCTCTGCTGGACACAGACAGACTTTCCATAAATACTTCTGGAGTGTTTCCGACTGCTCAAGCTTTGTAAAAAGAAGAGACAAAGTAACAAGAAGTATCAGGGCTCTGCTACCAACAGCCTGGCAAATCGGACGGCCATGCCCACCTCAGTCTGCAAAATGAGGATACCAAGTGGCCTGGGCAGATTTTCATGTAAACGTTAGACGAGGTAAAGTGGGTGACAGGTGCCATGAAAAGTGCAATACAGTATGCAAAAATACCGTAGCATTGTTACAGAGTTCATCAGCACATTTTTACACAGGAAGACGGGAAGAAAAAGGCACAAGCTGGCTGTTCTTTCTTGGAGAAAACGAAAACTGGTAACTGGAAGTAATAAAGACACAAATGCAGACAGTGGCCAAGTCTTGACACGGGCGAAGCAAGAGAGCGTCCCTGTCCAGTCCCTTGAAGACAGCTTCACTCTATTTCTGAGACGTGAAATTACACCACCGCCCCTTCCTCCTCCTCCCCATTTCTCCCCTCTTTCTCTCCCCTCCCTGCTGGGAAGGACCCTCCCATTCCCTTGCTAGACACGGCCATCCCCAGGGACACAGAGGCCCAGAGGTTTATTCTTCACAGGTATTTGGAATTCTGGGCTAGAGCCAGCAACTTAGCATTCAAGCAGGTAACAGAAAATTCTGGATCCCACCTGGCCCTGAAGCAGCAGATCTTGAAATGCCAGAAGTTCTCAGCTCACTCCACACAGCCCTAAGGGGATATATCCACCACCTACAGGGAACAGACTTGTGTTTGAAGAAAAGAAACAACCCTGTGGTCAGGGGAAGATCAGGCAGTGGAGTGCAATACAGTGGGGTGGGAGGAGGGGGTAACATGAGTGAAGGGGGTCAAAAGATACAAGCTTCCAGTTACAAAATAACCAAGTACTGGGGGTGTCACCCACAGCATGGCACCTATAGTTAATAATACTGTGTTGCATATTTGAAAGTTGCCAAGAGAGTAGATCTGAAAAGTTCTCATCACAAGGAAAAAAAAAGTTAACTCTGTGAGTGATGGATATCAACTAGACTTACCGTGGTGATTGTTCCACAGTATGTACAAATATCAAATCGTTACTGTGTAAGCCTGAAACTAGTAACACGTGACATGTCAATTTCATCTTGTTTTAAACAGAAGACCAGGCATAAACAGAACCCTTGGGAATCACTGAACTTTTAGAGGCACAGGGAACCGCAGAGTAAAGGGTCCAGCAACCTCACTTGGCAGGTGAGGAGTCTGAGTCTGGGGGAAGCTGGGGGGTGACTCGGGGTCACAGGGCACCAGGAGTTCATTATATGTGTGAGAGGGGAACCCAGGTTCTGAGTTCTCCTCCAGGCTTCTCCCACCTTTCAAAAGTTGAGGGCCACCACACACCCCTATGTACAACTTCTAATTATTCCATGACAAGCAGGGGAGGACTAATATTAACTAAGCACTGTGACTGTCAAGCTCTGTCCTAGTCCTTCTGATCCATTTTTTTCCAGTCTCCATTATAATGACAACAATTTGTGTTAGGTAGGTAGGATCAGCCCATTTTACAGAAGAAGAAACTAAGGCCCAAAGTCATAAAAGTAATACGAACAGGATTCCTTTTCTTTTCTCCCTCCTAGCAGTCCTATTTTTACCCCCAACAATGATTAAGGAAATCAGAAGTAGATGTCATTGAGGACATGGCAGAACAATCCACCAAAACCGAATTAACTTTAAGGATTCCACTCCACAGCTTAGTTATAAAAAACAAAACCAGACGAAATCCAAAATAAACAATGTAACAATAAACCTGAAAATGCCCCCAAGTCAAATCCGAACTCTTCCTCTTCATCTGCAATGAGCTGTCGGGCTCCCCTAGACTAGAAGAGGCAGGTCTCCTCAATTCTCCCCTCATCCTTAATAGGAAGACAAGCGAGGGTCTCAGGAGTCAGGCTGACGAGCCTCGGAAGCTGGGGACCCCAGCAAATTGAGTATGGTCCCAGCCGTACAGTCAAGTCTGCAGAGGCCAGGGGAGTCTGAGAGTCAGATGCAAAAATCAAGTGCCTCCTCAAAATATTAAATATAGAATTACCATAAGATCTAGTAATGCCACTTCTGGGTACAGACCCAGAAAAACTGAAATGGCAACTTAAACGAATATTTGCACACCTATGTTCATAGCAGCATTACTCACAACAGCCAAAAGATACGAACAAAGCAGCTCAGTGTCCTTGGATGGATGAAGAGGTAAACAAAACATGGTCTATACACACAGCGGAATATTATGCAGCCTTAAAAGGGAAGGATATTCTGACACAGACTAGAATGTGGATGAAACTTGAGGACATTATGCTCAGTGAAATAAGCCAGTCATGAAAAGGCAAACACTGATTTCATTTCCACAAGGGACCTAGGGGAGTCACATTCCCAGAGGCAGAAAGTAGAGTGGTGGGTGCCAAGGGGTTGGGAAGGGAGGAATGGGGAGGGGGTGTTTAATGGGGACACAGCTGCAGTCTGGGAAGATGGAGAAAGTTCTAGAGAAGGACAGAGGTGACGGCTGCACGATGTGAACATACTTAAGGCCACTTAACTGTACACTTAGTCATGAAATGATAAGTTTTATTTATGTATATTTTAACCATATATTTTTTAATCTGTTACTTATGTATATTTTAATCTTTTTTTTTTTAATCTGTTACTTCAACCATTTTTAAAGAAATAAAGCAAGAGGAGTCTTCAACAGGCGCCAGCCCAGCCCAAGAGGAGGGGAGCAGGTCTGCAAGAGCTGGGCTAGGGGAAGCAGCGTGGGAACTCATGGTTCAGGAGCCCCTTTGTCGTTCTAGAAAGGGCTAAACTCAGTGACCACAGAGCGAGAGCATCTCTGCCCCTGATCAGACAGCTCCTGACCTGTGACGAAGGAACATGGGCTGGTGGTCTCCAAAACCCCAGCCCGAACCTCACTGTGCTGTGACCCTCCGAGGCCAGACTAAAGCAGGAGTCCCAGCAGAGGGACGAGGTCATCCTTATGGTCAGAACACCTGATCCCACAGCTGCTGAGGTGGTTTTTCTTATTTGTATTTATTTACTTATTGTTTAGTTCAAGTGTAGTTAGTTTACAATGTGTCAATTTCTGGTCTACAGCATAATGTTTCAGTCATCCATGTACATACATACCTTCCTTTTCATACTCTTTTTCATTACAGGTTACTACAAGCTATTGAATGTAGTTTCCTGTGCTACAGAGTAGAAACCTATTTTATACATAGTAGTTAGTATCTGCAAATCCCAAACCCCCAGTTTATCCCTTCCTACCCTCTTTCCCCCTGGTAACTATAAGTTTGTTTTCTATGTCTGTGAGTCTGTTTCTGTTTTGTAAATGAGTTCATTTGTCTTTTTTTTTTTTTTTTTTTTTTAGATTCCACATGGGTGATATCATTTCTCTTTCTGGCTTACTTCACTTAAAATGACGATCTCCAGGTCCATCCATGTTGCAGCAAATGGCATTAATTTTTATGGCTAAGTAGTACTCCATTGTGTAAATATATGACAACTTCTTTATCCAGTCATCTGTCGATGGACATTTAGGTTGTTTCCATGTCTTGGCTATTGTAAATAGTACTGCTGTTAACATTGGCATGTATGTATCTTTTTGAATTAGAGTCCCCTCCGGATATATGCCCAGGAGTAGGATTGCTGGATCATTTGGTAAGTCTGTTTTTAGTTTTTTGAGGAATCTCCATATTGTTTTCCATAATGGCTGCACCAAACTATATTCCCACCCGCAGTGTAGGAGGGTTCCCTTTTCTCAACACCCTCTCCAGCACTTATCCTTTGTGGACTTTTGAATGATGGCCATTCTGACTGGTGTGAGGTGATCCCTCATTGTAGTTTTGACTTGCATTTCTCTGATAATTAGCGATATTGAGCATTTTTTCATGTGCCTCTTGGCCATTTCTATGTCTTCACTAGAGAATTAATTGTTTAGGTCTTCTGCCCATTTTTGGATTGGGATTTATTTTGTTATTGAGTTGTACGAGTTGTTTGTACATTCTGGAAATTAAGCCCTTGTCAGTCGTATCATTTGCAAACATTTTCTCCCATCCGTAGTTTTTCTTTTTGTTTTGTTTATGGTTTCCTTTGCTATGCAAAAGCTTCTAAGTGTAATTAGGTCCCGTTCGTTTATTTTTGCTTTTATTTCTGTTGCCTTGGGAGACTGCCCTAGGAGAACAGTGCTAGGATTTATGTCAGAGAACATTTGCCTGTGTTCTCTTCTAGGAGATTTATGGTGTCCTGTCTTATGTTTAAGTCTTTAAGCCATTTTGCATCTATTTTTGTGTATGGTGTGAGGGAGTGTTCTAACTTCACTGACTTACATCCCAGCACCACTTGCCGAAGAGACTGTCTTTTCTCCATTGTATATTCCAGCTTCCTTTGTCGAGGATTAACTGACCGTAAGTGTGTGGGTTTATTTCTGGGCTCTCTGTTCTGTTCCATGTTGTGGTTATTTTTAGATAGGAAAATGAGTCCACTCCATGCCGGTCACCTCCGGAGCTGTTTCACAAAAGGGAGAGGGATTAGGGGGTGCCCGGAAGAACCAGAGCGGCTGGCCGTGCCCACACTTTACAGAGCAGAGGACGCTGGGCCCCGGGCACATCCACAGCTGAGGCCCAGGGCCACGCTGTGCTTGGAGCATCGTGTCCCCATGCCTGGTCCCTGGTGAGGAACAGGAGGAGGAGAGACCCCCAGGGGCAGGTGGCCCCACCACAGAGCTTCCAGACAACATACCTAAAGCAGGGAGAACCTCAAAGGTGTGGCTCCAAGGCCCCAGCGTCCACGACAAAATCGTTCAGTCCTTAAGGGCTACAAAAGCCAACTTCTCACGGCGCAGTAAAAACATCACGCAGTGTTTTAATGAAGTGAGTTTAAAACTCTGCCCAAGGTGACATGGTTAAGGAGATGAGCGAGCTCACTCGAGAATTCCAGTCCCAGGTTAACTACTCGAGCGAGTCAGTCAGCACTGGGACAGAGCTACCCTGGACTGATCACCGCAGTAAGTGCTGGAGTTGAGTTGCTCTGGATTCATTGCTGGAATAAGGAATAACTCCCGGAGAGCTGTTCTAGATCAGTTACCGGAGTAACTGCTGGAGTCAGTAAACAATCACTGGAATAGCGTTACTCTAGGTTCACTACTAGAGTAAAGGGGGCAGGGCCTTGTGTTCACTGCCTGGAAGAGAACTAGGCACACACACAGGAAGTACCTGCCAAGTGAACTTCTTTACCAAGAGTTTCATTCTCCCAAAATTCAGCCATTTACTGACCACAGGCAGGGCCTAACCTAGCACTGCAAAGGGCACACACGGCGTCAAAGGTCCTATGCCGAAGCCGCATCTAGCTTAGAGGGGTGGGCAATCCTTGCTAAGTCCACCACCTGTCCTGCTGCGTGTGGCAACCCGGACCCCAAGAACCCGCAACGCTTTAACAACCAGGTTACAAAAAACGGTTGTTTCAAGAAGAAAGGCAGAGGGTGGTTAGTGCAGACTCACAATCAAGTTATTTTTCCTGCAAAACTTTCCTAAATAAAGGGGTTACATTAAGTTATATTTTATATTTTGTGATTACAGGCTAAAAATACCCCCATTACAGGCTAAAAATACCCCGTCAAAGTGGACAAGGGCTTCGATAGTTATTTATTGGAATTTTTATTTGGAAGTCATTTTACGCTCAAGAAAAGCTTCAAGAATTAAAACAGAATCAAGAACACTGATAGACCCTTTGCCTAGAAACAGCTCACCCTGTCTGCTCCAACACTGCTCTTTCATCCCTTCTCAGGATGTGATGTGATGTGATATGTGATGTGATATGTGACGTGATATGTGATGTGATGTGACGTGATATGTGATGTGATATGTGACGTGATATGTGATGTGATATGTGACGTGATGTGATATGTGACGTGATGTGATATGTGGTGTGATATGTGATGTGATGTGATATGTGACGTGATATGTGATGTGATGTGACGTGATATGTGATATGTGACGTGATATGTGACGTGATATGTGATATGTGACGTGATATGTGACGTGATATGTGACGTGATGTGATATGATGTGATGTGATGTGATATGTGATGTGATATGTGACGTGATGTGATATGTGACGTGATATGTGATGTGATGTGACGTGATATGTGACGTGATATGTGATGTGATGTGACGTGATATGTGATGTGATATGTGACGTGATATGTGATGTGATATGTGACATGATGTGATATGTGATGTGATGTGATATGTGACGTGATATGTGATGTGATGTGACGTGATATGTGACGTGATGTGATAAGTGACGTGATATGTGACGTGATGTGATATGTGACGTGATATGTGATGTGATATGTGATGTGATATGTGACGTGATATGTGATGTGATGTGACATTGAATAGGGATATTCTCTTAACACAATAGCCTAGTTATCAAAGTCACTCAATTTAACACATGCTGTGCTTTTAGCTACCATGTATAGTCTGGTTGTGTTATGATCCAATAACAAACACCCATTACAGCAGTTTCCCCTCCAGCAGGGAACCCACCCTAGGGTTGGGTATCACGTTTAGTTATCATGTCTGCTCAGTTTCCTTTAATCCACAGCCTTTCTTGTATGACTGACATTTTAAAGACAGTAGTCCCCATCTCCCTTTTTTTTTTTATTTTTGCCAGTTTTGATCCAAAAAGTTGACTTCAGTTGAATAAAAATATCCGTACACCTGAAATGCTATGATCTTATTTAGATGGGTAGATTTTTCTATGCATATTTAATCATTTGCTCTGTACTTAAAATGTAGATCTCTCTGAGGTTGGAAGTAATGGGAAAACTATCTGATTTCTATAGTTCTGATTCTAAATAAAACTTTTCAGCAATGCAAACTGCAGCATTATACATGTACAATATCAGAGCACATCTTCCCAAAGCCTCTGCCATCAGCCACTCGAGTCTCTGAGTCTCTCTCTCCCTCTCCTCCTCTCCCTTCTTCCCTTCCTCCCCTCCACACACAGATTTTCTCAAGATCTTTCTGCTATAAAGGAAATGTTCACCTACAGAGACTCTGGTCTTGATTGACTCTTACTAAGATTTCAGGCACCATCAACACAATCAAATCTCTGGCTTTGCCTAGAGTTTGGGTTTCTGTCGATTTTCATTTAAGAAAGTTAATACGTTAACTATTGCAAGACTCTGACTTAACTTTTGGCTCTTAGTAGACAATGCTCGAATCCAGCCTTCCAGGTACAGGAAGTTAAAATCAAACAAGGAAAGCAGCTCTTATAGTGGGGACACATATCCTACCAAAGAGAACCTTCCAGTTCCACGAGAGGCCACCCACCTCCTCTTCTCAAATCTAAATGTCGTATTTGGATAAATGAAGCCAAGCAGGAGGTTGAAAGACAAAATACAGCCACTTAGTGCCGATCGTTTTACGGCAAGCCACCTGGGCAGCGGACCCCAGACTGCAGGTCTGGAACAGGCCACCTGTCAACCTCACCCAACGGCAATTCCCAAGGTGCAGGAGGGTCTCCTGTTGGCCGCACCCGGTTGGGAAGCCACCTCGGGCACTTTACTTCAACTGGCAGGTGGTGGGACAGTGGCAGCGCACCTCATGTGCAACTTAGCAAATTCAACCACGTGCACTGGCCAGAACGGCAAGGGGACAGCAGTTCACACAGACAGCCCACGACTCCAGAGGCGCATGCCCTGGAGGGAGCTCACGGCCTGGCTGGAATCTCCCAGCTCCACCGAGGCTCCCCCTTGGCAGGAACCCTTCATCCCATGAGATGACCGAGTCAGGTGACCCTGCAGATTTCAAGGGTAATTTTTACCTCAAGGAAGTTTTGTCCTTCTTGTTGATTTTGGAACCTAATTCCCACATTGAGAGACAGCTCCACTGTCTGGAATGGAAGAGCATGCCATTAAACACACACACACACACACACACACAAACGGTTTTGGAACACTGGGTTTGCTGACATCTAGTCTCTCCAGCCAAATCCTTTGCTGTGACTGAATCCGTGGCAGACGCAAGACCATGAGCTTTACATCCTGCAAGCAGTCTTAATGACTTGCTCAAATTTTACATTAAAAAATTTTTTTAATTTTATCTTTTTTTTCTTTGTTATTTTATCTTTTTAAATTTTTTGTTGTTGTTGAGGGGGTGGGTAATTAGGTCATTTAGTTATTTAATGGAGGCACTGGGGATTGAACCCAGGACCTCGTGCATGCTAGGCGTGCGCTCTGCCACCGAGCTATACCCTCTCCCCTTATTTTTAATTATAACCGCAAAACACCAGCGTAATAGAAACTCAGAACCCACTTTGGCTCTCTCTGTGCCTGTGGTAAATGAAATACCTAATCTTCTGCTTCTTTTTTTAAAAATGTTTCTGTCATGCACGTACTGCTTCTCAAGAAACTCCAGAAGCTCCTTCCAAACCTTTCCTCGCTAGGCCAATCCCATTCTAATAATGTTGCCCCGTTTCCGCATCAGCACATCCCTACATTCCCAACACTGGGCCACGATTTAAAACCCTATTAAATGGACTCACTCATTCAGAGCAGCCAAACTTCCTGGTCTACCTTGGTAATTCACTGAAATATCCTATCTGTTATTTTCCTTCTAGAAATAAACTGTAATTTTTTGAATCCTGAGAACATTATCCATAACAAAAGATGGTTTAGATTTACAAAGCTGAGAAACGAAATCTAATCAAAACACTTAGTGAGGCCAGATCGGATTCCCAGTGGCACTCACCCCAGACAAGGCGGTACAAAGGGGTGTGACACCCAGCGCCACACAAGAAACAGTATCCAATGTTTAAGCTGCCTCGGTCTCCTCAAGGAATTTCTTTTGCCAGGTGACGCGGTCACTGTCCAGTGCTAAGCCAATATCCCTGGCTTCCATTTACGTGAGTTAACTCCTCGGGTGATCAGTTACAGATTCTTTGAGGCAATTTTGTTTTTTCAGGCCTGAGTACTTAACCCCACTTTCAAAACAAAATTCCTTGGGAAACGCTCCCAAGGCCTCCATGCCCTGGATGCCGTACCTAGTTCTTTGATCTATTCAAATCCTACCCAGTTTCCATCTCAAGGCCCCACAGCCCTGCCCCAAGCCCACAATCCCGACAGATCCACCATTCAACAGATGCTCTGCTTGTTAGCAAATCATAAATTTGTAACAACAGCAACAACAAAAAAAACCCCACCAAATTTCCCCTGGGCAAAGCCGCCCTCACCTGCCACCCAGCCTCCTCACCCCCCAACCACAGCCCCCAGCCCACTCTACCCCACCCCTACCTGCACCCAAACTGCTCTTAAGTCCCCAACATCTTATAAGCTTGTCCCACACGCTGCTGCAGAGCTGATCCCTCTTCCCTCCCTCCTCCTTACACACACTCTTCTCTTGAATTCTGGAAAAATCCACCCTGCTGATTTCCTCCCTTCCCCCACCCCCACCCCTTCATCCCCTCGGTGGTCTCCTCCTCCATAGGCTTTACTGGACAGCTCATAGGCAGGCAAGCTGGACTTGTCCAGAACAGGCCCTCAGAGGCCACAGGGCTTTTGCACATTCACTTCCCCCTGCTCAGAAGGATCTTTCTCCCGCTCTGCAGCAGGCAAACCACCCTCCATGCCCTGCAGGTCTCAGCTGAGATCACGGGTACTCGGAGAAATGCTGCCTGACACCCCAACCTCAGTTAATTCCCGTTACTCCCTCTCACTCCCTCTGTACTTACCACCATCGATAATTCTGCATTTCGTGGTTTTGCCCCTCCACCCCTCAACTACATGCTTCACGAGAACACAGCCTGACGCTGCTGGATGCGATGCTCTCTTGGCTTTCTCCTCTTTTTTAAAGACAAATAATTAAACGGATTTTGCCAACACATCTGCAAAATGTAACAGTCTGAAATATAAACACTTCCACAAAGCAAAAACTGTTTTAGTTATTATAATTGCTATCACTGTTTTGCAGGAACGTTATCTCTGAGGCTAGGGAAGGGACAAAAATCATAAACGTGTAACTCTACACTGATTTCTTCTCTGGAGGGGAAAAAAAAATCCAGAATACATATATTCTGATTTCAAGTAGAAGCACCTGACTGGATTAGATTCATTTCTGAAAACAGTTTCTAAGCCTCTGCGAAACTAACACACCCCCACACAGGCAAGACACTTTGAAGGCTAAATATAGCCTCCTGAAAGGAGAAATATCTGAAGCACGGGAGGTCCAGGAATCATGGTGCACAAGGCAATAACGCGACCCCGCTGCAGTGCCTCTCCTGCTCGCCGCTACCCACACGATCCTCATCACCCAGAAAATATACCAAGCTCTCCCAACCTGCAGATTCTGTATATATTTTATCAAGTTTACATGTGCCGAGAAAGAAGTGTGTGATTCCACAAGGCTCATGGGAAACCCTCTCACCCCTCCCTGCTCCCACTCCTCAGCTCTCCGAGGGCAACCACCCCCAGTTCTCAACTGGTTCTCTTCCCATTTACCTCCGCTTCTCCAACGAACGCGCTGGGCCAACTACTTCAATTTTCCATGTAGACACTGGCTGGCAACTTTCAGAAGCAGAGAACGTAGCTCCCAGTTCACTCACCACCACCACCGGCCACTCACACCTCACTTAGGCAACTGTTTGGGTTAGATCACTGGTCCATAATTACGTTATTATAATTACACAAACATTGCTGAGAGCTGAGCTTTTAGTAAAAGGAGGAAGCCTTCTTCCTAACCTACCCAGCTTTTTATTTTCCCTGGAGTTGACACCTGCCCTGGAATTCTTGGCTGATCTAGCTTTTTGGGTACCAGTAATCTGCCCACAAGCTCTCCTCTGGTGTGTGCATCTTCCTTCAGTATCAATACTCCGCTCCTCTTCTCCCAGGAGCTGTCCTGGGGCCTCTTCCATGCTCCAGGCCGGGCTGCGGATGAGACCCTCATCTCAGGGTCTCCTATCACCATCATCCTGGAGATTCCCTTCTAAGGATTTCTTCTTAAACAAGAAACAAAAAGCACAAACTACTAGGTGAAAAGAATGGTGCATCTGACTGCATGAAAATTAAGAATGTTGGTTCTTCAAAAGAACCATAACAAAAACAAAAAGGCCAGGCATACAGCGAGAGATTTTTCAATACATTACAGTTGAAAAAGAACACAGAACACAGACACATGTCCATGCACACACACAATGAGCTCTGAAATAGGAAAAAGTCACAAACACTTCTCAAAAGGCAAAACAAATACTTAATAAACACATAAAAAGATTCTTAACACTCAGAGTGATAAAAGGAAACATCACCTCAGCGGTCCTCGGGTACGATTTTAATACCTACCAGATTGGCAAAAAGTAACATCTCTGGCAACACCAAGTGTTGGCAAGGATTATCACCATGGGAACTTTTGCACACTGAGGCCAGAACTATAAATTAGCACAATCACTTTGGAAAGCAACTTGGAATTATCCAGAAAAGTTGAAAATGCACAACCCTGGGCCCCCATATTAGGGCTGTTCACAGACATTCCAGCTCTCCTCTCCTTGCAGGCACATAGTAGGACGGCATCTCCCATGGCTCTGAGGTCACACACAGCCATGTGACTTGCTTCCGTCAATGTAAAATGAGTGAAAGGGACAGGTGTCACATACGCGTGGAAACTCTTAAGAGCCAGTGTGAGACTGACCAAGTTGCTTTCTCGACTGCCGTGGTGATCATGGAAACAGAAGAGATGAGCTTCCATCAGCCCTCTTTGAGGGCCTACAATGAGAAGAGACCCCTGCAGACCCACACTGGACATTCAGCATGAGGGAGAAATCAACATGAGTCCACAGAGATTTAGGGGGTGTTTGTTACCACAGCATACCCTAGCCCATCCTGGCTGATACACCCAACAAGGTCAGTTATAGGTTTACCCTCTAGAGCTTTCCCATGTGTGAACATTATACAAGAATGTTTGTAGCAGCATTATCTGTAACAGCAGAACAACAATAACTAGAAACCCAAATATCAACTGATAGGAGAATGAATAAATAAATAATGGTATATTTATTTAATGGATTACTCCCCATCAACGAAAATGAATGAACTTGGCTGCATGTATCACCATGGTTCAATGCTAGGGAAATATAACATACATACAAAACTATGTAACTGGGAGTGGAAACACAAGCTTCAGAAAAATACATAGAGTATGACTCCCCTGGTAAAGAGTTTAAAAACATACACACAAAACTTAACAATGTATTGATCAGAGATACACATAAATGTATCAAAACTAAAAAGCAAGGGACATAACTCTAACACATAACTCAGGCTGGTAGTGCCCACATGGGAGGGGAATACAATCAGGGAAACACACAAGAACTCTCAAGCATTGGAAATATTCTGTTTTTAGTAATAGCTGGTGGGTATCACATAACTTAAATTTGATGTTTACATTATATACGCCTTTGCACACAGAAGACTTCATATTTCAAAACTTCAAGCAAACTATCATCCTATTCTTTTTGAATGTCCATTCTCTCTGAGTATTTATTTATTCAGAATAAAACTAATCACAAAATACAGTACCTTTTCCTAAGGAGATCTTATTGGGGGCTGTTTTTCTTGTTTTTGCTGATTTCTCTTTCTCTTTTTTTTTAAGTTAACAAAAGAGGAAGCAGAAAAATAATAAAATCTGGTGGTTACAACACACCCACCAAAAGTTCAAGAATATTAATGACTCAGATTCGGAGAGCCGTGTCAGCCGACTGGTGATGTGCAGGGGAAATCATGCCGGGTCTGTACAGTACCATATTTTAATGGAGGGACAGGGGGTGGAACCCAGGATCTCGTGCATGCTATAAAGGTTACCAACGGGTGGCTCTAACAGCTAGCCTGGTGCAGCAGCTGCCAAACTTCCACTAACCCTTCCAAGCATGCAGGGCCGGCGTGAGGAATCACCATCACAACCCTCCATTATTACTTCTTCCTTTTTCTGCATCATTTCCATTTTCAGGGTGATGCAAAACATGTCTCAACCTCAAAGGCTCACATCGATCGATTCCACTTGGGCATCCACATGTCCACTGAATATGTATCCAGACCTGGGACCTCCCTTCTGGAGCCCTAGGTCTGGTCTGCTAGGAACAGATAAAGCCACAGAGAGCCACCACATGACAAACCGGGGTCAGCGCTGTAAAGGGAAAGTACAGAGGACTGGCGGGGTCGGGGGAGGTACATCTCCAGGCAGTGGCGCTCCGGCTGAGACTGAAGGGTGAGAAGAACTAGCTGGGCAGCGGGGGAGGGGAGAGCACCCCAGGCACAGGGGACAGCCCGCCAAGGCCCTGGGAGGCCCTGTGCTCAAGAACAGAAGGAGGAGGAGAAAGAACCTAAGAGGAGGAGCAGGGGCAGCTCATGCCACATCCAACAAGCCGTCAAAATACGCCCAGGGCTGCTTTTCAGTACAGTTGATTACAGTTTGACAAAATAGAGGGGGGAACATCTATGCCAGAAATATGATCAGATTTGCTACTTTCATTTTATTTATTTATTTTTATTCTAATGGAGGGTCAGGAGGTGGAACCCAGGATCTCGTGCACGCTAAGCACGTGCTCTAACACTGAGCTCTACTTACCCCCATTTTCATTTTAAATAAATCCCCCTTCTATCCAATGCTGCCAGAATGTGGCGTCAAGATCATAAAATCTTATCCCTTCACAGCTAGTCAATGAATTTTTTAAGCCCTACATGCCTCTCATTTCCAGTGCTTCCTAAAGAGCCCCAATTAGGCTGCAACGGCCTCGGCTACCCGGCCACCCACACACTCATACCTCCTATTATTTCCTGCAGAGGCACAGCCCTGCCTTGTTTGATTATCTAATTACAAATACACGGCCCTTATGTCCTCGTTAAATGCAGCTGTTGCAAACCCCAAAGCTTCTGTTAATGGCTTATCAGCCCTTAGAGATGTACTGGTTATTCTGCTTATGGAAATCTTCCGATTTCTGCTCCTGAAATCAAAGTACTTCCTTTATTTGTGATTTCTTCCTTATTGTGCGTTTGGAAAACAAGACCAATATGGGGGAAGTCTGCCCAGGGCAACCGCCGCCCTGCTGAGCCAAAGGGGGTTTGGTGGTGGTCATGGCGGAGGTGAAGTCCACCACCAGCTTCAGCCACCTGAGCAGGGCTCCAGCCAAGGTGAGACGGACTGGCCAAGAAAGTCAACGCCGGGGCTGGGCTTCGCCACATTCCAACCATTCAACACAGCCATTCTGAGCAAGCCTGGGGCCCCCATGTGAATCCCTGGATGAAGCTCCCCCAGTCGCTGGGACACTGTTCCAAAGGCAGGAGACAATTCATCCTGGGCAGGGCTGGCCACTAGCACCCAGTGCCCTTTATTTACTAGGATTCAATGTGGTCAAAGACCCCCTGTACCCAAATCCTGCTGGCATAGATCTCTATTTAAATATTTGACCTTCTAATTACATGCATTAAATCCAGCACTAGTACATAAATGAATGTTCCTTACATTCTTCACTGCAACGCAAACTTCTCTCCAACACTTACGTTCTAAGAAGCCCTCTTGTTATTCAGTTTTTAAACTGTTACTTTGCTTCTCCTTTTTTCAAACCTACTAGGTGACAAACACAGCTAAGCCCTTGATGTATACTCTTTGTTTTCGTTCTAACCTTTATTATAATTGGAAGACTTGCGCACTGCTGATGGGAATGCAAGATGGGGAAAGCCATGGTGCAAAACAGTCTCTCACCCTCTAAAGTAAGTTCCTGCCCCTGGCTGGAGGCAGCGTTGTAACAAGGACTCAGAGAAACTGAATAAACCAGCCCCGATCCGTCACCAACAGACTTATCTTGACTCCGAAGCCTGCATTGTCCACTTCAACACCACACTTCCTCCCTTGACCCTAACTGTTAGGAAATCAGTCAGCCCATAATGGCTACAAACGCTGGGGCAGGAACACGGGCCAAAGGGAGACACTCTGAAAAGCAGAAAATATCAGTATTTGATTCAAATCACAACTTTTAAACTGCCAGCCTCTTTGGGAAAAGAACTGGCTAAGATTATACAGGAATGTACATAACAAAACACTGAAACATAAATAAAATCCTTCAGAGGGGCACATCTGGGTGGTGATATTTGGTCTTTAAAGTTACGTTTATGCTGCTTATTTTTCCTTTCCCTGCCAAATCCTACTAATATAGAGGTGATTTACAATGTTGTTAGTTTCAGGTGCACAGCAAAGTGATTCAGTTACACATTCACATATATATTATTTTTCAGATTCTTTTTCATTATAGGTTACTACAAGATATTGAATACAGGTCCCTGTGCTCTACAGTAGGTCCTTGTTTATCTATTTAATATACAGTGGTGTGTGTCTGCTGCTCATTTTAAGTGCGTCAGAGAACGCGGGGGAGAGGGCAGTGATGCTCAGTGTTCTGTCCACCGCCCTCCAAAGCCTAACTTCTCCCACTCTGTTCTCCCAGAGCTGACTGACCTTTTAGACGAAATATGCCCACAGGCTGGAGACTCCACCCAATGCAACACTGTATAACTTGACTTCCTCCCTTCCAGGGCAACAAAATCACTCTACTGGGGAGTTTCAGGAACATCTTCCAATACTGTGTTCAGCCATACCATGTTCTAAGTGGAGGGAAAGGTCATTGCCTTCCCCTACGGCCCCCTCTGCCCCCTCCCCAGCCCAGGATCTCCTCCCCTAGGCGGGTCCCGGGAGCTGGTCATGGGAGCCACCTGAGAGGCTGGTGCCCTGTGCTCAGTTTCCATCAAAGGAGGGAGCTACAAAAAAAGATGGGGGGGGAGGTGGAGTGGGGAAGAGGGGGATGAGGAGGTCTCTGATTCCCATCCACCCTCTCCAGCTTTCCACAGGGGTCAGCCAGCAGCTCCACAGGAGGCCAAGGACAGAGGGGATGTTCCTGTCCCAGGTGAGCAGCTCAGCCTGTCTGTAAGCTGGACCTCTGCGCCCACTCAACCTTGAAGAAAAACGGATCCAGGAACGCACATACTAGTCCATCCTTTCATCCTACAAATGTTTACTGAGCACATGCTATGTGCTGGGCACCACCATGGGTCAAATAACCTGCCCTCGCAGAACAGACAACTTCACAGGGGCAACAATGAACAAAATAAACATTGTCTATATTAGAAAGTGAGAAAGTGATGGAGAAAATAAAACTGGAGATGGAGACAGAGAGAGAGAGAGAGAGAGAAAGAGAGAGAGAGAGAGAGTGTGTGTGTGTGTGTGTGTGTAAGAGGATGAATTACCATCTTCAATAAAACCAAACCTTATCTTTCTGAGGGTGGGCAAGTTTTAAACATGTCAGATTACTTTAAACACCAAAGGAGCCCTCATGTGTTCAAGCGCCTACTACCTAACAGCAAATTCAGCATCACAACAAAAGAAGAGGCGCTTCCTTTTACTGCTCCTTTACATTTTATCCCCAACCCCTCTTAACCACCTCCACTCGCTTTTCTCCTAAGAAAAGCCTAAAACCAGTCACAATTCACACCCATTCATTTCACAGATAAACTCAGCCTAAGCTTTAAGTCTTTGAAATAAATTACTAAAAAGTCTGCCAGATTAGAATTCTCTGTTTTCTGGAAATCGCCACCCAGGAGCCGGCCTCTGTATCACATCAGTCTTGATTTTACAACATTCGTTAGGGGCCCCCAGTAAGACCAGCCCATTGGTGGATGTGGTAACAGGGTTGCTTAATCCACACAGCATGTAACTGGGCCCCCGGCTAAACGCCCCAAGTAGCCAGCTGCCGAGGGGATGTCATCCTTTCACAATCATCAGAAAGTTCTAAGTCTCCAGGAAATAAAGCAAAGTGTCTGGGGTCTTTTTGTGGGGTATTTTCCTCCCTTTTCTGGCTGATTATACTACCTTTAAGGAAAAGAAAATTGTGCCTATTCACAGTACCCCAAACCAAAGTAAAGCCCGAGTAAGGTCAAAGGCACAGGAGCGATGACAGCTTGATGCTGGGACGCAGTAGGAGGGGCGCATCACTCAGTTCATCTCAGACAGACTGGACAGCAAAGCGGGCTCTCCGGAAAGGAAGCCAGCCTGAGCCTCCACCGGGCATCGCCTCTGAAGCTTTTCCCCTCCGTGTCTGGACCCGTCTCTCCTGCAGGACGCTGAACAACCTGAAGTCTTTCCCAAAGCAGCCGCAGGTGCATCCCATATGCAGTGTGTGGTGAATTCAGTCAATAAACGTTTGCGGGACCAACGCTCCTTGTGTTTCCTGTTTCACAAATCTTCAAGCCCTTTCCTCACCTTCCGTTAAAGGAGACCATTTACAGGCCAGATACTGTGCTTAACACACCAAAAATTAAGATTCGTTGCCCTCAAAGTATTGGGGTGGGGGGCAAATCCCTCCTCTGGCTTCTCTGCCTGTGATGGGACCCACAGGATGCCATCAACCTCCATGTCCCAAGAGCCTGGGCGGCACTAAGTCTCACTGTGCTATTCCCTTACTAACTCCCCCACTTAAAACAGCTCCCAGAGCAGGCCCACCTGCTACCCACCTGTCCCCACTGCTTGCCAAGACCACAGGTCACCCCACCACCCCTTCCATCCAGAAATCCTGCCAACTCCTATTGACTCCCTGGGGCTGGCTCAGTGAAGTCTTCGCTTCACGAGGAATCCAACTGTCAGCTTTCTGACCTTCCCAGTCTAACGTCTGGGAAGGGTAATTCCCCTAGCTTCTGACCTTCCAGGATTTATTCATCACATTTCCCTGTAGACTTTACTCCAGGAGGGCCTCCCCCAGAATATGCAGACAAGTCACCAACAGTAAGCCCGGGGACCCAACCTCTGGCCCTTGACCCTGCTCTGTTGGCCTTGGTTTCCTCCACGGTAAAAGAAGGGACGTAATGGGAAGGTCTTGTTTCAGATTTCAAAATTTGAAAAGTCCTTATGGGTTCCCTAGATACAACAGGAAAAGGCTAATATTGCTCCTGCACTGGCCTGTTTGAACAGGTGTTCCCGCTAATGCAAGCTGAAAATCGAGCATTTGGACAAAGAGTTTTGAACTATAACTTTAAGGGGGAAAAAAGCTTTGTTTGTTTTATGAATTTTACAAGCCTGAGTTTTTTCCTCCTTCCTATCACTTCTTGGAAGAAAGTGAAGGGATGGGGGCTTAGTTTTGCTGCCAAGATTAAGAGCTCGGGATTCGCACCACCTGGGTTTCTCCTCAAGGCGTGGAGACCGAGCCCGGCCGGCCCAGCCCGCCCGGCCCTCCCGCCCCACAGTCCCGGATTGCCTGGGCCTCCCGAGCTGCGCCCCGCCGTGGGCTGGCCGTGGCCCCGGCCGCGACACCACCTGGAGCCTCGGGTGCGTCCAGATGGCCAGGTCGGGCCATGTCACCTGGCCCCGCACCGCGGCCCCGCTCCTCCCGCGGCGGCCCTCGCTCCAGCCGCTGTTTCTCCTTGGACTCCCGAGCCAAGTCCGGCTTCCAGGCGGTCGCTGGGCCAGGCGGCGAAGGCACCTGCGTCTCCCGGGAAAACGCACGAGCTCGCAAGTCCCTGGTGCCACCATCCTCGATGGGGCTGGCCAGAGAAATGCAGGAGAAAGGAAAACAAGCCCGAGGAAGGGCCGACCCGGCCCGGCGTCTCCCAGAAACCACCACCTGCGCGGCAACCCGGGGTCGGGGCCGCGGGCCCGGAGGGAAGCGCGGTCCGGGCCCGGCCGCGGAGCCCGCCCCGGCGCGCTCTTACCCGTGAGCCGGCCGCCCCCCTCGCCGTGCCCGCGGCGCCGCTGCAGGATGAAGTAGCAGCTGCTCTTCTGAGTCACCCAGAGCTTCAGGGCGTTCTTCAGCAGCACCTCCTCGGGCTTGAGCCACATCGCAGCGGTCCGGCCGCGCCCGCGGGCCCCGGCTCACATCGCCCCGGCCGCCGGGCCGAGCCCGCTCGGGAGGAGGCGGCGGCGGCGGCAGCGAGAGCCCAGCCAGCCGGCGCCCTGCGCTCGGGAGTCCGTAGAGCGCGGCAGGCGCAGCTCGCCCCTTGCGGCCCGCGCAGCCCGCGCGCCCGCCCCGCCCCCAGCCGCCGAGGCCCGCCCCTCGCCCCGCCCCCGGGTCCCGGGCCCCGCCCCCCGGCCGCCCCGCCGGCTCCCGGGACACCGCCCGGTTTCCGAGTCCCGGCGGCTCCAGCGCAGTTCCGGAGTGGAGGGAGGAAGTCCGATCCCGGCCGCCAGGCTCCCTGCCTCTCCCCCTGCGCCCGCGGGGGGCGCCGCGGCCCCTCTCCCCTCCTCCGCCCCGACGAGGAGGCCGCCCGGGGAGCAGGAGGAGGAGGAGATGGGGAGAGGACCTCTTGTCACAGCTGCAGGTTGCCGACCTAGAGCATTTATCTTTCGGGGGACAGAACGCACGCCAGGAAACCGGGGTGTGTGGAATCACACAGCATTTAAAATAACAAGAAACATTTTTACAAGTAACAAAAAAAAGCATTAAAAATTAAAACCGATTATTTTCCGATTTGTTTTTAAATGCTGAGCGTACGTTTTCGATGCTCTGACGAGTGTTCCCCCACGGAACAGCAGAAGGGGCAGCGACGTTGTAGGACCCTGAGGCAAGTTTCCGACCAAACTCAACGCGGGACGCCCCTTGTGGGCACAGAAGATAAGGACATTAGGGCCCCCCACTGTGGGTAGCCTACCCAGGGAAGAAACCAGTCACGTTGGTTCTCAGAGAATTGAAAAGCTGGGGAATGTGGAGTAGGTGATAGTAAAGAAAAACTACAGGGAATGCCGAGGTAGGGTTTTAAAAATTAGTATTTCCCCAAAGCGTGGCAGTAGACACGTCGTGGGGGGAGGGTATAGCTCAAGTGGTAGAGCGCATGCTTAGCATACACCAGGTCCTGGGTTCAATCCCCAGTACTTCCTCTAAAAATAAGTAATCCTAATTACCTCCCCCACCCCCGCCCCCCAAGAAAGAAATAGACACCTGGTAGCTGGTAGTTGGCCTTGAACAGGCTGGGGGCCCTCTGAGCAGTCTCCACCTGGGGGCAGAGAGACAGGAAAGGAAACTCCATCAACATGACCCTAGAGCATGACCCTTGGGTTTTGTCAAAGGGATCCAGGACAAAATGTGACTGTTAATTAGGACAAAACTGAGAAGTACAAGTCAAGTCAGTGAGCCTCTTTACTGGAAGCCTAGAAACCTGGACCTGGTGCGGCAGGTAAGAAGCCAGGTAGGAGCCCTGTGCCCCAAACAGGACCGCCCACCCAGGGGCAGGGGCGTCTGTGGTCCAGACTGCAGGCCCTGGTCAAAAACCCTCTGAGCACAGCTGAGGAAGGAAGTCAGCTGTACTCGGGGGGATTGGGGTGCCTGGGAGCACACAGAGTGGGCATGGATGGCTGAAGAATCTTCCAGAAATACTCACTGGCACCCCCCCACTCTCAGACACGGGGCCAGGCCATGAAATTGCAGAGATGAGTGGAACATGAGCCATGCCCCAAAGGACTCACAGGTAGAAGAGCAAACCCCAAGTGTCATGAGGGTCAGGCAGAGGACAGTGGGGGTGCACAGACTGAAGGATCAGTTCCTCAGGGAGGGGACTGAGAAAGCCCCACAGAACAGCTGTGGTTTGACCCGGGCTTGGAAAGTGAATGTGTCTGCCACGAGGTCAAGTAGGGAGGGCTGGTCTGGCAAGTGGATCAGCACGTATGTCCTTGTGGTTTGGGGCACGCCTCTAGGGGCAGAATGCCCTAGATCAAATCCCATTCCTCATCCTAGTTCACCGTGCAACCGCGACCTTGGGCAAGGCAAGCGTCTCAGGGAGACAGCCTACTCAGCCATAAAGCTGGGATAATCACAGCACCTCTTTTATAGCTATTGTCCAGTGTATAATATATTCAAGTGCTTAGAACACACGTAAACCCTCAATAAATGTCAGTTATTATTACTAAATGTACAGAAGGTCCTGGAAATGAAACGATCCATATTCATACACACTCACCTGTATTTTGAACATTATTAAGCTTTTACTATGTGCCAAATAGTAAAGATAAACTATAGAATATGAAATCTTGGAAAGCCACATATGAAAGCAACTGGGAGGGGGTGGGGAGGGTCCCATGGGGATCTGTGCCCTGACCTCTCTCTCCTCCCACCCCTGGGGCCCCTGCCTCTGCCTCCCATTAGCCAAGTCGGGTAGGAGCCGGAAGGCAATGGAGCCCACGGGATGTCTGCACAGATCAGGCTGCTGCGCACGGAGAAGGCTGGAGAGGGATCTGGAGGGGCCAGGAGAGACCACCCAGCACAGGTGGTCACAGCTTCCCATGGTCACTCACATCTGGGTGCTCGTGGCTGGTGTTTCAGGTTGAATTGTGTACCCCGGAATTCATGTGTTGAAGTGCTAATCCCCAGTACCTCAGAAGGTGACCTTATTTGGACACAGGGTCACTGCAGATGTAATTAAGTCACAGTGAGGTCATTACAGTGGTCCCTAATCCAGTATGACTGGTGTCCCTTATAAAACAGGAAGTTTGGACACAGGCAGGCAGGCATGGAGAACACCATGTGAGGACTGGAGTTGGATTGTCACAAGCCAAAGAACGACCAGAAGCTACGAGAGAGGCCTGCAACCAGTCCTTCCCAGCCACCCTCAGAAGGAACCAACCCTATGAACACCTTGATCTCAGATTTCTGGAAGTGAGACAATTTCTGTTGTGCAGTCACATAGTTTCTGGTACTTCCTTACGCCATCCTAGCAAACGAAGACAGCTGACTCCCTAATCTTGCCCACTCCTGTTCCATAGCAAGTCTCTTGAACCATTCTGGGTTGGGTTCTGTTTCCTGCCAGGATCTTTTTTTTTTAAAGGGAGATAATGGGGATTGAACCCAGGACCTCGTACATGCTAAGCACGCGCTCTACCACTGAGCTATGTCCCTTCCCTTCCTGCCAGGATCTTAACTAGTGTCAGGAATGGCCCCGGCAAACACAGTTCCTCAATATGGCATTCTGGCTGGGTTACTCATCTATCTGTGTGCAAGCAGGGAGCAAAAGGGATGTGTTCACCTCCGGCATACAGCGGCCACAGGATGACTCAAATTAGCACTGGCAGTAATTTGAAGGGACAAGGCTTGGGGGGGGGGGGGGTTCTTGCTGCTGTTGCAATTGGTTGTTATGGCAACGATGATAATTACAAAGAGTGTCAAGTGAGATGACTATTTCTGACTGCCCAGAAGGGTTTGGTTTCTGTTGTTTTTGTTTTTGTTTTTTTAATAAGCATGAAGTTTTAAATTCTCATCGAAGAATCCTTTATCTGGTATAGCTGCAGGACAGGCAGGGGTCATCTTCAGATCCTAAATGTAGTTGTTCGGGTTACAGAATTGTTGCGAAGGTTAAGTGCGCCAGCTCACGAGTTCCCTTGCTGAGATCAGGACACTGTCAGGGAAGGAGCCGTACGGTAGACTGTGGTGGGGATATTTGGGTGGACACAGACAAAGGAATAATTATGTGATGACAGAGAGGTATTAGCTACAGTGGCAAGCACATTGCAGTATAAATGTATCAAATCAGTATGTTGTATACCTTAAACTTATACGGTGTTTTATGTTAATTATATCTCAATAATTTAAAAAAAGTAAGTTTTTTGAAAGTTCCTCAAAAAGTGAAACATAAATTTACTCTCTGACCCAGCAATTCTACTCCTAGGTATACACCCAAGAGCATGAAGCCACTGAAAACCTCTGTTCACACAAAAACTTTATATGACTGTTCATAGCAGCATTATTTGTAATAAGGAGTAGAAGCAACCCAAATGTCCAACGACTAATGGATGGGTAAACAAAACACATTATATCCATACAGCAGAATATTACTCAGCCATTAAAAGCAGTGAAGCCCTGGCATATGCCACAATGCAACGTGGATGAACCTTGACAACCACCATGCAGAATGAAAGAAACCAGACCCAAAGAGCCACATGTCATATGACTCTGTTTATAGGAAATGTCCAAAATGGGCAAATCCATTGAGATGAAAGGTAGATTAGTGGCTGCCATGGGCTGAGGGGAAGGATGAATGGGAGACATGAAAAGTAACTGCTTAATGGGTACAGGGTTTCCTTTGGCATGATGAAAATGTTTTGGAAAATGGGGTGATGCCTGCCAAACTAGCCATGGGTTTGGTAAAAAAACACGAAAAGTCTCCTCTGCGGGCATGGAGGGAAGCTGGGTGTACAGGTCGGTCCAGGTCACCACTGCTTCCACTTGGGGTTGTCACTGGACATGACTTTCACTCCTAGAGCCACTGCCCTGACTCCTATGTCCCTCCAAGCACCCCAGCCCTGCCACGTCAGCCTCTCATGACCGCCTCGCCTGCCCCTGACCTCCCCTTCACACACGCAACAGACACCAAATGAAAATGAGAGAGGAAATGCAAACACAGAACTGAATGTTTTAAGACTTAGACCTGAAGCAATAAAGAAATGCTAAGAGAACAGTTTTGGTTTCTGTTCACAACTGGTGCGCTTCTATTCTTAATAGAATCTCTGTGTTATCAGTCAACCTCCATTCATTACCAGTTAGTTATTAAATGTAACAGTTTTCAATTTTTCATTGATTTGCTTTTCTGAATCCTAAAACAATATACAATTGTCAAATGACTGATTTTCTCTTGAATGCAACTTTCAAGTCCTCCTAGTTGGCTTCATTGCCGGCTCACCTTTCTGGCTTCAGGACTTCTCCAAACTGTATCTTTGTTTCCTCTTACAACACAAATGCTGTGACAGGCGCACCCGTCCCACAGGGCGTGAGTGCAAGCCCCGCTCCTGGCTGTTCACTTGAACTTGACGTGCAGCGCGAGTCCCGTCTGTGCTTATTCAGACATCCCTGCAGCCCTGCCTGCACCCTGTGGGCTCAAAACCCTACTCAAAGTCAGTCACCCAACAAGTTCTGGGAAATCACTTAAGTCAGAAAACATTCACTGACACTCAGCGATAAAAAACAATAAAATAATGCCATTTGCAGCAACATGGATGGACCTGGAGATCATCATTCTAAGTGAAGTAAGCCAGAAAGAGAATGAAAAATACCATATGAGATCAGTCATATGTAGAATCTTAAAAAAAAGGAAAAGAAAAAGAAAAAAGAGGACACTAATGAACTCGTCTACAAAACAGAAACAGACTCGCAGACATAGTAAACAATCTTCTAGTTATCGGGGGCAGGGGGTGGGAGCGGATAAATTTGGCAGTTTGAGATTTATAAATGTTAGCCACTATATATAAAAATAGATTAAAAAAACAAATTTCTTCTCTATAGCACAGGGAACTATATTCAATATCTTGTAATAACCTTTAATGAAAAAGAATATGAAAATGAATATATGTATATATATGCATGATTGGGACATTATGCTGTACACCAGAAACTGACACATTGTAACTGACTCTACTTCAATTAAAAAAAAAACACATTTATTGAGAATGATCAACAAGCAAGCACTGTGTGAAATTCCTGGGATGCAAAGATGAATACATTTTCTATCTGCCTTCATGTCTTACCAAGGGAACCTTCCCCCAAGGGAAAAAGAACACTGAGAGAGGACCACTCTGCCTTAAGCACAGGGTTCACTGTGTTTCCAAAAGGAATATCCCTCATTTCTCACAATACATTTAAAAGGAAAGTAAAATTATTCCCATTTTACAGATGAGAAAACTCAGGCCCACAGAAAAGCTGAGGATTTGCCAGCATCACACATCTGATAGGTGGTGGCAGAATCCAGAGTTTGTTCCTGGACTTTTCTGCCTCACAAGTCTATACTGTTTCCATTAATGCACACTTTAAGTGGGTTTCAGTCTGATTCACGGAAGCAGAGTGACATCGCTTTTTTCCCTTGATGTTACTTTTAATGAAGATTAGACCCATCTACCAAATTCCATGGGCTTCAAAGAAGTCAGACTTGGATTCCAAATTCTGCTTTCGCAGTCGTGAGACCATAGGCCACTTCCTTAACCTCTTACAATTTCTGTTTCTTTGCTGTAATGTGGGCGTCTCACTGGGATGTTACAAAGTGTAAATGAGGTGAGCTGTGACTTGCACCTACCATGGGGCTTGCCCCGTGGACATCTTCCAAATGCCAACTGTTACAGTTACCTCTGAGTTCATCCAGCCCTGGCCCTGGGCACACCTGCGACATCTCCTTCCTCTACCTGCAGTTCTGAAGTTGCTTCCAGATGGAGAAGACTCGGGGACCTGCCCCAGCATCCTTGAAAGCACACAAGAGCAGGGGCTGCTGGACTAAGTTTTCACTTTTAAACCCAGGAAAGGAGGTTAGTAAGTCACAGGTGATGGCCAAGTCACATGAACCACCATTGAAAACAGACCTCAGTCACACATAACGAGTCGGTTCTTTTTGGCAAATGTGAGTAGCCTCCAGTGGTTTGAGATAAATGAGGACTGTGGGTTCCCCCACCCACCAACCCCATACACTTAAAAAAGGTAATTTGTTTAAATGGAAACAAGTCACAGAAAAAATTCAACATGTATTGAACATGTATTAGAAAGAAAGCTCAATATAGCCCCACACCCCGCTCTCTAAGCTCCTGACGTCTCGGGTCTCACCACACCTGATATTATGTGTTAATATCAAGATAAAACTACAACCATATCCTGGAATTAATCTTGTGGTTGGCATCAGGCAATCAGAGTCCTCTGAGTTGGAAGTTGGACACTGGACCATTCAGTTCACGCTTAGACACCATTCCAGGGGGTGAGAGGTAAAGGGCTCACTAAATTTTAGCCAACCCACCTCTCAGAACAAATTTCACCAATAAAATCACTTCTCTAACACGCTTTGGGCCAATTAACAAATTCTCTGTCGTGGATTAGAGAGAAAGACAGCTGGAGTGTGGGCATTTGATCATATGCTCCCTGACCACCCCTGGAGTGTCTATTCATGACTAGGATTAGGGTGTCTGATACTGTATCTAGGGTAAGGATTAAAACTTATATGTATATATTTTTCAAGGTAAATTACTGCCAACACCACAACCACTGTCTGCCCTCCAGAAGTCACAAGACTCCACGGATCTGTGGCTTAAGATACAGTCATTAAAAGAACTTCTTCAGGGACTGGTGCAGCAGGAAGGTCCTGGCATCCCCTGTGTACACAGTGCACAGACCCTTCTGTACCCTGGAGCAGTTCACCTAACCTCTGGGTGCATTTTTCCCCTACGTCTGTACTCACATAAAGCATGTTAACGTGTTTGGAAAGAGACTAGGAATTCCACACGAAGCCAAACTATTCATCAAGTGTGATCTGTTAATCCAGTAAAGACATTCTCAGATACTTCAGAAACTTTGCTTGCCAAATACACTTTCTCAGGAAATACTGAGGATTGTGAATAGAGGGAGGAAATTAAGAAAAAGGGAGAGGAAATGAGAGCCAGGAGGTAGAGGACTCAACAGAGGAGAGTCAAAGGGACTCTCCCAACAAGAGTCAAGGCGGTCCCAGCACAGCGGTCCTGCCTGGTGCACCTAGTCTGAGGCACAGGAGACCAGTGAACCCAAGAGATGACCTGATTGAGAGGAACTGGGTTGAGAAGAAGTTGATTGCGCTGGCAGAGAATTTGAGAAAGAATTCACATTGAATACAAAAACAACTAAGCCAGTTGTTTAAATGAGGAAATGTTTAACAAGAGCAGGATTAAGTTTTACAAGGAGAGAGATGTAGTCATACATAAACATGGCTTGGCTGTGGACAGTATTAATTTAATCAAAATAACATAATCCCTGGATATCAGTTTTAACTAAATATTATAATATGATTGTCGTGGGAGAATGTGGAGCCCGTGTATAGTTTTGTGCAAAGGGAAGTTAGAAAAAACTTCTCATCTTGCATAACAGGAAGTTAATTGATAATGTTATATATTAAAAATCAAGAATTTGTAGTATAATACTATTATTTAGAAACAGGGAGGCAAATAGCAGAAGAAAGTGCAAAAATTGTTGAAAGAGGTTGTCTGTGGAGAGCAGGCATGAGAGGTGAGGAGAGGAGAGGATGGAACCAGGGGCTGTTGTGATTACAAGTTTAAAGAAAGATAACGTCTTGTAAAAGTATGTACTTTTATAAGTATAATTTTTTGTTTAATGTTAAAGAGTAAACAGGAATTGGAGAATCAGGTAGAGTGCATTTAGGAAAATCACATTTCGAGATGGGAATGATTACCATATGATATCACTTACATGTGGAATCTAAAAAAATGACACAAATGAACATTGATAAAACAGAAACAGACTCACAGACATTGCGAACAAACCCATGGTTATCAGGGGGTGGGGAAGTGGGGAGGTAGAGAGAGAGAAACTGGGAGTTCAGGATTTGCAGATACTAACTACTCTATATAAAATAAATAAACAATAAGATCCTACCGTATACACAGGGAACTATATTCAATACCTTGTAATAGCCTATAATGAAAAAGAGTATGAAAAGGAATATATGTGTGTGTATAACTGAATCACTATGCTTTACACCAGAAATTAACACAACAGTGTAAACAGACTAAACTTCAGTTAATGAAAAAAATTTAAAAAGGATGGGAATGATTAATTCCTGATGGCTGAGGCCAATTATTTCCTTAATTTACTCATAAGAAGACACATAGCCAAACTTAAATTATCTAATTCTGTTGCTGAGCACATGGGAAGGTAAATAACCCAAATCCACAGATTCCTCCCCATCACCTAATACCTACAAGAAGTGCTTCTGGCAGCACTGACTCCCACTTCTTAGTTCATTATACCCGTAGACCCCATCCTAAGGGACTGGGTGTTGTTTTAGATGCTTGGAAATGAGCAAGGGATTACCAGGTGTTCCTTTATTTCAGCGCACTAGGCTTGGCATTTCATTGTTTTATAAGTCACTAGGAGGTTCCTTAAAAAACTAAAAATAGAGTTACCATATGATCCAGCAACCCCACTCCTGGGCATACATCTGGAGGAAACTATAATTTGAAAAGACACCCCAGTGTTCATAGCAGCACTATTTACAATAGCAAAGACATGGAAGCAACCTAAATGTCCATTGACAGATGACTGGATAAAAAAGTTGTGGCATATATATACAATGGAATACTACTCAGCCATAAAAAAAGATAAAATAATGACATTTGCAGCAACATGGACGGACCTAGAGATGGTCATACTAAGTGAAGTAAATCAGATAGAGAAAGACAAATATCATATGATATCCCTTATATGTGGAATCTAAAAAAAGAAAGATACAAATGAACTTATTTACAAATCAGTAATAGACTCACAACATGGAAAACAAACTTATGGTTACCAAAGGGGAAAAGTGGAGATAGGGATAAATTAAGAGTTTGTGATTAAAAGATATACATTACTATATATAAAATAAACAGCAAGGAACTACTATATAACACAGGGAACTATATTCAATATCTTGCAATAACCCACAATAGAAAAGAATCTGAAAAAGAAGAAACTATATATATGTGTGTGTGTGTGTATAGAATAGAATCACTTGGTTATACACCTGGAACACTATAAATCAACTACACTTCAATTAAAAAAAAAGAAAAATCAATGTTTGTAGTTTTCAGTATACAAATCTTGCAATTCTTCTGTGAAATTTACTCCTAGGTATTTCATTGTTTTAGATGCTATCCTAAATGGAATTTGCATAAATAGTTTTAATGGAGGCATATTGCTGAATGTTTACAGGAAACAGAATTACAGTTTTCCAAGGAAAAAAAATAGTTCCTTTCTAGTAATGACCATGAAAACTTCCCTAAAAACCTCCTCATTAGTATGTCCTCATTTGGCTCTCATCTTCTTTTCTGCCCACACCTTTGCCTGAATACACTCTCTTAAGACACGTATGAACAAGCTCAGACCAGCCTCTCGAAGGTGAACAAAAGACAAGGAAAGTGGAATAAAGAAGCAGGAGACCAGCTGTCTGGTTGCCTAACCGTGACCGGTGCACACAAACTGCACCATCTATGACATTACATCCCGGGCTTCTTCCTTGAAAGAAAAAATCATGGAAAAATATCGACCAGACTGAGAAACATGCTTGCAGAAGTCAAGGACCTTCTGGGATTTGCATTAATGCTGGCTTGTCCTGCATTAATGGCTGAGGAGGACCTGGGGCATAGGAGAGAGGGCTGTCGTCCATCCGTGTACCCATTTTCCTGGATTTAAGGAACTTCCTGCTCAGTAATTTATATACCCTTTGCCCCACAGAACCTGCTCCAGACACACCCCAACTTCTGGAATTAGAGGCTGATTCCTTTGGCCTGAGACATTAGGGTTCAAAAGCAGCAGTTAGCTCTGGGATGGGTCAGGTCATAAGTCCTGGAAGTGCTTTCTGCACTTACCCCTCAGCTCAGGTCTCCAGGGTGTGATCGGATGGGGAGATGGATGGGAGGTGCCGGATAGTGAGCTGGGCACAAAGAGCACCACGACTGAGCCAATGCCCTCGATTTCTCTGAAACACCTGGTCTAATCGTGGCTGGAATTCACGTGTCAGATCACGCTCACGGTACAGAGGGCAGTGCAAGGACTCGATTTAATCCCTGCACCCAGCCTCCTCGTCCTCCTGTTTCACTGCTGACAAGCAACACTTCCAGCCAGAACTGTGTGTCTGCAGCCTGGCCTCTCTTGGCCGCCACCCCAAACCCGTGCGGGTTCACTACAAAGAAATCACAAAACGGCCTCACAAGGAGAAGAGAAGCAAAGTCAAGACAGTCCACAACCTGGGCTAGCTGTCTCCTGACGAGTGAGGGCTGACTAATTATCAAGAGCCCAGACTGGATTTACTGGAGTTCTATGCTGGAACCCAGGTGTGGTGTCCTATAAATGGCGCCATCTCCTACCCACATTATAAACCAAAAGGTCACAGGCCCCCTAAATAATGTGCAATTTGGAAATAACATCTTAGATGTACCCCCCCCACGTGTACAAGGTGTCATTCTTCCCCTACATTCACCAAAATTCCTACACTCAAAATTTATCCCTGACTCTAATACAACTTCAGGAAAAAGCTTATAGGTAAGGAAAAAGCAGAAACTCCCTAAAAGAATATCCTAGTGTTGAATTGTCAGTTTTTTTCAGCGCTACCTCAGATGAGATATACATGAGGGTCTTGTCCACTGACCGTCCATCTAAGGAGTGTCCTGGCCAGGACGGTCCTGAGAACTCTCCTTGAGCGAGCATATTTGTCGTTGTCATTCCCACGAGGTTGGGCGTCCTTTTCATTGACTCTTGCAAACGAACATTTTCCTATTGCTAATGAGAAAGCCATTTCTTTTCTTTCTTTCTTAATTTTTCTTAGCTTAATTTTTATGATAAATTAGTCTTATTACTTGAAAATAAGAACAATTATTTTACATAATGCACATATCTTTATTTTTGACACCTTTACTGTGGCCTGGTTCCCATACAGTAAACGACACATATTTCAGATGTACGATGTGATGAATTCTGATAGATGTAGACACCCGTGAAACCACCACCACAGTTAAGACAGCTAACATTTCTTGGGCGTACTTTCTCTAACTAGACCTCTCGCAGGACTGATCACAACCCTCTCACAGAAGTGGTTATAAAAGCAAAGCTGCAGGAACCTCCCGCTTGATCCAAAGAATTGAACTTCAAACCTGGCCCCAGGGCTGCTGATTAACTGCTCCCCCGCCCCTGGGGGATGAGGGAGGGACGTCCTCAGAGGGTAAGGTCATCAGAGCGGAACTCTGGGACCTGGCTTTCCTTTCACATGCCCCGTTTTTGTTTTTTGGGGTTTTTTTTGGGGGGGGTGGATTAGATGTATTTATTTATTTATTTTTGGAGGAGGTACTGGGGATTGAACCCGGGTCCTCCTGCGTGCTGAGCACGCGCTCTACCACTGTGCTATACCCTCCCTCCCCCATGCCCGTTTTGATGAAAGCCATCATTATCTGCAGGGGCAGAGACTGCTGGCCAAAATCCAGTCCTCCCTTCCTCCTGGACTCAAGACCAGGGGACCTTTCTCAGCCTCCCGTGTGGCCTGGCATGGCGGTGAGGCAGGTGCTCACCCACAGAAGTGAGAACTGCTGGGGGCTGCCCGGGCCAGGTCTGCAAAGCCGCCGTGAGCGCTTCTCCGTGCCCTCTGCCCCCTGACCTCTAGCTGGATGGTACCAACCAAGGTCTTTTTGGAAGCCAGGCAGAAGTGGCCAGTGACCACCAGCAGCCTCGGAGTGACTGTGCGGAGCAGAGCCCCCGCTGACCCCGTGTGGGGCTGTTTCTGGGACGCCTCCCCAGGTGTCCTGTAACTCTCCTGTGTGGCTCCAGGAGGCAGGTCTGTGTGCTGGTCACTTCTCTCCCGGTGGCCACCCACTGCAGGTGTCTGACGAGTGAACCAATGAATGAGTGACCGTTGCTAAGCACCCTCGGGCCCTCTCTCCCCCCTTACTTGATGCTGTCATTTGAAAACCTAGGGGTCTTTCCCTCCAAGCCTACCCCACTGGCTTTGGCCCCTGCCCCTCTGTTTTTGCTCCAATACGAGAAGTTTCTTCTGTCACTTCCAGTGCCCGAACACTGAGGCACGGACAAGAGACAAGTTAGGAGAGCTTTGTGGGCAGAGCTATCGAAACACTGAAGTTCCTCCTCAGGGTCCTCCTCACTTCCCCCCTCTGGTCTCAGTTCCCTTGGCTTCTTCGACGCTTGGAGAAACAGAAAGGGAGGGAAGGCAGCCTGGCCGCACAGAAGGTCTGAAACATGGGGGACTTTCCAGGCTGTTGGGGTGGTGGTCTCCCTCCATGGGAAGCCATCAACCATCAGACTGTCCCTCTGCCCAGCCCCTCTGGCCAGCAGGCGCACATGAAGCAGGCAGCTCCCCAGCTCTGCCTCCAGCCTCTGTGGAGGTCACAGGAGTGTGGGCTGAGGGGCAGCCAAGGGGACTCAGTGTCTGGGATGAGTACAGGGGTCCCCCCCTCAGCATCCATAAGGGAGGCTACAGTGACAGGCAGCTGGGGCCGAGCAAGGACAAGAACCACCCGATTCTGACAGCATCCCCCAGGCTGAACTGAGAAACTCCTGACCCCAAGTCTGCGCTCAGGGGAGGATGCTCAGCCGTGGTTCATCTGGAAGAGGCGGTCACATGATCTAAACTGCCCAGGAAAACAGTGGAGAGAAGCAGGGAAGGGAGACGTTCCACGTGGCTACGACCTACTTCTCAGAAACGCCCCTCCAGTGACATCGAGAGGGGCGTTCCCTCTCCTTCTTTAAGCTCATGTGTGTTTTTTTCCTCCTGTTCTATAATAACAAGAAGTTTTTATGATGTGAAACTGCCCATAGGCTGTTTTTCCCAGATCCCGTGGTTATGCTGATCACTTGTGGGTTTGCGACAAATGACCAGAAAGAAGCAGTTCAACAAATAAAACTCCCTGAACATAAACTCTTCCTTTATGGAAAAGGAGTAACAGCAACATTTAAGGACTAACTTTCTACACTCTCAGTGTTAGCGAGTCACTTACAAATATTATCCAGGTTGTAGAGATGACCTATAGTTTCCCCTAGTGAGTCAGCTTATGTTTATGTGAAGGGTGAGAAGGGTCAGCTCGGGGCTGGGAATCCAGAAACATCATTGGTTCAAGCTCAGCTCAGCTCTGCCACCAGTTCTGATTACAGGGACCGTATGTCCTGGGTCACGCTGTTTGCTTCTCTATTTATCTAGGGCCCTTTGAGTTCTGCAGCCTTGCAGGAGATGTAAGACCCCAACCCAGTTAGGGGCTGGGTGCAGAAGGACACGCCCATTCATGCTGTCCGGTGTCTTTAATTACCGTCAAAACCCAACAGGGTTAAACTCTTTGGGGGGAAATAGTGCTAAGACCTGGTCTTTGCGCTCTCTCTGATTTATTATGAAAGTGTTTCCTCACCTCCTTTGCCCACCTCCTGACTAAGTATTTCAGTGGTTTCCTCAGCTCTCCCTCCCTCCCACCTCTTTCTGAAAAGTCTTAGATGTTGAATTTCATGGTCAGTTGAAGGTTACCTGCAGGATTATTTTACCGCCTTTCTCTGGCTGGTGCTTAATCCGGTTTCAGAGGAAAAGTACCCTTCTCTGCTTCCCCCACCACACACCACATAGCAGGTAAAAGACATTTATTTGCAGAATCATCAAATTTTAATGATTCTGCTGAAATTGGCCTCCTCGGAGGAGGCAGCTAATGGAGACTGTGTCTGCCTTGAGGTTCCCCGCCTGTCCCCAGGGCGGCTTGGGTTCTTCCCTGGCCCCTGTATCCAATCTGGCCATCCGATACCATTGGATTGGTTTCACCTGGGGCCCTTGGGCTGCGGAAGCAATCAGAACGGTTGGCTGAGGGTTTAAGGTGAGCTGGGAGGGCAGCCGCCCTGGGCCCAGAATGCATCCCCAGGGCCCTTGAAAATGTTTGAGTCCTGGAAAGAAAGCTCCAAAATAGGAAGAGAAAATGGCAGAATCAAATGAATATTTATTTCTAACACCAAATTATAAAATCTTTAACATGCTTTATAGGAACGCGCATTAAATGTGGAATATTGGCTACTTGGATGAATATTCCTGATGTGGTGTGGCTGAGGGGGCCTGGGCCTGGGGTGTGTCCCGGGGTCTTTGGCCCCTGGAGGTGGCCCAGCCAGGCTGGACTAGGGAGTTACAGGCGAGACACCCAGCACCCTCACACTTGACCAAGGTCCTCCTCTTGGGCGTGGCCCTGCCCTCGGGTGAACCTGGGTGCCTCCTGCACGTGTGCACTCTAGGCACCCTAATCTCAGTCTTGGGTCAGCCTGGGGCTCTGTGACACACCCCCGGATCCTTGGCATAAAGTCTCCCCTTTTGCTTAATCCAGCTTGAATTGGTTTTGTTACTTGTAAACAAAATTCTTAAGGCAGAATAGGCGGGTGAGAAGATGCTCAGTATTGCTAATCATCAGAGAAATGCAAACCAAGACCACAGCGAGATCTCACCTCACACTAGTCAGAATGGCCATCATTCAAAAGTCCACAAACCATAAATGCCAGAGAAGGTGTGGAGAAAAGGGAACCCTCCTACACTGTTGGTGGGAATGTAGTTTAGTGCAGCCACTATGGAGGACAGTATGGAGATTCCTTAAAAAATTAAAAATAAAGTTACTATATGATCCAGCAATCCCACTCCCTGGCATATATCTGTAGACAACACTATTTCTCAAAGACACATACACCCCAATGTTCACAGCAGCACTGTTTACAACAGACAAGACATGGAAGCAACCTAAATATCCATGGACAGATGACTGGATAAAGAAGTTGTGGAATAAATATATATATATATTTATATAGTGAAATACTACTCAGCCATAAAAAAGGATAAATAATACCATTTGCAGCAACATGGATGGACCCAGAGATTATCATACTAAGTGAAATAAGTCAGACAAAGACAAACATGTGATATCACTTATATGTGGAATCTAAAAAATGACACAAATGATCTTATCTACAAAACAGAAATAGACTCATAGACATAGCAAATAAACTCATGGTTACCAACGGGGAAAGGGGTGGAGGGAGAAATAAATTAGGAGTTTGGAATTTGCAGATACTAACTAGTATATATAAAATAGATAAACAACAAGGTCCTACCGTATAGCACAGAAAACTATAGTCAATATCTTGTAATAACCTATCATGAGAAAGAATATGAAAAAGTATATATACGTGTGCGTACAACTGAATCACTATGCTGTACACCAGAAATTAACATAACATTGTAAATCAACTATGCTTCAAGGAAGGACAGAAGGAAGGAAGGACAGAAGGGAGGGAGGGAGGAAGGGAGGGAAAGAAAGAATCCTACCAGATCACCATCAATTCAACTTCTTACCTTACCTCCGAAGTGACTGAGGAAAAAAAGCAGACTTAGAAGCGGCTTCACAGGTCATTTGGTCCAGTCTCTTCATTTTATAGATGAAGGAAAACAGGCCCAAAGAAGAAACATGACTTGTTCCAAGTCTCACCAGCACAGGGTGACAGCTGGGATTAGAGCTGGGGTCTCCAGCTTGGGTATCTCTCTGCCGCAGCAGATTACCTCTCATTTTTAGTCCTTGTGGGCGAGACACTGCTTTTCCCTCTGCTTCTCAAGGACACAAACGAGCCTCGGCAGGCACAGGAAACTGGACGGCGGAGGGTTCAGCTTTCCTGCCCCCAAAGCACAGCGGAACAGCACCTGCAGCCCCAGGCACTGTGGCAATCGTTTCCTTTCCCCTCTGATGGTTAGACCAGGTGTTACTGGACCAGCCTGAAGTTGTATCCCGAATCCAAGACAAAGGGCAGCCCAGGTAGTTTCCAAGATGATTCGTGCTGTTTTCCTGAGCTGTGATTTTTCCAGATGCAACAGCTTCTCTGATGAAGCAATCAACCTCCAAACTGCTTTGCCCTGGCCAGCAAGATAATGCCCAGGACAAAATCAGACTCCTTTTTTGACAGAGAGCAGAAGAAATGAGCATAAATATTCAGTAGCATTCGGGGAGTCCTGAAATGCAGGGATTTCCTGAAACCCCTGTGGTTTATCTATCAGGGAAAATAAAAACCAATCCAGGGAACGCTGGTGGTGTGTGTCTACCTTCTGAAGCTGCTTAGCAGATCACTGAGCACTGGGAAGAATCCAGGAAGGGAGCAGCTGGGTGAATGTATCAGGACAATTCAGCAACGTGTCTCATTAACAGACCCAAGAGTTACGCTATTCACCAAGGCTCCAGCGAGAACGTTCGTTGTCCTGCTGAATTGTGATCTTTTCAGAGTATTTCCATTTTATTTCTCACCCATGATTTATAATAGCTCTGAGCATAGCAATGTACATATGGTGGTCAAGGTATAAAAACAAGTTAGCAATAAGAGGTCACAATAAGATGAAAAAATCTGATAATCTGGCATAAAATTAGTTCCACACCAGCTTTTTTTTTTTTTTCTTAATAGGCAAAACCTGGGAGAAGCTAGCTGCTTGGCACTAGACCTCTGAGAATGGAGAAGAACCACCCCCAGACGCTGGGAGATGCGTGGTTACTCTAGAAGTATACACCTGTGGTACCCTTGGAGTGGTTTTGCTTTAAAAAACAAAAACTTCCTTAAATTGTCCAGACAAGAGGGTGAATTTTCTTTCACTGAAGTCTGTTCCACTGACCCTGTTATCTGAGATAGTTGGTCAAGACACACGCTAGCTGTGGGTACCCTCGCCTGGAGAGTAATTTGGCATTGCTTCAAACTGACATGCTTTAAATATTTTTTCAACATTTTCTTAGTAGGAGTAGAAAGAACAGATTGTCTGCTAGTAAAAACTGTGTACCTCTTTATGTTCAGAATAAAAGATTTATTATATGCCCGTGAAAGACAAAAATGTATCATATAATTAAGGAGAGGATTTTATCTGGACTATTGCAAGAGAAAAGAACATTATTGATGAAGAATGCATTGATGTAAAGGAAGGGGGCTTGGTTTTACAGAGCCAAGTCATCCACCAAGCCGTACAGAGTGGACGGCGAGTCTTATCTAAGTCTAATGCAGAAGAGAGGTTATTTGCAATTAGGGTCAGCTGTTTCTCAGAGCACAAAAAGTGGGGGGACCTGGGGATGCAAAGAGGTGGGGGCACTTCTTAACCATGGCTTTTTTCCCAGGAGCACAGGGCTCAGGTCAAGCTCAACACTGCCATACCCTAAACGACATTTGAATTTTTATAGAATCGTCTTTCATGCCACCATTTTCCAGTGACGTTTATTACTGGACAGCATAAGTCACTCACACTCACAAAGACCTGCTCAAATCATCTTCCTATGTTCTATTTTCGGGCTTGTATGTGGCCAAACCTGCCCTACTTTTCTGTATTTGGGGGGGGGGGGGTAATTAGGTTTATTTGCTTAATTTTTTTTAATGGAGGTCTGAAGGATTGAACCCAGGACCTCGTGCATGCTGAGCACACACTCTACCACTGAGCTATACCCTTCCCCCATCTCTTCTGTACTTCTTGTTCCCCAGTTTTCTTTTGCTATTTTCTGAATCTGACAATTGTGTGGCAAAACTATTAAACTGTTTACAATGTAGGTAATGAAAGGAATCCCTCACTGTCAAGTTATCAGCACTGATCCAGGCATTGTCTTGGGTGACCATCAGCTGGGTGGTCTGAGGTTCAGGGCTGGGTCTGTGTGGGTCCGTTCAGGACGGTTGTCCGGATGTGCAGTGCAACAGTGCTCTATAGAAATGTGTAGGCTTTGCTGGGGAAAGGCAGCTGGTTGATTAGGGTTTTTTCACTTTTTCCCCCAATGTGGGCATTTTACACTTTGCCAGGTGTATGAAGAGTATTGTGTATAAGCTGGCATGGATGGATACTCTACTTCCCATTTATTCTAATTAATCCTTAAATTATTATTGAGATATAATTCACCAATCATAAAATTCAGCCTTTTGAAGTGGGTAACTCAATGATTTCTCATATACCCACAAGGTTGTGCAACCACCACTACCATCTAATTGCAGAACATTCTCAATCACCTCAGGAAGAAACCCCTGCCCATTTACAGTCATTTGCCACTGCCCCCTCTCCCCAGCTCCTGGCACACATATTTTGAAATATTTCTCAAGAAAAACAAATATCATACGATATCATTTATATGTGGAATCTAAAAAAAAATGGTACAAATTCTATTTACAAACCAAAAACAGACATAGGCGTAGAAAACAAACTATGGTTACCAAAGGGGAAAGGGCAGGGAGGAATAATTAGGGATATAAAATAGATAAACAACAAGGACCTACTGTATGGCACAGGGAACTATATTCAGTTTCTTGTAATAACCTATAATGGAAAAGAATCTGAAAATAAAATATATACATATGTATATGTATAACTGAATCACTTTGCTGTACACCTGAAACTAACATGGTAAATCAATTACACTTTAATAAATTTTTTTTAAAACACAAATTAAAAAGTATTTTTTAAAATCTATTTTCTGTCTCTATAGATTTGCCTGTTTTGGACATTTTATAGAAACAGAAGCACATAATATATAGCTTATTTTTGTGTGTGTTTGGCTTCTTTCACTTAGCATAGCATTTCAAGTGTCATCTGCGTTATAGCACATCAGTACTTCATTCCTTTTTATTGCCAAATAATATTCCATTGTATGGATATACCACAGCTTATTTATCCATTCATTGGTTGAAGGACATTTGGATTGTTTCCAATTTTGGGCTATTATGAATATACTATTATGACCATTTCTGTACAAATGTTTGCATAGACATATGTTTTCATTTCTCTTGGGTATGTACCTAGGATTAAAACTTCTGAGTCATATTAAAACTTCTGAATTCTATGTTTAGCCTTTTGAGGAACTGCCAATCTGTTTGCCAAAGCAGCTGTACTGTTTTGCATTTCCACCAGCAATGTGTGAGGGTTCTGATTTCTCCACCTCCTTGCTGACACTTGTTACTGTCCGTCCTCTTTAGGACAGCCTTCCTGGTGGGTGTGAAGTAGCCTCTCACTGTGGTTTTGATTTGCATTTCCCTAATGACTAATGACTTGAGCATCTTTTCCGGTGCCTCGTGGCCATTTGTATATGTTCTATGGAGAAAGAAAGACAATTCTCACTTCCTCATTGGGTTATTCGCCTTTTGATTACTGAGAGGTAAGAGTTCTTTATGTATTCTGGATACCTATCCATGTATTGCCAGTATGTTCTCTCCTGCCGTGGCTTGTTTTTTCACCTTCTTGACAGTGTTCTTTGAAGCATGATAATTTTCCATTTTGATGAATTTCAGTGTATCTCTTTTTTGCTTTTGTTGCCTGTGCTTCAAGTGATATTTTACTGCCACTTAAGAGTTTCCTGCCCCAGGCAGCTGGCTGCCTTGATTGGCTCCAAGCTACGGCTTGAAAACTTTGGAAAACAGCATTAGGCAGTGTATATTGTTGTAGTTACAGTCTTTATCCTCAAAGATGGCAATCGCCACAGCATCCAAGTCCCCAAACCCTAGCTCAGACACCTCCAAAGACATGCTCCGTGGGGGCCAACAGACACCACTGCTTCCTGTTTGAAGTTTCAAAAGAACTTTACCATTTTCAAGTCTCTGATGCAGTATTTCCCCCAAGCAATTTTTTTGGAATGTTCTTCCCATGAGACACCTGCAGAAAGAAAGGGCCCCAAAGTCCAAGAGGGCCTGCCAAGCCTCTCTAGAAGATTCACAATATATGTTAGGAGAATAAAGTCTCTGAGAAGGTCTGCAATGAATAAACAATTCTAAACCAAGAGTTCTCAAATCATTTGAGCAAACGATTACAGCCAAGGACCTTAACATGTTTTTGAATGCATACACATTTGAACGGCTGTCGGCTGTCGGAGGGAAGTTCTAGGGACCTAACACAGTGGAAGTCTATTAGCACTCATATCAAAGGGCAGTGTGGGTCCCAAGGCCCCCTCCCTCCTCTGACCATGCTGCCTGGAACACATGGCCTCCAAAATAGTGGGGCAGAGAGAGAGAGAGAATGTAGGAATGTGGGTGGGAGATTTTTATGGGCTGCACCTCGATGTCACCCACACTCCCTTGGCCAGAATAGCATTGTTTCTCAAGATGCAGCGGGGTCTCTCTGCACACCTAAAAGGAAAGGTTTGGGGACATATCATGTGGTACTAGTCACACGTGCTTTTGGAAACACTTCTTGACTGGCTTATGTAGCCTCAGAATAGACTTCTCTGTCAGTTGAGGGCACAGAGATGCAGAAGCCCTGAAGGCACTTCGACCTTCACTCCTGGACCAGCTCCTTCCTGCCTCCGAGACCCGCCCTCTCTGCAGAACCAGGAAGAACAGCCCCTCTTCCCACCCTGCCCCTGCATTGCCATCCACCATGTGCACTTTTACAAAACACAGAGGAACACTGGGAAGCTCACACGCCATAAACATTTTATATTTTCATTTCATCAGAGACAAGATTTGACAGGAGCCGTCGAGTCAATGCCTTTAGATTGCTCCACGGAGAATCAGGTCAGCGGGATACAGACGAGCACCTGGTTTATGAACAGACCAGACCGGTCCGGAAAAACAGACACAGGCTGTGCGATGACACGGCCCACCTATAGCCGGTTAGCATTCAGAGTCTGGACATGCGATAAAAATGAGGAAGAGGGGAGGGGGAAAGGTAATGCTAGTGGTAAATATTTGATGTTTTCCCAGAAAGAGAAGTAGGTCTTGGTGTGGATGCCCCGTCAGGAGACATCCTAAGCTCTGCGGTTCTAAGGACATAAATAGCCTGGAAGACACATTAATACTTTACACCAAAAAATCAGTAACTCCCTCGTGAGCGCATACGATGCTATTACGCTTTATTTAAGTGTATTTAAAGCCTTTTCAACATTGAGCATTATTGCAAAGCAGAGTGAAAAAAGGAGCTTGGTGTGAGGCGATGAAAAAGCAAGCCAGGAAGAGGTGATAAAATGGTTTAGAAAGGTGCGTCCGGTGCTGGAGACAGCCTCCCGGGTGGGGAGCAGGCCTGGCGCAGCCAATCCGAGGCGGGTGGGCCTCCGGGTGGCCCGAGCTGCGGCCAAGACCATCCTAGGTTCTGCCCAACAGAGGGGACTGTGGAGGGAGGACCAAGGCAGGGCCGGCCCTCAGCATCCAGATGGGAGGCAAAGCTTGTTTTAGATGCAGTGTGGTACCCCGTAAAGGGCACCTACTTGGAGGCCCAACACCTGGCTTTGCCACCCTGTGGCCCTGTGCCGGTCATCCACCCCCGCCCCGCCCTGGACTGTGGTGCAGCCTGACATAGCGCTGCTGAGCCCCGGGCACAGTGGGGGCTTCCGCGTGGTCGCCACCGCGTTGCTGTCTGTCTGCCCGTCCTCCGAGCATCCACATCCTGCCCCGCGGCCCTTGTCACCCGGCGCTCCAGCCCGGCATCAGAGGCCGCGCGGTTTCTCTCCTGGCTCCACCTCGGAGCTCCTGAGCAGCCGCTCCCGTCCCCGAAGCTCAGCCCGCTCACCCGGAATGAGAAGCATCTCCTGCCTCCAGGGGAGCGGTTCCGAGGATGAAGTACTGGAATGCACGTATGTGTGAATACACTGCAGGCCACAAGCGCACACACAAAACAGTGACTGTTGTTCACTACTCATGTGGCCGGTGGTCCCAGAGCTAATAGAAGAGGGAGCTTCAAGAGCTGGTGATCTGTACCGAGCGTGTTCAGGGTTATGAGAAAGGCGGGAAAGCACGTACCCCACAGCGCTGGTTAGTGCGGGAGGCATTCTTTCCACAGCAGAGGGCAGCTTGCGGACAGAAGGCGGGCCTTCCAGATGCTTCTTTCTCCTACAACTATTTCCCCAATAGCCCCTTGTATTTTGCCAAAGATCATGTTTCTTTGCCGGAGGCTGCGCGGTCTTTTCCAGAGTGTCTGCTCAGTGACCTGCTATTTCCCTAGCACTGTGTAGGTAAACCAGTATGATACTTTAGAGGTTCAAAAATTAATACTGTAGGGAGGAGGGTACAGCTCAGTTGGTTATTCCTTAGCATGCACGAGGTCTTGGGTTCAATCTCCAGTACCTCCATTAAGTAAATAAATAAACCTAATTACCTCCCCCTCAAAATAAACAAATAAATAAACAAACCTAATTACCTCCACACCATAAAACAAAACAAAATCCATCGACAGATGACTGGATAAAGAAGTTGTGGTATATGTATACAATGGAATACTACTCTGCCATAAAAAGAATAAAATAATGCCATTTGCAGCAACATGGATGGACCTCGAGATTGTCATTTTAAGTGAATTAAGCCAGAAAGAGAAAGAAAAATACCATATGATATCACTCATAGGGGAATCAAAAAAAAAAGGATACTATGAACTCATCTACAAAATAGAAACAGACTTGTAGACTTAGTAAACAATCTTATGGTTACCAGGGAAAGGGGGTGGGAGAGGATAAATTTGGGAGTTTGAGATTTACAAATGTTAGCCACTATATATAGATTTTTTTAAGTTCCTTTTGTATAGCACAGGGAACTATGTTCAATATCTTTTAATAAATCTTAATGGAAAAAATCTGAAAATGAATATATGTATGTATACGTATGCCTAGGACATTGTGCAGTACACCAGAGATTGACACATTGTAATTGACTGTACTTCAACTCAAAAAAATATTGTGGTCCAATCTCAGTGACTCAGCTGTCACTCTACACCCTGAGGCCAAGGTTTTACTGCCGTATTTTTTAAAAACCCCAAACCCACTGAAAAGCATCCCCAAATAATGTGGATAAAGTTTCGAGCAGAGGATAAGGAAAAAGTTCCACTTACACTATACTAGAAAACATCAGAAAAATCCGCTATAACATCTCTCACCCAAAGTTGCACTTCCTAAGGTGGTCTTGTATCTCTTTTTGTCCAGCCCTGCCTCCTCCGCTCTCCCAGCCTCTTCAGCCTCCCTCTTCCTTTCTGCACACTCCTTGTACCCCTTTACCCCCAGGCTCTCTCTACCCTCTGCTCCTTTTAGTCCCATCCACAATCCTGCTCAGAAAAACAAAGCTTCTACCTCAGGCTCCACCCAGAGGAAGGCAGGAAAGAAATTAATCAAGGGGTTATGTTTTCCTAGTTACAAGGAAATTATAATTCATCTTTAATCACTTTTATATTAAGCATATTTGCTAAGATTCATTTTCCTCCTTTCTAGTAGCCAAGATAAAAGAAATGAAAGTCTCCTGTCTGGTTAAGGAATTGTAATTCACTTACTACTTCTCTCCCATAAGTCCCCCACCTGAAGAAAATAATCTCAGACTGTCTAAAGTGAAATTTTGATTTTACTTGGCTTCGAGGCTAAATAGCCTAGTAAGGAAATACAGAGGAGTTGAATTTTATGTCAGATACGTTTTCCTAAGGACCCCATTTAATTTAAAATGCACATCATTCAGAACTAATAATGGAGAACAGTCTTTCACCAGCTGAAGTATGACAGTTCTCCCTGAATCCTATAGAGCAAGGCACTGACTACCTTTGTCTTTGGTCATCTTTGCAAGAATCTGAGTAAAATGAACAGCCTGGGGAAAGGGCAGGTGGGACGAAGCTGTCCCTCTCTGTAACAAAGGTCAGATGTGCTCTGTTGTCTGTCACAAAAGATGTGGCTTCCACGAGCCCTGGGGCCTTCTCCTGCACTGTGGTCTAGGGGTGACCTGGCCATCTCTGTGTTGCCCTGGGAGCTGAGCTGGGGCGTTGGGGTCAAATCAAATCAGGTCACTTGTACATCGCTGGTGGGAATGTAAATTGGTGCAGTCACTGTGGAAAACAGTATGGAGGTTTCTCCAGAAACTAAGAATACCATATGATCCAGTAATCCTATTCCTGGGCGTATACCTGAAAAGTACAGAAATGCTAATTCAAAAAGATACAGGCACCCCAATGTTCATAGCAGCATTATTTACAATTGCCAAGATATGAAAGCAGCCTAAGAGTCCCTCAACAGACGAATGAATAAAGAAGTTGTGGTATATATATATACAATGAAATACTACTCAGCCATAAAAAAGAATGAAATTTTGCCATTTGCAGCAACATGGATGGACTTGGAGGGTATTATGCTAAGTGAAATAAGTCAGAGAAGGACAAATACTGTATGATATCACATGTGGAATCTAAAAAAATACAACAAACTAGTGAAAATGACGAAAAAGAAGCAGACTCACAGATACAGAGAATAAACTAGTGGTTGTCAGCGGAGAGAGGGAAAGGGGAGGGGCAATATGGGGAGAGGGAGTAAGAGGCACAAACTATTAGATATGAAATAAGCTACAAGGATTTATGGTACAACACAGGGAATATAGCCAATATTGTATAATAACTATAAATGGAGCATAACTTTTAAAAATTGTGAATCACTATATTGTACACCTGTAACATATAATATTGTACATCAACTATACTTCAATAAAAATTTTTAAAAAATCAAGTCAGGTTAATAAAAAGAGAAGAGAGATTCTTTTAAAATCCAGATATAGGCTTACATTTTTTCGGTGTGCCTGGCACAGAGAGATTCTATGTTTATGAGCATACCCATCAATTCAGCCTTTTTCGAATAGGAGAGACAGAGTAGGGAAAAAAGAAGCATGCTTAGGGGATTACAACTATATTACAACCATGTTTATTTTTGATCTCTTGGGTGACTGGCATATAGATACTTATGGCAATGTGTGTAAACTTGTGTATGCCTAGAATGTTTTTTTTTTTAAGGGAAAGTGATTAAAAATAGTTAAAATTCATTCAGAAAAATAATTTCACATACCATAGATCTATATCTGTTTTATCAGGTGGAGGTTGGTGTTCATATTGGAAGTAGTTACATAACTCTGAATTATAGCTGATCTTCTGTGTTGCTTCATTTTAAAATAAAAGGAAGTGAAATAATGGGTTCATCTCGCTAAGGAGATGGGCTTTAGGGCTTGGTTGGTGACATGTGAATGGTTTCTGATGCCATCTAGTGTAAATGACATGTACAACCTTTGGGAAAAGCGCTCACACAGCCTTGGAAACAACCCCAAGAGCTTTAGAAAAAATAGATACCTGGGCCCCACCCCCAGAGATTCTGACTTGATTGTCTCCATCTGGGGTCTGCGGTTTTCTTTTTAACACCATCCTACATTTTGGAAATACTTTTACAGAAAGAAAAATATTTAGGGTTTTTTTGGGGGGAGGGGGAGCACATAATGTTGTTCAAATATTTTGAAATAGCATTGCTAATTGCTGTAACAAGTAGACCTCACAATTTTAAACGGCTCAGGCACAATAAAATGTATTTTCTATATTAAAAGAAAGAGCACTTTCAAGATAATTGTAATCAGTTTGCCAAGAGTCCAAGCGTTAGCAAATTGTATTTGCTGCTGTTAGTTAATTGGCAGGACGTTTCTAGAGGGAAATCAGTCCGTAAATTGAAGAAGGTTTCAGAATAAGAATCCCCGAAGACCAAGCAATTTCTCTTCCTTCAGTCTTACTTTAGAAGTAAGGCGACGCTCAACTAGGTAATTCTCACCGCTAGCTTTATTTATTTAGACTGGATTTCCCAAACTTGCCTGGTGGGAAGCACCGGTGAAATTCCTGTAAGTTTTTGTAGGTGTAGGCAGGAACCAGGCAAGTCAGGGACATGCCACTCAGTGGTTCCCAGCCCGGAATGCACACTAGAGTCACCTGGGCAGGTGCTTTTGATTTTCGTTTTTTAATACCTGGGCGCTGGGGTCAGGAGCTCGACTTTTAAAGGCTCCCCGGGGACTTGCGAAGCTCAGCCAAGGCCCAGAATCAGCGCCCTAGGGCAAGCTAAATAAAAAGTTGCAAAAATGTTTATTGGTGACATTTACGGAAATCTTGTTAAAATAACCGTGTACAAAAAAGCTCATATGTAGTATTATTCCATTTCTTCAAAAAGGTGTAAGATTGGAAGTTAACTTCGGTTATGAGAAACGCATGGTCTTTAGTTATTTGCACTTAAAAATGTTTTACCACGAACAGCCATGAATGCCACATTAAGAAAGCTTATTAGAATATAAGATGCATTCCGGACAATACCGTAGCCCACGTTCACTGGGACCGTCTGGTGCCGGGCACTGTCCGGGGGGCTCCTTGGAGCTCGGAATTCGCTCGCGGACACGCAAATCGCAGCAGCGGTAAGCCAGTGCCCCGCCCGCCGGCTCGACCCCGCCACCCATGTCGCCCCGCCCCCACTTCCGGCGTGTCGCTCCGCCCACCCAGCGTCCCGGGATTCTCTTGTTGGCTTCGCGCCAGCAGCCTCATTCTCGCTCCGCGCTGCCTTCGCCGCAGCGGCGGACTAGCTTCCCAGCGTGTTTTGTTTGCGACGCTGTCGTGCACCAGCGCGCTTTACGGCCGCAGGGACGGGGCGAGCCGGCGCCAGGGCCGCTCCGGCCGGGAAGCAGGACGGGCGAGCGAGGTTGATGCCCGGCGGTGGGGCGAGCGCGGCGTCTGGCCGGCTTCTCACCTCCGCGGAGCAGAGGGGAACCCGGGAAGCGGTGGGGTCGGCGTCCAGGAGTGGCCCAGGGGTCTCCAGTTCCAGCAGCGGCGGCGGCAGAGGCGGAGCGGGCGGCCCCGGGCCGGGGAGTGGAGGCCCGGGGGGCCCCGCGGGCAGGATGAGCCTGACCCCGAAGGAGCTCTCGAGCCTGCTGAGCATCATCTCGGAGGAGGCGGGCGGCGGCAGCACCTTCGAGGGCCTGTCCACCGCCTTCCACCACTACTTCAGCAAGGCTGACCACTTCCGCCTGGGCTCCGTGCTCGTCATGCTGCTGCAGCAGCCAGACCTGCTGCCCAGCGCGGCGCAGCGCCTCACGGCGCTCTACCTGCTCTGGGAGATGTACCGCACCGAGCCGCTCGCCGCCAACCCCTTCGCCGCCAGCTTCGCTCACCTGCTCAACCCCGCTCCGCCCGCCCGCGGCGGCCAGGAGCCCGACCGGCCGCCGCTCTCAGGTACGCCGAGGGGGGGCCTCCCTCCCGGAGCCAGGAACCGAACCTGGTTTTCAGGAAGTTTGAGAATGCCCAGAAAGTGAACGCAGTGTGTGTGTTGGAGGGGGGTCAAACCCACCATCCGAGATGGACGGGGACAGTGCGGGATTTGGGTCGGAGGCCCCTTTGCATTGTGAAGGTCAGGGCAGGCAAAGGAACCATGACGTAGGTCATTGTCCAATGCGATTAGTTTAAACCTAGATCTAGGCTGTAGACTGCATTGTAAACACAAATTTACCAGGGAAGGAATACGTAGATTGCTTATTTTGCCTTTCTGTGCCTGTTTCCCCGTCTGTAAATTACAGATAATAATTCCTAGCTGGTAGAGTTATTGTGAGTTATTATAAAGGTATCTACGAAAAGTACTAGCATTATTGTTATTACTAGTTAGGTATGGTGCTTAAATACACAACAGAGGAAATATCAGTACCAAGTCTTACATTGTAGGTCGGGGGAGTACCTAGTGGGTCTTATTATTGCAGGGTTTTCACATGATTCTGATGCAGAGCCAAGGGTGAGGGTGTATCTGGAGGTAGGTAGGATGGCTTCCTTGCACTCAAGAAGCTTGTGGTTTGGCTGTGGAGACATAAACGTAATTGTAACCCAGGTGGTTAAGGGCTGTACCAGATGTCAGACAAGATGCCTAGTAGCACAGAAACTCCTCCCTGTGTAGCTGGAGAGACTTTCAGAGGGAGCGATGTTTTTGCGGGATATTGATTAGAGATGGTGGGGACAGAGGGGGCTGGCCCTGTCAGGGATTCTTAAAGAGCTGAGTGCACTGGATGTTTTGAAATCAGGAGTCAGAGAAGCTGAGAGCTTTCGTGCAGCTGGAGTGTCCAACACCTGGACTGGAGGGGAGTTCAGGAGATGAGATTAGGAAAGTGGGTCAGGACCAGATTAGGAAGGTCTTGTCTGGTGCAGAAGTTTGGGGTTAATTCTGTATAAACAGGTTAAATGATGTGAGCAAATTTGTCCTTGGAAGTATAACTAAATGGTAAGTGGGAGTGTGGACTGTGGGTGGTGAGTGCGAGAGAGTCCGGCCACAGTGCTGCAGTCAGATGGACGCGGCAGGGCGAGGAGGTGATCATGGGGCGAAAGGAGGCAGCGTTCCGTGCTCTGGGAATCTTAGCTGCCCTGTGTGTTGAAACAGGTATATGTGAGGTGTGTGTGCCGAGCTAGTGGTTGCTTCCTGGTCTCTTCAACTTTTACACGGTCACTGGTAAGAGAAGCAGAGAAGAAAAGCATTTCTGACCACTGCAGGTTTTTTTCATTTGTTTCTGCCTGCATATGGAAGCTTTAGCCTTTGCAGGAATTGAGGCATGTTAAAAAACAAAGTTCTTAATAAGTTTCAGTGCTGTTGCCACAAATCATAGAATTTCCATTGACATACGGTTGGTCTTCTGTATCCTCCTCGGGTTGTGCCTCCAAGGGTTCAACCAGCCACTGATAGAAAATATTTGGGGAAAAAAATTCCAGAAATTTCCAAAAGGCGAAACTTGAATTCTGGTGACATTTGTATAGCATTTACATTGTATTAGGTATTGTAAGGAATCTAGAGATTCTTTAAGGTATAAGGGACGATGTATGTAGGTTATATACAAATACTGCAGCATTTTATATAAGGGACCCTTGGATTTTAGTCCTTGCAGGGGTCCCTGAAACCAGTCCCCCTCAGATGACAACTATTTAATTATACATCCATAAATGTATCTATTTGGCTAAATGAATCTTTAATTATAATTTTGTCTTTAAAGATGCGTGAGTTGAGGTGGTAATTAGCAGTTGCTAGTTTTACGAGACTCAAGGTAATGTTTACAAATAACCATTAGAGAAACTGTTCCACGTTTTTGTTTACAGGGTTTTTACCTCCTATAACTCCACCGGAAAGGTTTTTCCTGTCCCAGCTGATGCTGGCACCTCCAAGGGAACTCTTCAAAAAGACGCCTCGACAGATCGCGCTAATGGATGCGGGGAACACGGGCCAGTCCGTGGACATCAGTGGGCTTCAGCTGGCCCTGGCAGGTAAGGGGGGGGGCACTGCCTCAGGCTTCCTCGGCTCGTGGCATTAAGCCTTTTCTCTCGAGGCCCTCCACCTGGCAGTGAAGGTCTTTGTGTTGAAAGGGGAGTATTTTCCACGAGAAACATGGCATCAGCACTGGAGCCTTGCTTTTACGGCAGATGAACTCAAGTTTGAGTTTTCACTTGAATTGGTTGCTTTTCCAAGCTTAAGAAGAATGCTGGGTTGGGGGGAAGGGTGGAGCTCAGTGGTAGAGCACGTGCTTAGCATGCACGAGGTCCTGGGTTCAATCCCCAGTACGCCCATTGAAAAAAATTAAAAAAAAAAAAAAAAAGAATGCTGGATAACAGTTGGTCTGTTGAAGATTCTTCTGATGTCATTTCTACTCTAATCTTGTATCCTGCTACCTTGTGGAATTCTTTTATCAGCTGTAGTAGTTTTTGTGTGGAGCTTTTAGGGTTTTCTACATATAATATCGTGTCATCTGCATACAGTGACAATTTTACCTCTTCTCTTTCAATGTGGATCCCTTTTATTTCTTTGTCTTGCCTGACTGACATGGCTGGGACTGCCAAGACTGTTGGACAGAAGTGGTGAGGGTGGGCAGCCTTGTCTTGTTCCGAATGTTGGTGGGAAGGCTCTCAGCTTTGCACCGCTGAGCACTGTGCTGGGACCCTTCGTGCTGGTTTCTCAGTTCTGCCGGCCAAGGGGCTGCTGTGCACAGATCCGAGCCTCGAGGATCCCCCTCCGTCCCCACCGACCTCCACTGAAGAGGGGACGTCCCAGCATCAGCGCTTTTTCTCCTTTGCTGCTCCCTCCCCACGGGACAGGTCCCACACTAACTTCCTTTTTCATTTTTTTTTCTCCTACCAGATTTTGGGGGGAATTTTGTCTTTTGAAGTGGGCGATGTTCTGTCAACGCTCAGCAGGTGTTCTGAGTGAATGCGTGGGTCCATAGATAGACGTCTCAGAGGATTCCTGGGAGAGGGGGAGCTAAGAGCGTCCTTCTGCTCCGCCGTCTTGGCACCCCTTTTTGAGTAATTTTAGTTAGCATTTTTCCTGTTCAGACAGTGAGGTTGAACATCTTGTCGTATGTCTAGCCATTTTTTCATTGGATTGATGGTTTTTTATTGACTTCGGTAGCCCTTTAAGTCATCAGGAATTAGCCCTCTGTTTTTAAAATACAAAATCCAAAATATGGAACTTACTCCATAAAATATGCATATGCATTTAAAGGAATTATAATAAAGTGGACCTGGAGCAACCACCATCCAGGTGAAGAAGTGGGATAGTTTCAGGACCTGGAGGCTCTCTGTGTTATTTCTCCCAATTACTGGTACCCACTCCCCATCACAAACCTGATTTTCGTGATAATCATTCACTGTTTACTACACAGCCTTCCCTCCTGTGCATGCCTGTAGTTTAACCATGCACGTTCCTGAACTTTATATAAGTGGAATCATGCCATGTTTATTTTTTTGTACTTTTCTTCTGTCGGGTGTTACTGGGGAGATAAATCTGTGATTGACGACACGTAGCTGTGGTGGCTGTTACGTCACTGCCGTGCTGTATTGGTACAGTGGAGTACCAGGTCCTTGTGCCTGCTGCCCCTGGTGGACAGAATGTTGCTGTGAACGTTCTTTTGGACATTCTCCTGGAGTACATGTGAAAGAGTTTCTTCTAGGTGGAAAGATAAGCACGTGTAAAACTTTTCTCAGTACTGGCAGACTGTCTTCAGAGCTGTTGTGCTGTGTGAACCGCCGCCTCCTCTGCACTTGGTAACCCACGCTTGTTCCTGTGGGCCAGTCTGATGGAGGTGTAAGAATATCGTGTTTTACTTGTTGATTTTTTCCCCTGGTTCCAAATGGGATTGAACATCTTTTCAGATGTTTATTGGCCGTTCAAGCTTTTTCAAAATAAAATGCTTGTTGATGTCATTAGCTCATTTCCCCCCCCTATTTTTAAACATTGATCTGTAGGACTTTTGAAAAAAAAAATACACTCTGAATCTGTCCCTTTACGTGTTGTAGATAACTTTCTCCAATTAGTAGCTCATCTTTTCCTTCTCCTTGTGGTGCCCTTGATTTTAAAACGTCTCCTCTTTTAACCTTTTCCAGAACGCCAGTCAGAATTGCCCACGCAGAGTAAGGCCAGCTTCCCCAGCATTCTCAGCGACCCAGACCCGGACTCTTCCAATTCTGGATTTGACAGCTCGGTTGCCTCTCAGATCACGGAAGCTTTGGTCAGTGGACCCAAGCCACCCATTGAAAGTAGGTATATCTCGTTTTGTTTTCTTGGTTTTATCTCACCTGTGCCCTCCTGAGACTTTCTGCTTTTGTGAAACACCGTGCTTTTTTCGTTGATGCTTAAAATGTGAATTTAATGAGAAACTTGCTAGTGGAGTGTCTGGAGATGCTCAGCAAAGGTTAGTTTCTTCTTCAATAAAAATACCAAGGTTTTTTATTATATACCTGTCGTTAGTATACCTAAAGACTTGTAAATGCAAATATGCATTCTCTGATTTTTATTGAAATAAGTTTATTTTTCTCACTTATTACATTTTATGTATTTTTACTAATCTTATCAGGACCTGCCCTGTTTTACTGATCTTATGGCTTTTAATTTACTTTAATTCAAAGAAAACATCTATTGAACTTGAAACAACAGCTGCGTTTTGGGCTTTATAGGCTTCTACGCAGGCTTTTCCTGTTTTTTGGTTTCTTTGTGGTTTTGATGATGAAGGCGTGCTTTCTGCTTAGAGATAAGAACGTTCTCCAGATCGTCCTGTCACCTCAAGTTTAAAACTTAGACTGTGACTCTTACTGCCGTTTACGGTAGCTCTTTGGAATAAATGGGACTGTACTGAGGTCTCAGCTGGTCGCAGCCTGCGGGGGGTCCACGGCCCAGATGGGTTTTATTTAATATTTGCTCGGGCACAGCCTTGACTTGGATGGGCCACCAGGAAGGTACGGAAGCAGCCAGTCAGTGAGGTATTCAGTGAGCCTAGCTGAGCACCAGGCATCCTGACCTCTCTGGGACTTGCTCTTATCGTGTAAGTGGTGCTTCTCATGTTTCTTTCTGTGATTGGTCTGCAGGGATGCGGTGCTAGTTCTGGTGATGTAAGTGAAGGGACAGTGTGGTTTAAGATAAAGGGGTGACTCTTAGCCAGAAACAGACATTTTCAGTAAGTGAGAGTGTATATATAGTCCCAAATTCGGCAGGGGCTGGGCCTGGGACAGGACTAAGCGTCTTGGGCCCCACGTGGGAACCAAAGCGAGGGGTGAAATTGGTTCCGAGGTCCCAGCCAGCGTTTATTTTAGTGGGTTTATAACTTAGGGATCAATCTTGTTTTACAAAATAATTGAGGTATTAAATTGAGTCACTTCACTGTCTGTTGTATTTTCATTGTCTTATGAAGACGATGCGGCCTCTGAGAGTGTAGGGAATTATGCACACCTCCAGGTTCACCTGAGAACGTCCCAGGTCAGCCGTGCTTTTCCTGCCATTTCATCTGTGCAGAATCTGCTACTTCAGGGGTGTAGGAGGCAGAAGTGAAACGTACACAGCATGTGGTCCCTGAATAGAACAGTGCTGAGAACAGGATGAGTGAGGCGGGATGAAGTTTCTCATTTTTCCCGTCAAGGCTGACCAGTAGTGTCAGTTGTGTCCTGCTGCCGAGTGGTGGTCGTGCTCGAACGAGAAGTTGTCGGGCCCGGTAACGCTCTGCTGCCCCTCCGAAATACAGGCTTGGTCTCGGGCAGTAATAACTGTTATGTCAGTGTTTCATTTTCTCATTTGGATTCTGAGTAAGACCCTGACTTTATGTCGTTTCTGCTTCTGACTTTGAAGTCTGAGTTGTGTGCGTTGTCCTCACTGAGGGAGGCATTGTGTCCTGCTTTACGGGGTGGGGGGTCTGGGGTGTGCACACACGTGCACGGTGTCCACTGACAGATCAGTCATACACACTGCTTGGATGTTACAGGCCACTTTCGGCCGGAGTTCATCCGCCCACCGCCTCCACTGCACGTCTGCGAGGACGAGCTGGCGTGGCTCAATCCCACCGAGCCTGACCACGCCGTCCAGTGGGACAAGTCCATGTGCGTGAAGAACAGCACTGGTGTAGAGATCAAGCGGATAATGGCCAAAGCCTTCAAAAGCCCCCTGTCTTCTCCTCAGCAAACACAGGTGAGCATTTATTGTAAACATCTTCCTCTCTTTAATTCACCAAGCGTTTTTTGTTTTTCCTTAAGTGCTAAATGACCAATAATATGATGTTGCTAGCATGAGGCAGTGGTAGGAAGTGTTTTGGGCCCCTGAAGCTTTCTTCTGCCCTCAGTCTCTGCTGGGGCAAGAAGTCTGGTGACCAGATGCCTCCTGACTTTTGTTTGGGGTCTGTTTGACGCTGGGAGGAGTGGAGGATGGTGATCACTTTGGGCCCCTCGCTCTGTGCTGCTGGGCACTTGATGTACGTGGTTACTGAGGGTGCAGGACTCTGTGGAGGGAAGTGGAATCGTGAACGTTTTACCAGGAAGGTCAGCCAGCCCCCATCACACAGCTGGTTGGGGGGGAGCTGAGATTCAGAATAGCCCGGTGCCCAACTACATGCCTTCCCTCGGGAACAGCGGGACACTGGGTGGTTCCGCTTGGTGGATTTTATTCAGTTTGTGCATTTTCACATTAGAACCTGTCAGGAGATACATCTCCAGCCCAGTTCAGCACCAAAAATACCCCTTTCAAAGTCAGTAAGAGCTACGTTTGCAGTTCACTTTGCTTACTAGACATCCTGAAACAGTACACCGTGGTACATACCAGTAGACAGGGAAGGGGATAGAAATTTTAAAAGAAAGTACTAATTTGGCAGAAAAATTTGTTTTTAAGGATACCTTTTGAATGACAGCGTGTGTGACTTGCACGGTGAAGTCCGGCAGGCAGACCTCCCTCCCCCGAGCCCGGCCCCTCCTCAGGTGGCTGTCCGCCCCAGCGCCGGGTGGGGCTCGTTTCTCCCGTTCCCTGCTCTCTGGGCCCGGGCATTCCTGCAGTACTACTGGAAAAGGGTTATTTTTGATTGTTTAACAAATGATGGAAAGACCCTGAGAGAACTTAAGGACTATGTTTTTCCCATCTAGACGGTATCCTGTCCAGTCAGACAATTCTGGTTTAATGCCCAGGAAGCTTATTTATAAACTGTTGTGAAGGTGCCTGATTTTAATATCTGGCAATTCAGATGTAAACTTTAAAATGTCAAAGCGTGACCACGGGATTGAGGGGAGACGTTTATGAAGCTGGTTCAGTGCAGATCATGTTAGAGCCTTTTGTATAAAGTACCTACTTTTTGTATGTAGGAAAGATAATCTCTAATTTGTCTCACGGACCTCTTTCTGTTTTTAAAAATTGGATTGTATTTAGCTCCTTGGAGAGTTGGAAAAAGACCCCAAACTTGTTTATCATATTGGCCTCACGCCGGCCAAACTCCCTGACCTGGTGGAGAACAACCCTCTAGTGGCTATAGAAATGTTGCTGAAGCTAATGCAGTCAAGCCAGATCACGGAGTACTTTTCAGTTCTGGTCAACATGGACATGTCATTACATTCAATGGAAGTTGTAAATCGGTAAGTTTCTGTATTCAGTCAGATGTGGGGGGATACAGGTCCTGATTAAGTAGCTAGGAGGGAGAAACGAGCAACAGTTGTTTTTTTTTCCTTCTGACTTTGTTAGCCTGAGAAAACCCGTTATTAAATAAACCTGAGCCTTAGTGTTCACTGCACGTGAACAACAGCATCCATGAGTGAGAACTCGGGGGGGGGAGGGTTTCAGGTATTTAGCATTAAAAGCATCAATCAAACTTCATTGCTGAAACTTAATTCCCTATATATAGCTGTATATTCACACAAATTACAGATACTACATTATTTCTTGTTAGTGATGAACAGCTATATCACGGGAAAGTATGGGCCTGTGAGCTGAGAAAATTCTGGAAATGCCTTCCTAGAATTCCTCACACTGTCCTCCGAACCTCTCTCTGCTGGGATTGACCATTAGAGAAATACAACACACGTTCCCTTCTTGATCTGCTCCGTACAGTGACTTCCCACTTCGTCATTTTCCTGATGGATGTTGTAGGTGAATGACAGACGTCACAGGTGTGGGGGTTAGCTTGGGAGCCCGCTGTGTCACCGAGCTGTTAATGTAGAGGGCAGCCACGCATGCAGGTCTGCCTGATGTGGTCCCAGTTCGGGCTCCTCGTCCACGGCCCCCCACACGGGTGTGGCCATTCTGCTCCGAGGGGAGTGCCACATAGCTGAACTGCTCCAGGCAGAGCGCATCCTTTGAACACTTGTTTGCGAGTTGGGGAGGATTCTTTTTTTAAAGCTGTTCTAAAGAACACGTCCTTTTAAGTTGATCAGCTGGTGGGGAAAGCCTGGCTGGAGGCCCAGTGACGGTGAGTGTGCGCAGGAGCTCTTTCTTGTGGGGCTGGAGAGCGGGCAGGAGGTTTTCTGTCTCGGATACAACTTGTTAGCTGCTTGCTGAAAACATGCTGCTTCATTTCTGCTGCCGCCTCATTCACACCTTTCCTGTCGTCAAGACTCACTTTTTAGGGGGCTGCCCTCTGTTCAGATGCTCTGGGGTGACCAGGCTCCAAGTCCACACTTAGTGTCGTTATTCCTGGACTAAGCGACTGCATCTTGTTCTCGGCAGAACAGGAGTGACGTCAAGGACGAGGTCTGCTTTGCCTGCCCTCCCACCCCCTTCACAGCGCATCGACCCCACGTGTGTTGCCAGCACGAAATCAAGCTCCCGCGGCAGCGTGTGGTCATGTTTCCTTGGAGCCCTGGTTCCTCCGGGCCTTACGGGGCAAAGTCCTGTTGTCAAACAGTTCACAATTTCTTTTGGAAGTTCATACTGTGTAGTTTGCGTAGCCTATCTTTAGCTGAACATAGAATTCCCCCCCTTAAAACATTCCACAGGATCCTTTGGAAAATACCTTCCAAGACTCAAAACTCCCGGAGAGGCCACCGTGCCTTCTGCTACATCCCGGCCGGGTCTCTCCCTGCGCCACATGGGTCCCCAATTCCAGACTTGACTCAGATATTTCCTGAGTCAGAAGGAACACTTCTCTTCTTGAGTTTCAGTTTAAGTCGCTTGCCCTGTTAGGACTTTTCCCGACCCTGTTCTTTGTGCAAACGCCTCATGTTAGCATTTAGTTCCATGTCGTAACCAGGGTTCAATAAATGTTACTTAAATGAACAGAAGAACTGCCAGGGTTATTAGAGCCTGGATGGTAACTGAGTTATGACTTGGCCAGCCAAGAACACACACGGACATGGTGCTCAGTGAGTGTGTACACGTGTGATGCTAAGCGTAGACCTAAAAAATGGACACTTATTAAGGGATGTGGCTCTCAGGTTTACTTGCATATGCTTATTTAAAGTTAATTGGATCACATAGCAGAAATTTTCACTAAATGACCAAAGGAAACTATTTTATGGTTAACAGTGTTTTTAGATGTTATTAGCAAGTAACATTAACAGCCCTAACTTTTCTAACTTTATGAAACAGACTGACTACAGCTGTTGATCTACCTCCTGAATTTATCCACCTTTATATATCAAATTGCATTTCTACCTGTGAACAAATTAAGGATAAATACATGCAGGTAAGTAATAGAAATTTTTGTAAACTTTATAAATACCTGCCAAGAAAACAGACACACTAAAACTTGATTCTTTTCCAGAATCGTCTGGTGCGGCTCGTGTGCGTCTTTCTCCAGTCCCTGATCCGTAACAAAATCATCAACGTGCAGGACTTGTTTATAGAGGTGCAGGCCTTCTGCATTGAGTTCAGCAGGATACGCGAGGCCGCCGGCCTCTTCCGGCTGTTGAAGACCCTGGATACCGGGGAGGCGCCTTCTGAGACCAAGATGTCAAAGTGACACCTCACTGCAGCCGCCCCATTCATTGCTCAGCTGTACTGATTTAAGTTTCAAACCTGTTAAAGCCCTGAATGGATTGCTTGGTTACTGCACATAAACACCACTTTATCTACTTAAAGCAAAGTTTTGCTTTCCTGGGTGACTTTTCCTTTAGATGTATTTTTGGTAAGAACTTGGGAAAAATGTGTCTTGGCGTCTTGCTGATGATGATAAACCACGGGAGGAACGTCATCCAGAAGTTACTGCAAAAAGCAGACGAGGTCTTTAGCAGCAGAGACCAGGGTGCCTGTTTTTGCTTAAAACGTGAGTCAGGGGCTTCCGGCCCTTGAGCCCATTCAGGCGTGTGGCTCTTCACTTTGTGAACCACAGACACACCCGTAATTTGTCCTTTCTTGTTGCAGGGACTTAAACAACCGCATCCGTCATTTCTTGGGCTTTCTGTAAACACTGGAACTCTTTAGAAACGTTTTTTGAGACTAGGCTAGCTGGTATCGTTTTCTGGGCTTTATCTCTTGAGATGTTCGTTCGTTCTTCCTGTTACTAGTCTAGGTCGTCAGTGCCGTGGAGGAAGTGTCGTCCCTGGGGACTGTCACGTAGGCTGGTCACCGAGTGGGGTCTGTGGCCCTGCCTGCATCGTGTATGCTGTCACCCCCTCATTTCACTTTGGACAACAGTGCCTTACATTAAAGTTTTTTATGACCTCTATTATCTGATGTATGTTTTATTTGAAGAAATTCCTCCTTTCCTGAGGTACGTTCAAAGCATATTCTTTATAAGAACAGGAATCACCTTCCAGTCCAGCCCTTAGCAAAAGTTACAGGATACCACGCCCGCAGGGGTTTTAAGATGGGTGCAAGTTCCAGCCTTGAAATAACAGAACAGTACTCCTAGATGGATGAGAAACTTTACCTTACGTATGCTTAGGAAGGTAAGGGATTTATACATGTAATTGCTTAAAGGAAACAAAGGACCCTAGCTGACGTAACAGGAGTGCCTTCCAACATCCAAGTGATGGCAACTTGATTTCTCTGCACACCCAGCTGTGGGTGCTGCCCTGCATGTCAGCACCAGGGAAGGGAACAGTTCATTATTCAAATACTTTCTGGAATGGCGAAGTTCCTGCCACTGCTGGAAGCCTCCCACCCCGAGGCTCCAGAACCTGCTGACTCCCTGTGACACTGACCTGGCCGGTGGCGTGAACAGAGCTTGCCCTCCTCGGGGGGGGGGGGCACCTCACAGGCCCCTCGGGCTCAGGACCGTCGTCAGCACTTCAGCACTCTGCTTGGGCTGTGCTAAACTAGGAAATCAACAAAAAGTACGGAAATGTGGCACTAAAAGGCCACTGAAAAAGGACACCTGTTGATAGTCTGAGCTGAAACTAGAAGATGGGGCCTCTAGGTCAGCCACAGCATCCTCTCTGCGACGTGGGCGTCTGTGCACGTCTGCAGATGCACCGCACACGCTGGCCTGCGGCTACAGGTGCATTTTCGTGGGCAATCACGGCCTGTGAATTAAGACTGATGACCGCTACTCGTTTCAGTATTACAGTACAGGTGTTTACTTGAAAGACAAAAGACTTCCAAATTTATTTTAAATAAGCAGCTTATAAAGAACAGCAGTTATATTCAGAGAACATTTTGTCAAACAAACAGAAAACACTGAGTCAAGATACACATTTACACCGCCAGCAGAAAGGTTCTTCATTAAACACGTTTAAAAGTGGAAGAAAGTTTACCTGAAATAAAAGAAACTATAATCCTGGGATTCAGTAACTGAAATCAATTTTTAAGTGTTATCAGATGAGTTCAATTTTAATTCATGTTTTTAAAAAACCACATCTTGAGTTCTGGACTTTCAGCTCCAGTTTCTGGCTTTAATATCTTCAGATCACCTGTTAGAAAGAAACAGCACTAAGTCACCTCTCAGGGTAGAAAGAAGTTACTTCAGAAAGAAAATATTTGTGACCCTATAACATAACTATTTCAAGTAATTCTCTTTAACAGTACTTCTTATTAAATAACTTTTGGAAATGGTTCTCTCTCGACTTTTATTCTTACAGAATACACAGACTTTCATAAATTTTAAGTAGCATAGACCACTGTGTTACACATTCTGTAATGATTCGTATCCCCATGGTGAATAATGGGTCTATTTTCAGTGATCTTTTGAGCAATAATCCCTTTAATGTTTTAAGGGTTAAAATGGAAACAATGCATGGGAATAACTTCCTGTGTATTCATTAGAATTCTTGCCCCGTCTACTGAGACATTTTGCTAATTTTGCTATTTTATACCTGGTCTATCTTTCCTTTTTGTGCAATCACGACTGTTTTTATCAGGAAAATCCTTATGAAAAGGACTTCCATAGTCCTGGGATTCGATAACTAATCGGCCCACAGAAAGCAGTGGTGTCCCAGGTCCCTCTCCAGTCCTGAATACACAAGCCTTACTCCGTAGCCCTTAATACCCAACTCCTCAAAAAAGAATGGACTGACTTTCCTTCATTTAAAACCAATGTAATGCAAATGCTTTTTTCACTTTACAGCTTGTTTTACACTTGGCTGTTGGAATGAGGGCAGGTCTCCAGCTGCAGGGCTGATGGACACCGCAGACCTTCACTTTTACAACCAGTGATACGTGTTTAATAGTGTCTTTGAAAATGAAATGTTTGTGTTTTTAACTTCAAAAACTAATCTAACTGGGAAAAGTGTGGGTGGCTTTTCTAAGTGGTTGCTGCGTCACAGGAGCACGGCATGTGCTTCACCGCGGGACGAGCTCTGGTTCAGGCCAAACATCCTGTGCTTTGAAAACTGCAAAGCAGGGTTTACACTGAGCCCGAAGAAATGCCTGTGACTATAGCGTATCCTCGCCTCAAGTTCTAGTCAGGGATATACACGTGCTGATTTAACCTCAGCCGTCACTGATCAAATAAACTTTAATGTGCTCAGAAGAGGGTATTGCCAAGCTTACTGGGGAATCTGGTCACACGGGGCAATTCCTCCAAACGGAAACACACCTGGTTCCTGGAGGCCTGTTACTATGATTTGTTTCCATGGTTGTAGCCGGCTTTGACTCGGCTAGTATACCACAAGGTATGGAGTTACTTATGACACACTTAAGCCCCAAGGCTGTCCAGCGTCCACTGATGACTTTTTCTGAAAAGTCTCAGAGCTCGCTGGGAAGGCCTGTCTTGGAAGTCCTGCCCGGACGGCACTGAGGTCAGACCAGAGGTTCGCTTCAGGAGGTCCTGTCATTGTGCGCCCACAAAGAGAGCCAACTGCTGCGGGACACACTGCAATTCGGCCTTTTCGTGTCATCACTCCTCAGTAACCCCAGGGAGCAGTCCTTCAGGACAAGCTTTGTACGTTCAACACCCCTAAAGGGAGAGAGAACACGCAAGGGGTGATTACCTGCCGCGGGGGCCGTGTGCACACCTCTGCCCGGACTTCACGGCCTCCCGACGGGAACCCGGCAGCAGGCAGGCGGCAGGGCTGCAGTGGTGCCCATGGTCACGGTCCCCTCCCCTCCTGCACACGCTGCCTGGGGCTTCCAAAGTCACACAAAAAAGTGCTGTTCCTACATTATTTGTGAACAAATGGTTTTTGTAACAATCGTGAGACGGAAAGTGATCACTGCCATAAATAATACAACCTTAACGAAATCTGGTTCACTCGTCTTTCTTCACTTACATTCCCTACACTCCCAGCATTTTATCCACTTTATACTTAAAAATTCTAGTATTTTTGACCCTTCATCACATATACTTCCCTCTAGGAAAAGCCTATCAAAGGAAACTTTCTCCTTTCGAAGTACTGAAGAGTTTTCTGTTTTGCTAATTTCTTTCTCTGCTGTTAAAGATGTGTTTCTAGAGGTGAGACTACCATAATTTTTCAATCTCTTCTATTTATAACTTAGGGTTCAAACTTCTGAATTAAGGAAAGATCTAGCTGACAGTCGGTGATTAAGAAATCACAATTCCATAATTATCAAAACAATTTACCTTATCTGCCAAAGTATTCTTTATAAAAGTCAGCCTCACTGGATCCCAGGAGGGGTTACAGCATTTTTCCCTCACGTGTGTCTTAAAATACAGAGAGCAAACAGTCCACCTGGGAGAGAATCAAGGACGTGTTTTCCTATCCCACAATGAGCCACAGAAAGCAGATTTCAAAGATAATAGCTATTGTGGACACCTACTGAGGCTCCCTGCCACCACGAGAGCTCTGAGTTAGACAATTTCTATTCCAGTAACTCCTCGAGTGGATCCTGGCCTCAGTTTACTTCAGTAACACTGCTGACTCACTGAGTGACTAGAATCAAAGTGCGTAAGTAGTTTGAAAAAAATAAGCTATCTAAATTTTGTGACTTAGATACAGCTAAAACAATAAATTCTTTAAATTTTTAAAATTACATTTTTCTCAATAAACATTTATTTTTACCCACAAGATAAAGACATATACAGTAACCAGTTTGAAACCAACAAAGGACTATGGTTTCAAGTTCTAAAAAAAGAACTTTTCCTCATCCTCCACTTACACCTCTAAGAAGTGAGAACAGACCAGGGTTTATTTAATTACTGTATAAACTTAGAGAGCAGCCCCCCGAACCCTGACTTAACTGCTTGCCTTTTAACTGCAAAGATTAAACTACAGTTGGAACTAGTATATTCATCATATACCCCCAAATCCCCAAATCACATTCTATCCACTCCATTTCCTTAACAAGCAATGAAGAACTTCATGCTTGTGTGCAACACAGAATTTTAGCTTTTTTATTTACAGAAAAAACTGGACAGACTTCCCTCCCCATCAAAGGTTGTTAGAAATTAGGTCACAAAAGAGAGAAATCGCAAATCCTAACGTCAGCTTAATGCTTTTCTCATAATTCCAAATAAAAAACAACAATGAAAGTGCTCTCAGGTTTAGAAATCTCTGCAGTACAGAGGTGCAACAAAGTGACAGGTTTCTCTCGTCACATTTACAATTTAACGTTCTCAAAGTCTTTCTTCCTCAGGGGAAACTCACGTGACCAGTTACTGAACATAATCTCACAACTCCATGTCAACTAGTCTAAACTCAATGTGCTTAGCCTAGAACCACCCTTGAGGAAACAGAATTAATCTTACTTTTTTTTAACAGTAACGTAACATGGTAGGCAGCCTAGTACTTAGAAACACACCCTCGTCCTTCACAGTACAAGGCCCTCCCCAGCCATCTCC